>NC_081818.1:5032500-6232500 GCF_030704535.1 Vitis vinifera | reverse complement strand
TATAATTAAATTTAACAATTATTTATTTTCCTAAACACATAAATCATCAAATATCATCCCAAAACTTCAATTTAATCAACAAAAAACATAAAAATAAAGAACTCCAAGCATAAAAACAAATCCAAATCCATATTGCTAATAGCCTAATACATATCCAAATCCAAAGTTTCCAAACCAAAACATGAAATTTGTCCACAATTCAAAAACATTATTAAAAAACACTTAAATAACAAATTTGTTCACAACAAGCAATCATCACTCCTCCTCTGAATCAACAAAATCATTATCATCATCATTTCTATCATCATATTTGTAGCCTTCCCCATCTTCTTCATCTACTGAATCAACCATATCTCCATCTTCATCTTCATCTATTAGTAAATGAGAAGGCAAGGTTCTAGAACTTAAAGTTATCCCCCTCGTTAGTGATATTATGCTTGAGCTTGCTTTAGCTCTAGCTTTAGTATCAAACTTGACCCCCTTAGCTCCAGTACCTCTAGCAACATCACCCTATATCAAATTATCATCATCAAATACAAAATCATCTTGTGCATCTCCATGAGAATCCTCATATTCCATTCTTCCTATCAACCATTCATTGCTATCGTTTATATCTTTCAAGGAAATTGGGTCAATGGTGTTACGTTCATTGTATCTTCTCTTCAAGGCTCAATTATACTTAATGTATACCAAATCATTCAAGCGTTGATGATCTAACATATTTCTCCTCTTGCTATGAATCTGCAAAAATTCATAAGCTCATAAATATATTTTAAAGTTTTAACTTGTAAGTTGCATTCAACACTCTATTAGACTATTACTTGTAATTATTTTGGTCACTTACATTTTCAAAGATGCTCCAATTCCGTTCACAACCCGATGCACTGCATGTTAAGTTAAAGACTTTCATTGCAAACCTTTGCAAATTTGAAACTGAAGCTCCATATGCAGGCCACCACTCGGTTGTAGTATAGATATTAACAACTTAGTGAAACAATTAACCTATTTTAGCAAAAATACAATCTAATAATTTAAATAAACAAAACTAAATAACTAACCTGATGCTCTAGTCTTCCTTGTCTTAACAACTAACTCATTCTCGAATAGTCCTTGGGCATTTGTATACAAACTCACTTCGGCCATAACTTTTTCTTGCTTAACAGGGTCTCTTGTTAGCCTTAAGATGCATTTATACAAATCACTCATAATCTTTGCATCATGCTCTATTTCTGGTTTATCATAGAAGAATTTTGGGTTCAAAAAGTACCTTATTGCATGCAAAGGTTGATGAAGCTGAATCTCCTACCTCTTATCAATGATTTTGAAGATTTCTTTGTACTTCTCTTCATTTCTATTTTTTATTTATTTATCAGTAAGTAATATGTGTATTCAAAAGAGGCGCTAAAGAAGCAACTCAAATAGTTACAGTATAGAACAACTCACCCCCTTACAAAAAAACCCAAGCCACTATGAAAGCACAAAAATCCTCTTCTTTACACCCATTCTATAATATCTATTGTACTTCTCTTCATTTTCATTAAAACTTCTCACAATTGTATCCTTAGCTCTATTCATGGCCTCTTAGATGTATCACATAAGAGCTTTCTTTTCACCATCAACCAAACGAAACACACGAACTAGGGCACCCAAAACCTTTAAGCAAAACACAATTATGTTCCAAAATGAAGGCATTAGAACTATGCTGGTTATAGTTTTCCCCTTCTGCTCTTTTGCCCATATACTATCTGACCAATCTGAACTTGTAAACATTTTCCTCAAGTTGTTTTTTTGTTCATGCAATAGCGATAATGTGATGAAAGCAGTTGTAAATCGAGTTTTAGTAGGTCTAAGCAATTCCTTTTGTCCAATAAACCGCCTCATCATGTTGAGTAGCCTTGAGCGATTATAAATATACCTATTTAGTGATATAGTCCTCTCCAATGTCCTCTTGATGTTTGGTAGCTTTCCAATATCTTCCAACATCAAGTCAAGGCAATGTGCAGCACATGGTGTCTAATACAAATGCAAACGCTTTATTTATAACAACCTCCATATGTGACACTGTAGATAATAAATTTACATAAGTTCTCAAGATAAATAATTCAAAATTTAAAAGTAAATAAAAATTCAAGAAATAGTATTTATTACTTGTCATCATATAACTTGAGTGATTATCTGTTATAACTTGAATAACATTCTCCTCGCCAACTTGCTTTACCCATTTGTCAAGTAACTCAAACATTTTTTCTCATGTCTTAATCATTGAAGAAGCATTAATAGATTGCATGAACATGGTTCCCTTTGAACAATTAACCAAAAAGTTCATCAAAATTCTCTCTTTCCTATTGGCTTATCCATCCGATATAATTGAGCATCCATTTTTTTTTCCATTCCACCATATGATCTTTCATCAAATCTTTTGTGAGAGCCAATTATTTCTTAAGGTTAGTAATTATTACCTCATGAAAAGTTGGTCCATTCATACCCACACCATATTAGCCAATAGCCTCAATCATTGATTGAAAACTCGGATATGTGACTGCATTAAATGGAATAGCAACCTCATACATCCACTTTGTGATAAGCATGCAAGCTTTTTCTCTTGCTTCCTTTTTATAGGCATTATTGATGGTAGTTTGATTCATCTTCCCACTCCTTCGATTTTGAACAACTATCTCTGCATTAGGAGTGAAAAATGATCCATAGGACCTTTTTGTCTTGGTTTTTTTGAAGAAAACATCCGACCACCACTTTCTCATCGGTTACTACCTCCACTAGAAATGTTGGTGATATTCATTAAACTATCAATCTCCTCACCAAAATCTTCATATTCCAAACCAAACAAATCTTCATTAACATCTTCGCTCCCCATATTCATTTGCATTTTTTTACTTTTCTTGGAACTCATATACTCTTCCATTTGTTCTTTAACATGTTTCAGATATTTTCTACACTTTTTAGCTTTTCTATATCCACCAACAAGATGTTGTTTGTGCCTATATATGCCTCATTTGGCTAGTTTATCACAAAAAATGCATATGATGATGTTCAAATCTTTTTCATTAACCAAATGAGCATACTTTCATTCCAGATCTTTTCTTCCATTTGCACCATAGTCCACTTGAGTTTCACTCTCATTATCCATCTTGTAAACAAATTATCTATACTATAATAAAATAAGTATAATTAAATTAAGAAAAAAAAATAGAAAAAAAAAATATGCATATCACATTAACAAAAAAATATGTCTATGAGTGTTTTTTGTTTGTTTATTTTTATTTAGTAAAATTTTCATGTCAAAATACAATATTTATATATATATTTTTTAAAAGCCAATGAGAGTTATGAGACAAGAATGGGAAAAAAAAAAATGCAAAAAAGAGAAAAATACCGAGATCTTGGAAATGTACGTGACTATTTTTCCTCTATTTTTCTCCTATTTTTCCTTTTCTTCTTCATCTTCTTCACTTCTCCACTGCACAGCTGAGGTTAGGGTAAGATTTGGGAGGGGTGTCGGGTTGAAAACAACTAGAAAAGGGGGTTGGAAGGGAAAACAGGGCCAAAACGGTGTCGTTTTGACCTGTTCTTTTTAAAATAAAAAGGGCCGATATGATGTCATTTTAGTCCCAAAAAACCAAAAAAATAAATAAATTAGGGCTTCTCTGCCCTTTGCACCCTGATGCCGAAGAAGAAGATAATGAGAAGAAGAAGAAGAAAAAAAAAAAAAAAAAAAGAGAAGGAGAAGAAGGAGGTAGGTGATTGAGGCATATCTGGGGACCGCATTGCGCCTTGCACACCTAAGCAATGCCTTCATGAAAGGGCGTTGCGTCACCTAGTGCGTCACTTAGAGCCTAGGCGCGCCTTTCACAATTATGGTTTCAAATTACTTTTCAAATTACTAGATTCATTAATGAATCAACCTATTAAGTCTCACTTAATTTGAAATCCATCTGCATGAGAAATTTTAAAAATAATATTATATGCAAAAAAAAAAAGACTAGTTTGGATTTGAGAATTTTTATGATCATTCTCTAGGTTTCAAAAAGTAGCTCCTATGCAACAAAGCCAACCATTTCTTTGTTTATTATTGTGACCTACATTCTATATATTTTATATTTACACCTAAATTTTATATATAAAATGTATTTTATATTTACATGTTTATTTTATGTTTATACTTAAATTATATATATATTTTAAAAAATAAACAGTTAAAATAAAGTTTTAATAATTATATTGATTTTAATTATTTATTTTCAAATTCCATTTATTTCTTTTTGAAAGTATAAAAATCATGAATAAAATACAAATATAATAATTATACATATATATTATAAAGTAGATAAATTATCATTTTAACATTAAATTTATTTTCAAATTCGATAAATTATCAGTTTAGTATTAAATGAATTTTCAAATACCACATATTATAAAATGTTACAAATTATTCATTCATACATTAATTTCTTCATATATCAATTATAATATATCATATATAATATATGTATTATTATTATTTATATCATTTTTAAGAAGTTTTCTAATATTTTCATAAATTTTGATCAATTTTCATTCTATCGATATTTTGTGTTAAAACATGTTTGACTCAAACCTAACCCAAATGACAAGATCGATGTGTCCAAATCATACCCATACTTTATTAGAATATTATGAAGAATAATTAGAAATGTTTTGAATTATATGTAAGAATACAATACCGTCTACGGAGGATAATTCAAAAAAATTATTTTTCATATTTAAATTCTAAAATAAAATTTTTGAGCCACGCTTATCGGGGTTTGTACAAAGGGAGCTAGCCTACGCTTCAATTCCAAGTTCCAACAAAGGATTCGCGAGTCCATGTACAATCTCTAAAAGCAGCACAAAAAAAAAAAAAAAAAAAAAAAAACTCCCAGAGGGAGTGCGGGAGCCGTCTCTCACGCCCTGCTCACGTGCCAACACTCTCCCAACACCTCTGTCTCTCTCCAGATCTACGCATCTGTGTTCGTCGTCTTCGCTCTCTCCATGCCTCTCTATTCACTCGCAATTCATCCAAAACCCTAACCCTAGATTTCCATTCTTCACCCACAGAATCCCCAGAGCTTCAGAGATGGCCTTCATGGCGGTTCTGGAATCTGATCTGCGCGCTCTCTCTGCTGAAGCTCGCCGTAGGTACCCCGCTGTCAAGGACGGTGCGGAGCACGGCATATTGAAGGTTAAGGGATCGTTTTCACTATTTTTATTTGAATTTAGAGTAATGAATGCATTTTTTGTTTGTTCATTTAGTGTCAGTGTTGTTTTGGTTTTGATTGAATTGAGCGTCAACTGTTGTCTGTATTTGAATGTTTGATACATGTAAAATGATGTTTAGATTATGCGATTGTTCAACATTGTCGAAAGATAAAATGAATGACTTAGTTGAGCTGATTCTTTTTCATGATATTCAAAGTCTTGAAGATCACGAGCTTAAATTAGTTGAATTTGGCATTTTTTGTTTGAAAAGATTTAAATGCTCCATAATTGAGGAGATAGAATGGAGGAAAAGACAAATAGTAAGATTTTGAGTCTTCACTTCTATCAACGGAAATGGTTGTGTTAGGCTAAATTGAACTGAAGGTATTCAATTAAGCAAAATGGTTGTATTAGGCATGTTTAGTGGGATTCTCTTATTATTATGTCATTGGATCATAAATAGTGAAACCTCTTTTCATCATTAATAAAATGTTTAAGACTCAGAAATGTGGACTTCATTTTATTCCCCACACTTCCATTGTAATCTGAGCATAAGAGGAATTTAGGTTCTGTGAAATTCAACTGTGTCAGAGCTATGAATTCTATGTTTAATTTGGATTTTGAGAATTTCAAATTCTATTTTAAATTTGCACATAGTAATATACTCATAGTGCACAACTGATGAAATGTGATGCTGTGGAAGATTGGGATAACAGAACAAATGTAACTGTTGATTCATTTTTTTTTTTTTTTGGGAGAGCTGGGTTTGAAATTATTTGTGCTTTGATGTGAATTTGCAGCTTCGTTCACTGTCAAGCCCTAGTGAAATTGCACATAATGAGGACATACTACGGATCTTTCTGATGGCTTGTGAGGTCAGAAATGTCAAGCTGAGTGTTATTGGGCTTTCCTGCTTGCAAAAACTTATATCTCATGATGCTGTTGCTCCATCAGCTTTGAAAGAGATACTCTCCACACTGAAAGATGTAAGTTCGGATTGCCATTGGTATGAACAAAATGCTAGTTGCTCAATCTTGAATGGATTGTGGTGGATTGGGATGCTTTTACTTTGGAGTCACAATGCTTTCTTTTTGGTTACTCTTATTGTAAATTAAAGTGTTTTTAGAGAAATAGGGTAAAGCCCAAATAGATGTAAAGCAAGAAGCAAAAGACCTTGACATCCACAGAAGCTAAAATAAAGCTAAAAATCGAGAAAAGAAGATCCTTGTATTAAGTTGATGTCATATAACAAAGATATATGAAGGATTTCTTTTGGCTTATACATCAATAACTCTAGTTCTTAGAAGATCCTTCTATTCCTCTCTTTTCAGACACATTTATGAAGTCATGAAGTGCAACTTTGCAAGTAATAGGGCTTCATATGGCTTTTGAAGTTCTTGCTTTGTAAATGAAGTTTTTATGGCACAAGGAGAAGAAAATTGGGCAAGTAGATGAAAGTGACAATATTTTAGTTGATTGGGGGTTGCCATAAATGAGAAGTGTTAGCAAATGCTGCCAATTGGAATATATTTTCTAATGGCACCCACCACATCAAAATATAAGTTAAGATTATTGTGATTGACAAAAATGCTTGAGTTGTTGAGTATTGCCATGAGGATGGTTGGGGCTTGATGTAGGAACATTCATGAAGTATGGTAAGGTTAAACCACCTTAATGCATTAAAGGTAGAAACTGTTTCAGTATTAGATTTGATTTCCAATTTTGATTAGGCTTTTATTACATTAGTTTCCTACTTTATTTGTACTTCCTTTATATATATATATCTTTTGATTAGGAATAATGATTTTTCTATTATGTATAGAAATAGGATTAACTCTATATATCCCAAAGAATGTAGATAATTCTTCCTTGATTGTTAATTCCATAAAAACAGTTGTTTAGAATATATCTCTCTTGAATTTTATTCCAAGATGTATGTTTTTATTGTCTTCTTTGTTACTTCTTTCCCATTCTTTTTTGTTGCATCAAATTGGTATTAGAGCAAAGGAAAAACCCAGATCTATACCATGGTTGGATGTGATAGAAGTCGTGGTAGAAGAGGAACCTAAAACTAGCAAACAAAGATGATTGAGGTAAGGCAAGTTATTAAGGATTTCTCATGGGCTGTGCAAATATTTCAATAATGTGAATAGACCGAAGCTTATATGTGGAGTCTGAAGGCAACCATAACCCCTTGTACTTACTGGAAGGTAGTCATGAGGATGACACCTTTGAAGTAGTAGAAATCCCCTTTCATGATTCTTGACAACGAGATAACATAGAGTAGAGCGGGTTGGAAGATAAATCAGTCCATGTACTTGATTTGAATGGGGGAGGAACCAAAATTGAAGTTGCTGAATTTTTTGGGACCATGCATCATGCATGCTGAAGATTATTTGGATTGTGAAGCTAGTTTCAAGAAGTACTTTTAGTGGTATTCCATGGCTGAAGAAAGAAAGATGCTTTTTTCTAAAGCTTGAGTTGAAGGGTACTATACTTAAATACAGGAAAAGAAGTCCCTCTCATGAAAAAAATTGCTATATTAATTGCAGAATGCACCTCTAGGTTTGATAATCTCTTTATTCTAGTTGGTTTAAATGAGAGTAATAAACAAATGACATGTTGTTACCTTGCCCGCTTGAACATCAATTAAAGATGAGATGAGAGTAGTTCTATTTTTCAACCTAAAGAATGCTTGACAATATGCTTTGATGGCTGAAAAGGTGTGACACTATGATGCTAGACAACCTATATCTGTGCACTTGGATGGTCTGTCGCATTGAAATATAGTTGCTGTCCAGGATGTTTTGAGTGATCAAATAGCTAAAAAGAATGAGCAAGGACCTGTTAGTGGCTGTCCTTCATACCCCTGAGATGGAAATTATGGTGGCTGACTCATTGATGGTTTGGAAAATTCACCCATGATCAACCCCAACGCAATTGCCTCAACTGATTCATTATTAGTTTAGGAAACACAAGCAAGCCCTTAGGGGAATGTTAGGGATGCACCTATGAGCAGAATGAAAGAGCCAAAGTGTCCATTGATCTTTAGGAAGATCTTATAAAGGCTCAAGATGATGTCATGGATGAGAATGTAGATGGGTATTGATATATTTTTGAGTTTGAGAACGGAATTGCACAGGCATTAGGACTTGCAACATTTGAATACATTGATAAGAACATTCTGATAAAGAAGAAACTGGATAGATAAGAACATCAGTCAAAATGAGGCTGATGTTTTATGGGGTTACGAGACAAAAAGAAGACCTCACTAAGAAGGAGAATGAGAAGCAAATTCTGAAACAGAGCTTATTAAGAGTTCTAGCCTGAATCTCAAGGAAATGATAGAGGATCAAGTGTAGATCTCAAATTCAGAGTTGCCACCTGAGGAAATGGTTCCCAGAGGTTCTCAGTCAGGATGATGCTGATCTGGGAAGCATGTCACATAGTTTGATATCCACCAAGAAGTCTTACTTCAATGAGAACATATATCAACTCAATATACTTTTAGTAAGTAATGAGCTAGGGAAAGACAATAATCTTAAGGAAGCATTCTGTAATATGAAAAATAATGCAAAACTGCTCACAGCAAGGTTGTTTTAGGAGTTGCATATCATCATAGAAGGCTCTCTAGCTAGCAAGCTCCAAGGAGAATGTAAGATTGGAAAAGGACTAGCATGAAGAAGGAAATTTCGTACGTAGTGTCATTACTGAAAAGATAAAATATGGTTGAGGCAAACCCGGTTAGTGGTCATTGATGAGGATGATTCTGGGCATGGCTGAGAGCTGCTATAGGGATGTTGCTATTAAGCTTTAGTGACATATGTCATGCCATGTCCCAATTGGAAGTGGGGAATGTTGTAAGCTATGGGGGGGGGGGGGGGGGGGGGGACATAAAGTTAGTCCATGATTTTGATCAATCTTTTATTGGATAGATCGGGATCAAGATAATCTCTGATTACACAATTAAGCAAGAGAATTCTATTAAGGATGAACCAATGGTTGATCTATTGAAGTATTTGAACAACATGCTCGATGTTGCTGTTGCAGACACTCAACTCCCATCTAGACAAAGCCCACTTCAGCAGCTTCTTTTGATCATGGTGTATGGTTAGTCCTTTAGAAAGGTGAATTGGAAGTGTTGCATTAAGGAGCTCTTGAGTTGAAAGCGTATTGTCTCATTTATGTTTCTAGATAGCCCACAAGAGTCTCATGGACCTCTAGGAAGTATCATTTCAAGGTCAAAATATCAAACTTTCTAAGCACCTAGATCATTCACTTTCCCTTACTACATCACATTGAAGAACATCAAAGCACTTTCAAGGGCCCTTGTTGATTTATTAAGACAATGGTTGGGTAAACCAACTAGTAAAGTATGTGGATTGCTAAGGAAGAATTAAGAGAGACTGATTCTACAATACATGCTGAAATGGAATTTTTTTTTTCATTATTGTTGAGTTTTTCGTTATTTGAAGGAATTGATGTTGGAGGATTCAAGAAGTATGCTAAAGTCAAACCACGTCAGTGCATTAAAGATAAATGTTTTTTGGTATTAGGCGTTCATTTTGATTAGTTTTTCACATTGTTATATTTTCTATTTTGATTAGGTTTTTATTACATTAATTTTCTCTTTTGTGTTTTCCTATTGGGAATAATTCAATTATGATTAGATTGTTTTTCTATAATATTTAAGGAAAAAGGAGTTGACTTAACCATATTTTCATTCATTGTGTCTATGTAATAGATTGTGGACATTATTTATTTATTTATTTTTTGATGAGTAAAGCAAGAGAATATTATAAACAAAAGATGCCTACAAAGCACCCTATAGTGCAGGCCTATAAAAAAAAAAAAGCACCCTATAGTGCATAGGACATATACAACAAACACCTCAAGGTGCCTTCAAAAAAGAGGGGTAACAAAAAACAACAACCTCCTCAATACAAACCCAACCAGTCCACAAAATCTACTACAAACAAGGGACTAGAATCAATTGATCATCTATTTTACATTGCTTGGTGACTTTAGGTTGTGGCATAGACTATTTATACCATCAGAGCTAGATTAGGTTTCTCCAAGAAATGTAAGTGACATGATATGATTGTTTCTTTTATGGGATTCAAGAGTACTCTTTGAGGTATAACACTTTAGTGTATTGCTTCTCTCACATTGATTTGGATATTTTAGGGAGAAAGAAATGAAGGGTTTTTTTAGTACTATTGGAGTGCTGTGGATTATTTAGGACCAAATTTATTTTTATTCTTCTTTTTAGGCCTCAGTTAGCAAGGCATTTGATCCCCTTATGGACTTCATCTCTTGTGGGTTCATTTAATTTAAATTAAATGAATGTGGCTTGGGTAACCCAAGTTAGTTAGGCATTGGAGGGGTGATAGGAGACAAGTTTTTCAGTGGTGAGGGCATTTTCAAAATTTGAAGGAGAGGATTTTACCATTGAGGCAGAGATTTTAACTCTTTAGAGGGTTTGCTTTAGGTGAGGGCTCTTTTTCCTTCTAGCTTATGGGTAGAAAGGGATTCAACAATTTTGATTTCTTGGTTCTCTAGATCAGAGAGAGGCTTTGAAGGTATAATGAGTGGCTTCATCAAATTCTAGACGTCAATTCTGATTTAAATTGTTCTTTCTCTTGGTATCCTTGTTCAACTAATGATGTCATTGATATTTTAGCAAAAAGAGAAGCCAAGATCATGTTTTATCCTTGTGATGTATAGCTTTCCTCTTGTTCCTATTTCCAAACTTCACTCTATTTTCCTTTTTGTATTAACCTTGTATATTCTAGAAAGATTTCTTTTCCTTTCTTTGTACTTAAAAAATTTGTAAATGATTTTTTTTTCTTTGGGAAAGAAGGTGGATTTGTAAAAAAAAAGAGGGATGGAATCGGTTGTGATATGTACCATGAGTTGATTCTTCACGAGCTTGAAATTTGTGTCATCACTTGAACAACTCAAATATTGTACTGTTATAGCTTTGGAACAACAAAAGAAAATTCAATAGACCACTTAGGATATTATCTGTCTTTTTCTACATAGTTCATTAACTTTAGGCCTTTGGCATAAGCTCTTTGGTATATATAGCCAATTTGGTTTAGGTGCCGTTGAGGAGTGTTGGAGATATGATGCTTATCTCTTTTATAGGATTGGGGTTTTCATTGGGAGGTAGGACCCTTTGGCAAATTGCTTGCCTCACTATTATTTGGATTATATGGCATGAGAGAAATGTTAGGATTTTTTGAGGATCGATGGAGAACGGAAGAGATGTTGTGGGACCTAATTCATTTCTACTCCTCCCTTTGGGCCTATTGTTTCATCACTTTTAGGGGAGTTCTACTTAATGTTATTTAGCTAAGTTGGCTTTCGGTTTGTAATTCATAGTGGAGTATATTCTTACTTTGATTAGGTTTTGTATCTTGAGAGAAGGACCCCTCATCCTTCTCTCTTTCTTCTAATCCATAAAAAATTATCTTTGTTTCTGATAAAAAAAACCAACATTCAGTGTGTATCTATTTGTGTATGTTGATATAGTTTTAGCTAATGAATTGGAGTCATAGCAACATCTCATCATCTTTACTAGGGTTTATAATGTTTTTTTTTTTTTCTTCTTCTTTTTATGAGAAACCTAATAGATCTTTTCTATTAATTGAAAAGAACAAGAAGGACAAGATATCCTTCCACAATGTACAAGTTTGGATCAAGACTAGGGAATGAAATCCTTTACATGGATCCATATAGCTGAACAAATAGGAGAAAAACCAAAAGTGAAACAACATTTGAAACATACATTTGATATACTCAAGGAGGCATATAATCACCAACAAAAGATACCAGTCGTTTTGCTACTCTTTTAGCTAGCCCATCTGCTTGCTGATTAGCCAAGTGGGAATCCATTGAATAAGACATCCCAACTCTATAAAGATATCGAATGTTTGGCACAACTACCTATCAAGTCTTCATGAACCTCTTTCCTTTTTAACTACCCATGAGATAACAACAACAACATCCCCCTCCTCCACAAAATTGGACAAACCCAAAGCTTTTGCTTCTACAAGGCCCTCCAACAGAAGGTTTGTAGGTAGTGTCTGGTCGGTTAGGAATAAGGAGTGGGCTATTCTTCCGGCATGCGGGGCTTCAGGAGGGATTTTGATCATTTGGGACTCAAAAAAAATGAGAGGTGAGGAGGTGGTAATAGGATCCTTTTCCGTCTCAGTCAAGTTCTTGTTGGATGGAAGCGGACCATTGTGGTTGTCTGCAGCCTATGGTCCAAACAATCCCTCAATTAGGAAGGAGTTTTGGGTGGAGATGTTAGACCTTTTTGGCCTTACTTATCCCTCATGGTGTGTTGGAGGTGACTTCAATGTTATAAGGAGAAGATCAGAAAAACTGGGGGGATCTGGAGTCACTTCCAGCATGAGGGATTTTGATGGTTTTATAAGAGAATGCGAATTACATGATCCCCCATTAAGGAATGCCTCTTTTACTTGGTCAAACATGCAGGAGTCACCAGTGTGTAAGAGATTGGATCGGTTTCTCTATTCAAATGAGTGGGAGCTTTCCTTCCCTCAAAGCCTTCAAGAAGTACTTCCTAGATGGACATCAGATCACTGGCCGATTGTCTTGGATACTAATCCGTTCAAGTGGGGACCAACACCTTTTAGGTTTGAGAATATGTGGTTGCAACATCATAATTTCAAAGAGAGCTTTAGCAGTTGGTGGAGAGAATTTGAAGGAAATGGTTGGGAAGGTCACAAGTTCATGAGGAAGTTACAATTCGTTAAGGCAAAATTGAAAGATTGGAATAAGGATACTTTTGGAATGCTTAAGGAAAGGAAAAAAACCATATTGGATGAAATAGCTAACATTGATGCCATTGAACAAGAAGGGGCTCTCTCTTCTGATCTTGCAGCTCAAAGAGTTATAAGAAAAGGGGAGTTAGAGGAGCTAATTTTAAGGGAAGAAATTCATTGGAAACAAAAAGCTAAGGTAAAATGGGTTAAGGAGGGGGATTGTAACTCAAAGCTATTTCATAAAGTGGCTAATGGGAGACGTAACAAGAACTTCATCAAATTCTTGGAGAATGAAAGAGGTTTGGTGTTGGACAGTTCCGAGAGCATCATAGAGGAGATATTACTATATTTCAAAAAGCTCTACTCGAGTCCTCCTGGCGAGTCATGGAGAGTAGAAGGTATTGATTGGTCCCCTATTTCAGAAGAGAGTGCTTCTAGGTTGGATTCCTCTTTCGCCGAAGCAGAGATCTTTAATGCCATCTTTCAGTTAGATAGGGATAAGGCGCCGGGGCCTGATGGTTTCACCATAGCAGTATTTCAGGACTGTTGGGATGTGATCAAGGAAGACTTAGTGAGGGTGTTTGCAGAGTTTCACAATAGTGGGATTATTAATCAAAACACTAATGCTTCCTTCATAGTCCTTTTGCCTAAAAAGAGTCAGTCAAAGAAGATTTCGGATTTTAGACCTATCAGTCTGATCACTTGTCTATATAAGATAATAGCAAAAATATTGTCAGGGCGTCTAAGAGGAGTTCTAAGAGGAGTTCTACAAGAGACCATCCACTCCACTCAAGGTGCTTTTGTTCAAGGGAGACAAATTCTGGATGCAGTTCTTATAGCCAATGAGATTGTGGACGAGAAAAAACGATAAAGGGAGGAGGGAGTTGTGTTCAAGATAGACTTTGAAAAGGCTTATGACCATGTGAAATGGGATTTCTTAGATCACGTGTTGGAGAAGAAGGGTTTTAGTTCTAAATGGAGGAGTTGGATGAGAGGTTGTCTGTCGTCGGTCTCTTATGCTATTCTAGTGAACGGTAATGCTAAAGGATGGGTCAAGGCATCTAGAGGTTTAAGACAAGGTGACCCTTTATCCCCTTTCCTATTCACTATTGTTGCAGATTTGTTGAGTAGAATGTTGTTGAAAGCTGAGGAAAGAAATTTGCTGGAGGGCTTCAGGATAGGTTGAAATAGATGTAGGGTGACCCATCTGCAATTCGCAGATGATACTATCCTATTTGCTAACCCTAGAGAGGAAGAATTGCAAACTCTTAAGAGTTTATTGTTAGTGTTTGGTCAAATCTCTGGGCTTAAGGTCAATCTTGACAAGAGTAATCTTTTTGGCATCAACCTTGATCAGAATCATCTTTCTAGGTTAGCGTTGTTGCTTGACTGCAAGGCTTCAGATTGGCCCATTCTTTACCTGGGTCTTCCTTTGGGAGGGAACCCAACTGCTTGTGGATTCTGGGATCCATTGATTGAGAGAATCTCTAGGAGATTAGACGGATGGCAAAAGGCTTACTTATCTTTTGGTGGTAGGATAACTCTCCTACACTCTTGCCTTTCCCATATCCCTAGCTACTTCCTTTCTTTGTTTAAGATTCTAGCTTCAGTGGCTGCAAAAATCGAGAGGATGCAAAGGAACTTTCTATGGTCAAGGGTTGGGGAAGGTAAAAGAGATCATCTTGTTAGGTGGGAAGCAGTGTGCAAGCCGAGGGTTATAGGGGGTTTGGGGATTGGGAAGATTCCTTTAAGGAATCGTGCTCTTCTAGGGAAATGGTTGTGGAGGTTCCCTAGGGAGAGTACATCTCTTTGGCATCAGGTCATTCTTAGCATATACGGGACACACTCAAATGGTTGGGATGCCAATACTACAGTTAGATGGTCACACCGCTGTCCTTGGAAGGCCATAGCACAAGGCTTTCAGGATTTTTCCAAGTATACTCGGTTTATCGTAGGAGATGGGGAAAGAATTCGCTTTTGGGAAGATTTATGGTGGGGGGACCAAATTTTAAAAGACCAATATCCAAGACTATTTCGAGTAGTAATGGATAAAAATATTCCAATATTTTCAATCTTTGGTTCGTCTCGCCCTTTCTCATGGAACTTTAATTTCCGTCGTAATCTAACCGATTCTGAGATAGAAGATCTAGAACGCCTCATGCACTCTCTAGATTGTATGAACTTATCCACTTCCGCTTCAGACACGGGATCATGGTCCTTATGTTCTTCAGGTTTGTTCACAGTCAAATCTTTCTTTGCAGCCCTGTCCCAAATGCCTGATTCATCTCCATTTTTCCCCACTAAGTTTGTTTGGAAATCTCAAGTTCCTTTCAAAGTTAAGGCCTTTGTCTGGCTTGTGGCTCATAAGAAGGTGAATACCAATGACTTGCTATAATTGAGGAGACCCCACAAAGCTATTAGCCCTGACATATGTAAGTTGTGTATGGAACAAGGAGAATCAGCAGATCATTTATTCCTCCATTGTTCAGTGACATTGGGGTTGTGGCACAAACTTTTTCAGCTAGCCAAGATGGATTGGGTTCCCCCGAAAAGAATTTCAGACATGATGTTCATCAATTACAAAGGATTTGGCAAGTCCAAGAGAGGGGTAATTCTATGGCAAAATGCGAGTATAGCGTTAATCTGGGTTGTGTGGCGGGAAAGAAATGCTAGGATATTTGAGGACAAGGCTAGGAATTCAGGGAATCTTTGGGATTCCATTCATTTCCTTGCGTCCTTTTGGGCGTTTTGTTCAGCGGGTTTTAAGGGCACCCCCCTTAATGTATTACAACTTGATTGGCTATCAGTGTGTAGTTCCAATAGTTCCAATGGGACGGCCTAGTGTATTGTTATTTTTTCATGTTGTTTAGTTTTTCTTTTGGAAGGAGGATTCCTCATCCTCCTTTTGTACTTCTTTTTCTATCAATATATTCTTGCGTGGTTTCCTATCAAAAAAAAAAAAAAGCACTACAACCTCGGCCTTAATAGCAAATCTATCACCTATGGGTTTAGAGTATGCTTTCATTACTGAACCTCAATGATCTCTAATCACACCACCAATCCCAAGTTGCCTTAGGGTGCCAAAGCACATTCAATCAAAGTTCAATTTAACTACTTTTTCAATTGGTGCTAGCCCTACTTCCAAAGTGTTTTTGGCCAACCTCCTTAACTTCCAAGGGTGAATGTAAAAGAGTTGTGAATAAAGAGCTAATTGAGAACAAGCCTGAAGAGGTCAAAGACAAAACCCTTACAAGGGTTTATAATCTTATTAGTCGAGAGCTTTTATATGGTGCAATTTGCACCCTACACTAAAGCTAGGGTAATCTATAACTCTCTGTTTATGTATACGTGTGTGCTTGTGTTTATTTGAAGTTATATATGTATATACTTATATGTGTACCTATGTATGTATGTATGTGTGTGTGTGTGTATGTATGTATATACTTATGTATTTATGTATGTTTGTACTTATGTGCAGTGTGTACTTATATATGTATATGTATATATTTGTGTTTGTGGATATAATTTTAACTAATGAATTGGGCTTGTATCGACATCTCTTCTTGTGTACTTCATATTATAATTTGATTAGTTGAAAGCTTCAGTTTATGATCTGTGACTCTCCATTTACAATTTATTGATTAGTTAAGAGGCTCTTTTGAGGACAAATTAGATTAATACATTTTTGAAAATATTTATGGATATTATTTAATTCTGTTTTGGATAATTCTGGGATATTACATCTGTGTTGAAATTTCTTAAAGAAGTGTCATCCAACTAATGTTTGATTAAAGTATTTGTGAAATGGTTAATGTATGATTGGTGCTTACAAGTAAGACTTTCCCATTGAAGAGCAGCTTATAAGGGATTATTCATAATGTATCAATTTTCTTTTTCTTTTTGGCTATTTTTGATGAGATATGTGTTCTCCCTCATAAGCATTTACATAATTCCAATTCTGATCTTCATGACCAATTTAATTTTCTACTTGAAATCTTATATTGTGTCTTTTTGTCCCCTCTCCAGCATGCTGAAATGGCAGACGAGAGTGTTCAGCTCAAGACCCTACAAACGATACTAATAATATATCAGTCGCGTTTACATCCTGAAAATGAGGTGATCAAAGTTATACAATTTCATTTTCTGCTAAAAATCGAAGTATTTGTTAAATAGTGGTAAGAGTTCATACTATATATGCCTGGAATGTGTAAACTGACTGTTAATGGTGTAGGCAAGCTGAGCCAAGATAAGTGTTAGACTGTTCAAGATTGCTTGTTTGCATTTAGATCAGGCTTGTTTGTTTGCATTTATATCAGGCTTGTTTGTTTGCATTTATATCAGGCTTGTTTGTTTGCATTTATATCAGGCTTGTTTGTTTGCATTTATATCAGGCTTGTTTGTTTGCATTTATATCAGGCTTGTTTGTTTGCATATATATCAAGCTTGAGCTTGATATCAGGCTCTAGTGGAGCTTGGCTCAAGTAAGCTTAAGCTTGGCCAAACATTAGTAAAACAAGCTCCAAAAGGTTACTTAAGCTTGTATTATATGGGCATTCCTTTTTATTTTTATTTTATTTCTAGATGGAGTATATCTTCCCTTATAGTAATTTAATTTTTTTACTATGACATGTTTTAAAAGCCTATACGATTTGTTCTTTTGCCTATCAAAGGAAAAAAAACAGAGAAATAGAAAGATTCTTCAATTCTTTATCATACCATTTTTCTGATTTATTATCTGGTGATTTCTCAAAGTGATCATTAGAGTGAATTTTTTACTAGGTTATATAAGATAATTGCACATCATTGCCTCTAGTGTTCACAAGGCTAATTGAAGTTGCTTGATCTTGACTTGTTAAGAAAATCAAGCTTCAAACTTGAGCATGAACTTGGCTAATTTGATTAGCAAATAAATTTATATGAAAATTTTCATGAGTTGAGCCTGTGCACACGTGGTTCATATTTCTACTCCACTTACTGAACTCAAATCTGACACATGTTTTGTTTTTGTCATCTCTTTGATGTGCAATATTCTTCTCCATCCAAATCAGATATCCAATGTATATGTCGTTCAGTTTCTTAAATCTATCTTAGAGCCACAGTTCAATCTCATCTGTTCCAGTGGGAAGAATGAGGGGCGTGAGTTGAGTTGGACTTTTCATGCCTTAGCCCCCAGGATTGAGGAGTGTTCTGTTGTCGATGACAGCTATTGTCCATTTTATGAGTGTAAAATCTTTTCGGCCTACTTGAAATATATCTGATAGTGATTCTAGTTATTGATATTCATTCTATTGAACTGAACTGAAAATGCTGACTTTTTCTTTATGAGGTCCTTTGTAGACCAGATTTGTTAGACAGTAATCTGCCACCATAATCTGATCAATATTTTCCTTCTAATTGAAAACATTCTGAGACAACAAGCTTCTTGCAATTTGCCTTAAACATGTGATAGATAACTTGGTACGAGTTGCTCAATTTTGTTGCTTGCATATTATTCCTTTAAAAATTCTTTCCTTGTTAATAAAAATTTATGACATAGACAAAAGTGATGGTTTGTGAAGAATGTTCTCAGACCAGGATAACTAAAGCATGGATTTGGGTTCATTCAGTGCACCTCCAGTTTTTTTTTCCTTTGCAGCTTGGGGTATGGAATCTTTTGGGCTTAACTCTTGTTGTAAATCTCAGGATAACATGGCTCAAGGTCTTGGTATCTGTCTACGGCTTCTTGAAAACAATCGGTCCTCTGACAGTGTGCGGAAGTAAGTTAAACTGTTACCAAATGATATTCAATTGAGAGTTACATTTCGTCTTTTCATTATTGACTGCTCTAACATGATAGAGATGTTACCCTTATTTTTTCTCAAGACTATTTGATAATATCTTTCATGTGAGTCATTTGCAGTACTGCTGCAGCGACCTTCAGGCAAGCTGTAGCCTTGGTATTTGATCACATGGTTTGTGCTGAATCACTTCCACTAGGGAAGTTTGGTTCTGGGGGTTACATCTCTCGTACTAGTTCAGTTACTGGTGATATTAATCGCAATATCAACCGCTCAGAGTACGTAAGCTGTTGCAATCATTTTGCCATTATCCACATTCTTTGTATCTCTGATTGTCTATCTAGCCAACATTTTGCTATATCTCACATGTGGTGTGGGTGTGTCATTTTTTGTGTTCCTGTGTCTGTTTAATCAGTATTTTGGTATATTCAGATGCCAGTGATGGTGGGTGTGCATACTTTATGTAGACCTGCTTATTTGTCTGTTCTCCAAATGAAATTTCAACATTTAACAGGTCATTGGAGTATGAATTTATCTCTGGACGGCCATCATTAATGAGGGAGACTCTAACCAAAGCTGGAAAGCTGGGGCTTCGTTTGCTTGAAGACCTGACAGCTCTTGCTGCAGGTGGATCTGTATGTGCTAATTTGAAACTATTAGACTATTCTCTTAACCAGTCCCCACATCTGGTGTCCATTGCTTTGGTTGATGTTTGGAGCTGTATCAAATTTGTTAATTGTTATCATTTTTGTTAATATTTCCTTGTAGAACTAGTGAACTGTCTTCTCTAGCCGGATATATTAGCTGGTGTTGATACTCTTGGTTCCCTTAGGAACTTCTTCATATTTATTATTAGTTCCATTTGTCAATCCTGTTTACCAATCATGATACTGTTTATAACATATAAATGACATTTCAGTCTACATATTTTTTAACTGATGGACAATGTATTTACCTTTATTCTTCAGGCAATTTGGTTACGTGTCAATTCTATTCAAAGGACGTTTGCGCTTGATATACTTGAGTGAGGAATCTGTCTCTGTTTATAAGAAAAGAAACCTATCTTTGCTAATATTTATTTTTTTGTATCCTTTTAATTTTGATTTTGGAGTGTCATGATCATATACCACTCTCAGGAAACTGATTTTCTTGCAATCTTACAAATATTGTTTCCTCTTGTACTGCTTTTTGAAGTTTGACAGCTTGAGTGTTGTTTGAAATATTTTCCTTAATATTCATTTTTTTTCCTTTTCTTTTTCTTTTTTTTTTCTTTTTGAATTAGAGAAGTCTGTTTGAAGAGAAGCTGACTTATACTTAAAACACTCTAAAATTGTGTTGACTCGATGATATAAACTTGTAATTATATGCAAACATGAGTTCTTGGTTAATGGTATTGGGGAGGTCTATTTGATGGAATTCCTTCTCAGTTTTAACACAAGCTTGATGAGTTGTGTTTGCATTGCGCTAATTTGACTGAGGATGAAAAATGCTGTATGCACTCTACTATGTTGTGGCTAATGTTTCCTAGCTAAATTCAAGGTCAGGGATTTAGTCTATTTACTCAAAAAAATTTATTGATGGGCAAATTATCAAAATCCAAGTTGAATTTTATGTTGAATTTGAAGTTGAGAGAGAGTAGATTAGACTTAAATTGGTGTTGAAAAATGTCGAATGCATAACTTTTGTGGTAGCTCTTCTCCTCTATATTTTTTTCCTTTCCTTTTCCCTTTTATGTGGCTGCTTTGTGAAGCTGTATTTTTGGCTTGTGTGGCTGTATTCTTCTACTTCATTATTCTCTGCCTCGTACATGATTTTGTTAAATTCTTGAACTGTTTATATAATAGATGTATTCTTCTTGCTCGCAAAAAGGTTTTTCTTTTTCCTTTTTAATCAGCTGTTGTATGCAAATCCATATGTATGAATTAGTTTGTTTCTGATGAAGAAAATGATGTGCTACAGTGATTGTCCTGTATATATAAAAGACTTTGGGTTGGACATAAATATATCATTCTCAGCTGAATCTCTGAAGCCATTAATGTTATTTAGTACATTCCACTGCTTCTGTTCAGAAGGAGGTTTTATCTGACAACTTGATCTTGTCTGTGTACTGAATAGGGTTAACACTGAGGAGACTGGCAATTTCCAGTAGCGATTAAATGAATAAGTTCGTTTTTGATAAAGAAAATTATGTGCTACAGTGATTGTCCTGTATATAAAAGACCTCTGGGTCCTGTGTACTTTGGAGCACTTGTTTTGGCACTCATTTTATATAATACTCTCTTTATTTACCTATGAAAAAAAAAGAAATTTCCAGCTGTGATTAAGAGATTTTAACAGAATAAATGCTAGAATGATTTTTGTCATGTGTTTCCATGGCTACTTTTCTTTGTTGTTTTTCTTTCTTATTGTTATTGGAAAACTGGAAGGGCTAGTGTTTAGTTGGACTTACCTTCTATTTAGATTTAGATCTGTGGATTCCGTTCTTGGGTTCAACTGCAGTGGCAGTTTGGTAGTAAGTGGCCTAGCCCAAAGAATTAATTTCCCTTTATTTGAGGTTGAAGAAGGTTTAATATGATTAAGATTATGAAATTATGAAACTTCTGAGAATGAATAAGTTTATGAATTTGAGTATCTATGAGACACATTCTAATGGATGGGGCGCCAATAATATAATCAGATGGTCACATTGTTGCCATTGGAAGGCCATTGCACATATTCTCCAAGTTTTTTCTATACACTCGCTTCGTGGTGGTTGATGGGATCAAAATTCGTCTTTGGCAAGATTTGTGGTGGGGGGACCAACCTTTATGCTTACAATTTCCAAGACTTTTCAGGGTCACCACAACTAAAAACCTTTCCATTTCAGCCATCTTGGGTAACAACACTTCTTTGTCTTGAGATCTTATCTTTCATTGCAATCTAACAAATGTGGAGATTGAGGATCTTGAAAGACTAATGCCCTTACTTTCTCATGTTCATTTGATTCCTTCTATTCTAGATGCAAAAGATTGGGTATCGTCTTCTTCAAGAGTTTTCTTAGTAAAATATTTTCTTTTAGCCATATCCAATTTTTCATATTTTGTTCCGTTTTACCCAACTAATTTTTTTGTGGAAATCAAGAGTCCCCTCGACCTTTGCCTGGTTAATGACACATAAGAAGGTAAATACCAATAACATGCTACAGTTGAGAAGGCCTTTCAAAGCTCTTAGCTTTGATTGGTGCATCCTATATAGGAGGAGTAGTGAGACGGTTGATCATCTCTTTTTACATTATCCGATTGCTTTGGGATTGTGACATAGGGTTTTCTCATTGGCAAGGATGGCGTGGGTTCAACCAAGTGGTATTTGTGATATGATGGTCATTTCCTTCAAGTGTTTTAGGAACTCTATTAGAGGCAAGACCTTTTGGAGGATCGCGTGTCTTTCTTTGTAGTGGACTGTGTGGAGAGACAGAAATGCTAGGATTTTTTAGGATACTTGGAAGACACCGGAGACGATGTGGGATTTGCCTCATTTTCCTGTTTCTTTTTGGGCTTATTGTAAAGACGTTTTTAAACCCTACCCTTTGAGTGTAATTCAACTTAGTTGGCTTTCGATTTGTATACCTTAGGGCTAGGTCTACAGGGTGAATAGTTGTTACACTTGTATATACATCCTTTTATCTATCAAAAAAAAAAAAAATAGCCCCATTGTATGGTGGAGGTTTACTTAATTCTTTTTTATCAGGTTTGTATTTCTTGAGGAGGATTTCTAATCCTTCCCATGTTCTATTTATTCTCAATTAATACATATGTTTATTTCTGATAAAAGAAAAAAAAAGATTATTCTGATCAAAAAAAAAAAAAAAAAGATTATGAATTTGGAATTGACATTGGGAATGAAATTAGAAGTGTTTACTTGCTGGAAGTGGCAAGAATTTCATAGTGAAAACAAAGTGCAATGACACCTTATGCAATGTGGGCAGCCACCAATGTAAGCTAGGGAACTAAAGCAATGGAAAAAATAGAATAAGTTTTGAGGATATGGAGCTAGCATTTCCAAAGTTAAAGCATGTGGTTTGGAGGATGTGGAACTCTTGGTCAGTAGCTGTTTCTTGAGGAAAAAAAAAAAAAAAAGAGAACCTGTGGCGTCAACAAGACTAAACAAAGAATGCAGTACCAATTGTCCAAGTGTCAGCATGTATCCTTTTGTTCAAATGTCTGAAATTATATTCATGGAGTTGTCAAAGTTGCATCCAAGACTAATCTGACCATAAAACCACTTCATTCTAAATAGAAATCTTTTAGTTACTAAAGTCATACAGCTGAATTCAAAAGACATTTCATTTTATGAAACTTCCATATCTGTTACTTCTATGAATTATAGGTTGCTATTTCTTCTCATGTGAACATGTTTATTATATTTACCATAGTAAGCATTGCAAGGTTTTGGATCAAATCCAAGGACATTTTCAATTGGATATGCAGAAAGCTATATCTTGCATGCCTGTTGAATGCCTGTTTTACTGTCATTTCAAGAGAAATAAATTCTCACAAAGGACTTTTCTAATATGTAAAGACAAAGTTTTGTGCTACTACTCAACCAAACATTAGGATTTTTAATACCTTGATTTAAATTTTCCTTGATGTTTTGTCCATCTTCAGGTTTGTTCTGTCCAATTATGTAGTTGTCTTCAGAACCTTGGTTTCATATGAGCAGGTGATCATAAAAATTACTTGGATCAAGTCTTTTCTGTTATTTTGTTTGGGTATGCTAGTAAAACTTTACAATTGAAAAGATTGCTTGGATGCTCAACAGGTCCTACGTCACCAGATATGTTCGCTTCTTATGACTTCTCTTCGTACCAATGCTGAGGTATTTTCTCTTGTGAAAAATTAAGTGTTACTGTCTTATGAAATCTGTTGATCCATTGAGGACTTTTATGTGGTATCTTTAGAATCCCCCTTCATTATATTTTACATTGAATCAGGTTGAAGGAGAAGCAGGAGAGCCTTCTTTCCGTCGCTTGGTCTTGCGGTCTGTTGCCCATATTATCAGGCTTTACAGTTCCTCCCTTATCACTGAATGTGAGGTATTATATATTGTTGTTCCTTCATTGATAAAATAACACATCTAAGATAAAATAACACATCTATGCTGGAAAGGTTGTCATAATGCAGGTGTGTTTGTCATTTCATTTTTGAGTATCTAGTTGCATCTTTATATTCTCCAGGATCAGGATCAGAATCGGTTTTTTTTTTATGAGTAAATTAGGAGAATATATTAAGAGCGCATGCAAAATGGTGCACTAAAGTACACACATAGTATACAAAAAAGGCCACAAGGTAAACACGAAGGCAACCGCCAACCCCCCTTACATCAACCACCCCCCCAGAAATTTGTACTGACCCTATCAGGGATTCAAGAGAACCCAAAAACAGAGAAACACCCCCAGAAGCACAACACAGTTCCCCCTGAACCCAGCTGCAACCCATTTCCTTCACCAAAAACTTAAAGCGAGATGGCATTCTCACAAAGTGAGTGGTGACTCCCCAGTGCTCCTTTCCCTTCCCCTACTAGTGAGAGGAGAACTTTTGTAATTAACTGAGCATTCTAGCTTTCGGATTTCCCTCTCAAAATGGGATGATGAAGGAAGAATCCTCTTTCCCCCTGAGACCTTAACCCCATGCCCTTTTTTGGACTCCAATTTCCTTAGAAGGGAGCTAATTTCTTTTTCACATCCAGCAACTGGCATCTCCAAGTAGTTGCTGAAATTGAGCAACTTACAGGGAAGGCTAACAAGATCCTCCCCCACTGAATTGCAACCAGGCTCCAACTCCTCAGTCATGACTACCAACTCCTTTCCTGAAGTACCATTTGCAGCACTCCCTGAAAACTCCAACAAATTACCATCTTGAAGCAACATCTTTAGCAGCCGACATTCTGAGTCCAAAGACCCCAAAGGTGATAGGGAAGAAGAGCCAGAAAACCTGTTAGCTTCCGCCACGAGGGATTCGTCAGTGAAAGCGACACGGGAACACACTGACACCGACGCTGGCAGCAACTCCTTCCCCTTGCCCACAGCACTATTGCACCTCCACTGCTTAGTCACTTGGGCCTCTACAGAAAACCCACTCCCTTTGAGAAGCCCTGATGAGCCCACCTCTCCCCTAGACAAGTCCATTGAAACACGGGCCTCCCTTAAGGCCCCCACTTCGGTCAAACTTGTCTTTTACTTGGCCTGGCCCACACTTAACCCTTCTCCCACTTCACAGCCAGTATCCAAAAGGACCTCTGAAACAACAGACCCACAAGGGTCTCGGGCCTCAAAAACATGGCCTCTAGGTTCCTGGGCCCCATCCAGCCCCTGTCGGCCCAAACTTTGGGTCCCAGACTCAGCCCCACCATAGCCTCCTTTAAAGCAGTGATCATCCAAACAGTCCCTCCTCTCATCAGCTGTACGCCTCTCCAGGATCAGAATCAGTTGCTTTACACATGATCAAGTTAGTTTTTTTTTGACAGGCAAACAAGAATATATAAAAAGTGCCAATTGCAGATGATCTACTTATAGCTCATTTGCCACTAAAATGTAGTAGGCTTTTGGTTGCTACTTCGAAGAATCAAGTT
This sequence comes from Vitis vinifera, assembly GCF_030704535.1. Lineage (NCBI taxonomy): Eukaryota > Viridiplantae > Streptophyta > Magnoliopsida > Vitales > Vitaceae > Vitis > Vitis vinifera. The sequence goes on along the minus strand of NC_081818.1, from coordinate 6,207,089 downwards.
ATTCACATAAATTACAGGGGAACTTCTAATTTTGTACACCTAAGATTAATTGTGCTTATGTCTTATTTCATCTTTTCTTCTTCTATCATCACCATCTAAAACCAGTCCTTTTTTTTTTTTTTTTTTGATTGGAAACGACACAGAGATATATGGATAAATAAAAGAAGTACAAATAGAAGGATGAGAAATCCTCCCGCCAAAGAAAACTAAACTATAGGAAATTACACTGTAAAACAAGCGAACACTCTATAAAGGACCATTCCTTATGGAGTACACACCGCTAACCAATCAAGTTGTAGCGCATTAAGGGGAGTCCCCTTAAAAACCTTGGAACAGAAAGCCCAAAGAGAAGCAAGGAAAACAATAGAGTCCCAAAGATACTCCGAATTCCTTGCTTTATCCTAAAAAATTCTCGTGTTTCTTTCCCACCACACAACCCGAATTAGAGTGATGCTTGCAGCTTGCCACACAACTATCCCCCTCTTAGAAGAACCAAAACCATTAAATTTGATGGACATCATGTCAAAGATGCTCATCGGGGGGACCCAATCCATCTTAGCTAACTGAAATAACCTATGCCACAGCCCAATCGTCAAGGAACAATGAAGAAAAAGATGATCTGCTGATTCCCCATGCTTCATGCACAGAATACAAATATCAGGACTAAGGGCTTTGTAGGGTCTTCTCACTTGTAGCATGTCATTAGTATTCACCTTCTTGTGTGCCACTAACCAGACAAAGGATTTCACTTTGAAAGGAACTTGAGAATTCCAAACGAACTTAGAAGGGAAAACCTGAGGAGATCCATAAAATTGAGATAATGCTAGAAAGAAGGATTTGACTGAAAAAAACCCTGAAGAAAATAATGGCCAAAATCTGGCATCTGGAACCAAAGAAGATAGATGCAATCCATCAAGAGACCGCATGAGGCCTTCTAAGTCCTCTATCTTAGAATCTGACAGGTTACGACGGAAATTTAAATTCCAAGAGAAAGGACGAGTAGGACCGAGAACGGAAGAAATAAGAATGTTTTTATCCTAGACTACTCTAAATAGTCTTGGATATTGGGTTCCTAAAGGTTAATCCCTCCACCACAAATCTTCCCAGAACCGAATTCTTTCCCCATTTCCTACCACAAACCAAGTAAACAAGGAAAACTCTTGAAAGACTTGTGCAATAGCTTTCCAAGGACAACGATGTGACCATCTGACTAAAGTGTTAGCATCCCAACCATTAGAGTGTGAACCATAAATGCTTAATATGACTTGATGCCACAGAGCTGAACTCTCTCTAGGGTACCTCCATAGCCATTTCCCTAAAAGAGCGAGATTCCTCAGAGAAATATTCCCAAAACCCAAACCCCCTATTGCCTTCGGTTTACACACAACATCCCACCTCACTAAATGATCTCTTTTGCCTTCCCCAATCCCTGACCATAAAAAATCCCTTTGCAACCTCTCGATTTTTGCAGCCATTGAAGCGGGTAACTTAAATAAGGAAAGGAAGTAACAGGGCATATGGGTAAGGCAAGATTGGATAAGAGTTATCATTCCCCCGAATGATAAGTATGCCTTTTGCCACCCATCTAATCTTCTTGAGATTCTCTCAATCACTAGATCCCAAAAGCCACACGCCTTGGGGTTCCCACCCAAAGGAAGACCCAGATAGAGTATAGGTCAGCTAGAAGCCTTGCAATCAAGCATCTCAGCCAATCTTGAAAGATGAACCTGATCAAGATTGATGCCATAGATATTACTCTTGTCAAGGTTGACCTTGAGGCCAGATATGTGCCCAAACACTAGCAAAAGACTCTTGAGAGTCTGCAGATCTTCCTCCCTAGTGTTAGAAAAGAAAATGGTATCATCAGCAAATTGCAAATGAGATACCCTAGTTCTGTTTCTACCCACCCTGAAACCCTCCAACATATTTCTTTCCTCTGCTCTCAAAAGCATCCTACTCAGTACATGTGCGACTAAAGTAAACAAAAAAGGGGATAAAGGGTCACCTTGTCTTAATCCTCTCGATGCCTTAACCCACCCTTTAGCGCTACCATTCACCAAGACTGCATAAGTTACCAAGGACAAACATCCACTCATCCATTTCCTCCATCTAGGACTGAACCCCTTCTTCTCCAACACTTGATCCAAAAAATCACACTTCACGTGATCGTAGGCCTTTTCAAAGTCAATTTTGAAGACGACACCTTCCTCCCCTAATCGTCTTCTCTCATCCACTATCTCATTCGCTATGAGAACCGCATCCAAAATTTGTCTCCCTTGAACAAAAGCGCCTTGAGTAGAGTGGATGGTTTCATGTAGAACCCCTCTTAGACGCCCTGAGAGCACTTTGGCTATTATCTTGTAGAGACTAGTGATCAAACTAATGGGTCTAAAATCTGAGATTTTCTTTGTCAAACTCTTTTTGGGTAATAGAACAATGAAAGAGGCATTAGTGCTTTGATTGATAATTCCGCTCCTCTGAAATTCTGTGAACACTCTCATTAAATCCTCCTTAATCACATCCCAACAGTCTTGGAATACTGCAATAGTAAAGCCATCAGGCCCCGGAGCCTTGTCCCTATCCAACTGAAAAATGGCCTTAGAAATCTCTTCTTCAGTGAAAGGGGAATCCAACCTTAACGCGCTCTCTTTCGAAATAGGGGACCAATCTAATCCTTCAACACTCCAAGACTCTCCTGTAGGACTCGCGTAAAGCTTTTCAAAGTAAAGTAAGATCTCCTCTGTGATACTCAAGCCCCTTTCATTTTCCAACTCCTTGATATATTTCCTATTTCGCCTGCAATTAGCCATTTTATGAAAAAACTTAGAGTTACAATCCCCTTCCTTAACCCATTTGACCCTAGCTTATTGTCTCCAATGGATTTCCTCCCTCAAAATTAATTCCTCTAGCTCCCCTTTTCTTAAGGCTTTGACTTAACAATTCAGAAGTGAGACCCCCTACCTGCTCAATGGCATCAAAGTTAGCTAAATCATTGAGGATTCTTTTTTTCTTTTCATTAATTCCTCTATCTAAAACCAGTCCTTGCTGTCCCTGTTTTCTTTATTTTTCTGTATTTCTGTATTCATCAAACAGCAACCAATTCTATTGTCACTAGGGCTGTAACATGAGCACAGTGAGTCCAACCCAATCTGAATCTGACCTGAAAAAGACAATATTGGGTTGAGAAATCCCAATCCAACTTAAGTTTGCGTTGGGCTTGGCTTAAGGCTTCACTAACCTAGCTCAACCAAAAGCCTGACCCTAACATATTTATATTATTAACCCAATACATATTTTATATTGATGTGATCATATTTTTATATATGTTATATGTTAATGGTCTTGTTTGACACAGTAAAAGAATTTGAAGTTGTTAAAAATAATCAAGTATTTAATATTTTTACTAATTCATGGAATTAAATTATTTTCTGATAAAAGATATTTCTTAAATGTTTCATTAATGGATCAAGAACTTCAATGTTATCAATAGTCTCAATATTCTTTAGTACTTTTGTTTTCCTAATTCAGAGGTCATTAAAACCAAAAGATACCAATCCTTGAGCTTGAATTTTAGAACTTAAAGCTTCTGCTGGGCCTATGTCCCTCCTAATCCACATACTTAGAATTTTCCACTGTTTTTTGGAATCTTATTCATGGAGTCTGAGTTTCATATCCTTTGGTCTCAAATTGAGATGTGACAGGCTCCTATTGGAAGGGAATAGTATCCACCCTAACTGGTTCTGGTCCAAAATAGGTCTAGGCAAGACTTCATTAACAATGTTAGGAATGACACATATCCTTCTGATGTAAACAATAATATCTCTAAGATCTCTAATAATATATAAAAAAAAAAAATATCTCTAATCTTTTTAATAGAGGGGACTTGCATGTTAGACCAAGTAAAAGCCCTGTTCTTTAGCACTGGTCAGTTGGTCTAGAATCTCTGACTTAACTATCCAAGTTGGTTATTGCTATAGTTAACCCTAGATTCACCAGGTTTCTCACTCAAGGAGTGCTGGCATCAGAATCCCTTCTGAGTACTATTTAGGAACTTAGAAGGAGGACATTCAGCAACTCTCCAACACCCCCCCCCCCCCAACAAATTGCAACAAAGGTGAAGCCTATTAGGACCATAAACCCAATTGATCCCTGTGCCCTCTAGTTGCCCTTCTTTTTGTATCTAGTAGAGATGGAAAAGGACTTCAAAACCACCTCATATGCTCACCATAGGAATATATCAAATCTTAATAATCCCACCTGAAGAGATACAAGATGGTAGGATCCTCTAATCAATCTTCTGTAAGTGGTTTCCTTCTTGGTTTCATCTAGCCCCAGTAAGATCTATGATGCATCAGAAAGGACCTTCCAGATTAGTCCCTTCAACACATTTTTTGTCTATAAGTTGCATCTAGGTGATTCTAGGATTGCTAACTGAATAATTTTCCTTTCATTCTTGAATGCAGGTGTTTCTTAGTATGTTAGTGAAGGTTACATCATTGGATTTGCCATTATGGCATCGGATTCTTGTTCTTGAAATCCTAAGGGTAACTTCAACAATTTAGTGTTGTAACATATTCTTTTATGTTCTATTATCTTTTTCATAATTCATATATAAGTTTGTTGGTAGTGTTGTACTGTTTAAGGCCTTAAATAATGAGAAGCTATGTAATTTGATAGGGTTTTTGTGTAGAGGCGCGGACATTGCGAATTCTTTTCCAAAACTTTGACATGTAAGTTCATTAGCTTTATGTCTATAGTTTTGGTTGGCACCGTATGTTAAATACATTATTAGTTCTTTCTGTTCTTAAGAAAAAACTTGCTTTCCATATTCATCTAGTTTTTAATTAATGTCAATTGATCAATTATGGATTTGTTTGAATTGGCTTTTAAGAAGCTAAAACTCCTTTATAAACTTAATAAGAGCTTTTCTACCTATTTGGATAGTTTTTTTGAAAGAGCTTATGACTTAAAAAACAATTTAATATGGAAGTTAGGAAAATGTTGCTTCTCATAAAAGTTATTTTGGCTTGTGCTGGAAGATATTTCATGTTTACTGAAACTTCTATAATACCCGTATTGCTTTTCAAAAATTATGGTTTTGGCTATAGTTTCAGCTTCTAGCTAAAGTCAAAAGCAGAAAGCTATCCTGAATAGGGCCTATTATTGGAGCTTATGGTTTGTCACCACAATAACAACATAATATCTTCTAGACCTGCAACTTGGATGGCTTGGGTTAATTAGCACTAAAGCTATTTGCCCTTTTGCCCTTTTGCCCTTTTTTTTTTCCTTTTCTTTTCTAGGTTAATAAGATATATTAAAGGTGCCTAGCAAAATGGGGGTGCAATCCCATGTGAAAGGATGACTATAGCCATATTGAAAGCAGAGTTTCATATTAATAGAATTTGAATCGAAAAGTTTCAATAAGTTTCTTACTCAGGATGAAGTTAAATTAGATTCCAATTCTGACTTAACCCACTTGCTAAAAGCTCTAACATGAACGGATGAAAAGTCTCAAATATACAGATTCACTTAATAACCTTGAGGACTCCTTAACAAAAAGCCTTGCAAGCTGAACAACTAAAACAGGTTACAAAAATTTGAGAGCAAAATATAAACAAACACTAATTGCAACTCAAAGAGGCAAACACTTGTCCAATCGCCATAAATTTCTTTCCTTCTTAACCACCTATGAAATGACAATGGCAAAATCTCCCTCCACTACAGCATTGGACAAGCCTAAAGCTTTAGTCCTACAAAACCAGAAATTCAACCTCAATAGTAGAACCTTTACTTGTAGGTTTAGAGTAAGCTTTTTATCTCTGTACCTCGATGTCTCTAATCAGTTCACCTGTCCTAAGTCACCTAAGGTACTAAAGAGCTCCACTAGAGTTTCAACTTGACAAACCCTTTGGTCGGCGATGACCATACTTGATAGGTATTCTCAGCCAATCTCTTGGAGCTGCATACATGGCTCTCAAGTCTTTAAGGGAGTGCATTTTAAGGCTTCACTAATAATGGCCCAAAGGGAGGATGAAGAGTAAAACAAGTCCTAAACTTCATTTGCTATCCTCCCGACATTCTAAAAATTCCTTGCATTTCTTTTCTTTTTTTTCCATATTGTCTAAATCAAATTGAGGCTAGCAATATTTCATAGAACCTTGCCTCTAGAATGACCCCTAAAGCCTTTGAAGGATATAGTCATCATCTCCAACACTATACAAGGTGGGACTTAGTCAATCCTAGTAAGGTTAAAACAATATATGCCATAAATCCAAACTTGTTGGGCAATGAAGGAAAAGATTATCAATCAACAGATTCAACACTCTCCTTGTACATGATACACCACTCCAGAATAGGAGCTTTGGAAGACCTCTACTTCTAAATTGGATCATTGGTATTAACCTTCTTACTAACCATAAGCCACATATAAGCCTTTACTTCAAGAGGGACTTTAGATTTCCAATAAAGTTAGTTAGAGCAAAAGGGATAGAGATGGATAAATGAGTAAGGCTTTGAAGAGAGAACTAATTTAGAACAAGGTTGAAGAGGTTAATGACCAAACCCTCACATCGTAATAGAAAGGTGATAAATACATATGGGCTACAAAAGACATTAAGAAAGCTAGTTCTTCATTTTCTTAATCTAGGAGATTCCAATGAAATTTTAGTTCAAAGAGCTTTAAGAAAAGGGGAGTTAGAGGAACTAATTTTGAGGAAAGAAATTCATTGGAGACAAAAAGATAGGGTGAAATGGGTTAAAGAAGGGGACTGCATGTCACGCCCCAAGACCCACTCTAAGGGCGTGACGGTCAATTCACACTTTAAACGCGAAGGCTTACAGTATAACCTGACCCAAACAATCATATTGTAATTGGAAGTTACCAATTACGAAATACCCGTTCAGAGTAGCAGAACAAAATCTAAAATCCTCAAAATTCAATTTCAAAACTAAAACATCCACTATCCAAAATCCATTGTCCAAATATTTGCAAACTTAAACAATTCAAGTACTAGAACAAATTTCAAAATCTCCAAAACTCAACTTTGATCTAACATAAAATTTGAAGGATCAATATCCAAATAACTTCCAAATACTAAAGGATCCAAATGAACATAACTAACAGTTAAACAAAATCCAACATAAAATCCTAAGTCAAATCCTAATGATGACCATTCCTCAGCCTAGCCATCACTCCTTACCAGAACTACGAGTACCTGAAAAATTTTCAACAATTGGGAATGAGCTCACAACCCAATAAGGAATATTAATGCAGTTCATGGATCAAATATTTTCATTTCAAATAGGAGATATCGTTTTTTTTTTTTTTTCTCATCAAATATCAGAGTTTCAAAAATACCAATATATTTAAATTTCAACCAACCATTTCCATGTCAAATTCAAACACTTTCACATAAGATTCAATCAAATCCATTCAATTTTTCATTACTCTGGTTATCAAATATCAAATGCCCAGTTAGGTGGGACTTTTCAAATGGGTGGCTAGCCTCAAATTGTTCTTGGTGGAAGGAACCAAACACTACTAGTACTAGTAACCTCTAACCAAACCCCTAGAGGCTGGGGTCCAAATCAATTACATTCCCACCATGAAATGTAAAGGTCAACTATTATATCCCGTCGACAGGGCCGAATAGTCAACTATTATATCCCGTTGACAAGGGCCAAATAAACCAGAGTGATGTTTTTGTTCAAGTATTCAAATTTACACAACATAATATCTCCATATTTTGTGTCATAAATAAAACAAAATATTCCAACATAATATTTAGTGCAAAACAGTTTGATCCATGCATGGTAACAAAATATCATTTTCTTTTCCACAATTCAAAATAACATATAAAATAATTTAATTTTATAAATATTGCATTAACTTCCCTTACCTCAAAAGAAGTCCTTGAAAGCTTGGGAGAAAAATAATTCTGAAAAAAAAAAATCTACTCTTCACCTAATATAACATAAGAGAAACAATTATTACTATTTATTTATAATTTAACTAATCTATTCCTTATTTAAATAAAACTAATAAATTCCCAATTTGTTTCTAATAACACATTACTAATTGAATTAAATTACAATTTTATTTCATTATAAAATTCTCTCTCTCTCTCTATATATATATATATATATATATATATATATATTTTGCTAAATCTCTCATTCTATTTATTACAAAAAAAAAGACTATTATTACTATTATCTGAATTATTAATCTAAAACTAAATATTATTATTTTAATTAACCAATTCAAAAGCCACTCAACCATTACCTAGTTGTCTCGGGTACACCAAACCAAAAAGCAAGTTTTTTTTTTTTTTTTTTTCCATTGCCATCATCATGATTCATTTTATATATATATAAAAGGCTTCCTTCCATTTGGCACACGCCCTTTTTTTTTTTTTTTTTTTTTTCTCCTTCCTTCCTTCCTTCCAGTGCTGTGCACACGCGTTCTTTTTTTTTTTTTTTTACATTTTCTAATCCCTTCAACCACAAATAATAATATATTTATTTACTCTTTTTTTTTTTTTTTTAATAAAATTAACCCTAACCTAAAATCGAAACTTTCTAAGGAATTTTTTTTTTTTCATCTAATAAAACTCAAGATCTCCCAAATTCCAATAATAAAATCAAAATCTTAAATTTTTTTATTATTTTGATATTAAAACGAATTAAAAATAAAATAAACTAACCCTAATATAGATTTGGGTTTTCCAAAAGATATCTAATGTGTTTGAAATTAATCAATGAATCTAAAGTATTAAACTAGGGGTTAGAATCTTACCTATAGAGATCTGTTCTTCAACCCTGAAATCTGACTCCAACCTACGTTCTCTGAAATTCTGCGAACAGGAACTCTATTCAGAAAAGAATAGGAAGAAATAGAATTTCTAATTTATACCTAGAGTATTTATTCGTAAAATTACACTTTTACCCCTCTTCCACTTTATTTAATTAATTAATTAACTAATTTAATTATTATTAGTAATTTCCTAAATTACCCTTAAAAAATGCTTGGGCGTTACACTGCAATTCAAAGTTTTTTCACAAAGTGGCTAATGGCAAACGAAATAGGAAATTCATTAAATTTTTGGAGAACAAAAGAGGTTGAGTGTTGAATAATTCTGAGAGCATCACAGAGGAGATTTTACTTTATTTTGAAAAGCTCTACTAGAGTCCTCCTGGAGAGTCTTGGAGAGTAGAAGGCTTAGATTGGTCCCCTATCTTAGAAGAGAGTGCTTCTAGGTTGGATTCCCTTTTTACTGAAGAAGAGATTTCTAGAGCCATTTTTCAGTTAGATAGGGATAAGGCGCTGGGGCCTTATGGATTTACCATTGCAGTGTTTCAAGATTGTTGTGATGTGATCAAGGAGGATTTAGTGAGGGTGTTTGCAGAGTTTCACAGAAGCAGGATTATCAATTGAAGCACTAATACCTCCTTCATTGTTCTTTTGCCCAAAAAAAACCCAACAAAGAAAATCTTAGACTTTAGACCTATTAGCTTGATCACTTGTCTCTATAAGATAATAACCAAAGTTTTATCAGGGCGATTAAGAGGGGTACTACATGAAACTATCCATTCTACTCAAGGTGCTTTTGTTCAAGGGAGACAAATTTTGGACGTTGCTCTTATAGTCAATGAGATAGTGGATAAGAAAAGACGATCAAGGGAGGAAGGTGTTGTTTTCAAAATTGACTTTGAAAAGGCTTACGACCATGTGAGATGGGATTTTTTGGATCATGTGTTGGAGAAGAAGGGGTTTGGTCCTAGATGGAGGACCTGGATGAAAGGTTGTTTGTCTACAGTCTCTTATGCAGTTCTAGTGAATGGTAATGCTAAAGGGTGGGTCAAGGCAACTAGAGGATTAAGACAAGGTGACCCTCTATCCTCTTTTTTGTTTACTATCGTCGCAGATGTGCTGAGTAGAATGTTGTTGAGAGCAGATGAAAGAAGTTTGTTGGAGGGTTTTAGGGAAGGTAGGAATAGAACAAGGGTGTCCCATCTGCAATTCGCAGATGATACCATTTTCTTTTCCAACTCTTATGTGGAAGATCTGCAAACTCTCAAGAGTTTATTGTTAGTGTTTGGGCATATTTCTGGGCTTAAGGTTAATCTTGACAAGAGTAATCTTTTTGGCATCAACCTTGATCAGAATCATCTCTCTAAGTTGGCCGTGTTACTTGATTGCAAGGCTTCTGACTGACCTATACTCTACCTGGGTCTTCCTTTGGGAGGGAACCTAAAAGATTGTGGTTTTTGGGATCCAGTGATTGAGAGAATCTCACAGAGATTAGATGGGTGGCAAAAGGCTTACTTATCTCTTGGAGGTAGGATAACTCTTATCCATTCATGCCTTTCCCACATTCCTAGCTACTTTATCTCCTTGTTTAAGATTCTCGCTTTAGTGGCTGCAAAAATTGAGAGATTGCAAAAGGATTTCCTTTGGTCAAGGGTTGGGGAAGGTAAAAGAGATCATCTTGTTAGTTGGGATGTAGTGTGTAGTCTAAAGGTAAAAGGGGGTTTGGGATTTAGGAAGATTTCTCTAAGGAATCTCGCTCTCTTAGGGAAATGGTTGTGGAGGTACTTTAGGGAGAGTTCAACTTTGTGGCATCAGGTCATTTTAAGCATTTATGGGACACATTCCAATGATTGGGATGCTAATAATATAGTCAGATGGTCACATCGTTGTCCTTGGAAGGCTATTGTACAAGTCTTTTAGGATTTTTCCTAGTATACTCGGTTTGTGGTAGGAGATGGGGATAGAATTCGGTTTTGGGAAAACTTGTGGTGGGGGGATCAACCTTTGGGTTTCCAATATCCAAGACTTTTTAGAGTAGTCACCGATAAAAATATTCCTATATCTTTAATTCTCGGTTTTGATTGCCCCTTCTCTTGGAACTTTAATTTCCGTCGCAACCTTTCCGATTCTGAGATAGAAGATTTAGAAAGTCTCATGCGGTCACTTGATTGTTTGCATTTATCCCCATCAGTTTTAGATGCGAGATCCTGGTCTTTATATTTTTCAAGGCTTTTTACAGTCAAATATTTTTTTTTAGCCTTGTCCCACCGTTCCAATTCTTCTCCAGTTTTCCCTACTAAGTTTGTTTGCAATTCTCAAGTCCCTTTTAAAGTCAAGTCCTTTGTCTGGTTAGTGACACATAAGAAGGTAAATACTAATGATTTGCTACAATTGAAAACACCCTACAAAGCTCTTAGTCCTGACATTTGTAACTTGTATATGAAGCATGGAGAATCAACAAATCATCTTTTTTTACATTGCTCTTTGACGATGGGGTTGTAACACAGATTATTTTAGTTAGCCAATATGGATTGGGTTCCCTCGAGAAGTATAAAGGTTTTGGTTTGTCCAAGAGAGGGATAGTTTTGTGGCAAACTGCGTGCATTGCTTTAATTTGGGTAGTGTGGTGGGGAAGAAATGCAAGGATATTTGAGGATAAAGCAAGGAATTCAGAGAATCTTTGGGATTCCATTCACATCCTTGCTTCTCTTTGGGCTTTTTGTTCCATGGCTTTTAAGGGCATTCTCCTTAATGTGTTACAACTAGATTGGCTAGCAGTGTGTAGTTCCAACGGGATGGTCTAATCTAGAGAGTTTGGCTATTTTTACTTTGTAGCTTCTTGTTTTTGTATTCTTGTTGTTTAGTTTTTCTTTGGTGGGAGGATTCCTCATCCTTCTCTTGTACTTCTTTTTTCTATCAATATATCTCCTTGTCGTTTCCTATCAAAAAAAAAAAAAAAAAAAGGGTGTCAAAGACCTAGAATAACTTTGTGGGAGGTATATCCTTGATGCAACCCTAATTTAAAATGAGGTGGTTGATTCGAGAAAAAGAAGTTCTAGTGTTGGTTTGGTTTGTAAATTAGATATGGAAAAGGCATATGACCATGTGGATTGGAAATTTCTCCTTTATTTGATGAGAAAAATTTCTCCTTTCAAACATAGAAAATATGGGTTTTGGTCCTAAATGAAGAAGGTGGATTCTTTTCTACATTTCCATTGAAAGGATGTCAATCTTAGTTAATGGTATCACTATTGATTTCTTCCAAACTTCAAGAGGCTTGAGGTGAGGTGATCCTCTTTCTCACTATCTTTTTTTGATGGTCACTGAAGCCTTTAGTTGTCAAATATCAAAGGCTGAGCAAGGAGGGTTTATTATTGGCTTCAAAGTCGAGGGTCGAGAGGGAGGAGGAATGCACATCTCTCACTTCCTGTTTGCAAATGATACTCTTCTATTTTGTGAGGCAAATTTAGATCAATTAAGATAGTGGAGGTGGATTGTAATTGGCTTTGAGGTGGTGTTAAGTCTAAAAATAAACTTGTAAAAAATTGAGCTTATTCCAATGGGAATAGGAGAGGGAGTGAGTAGATTGGCATCTATGTTTGAGTTAAGGTAGGGAGGCTTCCGCTTCTTTTCTTGGTTTACCTTTGGCAATGTCTCATAAGTCTTATGGTGCATAAGATGTTGTTGAGGAGAGATTAAGAAGGAGATTTGCCCCGTGGAAGAAGCAGTACTTTTCAAAGGGAGGAAGATTACTAGTCTTGTGCTATCAATCTATTTTATGTCCTTTTTTGCAATTCCCAAGAAAGTGTGGATTAGAATAGAAAAAATTTAGAGAGATTTTTTGTGGGGAAATCTATTGGAAGTTAACATGATACATTTATTAAGTTGTTTTAAGATTTGCAATGATAAAAGGTTTGGAGGTTTGGGCATCAGAAGATTAGAGGTTTATCCTTGAGTAGGAGAGCCTGTGGAGGAAGATCCTTCTAGGAAAGTTCGAGGAATTAGATGGGGGGTGGAATACATGAGAGGAGAGGGAGACCGTTGGAATGAGTCTATGGAATGATATTAGAAAAGGATGGGAAGATTTCAACCTAAGGATAGATGGGAAGATTTCAGCCAAAGGATACCTATTTGGGTAAAAAATGGTAGGCAAAGAAAATTTTGAAGGGACAAGTGGGCAGGGGAGTATTGGTTGAAAGAAGCATCTTCTCCATTGTATAAACTTTCTTCTTCAAAGTATGCTATAATTGTTGATTTGTGGAAAAGAGGAAAAAGTGGAGGTCAGTGGTTAGTGCAATTCATAAGATCTTTCCAAGATTGGAAATGGATGGCGTAACCTAATTTTTGGAGCTTATTTATTTAGTAAGGGGCAAGATGGAGGAGAAGACATCTTAGCATGTAAAGTCTTATTACAATTCCTTGCGTGTTGATACTTGAATGGATTTCCCAACTAAACAAATTTGGGGCTCTACAACTCCCTTGAGAATGTGTTTTCTCACTTGGGAAGTAGTATGAGGGAAGATCTTAACTATAAACATGTTAATGTAGAGGGGGTGGACAATGGTAGATAGATGTAGCTTATGCAAAGAGATTGAAGATTCAACCCATCGCATTTTGATTCATTGTGATAGAATAAGGGAGTTATGGATGCTTTTGTTAGCAATCTTTAGCCTAAAATAGGTATTTCCAGTTACAGTGACATACCTTCTCTTTAATTGGAAGTTTGTGGGTTTGGATAAGAGGAGACAATAAAAAGGGCAAGACCAACATCGATAAAAAGCACCCTATCTAGCCTTCCTATCTATTTTATGTCACTTTTTGCAATTCGGAGAAAAGGTTAGCTTAAGACTGAAAAAGATCTAGAGAGATTTCTTATAGGGGTGGTGCTTTGGTGAAAAAGCCTCATCCAGTAAAGTGGTCGTCAATTTGTTGTAGGCGAAAGCTTTAAGCCTTTTTAACCTAACTATAGAGGGAAATTCTGCTATTGTAATATATTGGGTGATTAGTAAGGAAAGAGTTTCATGGAAGTTTGACGATTGGATCTGAAAAATCATAGAGGTTTTTGGTGAGTTGGGTTGCTCCTTCTCTTGGGTTCCCCATTCAGCCAACCAAGTTGTAGGCTAATTAGCCAATCAATGAGTTAAGTTTTTGGCTTTCTTTGAGATTTTCTTCCCCCTTAAGTGTGCAATATTTCTCTTTGGTGTACCTTGGTTTTTTCTTTGTGAGGATGAGCTAGTTTTTGTGGGGTTTGACACTTGGTTGCTTTCTAACCATTTTTTTTTGTACGTCTTTGAAAGATTGTTTGTTCTTCTTGTATTTATCTTTAAAGATGAAGGAAAATTGTTGTTTTTGTTTTAGGGGGAAAAAAATAAGCTTCATGTGTGACAAGTCATTTTTGTGATATTTCTTAAATGCTCATTAGTTGTGCTTCATGTTTTCATGCTATTAGCTAATTTATTTGTTTATTTATTTATTTTTTGTTTGTTTGTTTGGATCCTACCATGATAGAGTGCTAGATATATATATAGCACTCTATCATGGTAGGATTATATATATATATATTTTATCAAAAACGAAAAATATTAATATTAGTAAAGGTACAAGAGAAAGATGAGAGGTTTGCCCCTCAAAACATAGATTCTGATCAAAGTAAGAAGACACCTCTCTATACAAAACTATGTACAAAGATAACCTCCGACTATCTCAAACCTTTGAATCACAAACTGCAAGTCAGTTGGGTTGTATAATACTAAGAGTAACTCCTCTAAAAGCAACAATACAAGAGGCCCATAGAGAGGAATAGAAGTGAAGTAAATCCCATAACATCCCTTTCAATCTCCCCTTATCTTCAAAAATCCTAACATTTCTCTCTTGTCACACAATCATACTATGTGAATGAATACAATATATAATCATACTGTGATCTTTGGGAAGAGTAATTGTTTTATGTTAGAATGCATTATATACATTGTAAACCAAAATTCTACAAGCTTAAACTTTTAGGAAAATTGGTTATTCAACTTGTTATCGAAGTCTTGTTTGACAAAAAGTCATGTGTTTGAACCTCATTGCATATTTATTTCCTCAACTTGTTAAGCCCAAAAGAGGCTGCTTTGTTTCCCAATTTATTAAGCCCATGTGTAAGGTTAAAAGAGGCTACACATGAGGGAAAGTGTTAGAGTGCATGGTATGCATTATGGACCCAAATCCTACAAGTTTGAGCTTTTACGAAAATTGGTTGTTCAACATTCTAGAATAACATTTAGACTTTAGTCAAACTATCTTGTTCATTATAATCTATGAAGATATTTTTTTTTTGTGGAGAAATTCCTATAATTCTAGCCTCCTTTGTTTTCTGTCCGTAAAAAAGGAATCTCAGTCAATTATTATGTATGCAAACTATTGATTCTGATTCTCATTGTAGGCATCCAAAGAACACTAATGTTGTTGAGGGTATGGTTAAAGCTCTTGCTCGAGTTGTTTCAAGCTTACAGGTGAAAGATGTGCTCTCTCTCTCTCTCTCTCTCTCTCTCTCTGTTGAATGATTTATATTAAAAGAAGAAAACAGGTACAAGGAAGAAAGATATTTCCTTCAGAGGAAGAGAAAAGGAACTATAAAAGGAAAGAGAACGAAAAGGGATTTAAAAAGAAAAAAAGGTCAACCCTTGGTTGAATCCACCTTAAGGAGGGTGGAAGTGTCTCTTAAAGTTCATATTTGATACCCCTTGCCCAAGAATTCAGGATCTTTTTTGGCAGAACACAGTATCCAATTATAATCCACCACCATTCCCAGGATGAAGTTTCCCTTCTGCTTAATGAGATAGATGATTGTTGAAGACTTTGAATCATGAACAGAAGCCCAACTGATGACTTGTTATGAATTTCATTTAGTTTTCAAGCATCGAGTCTCATTGACTTAGATTCTTTGAGGCCTTGAAGAGCAAGAAGATCTGCTTGATGACATTAACAACACTATTTAATTTAGGGAACCCTTTGAGGTTATGAATCTAATGATTAATAACACCTCCATTTTCACACTAATGGCCTCCTAATCCTTAATGGTGCATGTAATAGGTACCCCTGTAAACTCCTTTCCATTTGGAATATTTTGTGATTATCTTCTCCGCCCCTTCATGCCATGATTGGATTGTTCATTATGATGTGGGTGTCCTAATTGCTGTCCGTTATGGAGCATCACACATATATCTCTATTTCTGATAGCCCTGGTGTTTTAATGCCCTTTGCTCATGGTTCTCCTCCAACAGAAATTCCAATTTCTGAAAAAAGCAGTTTTATTTAAATAGTGCAGTTAAACAATGAAGATCATGTCCTTGATTGATGAAAATGGTTAATTTTCTAGGTTCAGGAAACCAGTGAGGAGAGCCTGACAGCTGTTGCAGGGATGTTTAGCAGCAAAGCTAAAGGTGATCAGTTTGTTCGTTGTTACATCAAATGTTTAAAAGGGCACCAAGTATTCTTTTTTTTCAATTTATATAGTTTGGTTAGTTATGGTTTTCTTGACATCAATAACAGAGATAAAAATCTTATGGTCTTCTTATTTTAAAGACTTTTTTCATTCATGGTTCTTTGTGTTGCTGTTGGAATCATTGAACTGCTATTTGGTGCATCATCTCGAACAGTTGTTCAAGTAGCGAAGATTAAACTAATGTATTTAACAGCCAAATTTAGTTGGTTTATATATCTGGAATCAACTGGCAAAAAAAGGCTAATGGAGATTGAAAATTATTCACTTTCCTGTGAAAGCTGGGAGAAAATAAATATAATAATGGTGGAATAATTTGGATTCAGAGGTCAAGATAAGGTTTCTTCCATTTATTTATGTATTTATTTTTCAAAGTGTTAACTTCTAATTATAATCTTAATTTGATCTTTGGCATTCATGATTTTTTTACTGGTAGACAGAAGACAGAGTGGCTGGAGGTGAAGTTTAGACTTCGAAGAATAGGTGTTACTATTTGTGAAGCTTTTAAAATATAGTAGCAGGGGTACAGTTTTTTACAAGGAGTTCTGGGGATTGGTCTGGAGATTTTTGTTCAAGAATTTCATTAGTTTTCTAGAGAGAGGAAAAAAAAAGCAACTTTTCTTAGTGCATGTTTCAGTATGACCATTGGAGCTTTCTTCTTGACACAAGGAGTGTGATGGTCTTTTGCTCCAGCTATCCTCTTTGTTAGTTCTAGATATTCCTTTTAGTATCTCTTTGTAATGGTGCAACTCTATTACTCATCTGAAATATCTATAACATGGTAATTGGGAGAATTGTTAGGGAAAAAGGCTCATGGAAGTGAAACTGTTATTTTATATTATTTTTTGAAAAGTACTTTCACACTGAAGCTTGAAAGCGGGAAAGATGAACTAATCAATACAATAGTTCCGTCCTTCCAAAGATAATAATAGAGTATAGTGCCAAGCGGATTCTGCCCCTAAGTAGAATATGTAGTAAAGAATGCCAAAGGAGGTGTAGCCTAGCTCAGGAGAAGTATATGGGAACACCTAAAGCATAGAAAAAATAAAAAATTAGAAGAACAACAATGGCCATAACAAGAGCCTCAAGCCAACCTATTAATGAAACCTAAAAGGATTGGCCCCCTTTCCTTATAACACTCATCAAGGAAACAAACAAGGACTTGAAGAATAAATCTTCCAGCTTCTTAACAGCCATAGCAAGAACCTTAAGCCAACCTATCAATGAAGACTCCTCTTTGTTTCATTCCATACCAGGATTGTCCTCCACACTCTCCTTCCATACCTGGTACTGAATGAAAAAATGTTGAACTATCTTCTCTGGATTAAGATACATGCAGCATCTGTCGATCAAATGAGCCAGTGTCTAGTTGATTGATTCGCCGTCAGAATCCTTTTTTCAACCTTTCCTTTTTTGTTTTTATTCTTATAAAAGTTTAGTGTGAGCAAAGCTCAATCACAATAACCAGTGGAAATTATCTTGTGGAAAATTTACACCTAATGGATTGAATCTCATACTCCCATATCTTAGGCATGGTGTTGGGTGATAATCATTATATTCTATCAGCTATTTCAGATGGTTCTCCATCTCTGTTAGGTTAAGGAATGAATTCACCATCTTTTTGTTCATTGCAGTTCAGCTCCTTTTGAGTTGTTCAGCCCACGGGTGAATTTTTTATTATAAAGAAAGAGTTGTTCCAAAGGAAGATTCGAATTTCTTTATTGTTCCCATCATATAGGAGAACTAGAACCTACTTCATAGCTTATGTCATTTTCCTCTCAATATTTCCTATGTGTATGTTCCTAACATGGCCATCGGTAGCAATTTAGTGCTGAAAGTGAATTATTGAATTGTGGATCTCCCAGAAGGAATGTTTGTTTTGCATCCCACTGTGGACGGTAATAGCAAAGAATCATGGGGAAGCTAAAATTTTTTTTGTCATGTTCCTTATCCTCGTCTGCTTGATGAAGTATCCACAACCTGCATTGGTGGAAAGGCTTCTTAGTGATATTGTTAGAGAGAGTTTACTGGATCCTGGATGAAATATTATTTATTACCTCATGTATTTATTCCATATTTAACTAAAACAAAACCTAGATTTCTCATCCAGGTATTTAAGTGTTTAGTTATTTCTCAAGATTAACATGATTTGTTGGGTAGAAGAAGTGAGGATTGGGGTTCTTATGACTCCAAGATAGTTTTAGCCAGTGTCTGATGAAAAAAAAAGATAGCTCTAGCCAGGCCTTTAGAGTTGACTGTTTTGAAGATTTCTCTCTCATACTAGCGGATGTAAACAAGCTTGTTGCAAACCTTTTCAAGTTCAGGAGCATTTGAATATTGTATTCTTGGAATCCTTGCTTCATCAATTGTCATTTGTTGCTATTCCTATTGCCCATGCAGAATGACAACTTGCACTTCCTGCAGGGATTGAGTGGAGCTTAGATAATGACGCATCCAACGCTGCAGTCTTGGTAGCAAGTGAAGCACATGCAATTACGTTGGCAGTTGAAGGTCTCTTGGGTGTTGTCTTTACTGTGGCTACTTTGACCGATGAAGCCGTGGATGTTGGGGAGGTGTGTGTACATGTGCATGATAAGTTTGTTTGTTTATGCCTTAATTTCCCTTTGGTTTTTTATTGATGTCTTGTTTATGTCTGGGGTTACTATTTTCTCCTTCAGTTTTTAAGTTTGTTTGTCTTCTTTTCTACTGGCGCAAACAGCTTGAATCTCCCAGATGTGATAGTGATCCACCGGCAAAATGTACTGGGAAAACTGCAGTTCTCTGCATCTCAATGGTTGATTCATTGTGGTTGACTATACTTGATGCATTGTCTCTGATTTTATCAAGGTATGATGAAGTTGCCATATAAAAGATTTAGTAATCTTGAAAAAGATCAGTTTATCTGTATCTGACCTGATGTTAATTTGGAAGGTCACAAGGAGAGGCTATTGTGTTGGAGATATTAAAAGGCTATCAGGCATTTACTCAGGTAATATTAAGTTCAATAACTTAATTATTTTCTTATCACCTTTCAACAGGGTGAAGAATATAATATCTGATAAAAAAAAAAAAAAAAACAAGATGAGGAATATGATAAATATGGCTTCAGCTTTGAACATTGTTTATTGATTTTTTAGTACAACGAGAAAAAGAAAAAAGCTGTTTTTTGGCTCTTAACCCCTGAAAAAGTTACTTTGTGGCTTATAGGCTTCTTGGAGTGGTTAGCCTCCAGATAAGGGTTGGTGGGGTTTTTTGCTTTTCTTTTTGGTTGTGAGGCTTAGCTAGCTTGTATACTCCCTGTATACTTTGTGGCTTTTTTGCCTCTTTTTAATATATTCTGTGCTTATTTATCAAAAAAACCCCTGGAAAAGTTGATAATTTTCATGATTACTGTGCAGGCATGTGGGGTTCTTCGTGCTATAGAACCTTTAAACTCTTTCCTAGCATCACTATGCAAATTTACAATCAATATCCCCAGTGAAGTTGAAAGGAGGAGGTATGCATGGTGAAGAATTCAGTGAATTTTGTTATGTGAGCCATATTTCTCTGTGGCTATTCTTATTTTGATGAGACGAATATGAGGTCTGCAGATTGCTGCAAATGCTAGCACTTTAGTTTCTTCTGTAAAAGTAGATAAGCTGCATTCCTTCGGCCTTCTCGTTCTTGTTCTTACCAGTTAAAACTCATGTGGTTTGCACATGGAACACACGCGCACACACACTCAAGCATATCCATGTTTAATCAAAGTATTCTACTTCTCATGTTTCATATCTTAATTATTTTTTACTGTTATTTCTTAGTTTTCTTTTCTTCAACATTTATATGGTTTTCATATCAAATTTTAACATTTTATAAATATAAGGAGGCTGAAATATTGTATTATAATTGATAATTCAGCAATGCTTTACAGTCTCCTGGCTCAAGACGTTCTGAACCACTGGTAGACCAGAGGGATAGTATTGTCCTTACGCCCAAGAATGTGCAGGTATGGATTTGATCGTCTTTCCAGCATTTTTATTTGTACCATTTCCTAGAGCTAAATAGTTTCTGTTTGTATTCCTCCCTGAAACTCAGCACTAAATTTTTTTCTGCAGCTAGTTTGTTTATGAAATGAGTGTTTTTTTTTTCTTTCTTTATTTTTGTTTCTTTTTTCCTGCATGTTTGTCCATCCTTTACATGATTGATTTCTAATTTCTCTTGCAACTCAGGCTTTAAGGACTCTTTTCAACATAGCTCATCGTTTACATAATGTATTGGGCCCTTCTTGGGTTTTGGTATGTTGAATAACTTTTAAGTTTATATTTGTAGATAGCCTAAGTTTATTTCTAATAGTTGTCTCTGTCAAATATTTGTAGGTGTTGGAGACTCTAGCAGCTTTAGATCGAGCAATCCACTCTCCACATGCTGCCACACAGGTAATTATGGAAACACCTTACTTTGATGAAACATCTAGCTGTTAGCAGTTGATTTAATATTTGCTCTATGTATATTTAATGATAGGTGAGAATGAGAACCTCAAATACTTAAAACATCTAATGAGAACATGAATAACTAATATGCCACATATCTTACACCACTTGTTATCCCTCTTCACTGCCTTAGGATGCGCCCATGCCATCAGGAACTCACTAATGATAATTCTTACATCAGCAAGTGCATTATGCTCAGTTAGGAAAAACTTGCCCTTGGGACAATACTCTTTTAACTTGAAATATCTTCTTCACGTCTTGTGAGATAATCCACATTAAAGCATTTAAGTAAAAACTTGCTCAAGAAGCTCAGTTGGAGGCCTGTTTTAGGCTTCTAGTATCCTTCTTTATTTTGTTGGATGGATATCTCATCCTTCCTTGTAGAGTCTTCTATATTCTAAAGATATTTTTGTTTCATATTAAAAAAACAGGTCCTTTATGGTAAAATAGGAATATAGTTTTGAAATTTTCTTTTCCCTTTTTCTTTTCTTATTCTGAGAAACCCTAGCAAAAACTAAATCATATTATCATCAAATGTTACAAATTTTTTGCCTTGATATATGGATTGACCTAAAGGGAAGTGAATCGATCAAGTTTTCTGCTTAAACTTTACCAAGTTGATCAAAATTTATCCAATTAATTTTAATGTAGTTCCATTTTCAGTTCACAATGAAAAATCAATTATACAAAAAGTCAAACATTTTATATACATGGAAAACCCTAGCAGGGAAGAACCATAGGTTATGCAATAGCAAACACTTCACTAAAGAATAAATGTAGATTAGTTTAGCAAATGGTATTACTCCGCATCCAAACTATGGATACCTTCACTGTCTTAAAGATTTGTTGACTCTACACGCCTCGATCCCCTTGATGATGTTGCAAACCTACCATTGGCCCTTTAGTGATCAAACTCTAAACTCCTTTTTAAATACATGCTAAAGACCTCCTTGAGTGCCTTCAAGAACCATGATCCTGCACTGAAGGTCATATGCATTGTTAATGGTATCCTGACTAGATTTTACCAAGGCTCTAGGGGTTTGAGGCAAGGGGAACCTTCTCTCTACTTATTTATTTATTGTTGCAATAGAGGCCCTTAGTTGTCTTCTCATAAGGGTTAGGGAGGGTTTCGAGAGTTAGGTTGGTGGTGTTTGATTTGTTGTTTGCAAATTACACTCTCGTTTTCTATGCGGCTTCCCTAAGATCAAATGATCCATTTAAGCTAGTTGCTCATGTGGTTCAAAGCTTTATTAGGGCTAAAACTAACTTACTTTAGATTAAGCTGATTCATATTGGTAGGGTGAAGCATGTTAAGGAGTTGATCTCTAAGTTAGGGTACAATGTAGGAGGACTTCTATCTACTTACCTGTGCTCTTTTTAGATCAATGGTGATCCAGGATAGGGTAGAAGAGAGGCTTCACAAAAGACTTATCAATGTGGATTCATATCTCTAACAGGGGTAGACTTATGTTGAACAAGAGCACATTATCTAGTCTTCCTGCATACTTTTTATCTTTGTTTAGTATTCCAAGGAAAGTAAGACTAAGGTTGGAGAAAATTCAAAGGGATTTCCTCTGAAGAGGTGGGACGTTTGAGAAACTAATGCATCTTGTGAAGTGGCTGATAGTGTGCATAGAGACAACTAAGGGGGGTTAGGCATTAAATTCCTTTCTTTGCTTAAGAAGGCACTTTTATGTAAGTGGAGTTGGTGATATGCAATTGAAAAAGGAGCGATTTGGAAATAGGTCAATAGTGACATTTTTAAAAAAAAATGGAATCAACTATCGTCATTTATCTTAAAAGGAGAAGTATAAGAAAGAAGGGCAATCCTTCAAGGATATACAAAAAGCTTAAAAAGTAACCAAGTGCCAAGCCCCACTAGGAGGAATAAATACAAAGGAGAGAAATACAGATTTAATACATTTGTTGTTTTCAATCATATATGTATGTATGTATGTATTGATAGGCCATATGTAACCTTGGCATATATAAACTTCATAATGATTCCAGTATATTTTGATGGGTATTTGTTTGTTTTCATTTAAGGTTGTATTAATCCAACAAGTTTTATGGTTAAGATTGGTCATAAAAGTTTATGAGTTCATCTCATTGCTATGTTTAGGAGGTATCCGCCACTGTCCCAAAGCTTACAAGGGAATCATCTGGCCAATACAGTGACTTAAGTGTTCTCTCTTCTTTGAATTCTCAGGTAAGAAAAGCGCATTCGTGATTTTTTTCTTTTAAGGGCAAACTTTTGGGCAAAATGTTTTAAACTTTTATCTCTCTCCTTTGTGAAGCTTTTCGAGAGCTCAGCGCTGATGCATATATCTGCAGTTAAGTCACTTCTTTGTGCATTATGTGAGTTGTCACATCAATGCATTCCTGGAACCTCAAGTGTTTTTGGGCAAGCATCAAACCAAAAGGTTGGCAGCATAAGTTTTTCGGTGGAAAGAATGATATCCATCCTTGTCAATAATCTCCACAGTATGTAATCTTTTATACCATGACTTTCTACATTTTTAAGCTTAATTTATGAATTATGAATCTCATCTGTGGTGCATTGTTTATTCTTTAAGATATGTGATATTTATGATCTATCAACGAGACATGTGTTTCTTGCTATGGGAAATGCATTTTGGAATTTGTTATTCTTAGATTTTCTTTCTAATACTTGCATGCACCTTAGAGTAACCTATACATCTTTTCACATGGATTTGCCATGTTATCCCTTCAAACTTATGTCAACTCAACATGGATACTGCTGTCACACCCTAAGTCTATACTAGTAGAAAAGGTTATTGGGAAGGTGGTTTCAGGGTCCGAGAGTGCCTTTGTGGACAGTCTTAATTGCTAATAAGGCTACAAATTTGATAAAAAGGAGTTCAAGAGTGGGGATGGTGTGTAAATTGGACATAGAAAAAGCTTATGATTATGTCAATTGGAAATGGAGTTCAGATTGAGATAGATTTGGTGGGTTTATTATTACATATCTACGGCACAATTCTGGTGAATGCTATTCCTGCAACCTTCTCTAAAGTTATAGAGGCTTGAGGCAAGGTGACCCTCTTTCTCCTTATCTTTTTGTTTTGCTTATGAAGGTCCTCAATTGTTGCATTTCAAAAGTAAGGCAGGGAGGGTCAAAAGTAAGGTGACCCTCTCATTTGTGGTTGGGTCTTTACTGAAGAAGGGAGTATTTTTTGTTTCCCCCTCTTTTTTGTTTAGCCTTTTGGTGCTTATTGTTTCATCTCAATTGTTTTGGTTTCATGAATGTTTTAAAAGCGCAACTAGTGCACAAGAGTATATAGGTCATATACAATAAGCCAGAAGGCTAAACAAAAAAGAGGGGAAACAAAAAATACTCCCTCCTTCAGTAAAGACCCAACCAATCAATAAAATCAACCAAATATATAGAGCCTCCACCTATATACACCGTAATCCATAGAGATAGATTGTTAAAGAAATTGCATTTGAGTCTTTGGTCTGACATTTTCTCACTTTCAAAACATCTTCGATTTCTTTCCTTCCCAATAGTCCAAAATAAACATAAAGGAGTGGCTCTCCAAGCCCTAATGCACCTTCTACCTATGAAAGGGCCATGCCACCTTAGTAAAGCGTCTGTAACCATTGTAGAGATAAGCCACCAAAAATCAAAAATAGAAAACACCAACTGCCATAATATCCTTGCCTTATTGCAATGAAGAAGAATGTGATCAATGGATTTTGCTTCCTCTTTGCACAAGGCACACCTGTTGACCATGTCCACCCTCTTCTTTGCAGCTGATCTAAAGTCAACACCTCACCTCCACATGCCTCCCAAGTGAAAAAGCTCACCTTAGAAGGGATCTAAGAGTTCCAGATAACCTCTAATGGGAAGGGGATGACACAATCTGATTCTAGAAGAGGGTAGGGAAGGTGCAAGGGGTAGATGGATTAGGCTCTTTGTTTGGTTCTAGGGTGGGTAGTTTCCCTTCTACATACCTAGGTTTGCCTTTTAGAGAGTCTTGTAGTGTGGGATTTGGTTTAGGAAAGATTCAAAATGAGACTATCCTCTTGGAAGAAGGAGGGACTTTTGGTGAATTGGAAGATCGTTTGCTGAGATGAAAAGTATGAGGGGTTAGGAATTAGAAAATTGGAAACTCTAGTGGTGCTTTGCTTGGTAAATGGCTTTAGAGATTTGAAAATGAGAGGAATAGTCAACGAAAGAGGGTAATTTGAGGCAAGTTTGGAGTAGTGGATGGGGGTGGTGCATGTGCGAGGTTAGGGAGGCTTTTGGAGTGGGTTTGCGGAAAGACATTAGAAAAGGGTGGGCTGATTTCAATCTTTGAACATCAATCCAAGTCAAAAATGGTTTGAGGGCCATGTTTGGACAAGTAGGAAGGGAGGGTGCTCTTTGAAAGAGGCTCTTCCTATGCATTTTAGAATTGCCCTTGTCAAAGATGCGAGAGGACCTGATTTGTGGGAGGCTAGAGCTGGAGTCAGTTATTGGTCTCCTCATTTTTGAGGTAGTTCTAGTATTGGAAGCTAGAGGTAGTGATTTACTACTTGAATTCATAAGGTAAGATTGTATGGCAAAGGGAGAGGACAACTTTTGGTGGTAGGTAAGGAAGGAGGTGTGGGAAGGTCCAAGTGAAGTCTTGCTTTAACTCCTTGTGCATGGTAAACTTGTATCATTTTCTTGTGGAAGGGGTTTGGGGCATATTTGGTTCTTTGAAAGTGATTTTCATTGCTTGGGAAATGGTATGGGTTAAGATTTTAACCCTTGACAACTTGAGGAGGGGTTTGTTTTAAGTGAATAGATGTATTCCTTACAAGCCTAGTGATGAATTAGTAAATCACATTCTCATTCTTTGTGATAAACCTGAACACTTTGGGACTTTTTACTGGCAATTTTCATAATGCAATGGATATTTTGAGAGTCAGTTAAGGAGCTGCTTATCAGTTGGAAAACGATAGGCATGGATAAGCAGCAAATAAGGAATGACATATAGCTCCTCTTTGTTTGTTCTGGTATATTTGAAGAGAGCATAATGGTAAAATGTTCAAGGAGGAGGAGCATGCAAGTCAAAAATTGAAGGAGGTCTTTTCGAAGTCTCTCATTGAGCGGTCAAGGGAGTCTTCGAGGATTTTGAACAACACATTACTGGACTTCATTAATAGTTTAAATCAGGGCTTGATGGCTTTATGTGTTACTTTTTGCATTCTTTTCCTTTTGTTCTTTTGTGGGTGCATCTTTGATTACATAGGGTCTACCCCTGTCTACCCCTTTTGTTTGGTGTTCTTAATTACATCATTGCTTACCTATCGAAAAATATTTTACACCAATACAACTTAGGCTCATGAATCTTATAAATCATGTCAAGCTATGTTGGTTTGTAAACTAATTCTTAAAGAGTGGGACAGTTAATAGGAGCATTGATGCCACTTTCATTGGTGACTAGCCTAAAGGTAATAAACTTGGTGACTAGCCTCTAAATGATACAACAAAACTGATGTCTAAGTGCTTAAGAGGAGTTTGACATGAGACTATTCATCTTTCTTATGGAACATTTGTCGAGGGTAATAAATTTCTAATGTAGTTTTAGTCACCAATGAAGTAGCAGATGAGAAAAGATGCTCAAGAGAAGAAGGGATTGTCTTTAAGATTGATTTTGAAAAAACATTTTACTATGTAGGTGAGATCTTTTGAATCAGGCCTTAGAAAGAAAATGTTCAGGAGCAAGATGGAGATCTTGGGTTTGTGGATGCTTATTATTGACAATTAATTTTTCCACGCTAATCAATAGGTGTGCTAGAGGACAAGTAAAGACATCTAGGGACTTAAGAGAAGTTAACCCACTATCTCCCTTTCTTCTCACCATAGTGGTTGATGTTTTGAGTAGATTGATGTTGAAAACAAAGTAGTGTGGCTTAGAGGGCTTTTTGGTTGGTAGTCTAGTACGAGTGTAACTTATTTATAGTTTACAAATGACACTATCTTTTTTTTTTTTTCATGAGTTAGGTCACTTGACTTGCAAATCCTTATGCTACTTTTGATGGTATTTGTGCCTATCTTTGATCTCAAGATAGATTTAGATGAAAGGACCTTGTTGGTTAAATGTAAATAAGGCCCAAGTTCGGGCTTTAGCTTCCTTCTTAGTTTATGGGGTTTTTTATTGGCCCTTATCCTATTTGGGTCTCCCCCTTAAGGGGGTAATCCAAATGGTGTTTCCTTTTAGGATCCAATCTTAGAAAGGTTTCTGAATGATTAGATGGTTTAAAGAGAGCTTGTTTATCTTTTGGTGACCAAATAATTCTTGTGTAACTCATGTTTTTCACTTATTGTCACTTATTTCTTATCAGTTTCCCTAGTTCCAATTAAGTGACTTAGATGATTGGATGTATACAAAGAAATCTTCTTTGGTTTGGAGTGGGGTAAGGGAAGAGAGATGAACTTGTTGGATGGACCAGGTGTGTAAGCCTACGAGAGAAAGGAGTATAGTAGATAAGATTTTCGGGAAGGTTTCCTCATCGTTCACATGTACTTTCAAATCATTATCAATGAATTATTGTTTCAGGTAATAACAATAAGTAAAGAAAAAAAAAAACTATATCACCATTCAGGGGGTTCTGTGTCCTTCATTTCCATTGTCCACAGTGGCTTTCTATAGAATGTTGATGGATGTGCTTTATTCAGAGTTCCTTTGGTCATGTCTTTGTCAAGATTCTCTCTACTGTATGTTTTCATTTTATTCTTTGGTATGATCTTTCTGATAGTGCTTCATCTTTTTAATGCAAATAATTTGTGATGGTGACTTATGAATTTCATTCCTTTTTTCTTTTTTTTTTTTCTTTTTTCTTTTTTAATTCATGCTTTTGCATAGGGCATCCTTTAAATGAGGAGTTATATGAAGTTAGGATTCTTGAGTTCAGATACTTTGTACTAGTTTCTTTATTCTGAAATTTTCTACTGTATCACAGGAGTAGAACCATTATGGGATCAAGTTGTTACCTATTTTCTTGAGGTGAATATAACTGTTATTCTTTTTATAGTTCTTTATGCTTTCACTTTTTACATCATTCTTGACATCACAAGAATATTTTGCAGCTTACCAATAGTTCTAACCAGCATTTACGAAATATGGCGCTTGACGCATTGGATCAATCAATTTGTGCTGTTTTAGGTTCAGATCGATTTCAGGAATATATACCATCTAAGGCCCATAGTGCATCTCATGATGTGAGAATTGTCATCCTTTTTGTTTAGCAGCTACATATTATTCTTAAACTAGGGATTGACGCTGCTCCTGACTGAATTTCTCTCCAGATGGAAACCATCAATTCAGAGTTGAGGTCACTTGAGTGTGCTGTCATATCCCCATTACGGGTCCTTTATTTTTCTAGTCAAATCACTGATGGTCGTGTTGGAGCTTTGAAAATTCTTCTCCATGTGTTAGAGGTAATTTATTTCATCTTAAGGATGATTAAATGTCACACATCTTTCTATATTATGCTTCTCATTCTATTATCATAGAATTCTTGTTTTCCAAGCAAAGATGCTTTTGCAACACTTGACTCGCACAAATTGCCTATTTAGCTAGCAGGCTGATGGAATTTATTAGCTAGAGAAGGTTAGGCGAGCACACACAAAAAGTGCATACTAAAGAGTAAGTGGACTTGTATTTTTATGAGAGTTTTACAAGGATTCCGTTGTTGTATGGTGTGTTGCATCACCCATGGTTATGTTGGTTGGTTAGGAACAGTACAAATGGCATACATCCCATAATAGCAACCAATTAAGCCATCTTCTGCTTATTTTAACTCCTCATGTAAGCATTCTAGATATCCTAGAAAAATTTAGCGTCACCTTGTAGGTCTAGGATTTCCTAGAGTTCTCTAGAACAATCTAGCATGTCCTGGATTGGCTATTCTACTACCTTGCGTATGAGCATACCTCCCTCTTACAGACCACTCTATGCCATCAAGGGAATGGCAGGTGGAAACATCACCTGTTATTGAGCTATCATAACACATTTGCTTTCTGGCACATGTTCACATGCTTTTTCTGCAAATTTTCCTTTCAGAGGCACGGAGAGAAGTTGCACTACAGCTGGCCAGATATTCTTGAAATGTTGAGGTTTTACTTTTACTTGCTGACTTGCGTTTTATTCTCTTGTTTTAATGGTTCTGCTTCCTTGGTTGAATTTTCCCTTTTTTCTGTTCCTTAAGGTGTGTGGCTGATGCATCAGAGAAGGATCTTGTCACTTTAGGATTCCAGGTGAGGGAAAAACATCTAGTTGGGTGGAATGTAAAAATTTTCTGCTTACATGCACACACAAACACACACATAATGTCCTTTTTTTTGGTGAATCATAATGTTTCTTATTTAATTTTTCCTTTTTTTTTTTTAATGAATCACAGTATTCCACACACATTCACTATGTCCATTTTTTTAGTTAATCATAAGGTTTCTCATTTAATTTTTCCTTATATCTATACCCCCACCACCCACCTACACATTGTCCTTTTTTTGTGAATGATATTGTCACCAACACACACAATGCCATCATGACTCATAATATATGTCATTTCATTTTTTCTGATAGGTATACACCTGCCCTCCCTACCGCTGACCAATACCTACCCACACACAAAATGTCCCTCGTTAATCATAATGTTTCCCATTTCATTTTGCCTTATAGTTTTGCACGCTCACACACAAAATATCACTCTCAAGGTTCTTACATGCAAACATATTAATGGAGATCTATGTCCAAAATTGATATCAATTAAAAAGAGTGCTAGAAAAATTAATAAAATATGGAAATTTTGGATAACTAGTTGGGAAATGTCGATCCCCGTGCCATCCATTCCATGTTCATGGTTGTGCCTTCCTTTCAAACTTGTTTTTTTCACTTGTAAAAAGAATACATATCATTAAGTAGGAGAACTATGGAGCCCAAGTGATGACTTCATCTTAATGAAAAACTAAAAAGTCCCTCCATGATTTCTATATCCATGTTCTTCCACATAACAAAAGAGTAGTGTTAAATGACAATGTATTCTTTTAGCCACAAATGTTTTCCCCATAAGAAAGAGATTGCAAGCATGTTTTGTTAGTTTTTTGGCTAATTTCAAGTCTTAAAAATAAATGTAGATAAGAGCATCCTATTAGGAATTAATGCCCTGCTCACTAAATTACTAATTTGACTATGTTAGTTGTGTTGGATTAGCCCCTCTTATATTTAGGTCTTCCTATTAGGGCATTAGATAAATAGCCTGCTTGTGCCAAAGTGGTATATGCATATGCTTTGTATTATTTTATTAGTAACACATCTTTCTCTCAATTAACAAATGGCTTTTAGGTGTGAAGAAGTATAACTAAGTTGTTACAATTGTAGTTTGTGGATGACACTATTTTTTCAAGGATAGAACAAAGGATTTGCAAAGTCTTAAGTTCATTTTGTCGGTTTTTGGGCATATATTAGGTTTGAAGATAAATCTAAATAAGAGCAAATTGTTAGGAATCAATATCAATCATGAACAAATCATAGGCTAGCTATCTTGTTAGAATGTGTAAGCTTTGATATTATACTCAAGTTTCCTTTTGGAGGGGAACATTATTGGATAAAACCAATTTAGCATTTTAATGGAAAAATAGTATACATAATTCCTCCATATATAATAGTTGACTAATTCTACCAAATATCACTAACAAAAAAAAAATTAAAAAATAAATAAATAAATAAATAAAATCAACCAAATATAATACAACTAATCAAATACAACCAAATCCCTAAATTTATGGAATTATACCAATTTCCAACACTCTCTCTCAAAATAATTTGAAAATATTTTCCATTTTCGATTTGCTCACCATTGAATTGGAACTTGGACTAGGAATCCCTTTAGTAAAAATGTCAGTTAGCTACAACTTAGATGAGATGAATATTTTCTTTTTGATGAGAACGAATTAGTCCACTATCAATCTTTTCTTTTTGATTAATTGTCTGTCTAATCCAATATGTTTGGTCATATCATGTTTAACAAGATTATGAGCAATGTTTATTGTTGCTTTGTTGTCACGATACATGCTCATAGGTCTTTCAATCTCTACTTGCAATTCCTTTGGTAAAGTTTTAATCCACACGAGTTCACAAATGTGTAAGGTCATAGCTCAAAATCCCATACTCACTTTGTGGTGGGAGATGGGACTAGAAATCTTTTATGGGAAGACTTGTGGTGGGGGGATTAACCGTTGTGTTCACAGTTTCCAAGACTTTATAGAGTTGTCATAGTTAGAGACCTCTCCATTTCAGCTATTTGTGGCAATGCCTCTTCTCTCTCTTGGAATCTAATTTTTCGCTGCAATCTAATTGATGTGCAGATTGAGGATCTCGAAGAATTAATGACTTCTCACATTCGTGTACACTTGTTCACATCTATACTAGATGCGCGAGCATGGGCATTGACCTCTTTAGGCTTATTCTCAATAAATATTTCTTCCTTGCTTTGTCCAAATTATCAAATTTAGTTCCTTTCCATCCTACCAATTTTATTTGGAAATCAAAAGTCCCATCGGTCAAGGCCTTTGGTTGGTTAGTGGCACACAAGAAGGTGAATACCGATGACTTGCTTCAGTTGAGAAGACCTTCCAAAGCTCTCAGGCCGGAGTGGTGTATTCTATGTAAGGGGAGTGGAGAGATGAGTGACCACCTATTTCTACATTGTCCGTTCACTTTGGGGTTGTGGCATGGGCTTTTTTTATAGGTAGGGATGTTGTGGGTAACTCCACCAAAGGCAAGACACTTTGGAAGATTGTTTGTCTCACTTTGGCTGGTGTGGTGAGAGAGAAATGTTAGGATCTTTAAGGACAAATGGAGGACGTCACAGACTTTATGGGATTTATGTCATTTTTTTACTTCTTTGTGGGTCTCTTATATTGATGAATTTAAAGGTTGCCCTTTAAATGTCATTCAACTTAGTTGAGTTATGGTATGTACACCACTAGGGTTGGGCTACCATTGAGAGGTGCCTAGTTGTTTTTTCAAGAAAGGTTCCTCTAGTACATTCTTTTGTGGTCTATCTTTTTGTACAATTTTCCTTGTATAGTAGAGTGTCAACCTTAGCTGTAAAATGGAACCTGTTATTTCTGTTGTTTTTGTTGTTTAGCATATAGAATGATTTAAAAGAAAAAAAAATGATTCAGGCTAGAACTACATCAATATGATTTAGATTATAAAATTATAGATGGACACCTTGTATCTTCATGTTGCAAACATTTTGGCTCTAACAGCTAGGTTGAAGACTCACATGATTGACTGCAAGCTCTTTCAAATTCTATATCTGGTTTGTAGATGATCATATGAACTTCAGTTTGCTCTTCTTCTTCTTCATGCCCTGCAAACAGTTGCTGATGATCTTTTGTTATCCATTGAAATCTGGATTTGTATCAGTTACATTTAACTGTCAAATGTTGCTAATATGCATATCGGTGACTCTCTCTTGTTGACAATTATTGTCAATCATGTATTCTTTTTTAAAGCTTGGTCTCTGTTTGTATGGTGAAGTGTATCCTTCTATATCTAGCTTATATAACATACTGCGATCAGATGCTGAGGTTTCAGTGCTGTCATTCGAAATTTTTCCTTTTGTGCTATATACTAATATTTTGTCTATATTTTATATCCTACTGATGTGTTCCTTTTTCTTTTAGAGTCTACGTGTCATTATGAATGATGGGCTTTCAACTATACCTGCAGATTGCCTCCATGTGTAAGATTACATTTTAGAATTTTTCAATAATTTTATTTTCATTTTGCTCATTTTTTTCTTCTAAAAAAAATCCACATTTTTTTAGCTAAACATTGTAACTTTTTTTTTATGAATATTATCACTGAAAAATAAAAATATTTGAGTAAATTATGAAGTTCTTTTAAGCAGCTTCAAATGGTAAGGTTAATAGAAGAGTTATATTGCTAGAATTTTAGTTTATAATATGATGTTGTCTAATTTCATACTAGTTATTCCATTTTCTTCTCATTCCTCTCTCTCATTCCCCACAGAATAGAGTTGTTTGAATATATGATTTGGATACAAGATCCTGTATTGAGAGCAATGGATATTTCTATCATTTGATTAGAAAACAAGATCCTGCATCCAAAGTTATGTACTTTATTCATGCACTTCAAAGAATTTGTAGCCTTGCAAGCATGACTTCTGCCATAAAATGGCCTTCAAAATGGAGTTAGCTGATGATTCTGGTTTCCTTCATTTGAAGCATGTTTGTAATACCACAAGAAAATTTATGCAGCCTCTGAAGAGTGTCTGCTGTAACAAAATTAGAGATAAATTTTTAACCATTTATCTCTCAAAAAAAAAGAAGAAAAATGGGGGGAAACCTATTAAGCTAACATAACATGAAATTTAGTGTTAGCTTTGGATATGACTAAAAGAGGATCAGAACTTTGAATCTCTAAATATTATTCTTTCTTGCTTCTTCTTTTTTTTCTTGTTTTTTTTTAAAGATATTCCTTGTCAGTTCCTCTAGGAGTAATTTATGTGACGAGTTGCCGCATTCATATCAATATTGTTGATTGATGTTTCTTTGCCAGAGGAGGCTTATTGTCCATGAGATTTCTGTGCTACGTGGGTTGAGGTTTGGGGTGACAGGGTTGGTGATTTTGACCAATAAACAGGCTGGCAGTAGAGCTGGGGGATGACTCAAGTGGATACACCTAACATATCCTTACAAAATTCCAAGCATGGGATTAGGACTTGAGTTTCTTTTATAATTCCCTGGGAAGTAGCCCTAGCCTGTTAGGCCTTGCAAAGATATGGCCATGATAGGGGAAGGTCAATAGCCAAAACTGGCCCCTGCAACATCACCAAGATACCACAGGGTAGGGCTTTTTGGCCCTAGAATCAGAGATTGACACTCCTGGGTGCTAGGATTTGTTGGTAGATAGTGTCAATAAGGGAGGTGTGGGGCCCACTGTGATGACAATTGGCTGGCCTCCTTGGTTCTTGGTGATGAGGAAGCCTATCTTCAGAAATACATAAAGAGAAAACCATAGACAACAACTCCAAATAAACTGAGTAGTAAACTACTAAATCATTCGACCAAAAGTGGCCCCTGCAGCATCACCAAGATACCACAGGGTAGGGCCTTTTGGGGCTAGAATCAGTGATGGACTCTCCTGGGTGCTGGGATTTCTTGGTAGATAGTGTCAATGAAGGAGGTGTGGGGCCTACTGTGATGGCAATTGGCCAGCTCCCTTGGCTGACACTTGGTAATGAAGAATCCTATCTTAAGAACTAAATAAAGAGAAAACCATAGATAATGACTCCAAAGCTAGAGGAAATAATTTTGAGGGAAGAAATTCATTGGAGACAAAAAGCTAAGGTAAAATGGGTTAAGGACGGGGATTGCAACTCAAAGTTGTTTCACAAAGTGGCTAACGGGAGACGAAACAGGAATTTCATCAAATTCTTGGAAAATGAAAGAGGTTTGGTGTTGGACAATTCCGAGAGCATCACAGAGGAGATATTACTTTATTTCAAAAAGCTCTACTCGAGTCCTCCTGGTGAGTCTTGGAGAGTAGAAGGTATTGATTGGTCCCCTATATCAGAAGAAAGTGCTTCTAGGCTGGATTCCCCTTTCTACGAAGAAGAGATCTTTAATGCCATCTTTCAGTTAGATAGGGATATGGCGTTGAGGCCTGATGGTTTCACCATTGCACTGTTTCAGGATTGTTGGGATGTGATCAAGGAAGACTTAGTGAGGGTGTTTGCAGAGTTTCACAATAGCGGGATTATTAATAAAAACACCAATGCCTCCTTCATAGTTCTTTTGCCCAAAAAGAGTCGGTCAAAGAGGATTTCGGATTTTAGACCTATCAACTTGATCACTTGTCTCTTTAAGGTAATAGCAGAAGTCTTGTTAGGGCGACTAAGAGGAGTACTACACGAGACCATCCACTCCACTCAAGGTGCTTTTGTTCAAGGGAGACAAATTCTGGATGCAGTTCTTATAGCCAATGAGATTGTGGACGAGAAAAGGCGATCAGGGGAGGAGGGAGTTGTATTCAAGATAGACTTTGAAAAGGCTTATGACCATGTGAAAGGGGATTTTTTGGATCTTGTGTTGGAAAAGAAGGGATTTAGTTCTAAATGGAGGAGTTGGATGAGAGGTTGTCTGTCGTCAGTCTCTTATGCTATTCTAGTGAATGGTAATGCTAAAGGGTGGGTCAAGGCATCTAGAGGTTTAAGGCAAGGTGACCCTTTATCCCCTTTCCTGTTCACTATTGTTGCAGATGTGTTGAGTAGAATGTTGTTGAAAGCTGAGGAAAGAAGTTTGCTGGAGGGCTTCAGGGTAGGTAGAAATAGATGTAGGGTGTCCCATCTGCAATTCGCAGATGATACCATCCTCTTTGCTAACTTTAGTGAGGAAGAACTACAAACTCTTAAGAGTTTATTGTTAGTGTTTGGTCAAGTTTCTGGGCTTAAGGTCAATCTTGACAAGAGTAATTTTTTTGGCATCAACCTTGATCAGAATCATCTCTCTAGGTTAGCCTTGATGCTTGACTGCAAGGCTTTAGATTGACCTATACTTTATCTGGGTCTTCCTTTGGGAGGGAATCCAATTGCTTGTGGATTCTGGGATCCAGTGATTGAGAGAATCTCTAGGAGATTAGACGGGTGGCAAAAGGCTTACTTACCTTTAGGTGGTAGGATAACTCTCCTACACCCATGCCTTTCCCACATCCCTAGCTACTTTCTTTCTCTGTTTAAGATTCCAGCATCAGTGGCTGCAAAAGTTGAGAGGATGCAAAGGGACTTTCTTTGGTCAGGGGTTAGGGAAGGCAAAAGAGATCATCTTGTTAGTTGGGATGCAGTGTGTAAGCCAAGGGTAAAAGGGAGTTTGGGGATTGGGAAGATTCCTTTAAGGAATCGCGCTCTTTTAGGGAAATGGTTGTGGAGGTTTCCTAGGGAGAGTACAACTCTGTGGCATCAGGTCATTCTTAGCATCTACGGGACACACTCAAATGGTTGGGATGCCAACACTCTAGTCAGATGATCACATCGTTGTCCTTGGAAGGTCATTGCACAAGTCTTTCAGGATTTTTCCAAGTATACTCAGTTTGTCGTAGGAGATGGGGAAAGAATTCGCTTCTGGGAAGATTTGTGGTGGGAGGACCAAATCTTCAAAGACCAATATCCAAGACTATTTAGAGTAGTAATGGATAAAAATATTCTCATATCTTCAATTCTCAGTTCGGCTCGCCCTTTCTCATGGAACTTTAATTTCCATCGTAATCTAACCGATTCTGAGATAGAAGATCTAGAACGCCTCATGCGCTCTCTTGATTGTATGAATTTATCCGCTTCCGCTTCAGACGCAAGATCTTGGTCCTTATTGTCTTCAGGATTGTTTACAATCAAGTCTTTCCTTATAACCATGTTCCAAATGCCTGATTCATCTCCATTTTTCCCCACTAAGTTTGTATGGAAATCTCAAGTCCCTTTCAAAGTTAAGGCCTTTGTCTGGCTTGTGGCACACAAGAAGGTAAATACCAATGACTTGCTACAATTGAGGAGACCCCACAAAGCTCTTAGCCCTGACATTTGTAAGTTGTGTATGGAGCAAGGAGAATCAACAGATCATCTCATCCTTCATTGTTCTATGACGTTGGGGTTGTGGTACAGACTATTTTAGCTAGCCAAGATGGATTGGGTTCCTTCGAAAAGCATTTCAGACATGATGTTCATCAATTATAAAGGTTTTGGCAAGTCCAAGAGAGGGTTAGTTATGTGGCAAAACGCGTGCATAGCTTTAATTTGGGTTGTGTGGCGGGAAAGAAATGCTAGGATATTTGAGGACAAAGCTAGGAATTCAGAGAATCTTTGGGACTCCATTCATTTCCTTGCTTCTTTTTGGGCTTTTTGTTCCGCGGGTTTTAAGGGCATCCCCCTTAACGTATTACAACTAGATTGGCTAGCAGTGTGTAGTTCCAATGGACGGTGTAGTGTCTTGTTATTTTTTTGTGTTGTTTAGTTTTTCTTTTGGCGGGAGGATTCCTTGTCCTCCTTTTGTACTTCTTTTTCTATCAATATATTCATGCATGGTTTCCTATCAAAAAAAAAAAAAATGACTTCAAAGAAACTGAGTAATAAACTACTAAATCATTCACTGATTTCCTTTCCTCTTAGACAAGTAGGACCAGCAAACTGTGCTCCACTATCTGACCTTGAGATGGTCCATAGCCAACAGTCTCTCTCATACTGCAATCCAGAAAATGAAAGCTATTTTTGGCAGCATGTTCGTTTTCACCAAAAAAATTGCCTCTGTTTGAATCCTTCCATCTTATCTTCAAACATCTTTCCCTTCCCAACTGGGTCACACCATTAATTGCTACTAAGAACTCCTCGACTGTCTGTGATTTCCAATCCCAAAAATCTTCCACAAACCTTGGATTTTAGAAAGCTCCAACTCCTTAGTTTTGGCATCACTGACTACTGAAGCCCTCTTTGTCTCTAGATATAGAAAACAACTCAGGAAAACTCAAGCAACACAGGAGCGTGCCACACTACACTGGGCTTTTTATGCCATGCTTCATTGCCTTGCTTTGAGAAATTCTCAATTCAACTAGGTTAATGGGTTTCAATACAATGTGTATTTTATGTTTTCCTCATATGGGAGAATGAGGGAAGAAATATTGAAATCTGATGTTCTAGAAAAAGATGTTTAGGATGCGACCCAATCTGTGGATGTCTAGAGTAATAGTGTTTTATGGCACCATCTGCCCGAGCAGTAAGATTTTTCATTTCAACTTGGTAGGTTTGGTTGAGCTGAATGCCACCTAATCTCAACCCATAGACCAATCTGATCATGCCATTCAAGTTGCTTCAGCTAGGTTGTGCCGGATATTGTAAGCTAATGATTGTTTTGCATTTCCTCGATGTACATTGCCATGTTAGGCTTTTTTAATAGTGTCTGAGTGATACCTAGGAGGATATTTTATGAAATTAAGATGCCAATAGGAGGAAAATTGAAACAACTTTTAGATTTAAACAAGTTTAACAGAATAAGCCAATTAAAGTTGGGGAGTTGCATTAAAGATAATCAGTAAAGAATTTGTAGCATCAGAGTAATTTTGTCTGATATTTCTGTAGGGGTTATGGTTGACAATTATTATATTTTATGTAAAAAAAAAAAATTAAACATAATTGTGCTTTATTTAATATATCTTCATTAATATAAGAGCTAGTTATCAATGAATTAGGTGAATCCTTATCCACGTATGTATACATGTGTATATGCTCATATATGCACAGAGGCAGGCCAAGGTGATAAGCTTGCATCGTACATGGGGCATATAAAGTTGCATGTCTCCTGAACTTTTATCAAGTCAGCACATCACACTTTAATAGGTTCATGTAAACCTAACTTGGCTTGAGAATTTCATGCTACCACCTCAGATGTTTGAATCTCCAAGGAAATGAAGAAATTCTGTTTAGAAGTTTTAAATTTCTTATGGCAGTTTAAGATAATAAATCCTTCTTCTGTGCAGGTAATGATGATAGTTATTGTGCCCAAATATTTGGTGTTTTTTAATTACTCTTGATATCTGCCAATAGTTTTGATGTTATATCTTTGCTATAGGTTTTCTATTAAATGCTATATCTTTGGTGTACCTTACTTGCAAAAAGCACTTGTGGTTCTGTTGGGTTTTTTCCTAAATTTAACTCTCCTTTCATGCCAGGTTGTGATTTTCTAAAGTTTCTTTTGAGTAGAATTTATGTTTTAACCCCTGATTTAAAACTAAACATGAATCTAAATAGAAGAAGCCGAAAAAAAAAAAAATGTAGCCAACCCCAAATAGTTAGGGTAAGGTTTTGGTATATGCTTGATTGATCCTTCATATTGCATTGGAGTTCTACCCGATGTATAGGGTATTGGCCAGTAGCTTTACCCAGTGGGTCAGGATTGCATCCACAGGGAATGCTTGTGAAAAACTTGGAACCAAAATAAATAAATAAATAAAAAACAATGGAAGAATAGATTATAGAGAGAGTTGTTTCTAAAATGATCAATGATATATAGTTGAATTTTGTAGGAGAATAGTAGAAAATTAATGAATAAAAACTAATTTTTATCAACAATGAAAAGTCCTTAGGGCTCAGGATCCCATTGATATCCTCACACTAGCCCTTATTTGTACACACTTAGGCCTAATGATTACCTCAACCCAAGTGAAATATATATTCATTAATCGCTTTTAGGTTTCAATTTTGCAAAAGGTGTCTTCTCCGTTTGATACCCAATTTTTCAACATTCTAGATCAATGTGTTTCTCACTCTAACAACAATAGTCACTAATCTCAATACTAGTGCCAAGAATTGGGGATATAAACATGTATTTTGCAAACTGGCTCTTTAGGCACAAGAAGAGAGTTACTTTCTAAATTTTGTGGGCACCAGATGGATCAGATCTGGGCATAATCAATTCTTTATGTTTAGCACTCTTTTAGCCTCGTATTCAGAGTCCCAATGTTACCCTCACCCTGGCCAAAACCTTAACCAAGCATAGAAAGTATTGAAAACATCATAAAAATAATAAAAATAATCCTTAGACTCAAGAATTGAATCTTTAAAATTGTGACAATTCATGATTGAGTTTTTGCAGATTGAAGAAAGCAAGAGAGAGCCTAGGAATCAAATCTAAGATTCCTAGATCAAAGATAATCAAGTTCTAACACTACTAAGGTAAAGAAAGAAAGAAAACTCTAGGAAATCTTCATAGACGTGCTAAAGGAGAACACCTTGCTACCACTCTTTTTCTCTTCCTTGTGTACCTTGTTCCTCTGTTCAAACTGGTCACAATCCCCTTTCTCAGCCACCAAAAGATGTTTAATATGTCCTTTCCAAACCCTTGGCAGTGGTAAGAAGTTTTGAGCCTTTTTAAGGGTGTTTGGACCTTCTCATCAGTTTAAGCCTGAAACCCCTTTTCAGCAGATTTTTTTTTTTTTTTTTTCTGATTTGTGTGATTTTTCCAGTAGAGAAAATGACCTCAGAATTTGATGAAAATTGTCAGATCCATTCTTCTATGAGTCTAGAATTTCCAAATTTTATTTCACTCAATCTGGACATCTTTATCCCCCTGAAATAGTTGCAAACTCCAAATTGGTCAAAATCAGGTCTGTAGAGGAGTTATGTAAGCTTCCTCTTATCTTGCTACTTTGTTCTCAGTTCCGAATGTTTTTGCAACCTTCTTGAACTCTCTGAAATTATCCCACCGCTCAAAATTTTCTTTCTAAGTCATCCAGGTTTGAGATCTTGAAGGGAAAACCTACAAAGAATTACATCAAGCTTAAAAACCATGAGAACCACCTGCATAGAAGGACAATGCAAACTTGGCTAATTAAGGACTATGATGTCCACTAAATTGCTTCAAAATGTGAGAAAATATTAATGATAACACGCAATTTATGGTATTCATCAATGTTTAATTGTTAGTATATATTTGTTTATTTCTTCATGATACCTTTTGATAACCTTTTCCGTTTACATTAGTGTTACTATGATTTATGCAGATGTATAGATGTTACTGGAGCATATAGTGCTCAAAAGACTGAGTTGAATATAAGTTTGACAGCAATAGGCCTTTTATGGACTACAACAGATTTTATTGCAAAGGGGCTTCTCCATGGACCTCCCAAGGAAACAGGTTCAGTTGTTATTTTAAAACTATTATTTTTAGTCAATTGTATCTTCTGTAGAGTCTACAAATAAATTCATCTTTCCACCCTGCTACAAATTACAGAAATTATGGATATGAGTTCTACTCCTAAACAAATGGATGGTGAAAGAAAGGAAGAGAAGACTCTCAACTTTGCTGATAAATTTGATGACCAATCTCCCTTGATGAATAGCGTTAATCGTGACAGGTTGCTATTCTCTGTCTTCTCATTACTTCAGAAACTTGGGGCTGATGAGAGACCAGAGGTATGATGACTTGTTTATAATGACTGGACTTACTCTGCTTTTTTGTTGCTAGAATTTCAATGAAATGGTCCCATGCTATCTAATACTGAATAATTGCATGATTGACATTGTAAAAGAGTGCAAGAACATCGACTCTCTATATTTCTTGAAGTTTTTGCATATTTTAGGAATATTTGTCAAGTTTTTAGTTGATTTGGGAGCTTTTGAAAGTTTTCCTAGTAATAAGTTGTTATGAGAATAAAGATCTATTGGAAATTTGGTACCTTGAATATTTTAATTTAGTAACTTGAAATTTTGTGAGGCTTTGCAAGGTGTATAAATAAATATATATTGCTAAGAATCCAGAATCAAATCAGGTCATACAACCTGGACGCGTTTATTATTAAAGATAATAAGTCAAACTTGGTTGAATAGCCTAAAATTCCGGGATTAATTAGGCTGATTTGTTCGTATATTTGGAATGTTCTATAGCTGTAAATTATTTGTAGGAATTTTACAGATTTTTTCCCATTTTTTCTTTGTAGTTTTTTGCCTTGATCCTAGGCTTACTTGTGTATATATTTAGTAGCAGCCATGTACACAATTCATTGAGTGAGATTAATAGAATTCTTTTTCATCTTTCCCTCATGGTATCAGAGCCCCTTTTTTAGGTTCTGAAAATTTTTAAGTGGCCCACATTGCTGCTAGAGGACAATGTCCAAAGCTATGTCTAAGGGGAAGGAAGTCACTATGGGATAAGTTTCTGGTTCCACAGAAGTCCTACTATTCGGATTACCACTCATAGGCTCAATGGGTAAAATTTTATGTGTCAAGCACAATCAGTAAGGTTCTTCATCAAAGGTCGAGGCAAGATGGGATATTTGAATGGCTCAAAGAAGGCTCCAAGTGCAATTGATCCCAATTATGCTGTATGGGATGTTAAGAATTTCATGGTGATGTCATGGATAGTCAATTCCATGGAGATTTGTATGGGATATTT
Organism: Vitis vinifera; assembly: GCF_030704535.1. Taxonomy (NCBI): domain Eukaryota; kingdom Viridiplantae; phylum Streptophyta; class Magnoliopsida; order Vitales; family Vitaceae; genus Vitis; species Vitis vinifera. Next base: position 6,165,363 of record NC_081818.1, on the reverse strand, counting down.
GAATGGCTCAAAGAAGGCTCCAAGTGCAATTGATCCCAATTATGCTGTATGGGATGTTAAAAATTTCATGGTGATGTCATGGATAGTCAATTCCATGGAGACCGAAATCAGTCAAGGGGTATGTTCTTCTCAACTGCAAAAGAAATATGGGATGTTAAAATTGCATTTTTCAAATATGGACAACAACTCAATGTTGTATGATATGAAACATAAGGCTCGTGAAACAAAGCAAGAAGACCAGACAATGATGACTTATTTTTTTTTGATAGGAAATGACAAAGGAATATATTGATAAAAAGAAGGTACAATTAGAAGGATGAGGAATCCTCCCATCAAAGAAAAACAAGACTACAAGTAAACAAAAATAAGAAAGTACAAAAAGAGAAAAGTAGACACTCTAGTTACACACCGCTAACCAATCAAGTTGTAATATGTTAAGAGGAATCCCCTTAAAAACCTTAGAACAAAAGGCCCAAAAAGAGGTAAGAAAACAAATAGAATCCCAAAGATACTCATAATTCCTTGCTTTGTCCTCAAAAATCCTTGCATTTCTTTCCCGCCACACCACCCACATTAACGCGATGCACGCGTTTTGCCATAAAACAATTCCTCTCTTGGAAGATCCAAAACCATTAAAATTACTAGATAACATGTCAGAGATGCTCCTTGGGGAAACCCAATCCATCTTCGCTGATTGAAATAGTCGGTGCCACAACCCTATCGTCAAAGAGCAATGAAGGAAAAGGTGATCTACTGTTTCTCCATGCTTCATGCACAACTTACATATGTCAGGGCTAAGTGCTTTGTAGGGTCTTCTCAATTGTAGCAAGTCATTAGTATTAACCTTCTTGTGAGCCACCAACCAGACAAAGGACTTGACTTTGAAAGGGACCTGAGCATTCCAGACAAACTTGGTAGGGAAAACTGGAGGCGACTCAGAATATTGGGATAAGGCCAGAAAGAAAGATTTGACTGTGAAAAGACCTGAAGGAGATAAGGACCAAGATCTCTTATCTGGAACCAAAGGTGATATGTGTAGACGATCAAAAGATCGCATAAGGCCCTCTAAATCTTCTATCTCAGAATTAGAAAGATTTCGACGAAAATTGAAATTCCAAGAGAAGGGGCGGGTATAACCAAGAATTGATGAAATAGGAGCATTTTTATCCGTGACTACGCTAAGTAATCATGGATATTGGACACCCAAAGGTTGTTCCCCCCACCACAAGTCATCCCAGAACCGAATTCTATCCCCATTACCTACCACAAACCGAGTAAACTTGGAAAACTCTTGGTAGACTAGTGCAATGGCCTTCCAAGGACAACGATGAGACCATCTAACTATGTTGTTGACATCCCAGCCATTGGAGTGTGATCCATAAATGCTTAAAATCACCTGATGCCATAGAGCTGAACCCTCCCTAGGATATCTCCACAACCACTTCCCTAAAAGAGCGACATTCCTTATAGATATCTTTCCAAAACCCAATCCCCCTCTCGATTTCGACTTACACACTACGTCCCAATTAACCAAATGGTCTCTTTTGCCTTCCCCTACGCCTGACCATAAAAAATCTCTTTGCATTCTCTCAATTTTTGCTGCCACAGAGGCGGGAATCTTAAACAAGGAAAGAAAGTAACATGGCATATGGGTGAGACAAGATTGAATGAGGGTAATTCTGCCTCCAAAAGATAAATATGCCTTCTGCCACCCATCTAATCTCCTTGATATCCTCTCAATCACAGGATCCCAAAAGCCACTCGCCTTAGGATTCCCTTCCAGAGGAAGACCCAGGTAAAGTATAGGCCACCCAGAAGCCTTGCAGTCAAGCATCTCGGCCAACCTAGAAAGGTGATTCTGCTCAAGATTAATACCATAGATATTGCTTTTGTCAAGATTAACTTTCAAACCCGAAATATGCCCAAACACTAGCAGGACATTCTTAAGGGTCATCATATCCTCCTCCCGAGAGCTGGAAAAGAAAATGGTATCATCTGCAAATTGTAAGTGGGAAACCCTTGTTCTATTCCTACCCACCCTGAAACCCTCCAAGACGTTTCTCTCCTCAGCTTTCAATAACATCCTACTCAATACATCTGCCACTATAGTGAACAAGAACAGTGATGAAGGGTTTCCTTGTCTTAAACCTCTAGATGCCTTAACCCACCCTTTCGCATTACCGTTCACCAGGATTGCAAAAGAAACCGAGGACAAGCAACCTCTCATCCATTTCCTCCATCTAAGACCAAACCCTTTCATCTCCAACACATGATCCAAAAAATCCCAACTCACATGATCATAGGCCTTTTCAAAGTCAATTTTGAATACAACTCCTTCCTCCCTTGATCTTCTTTTCTCATCCACTATCTCATTGGCTATGAGAACTGCATCCAAAATTTGTCTCCCTTGTACGAAGGCTCCTTGAGTAGAATGGATGGTCTCATGAAGTACCCCTCTTATGCGCCCTGCTAACACTTTGGCTATTATCTTGTAAAGACTAGTGATCAAGCTAATAGGTCTAAAGTCTGAGATTCTCCTTGACATGCTTTTTTTGGGTAACAGAACTATAAAGGAAGCATTGGTGCTTTGATTAATAATTCCGCTCCTATGAAATTCTGCAAACACTTTCACTAGATCCTCCTTTATCACTTCCCAACAATCTTGAAACACTGCAATGGTAAAGCCATCCGGCCCCGGAGCCTTATCCATGTCCATCTGAAAAATAGCCTTAAAAATCTCTTCTTCAGTAAAGGGGGATTCCAACCTAAACGCACTCTCACCAGATATAGGGGACCAATCTAAGCCTTCCACTCTCCAAGATTCTCCAGACAGACTCGTGTAGAGCTTTTCGAAATACCTTAAAATCTCCTCTTTTATGCTCTCTGAATTATTCATCATTAGGCCATTTTCATTCTCCAACTCCTTAATAAATTTCCTATTTCGCCTACCATTGGCCACCTTATGAAAAAATTTTGAGTTACAATCCCCTTCTTTTACCCATTTCACCCTATCTTTTTGTCTCCAATGTATTTCTTCCCTCAAAATCAACTCCTCTAACTCCCCTTTTTTTAAAGCTCTTTGGGCTAAAAGTTCATGGGATAGGCCCCCTTCTTGCTCCAATGAATCAAAGTTAACTAAATCAGATAAGATATCTTTTTTCCTTTTACTTAGCTTTCCAAAAGAAGCCTTATTCCACTCTTTCAATTTGGCTTTAACGAACTGTAATTTCCTCATGAACTTGTGCCCTTCCCACCCATTTCCTTGAAACTCCCTCCACCATCTTCCAAAACTCTCCTTAAAACTAGGATGTTGCAACCACATATTTTCAAACCTGAATGGCGTTGGACCCCACTTGAACGGATTAGTTTCCAAGACAATTGGCCAATGATCCGATGTCCATCTTGGCAGTACTCCTTGAATACTTTGAGGAAATGCTTGTTCCTACTCATTTGAGTACAGGAAACGATCTAATCTCTTGCAAATTGGATTCTCTTGCATGTTTGACCAAGTAAATGATGCACTCCTTAAAGGTAAATCTATCAATTCGCAATCTCTTATGAAATCATCAAAATCCTTCATGCTTAGGGTTAATCTAGAACCGCCCAATTTTTCTGAACTTCTCCTTATGACATTAAAGTCACCGCCCACACACCAACGCGGAGAAGCCAGCCCAACAATGTCTGAAAGCTCCACCCAAAAATCCTTCCTGAGAACTGAGTTGTTTGGGCCATAAACTGCAGATAGCCACAGAGATTCGCAACCATCCAATGCAAACTTGATTGAGACCGAAAAAGAACCTAACACTACCTCCTCCCTGCTCAATTTTTTAGCGTCCCATATGATCAAAATCCCACCCAAAGCCCCACATGCCGGAAGGGCTGCCCAATCCTTATTTCTAGTTGTCCAAACACTACCCACGAATCTTCTATCACACTCCTCCTTTTTTGTTTCCTGAATCATCACTACATCCGGCTTTTCTGATCTCAGAAAATCCTTAACCACCCTTCTCTTTTTCTTTGAACCCAAACCTCTGGTATTCCAACTGATTATCTTCATGTGAAACTTTGTGACCCTAATCACCGAACCAAAACCAGTTAGTCTCACAATCCTGTGGAGCATCTGCTCTTCCTCCTGGAATATACCTTGATATCCAAAGTCTTTAAAACCTCACGTACTTTTGCCATTTTCCTAGGGGACAGTCCTTCTATTTGGAACTCGCCCGAAGGAGAGCCCGCAATACCTCCCAAGTGAACTGTAGCCTTACTAAACTCCTTGAAAGGTGATCTTAAATTAGCTGAGAGAGAATTGACACTCTCAAACATCTGGTAAGGACAAGCAGGCTGGATCACCTCCGTTTCCATTTCTAAATTAGGAATATCAACAGGAATTTGACCTTCATCGTTGACTTTTTTGGAAAAAAATTCAGAGTTTACTCGGTTTTCCATGGGTGCCAGAGATTGAGAAGATGAGTCGGGAGACATGGGGGTAGAGGGACTCAGAATGTGGACGGGAGGATTCAAGAGGGAATTAGTGAAGCCACTAGAAGGGGGTATATATGGATGGATGGAATTAAAAAGTGAAGGCGTTACCTCCAGAATTTCCGCAACCCTCGAAACACAGTTCCCCATCAAGCTAGGCCCTTTACCTCTGGTTTCTGGCAAAGAAGGCTTAACCATGGCTGCTGAGCCACGAGAATCAGACCCCACTCGGCCCAAAAAACCTTCCATATCTTCGTTGGATGAAAAAATGCTCAGATCTGCTTCCTTTCTCGGCGACGAGTCCCTTTCCCCTAAATTCTTCTTGCGAAGCCTTGGAAAACACGGAGAAAAGAGAGGGCTTGCATTTAATCCTCTGTTTGCCTGAGATTCGGCGCCTAAATCTTCTGTCTTTGGGTCCTCTTCGTTGTCCACCTTGATTTTTCCGCGCGAAATGGGCTCGCTACTGCTCTGGATGCCTTGTCGGTGCTCTGAGCTTGGGGAAAAGAAGGTTGACCACAGCTTCCTTGAACCGTACAACACCTTCTTCTCCGCTAACCTGCTCGACTGAAGCTCGAGGAGTCCAGGAGCTGATTTCCCCTTTTCGATTGCAGAAGATGAGTCTCCTTCTTCCTTGCGTGACGACGCCACAGTCACAACTGGGGTAACCTCTTCTAGGCTTAGGCCCAAGCCCAGCAGGCCTTTAATCTTGCAGCCCATTACAGCTGCACTTGGATCAATCTTTGCCAGCGCCTGGGCCTTCCTCTCGCAGGCCCGACAGCCCACATCAGCAATAGCCTCATCTTCTCCGGCCCAATCTCCTCCTGCTTCTCCAATCCCGTCCATCCCATCTGTTGATTTCAAACGAGACTGTGACGGGAGCTGGCAGCCCTTACCCCTTTCTCCCTCCTTCTTATGTCTGTTATCCTCCTCGACACGATACCTTCCCTCCGTCGTTGATCTGCCGCACTCTCCTCGTCTTTCTCCACTTGTCCCCGTGTGAGAAGCGACAGCCACCCGAGTCAACTCACCCTTTTCGCTACCTCTCCGTCTTTCTTCATCTCCGACCACTACGACGACGACTGTGAACACCCAATCCCCATCAGTCACCTCTAACATAGCTGGAAGGATTGCCCTATCCTTCATTACGATCTTTAATCTCGCCTTGCTGAGATCGAATAACTTCAGCTTACGCTAATCGATTTCATTTACAGACCCCCATTGCTCCACAATCTTCTTCAGGTGAACCTTCGACCATAGGTGAAATGGCAACCCCCTTAATTCGATCCATCCTTCTCTAAATTTCCCGTCTATTTCCTCATTTTCCTTCGGCGACCATCTTCGCAACTGAATAATGTTCCTTTCCCCAACCCTTAACTTCCTCAAATCATGGAGAAATATGGCTTCCTTGGTTGTTTCAACGAAAAATACACCCTTTCCAGCTGAAAAGGGTACGATCGTTACAACGCCATTCTTCCCTAAGCTTCTCGCCACCAGTCTTCCAACCTCAGCCCAATTCTCCCTGTCAAACTTGCTTTCACATACCACAGCTCGCGCCCACCTCCCCACTGGAACTAGACCACCTCCTCTTGGTCCTTCGTCACTAACTGTCTTCGCGTAGGATCTGTGCATCGAGCCCACTTTGTTGTGAGGCCAGCTTTCCCCTCTTAAATTCCTTCCTTTTTCTACTGCATTCGGATAGGGGACCACCAGCATTGTATCTAACGCTTTTTTGATACTCTCCCAACCTCTGCCCTTGTCGCCCTCAGGAATGATTAGAACGGAAGGTTTTCTGTTGGTAGCAAACTCCGAGATCCTTATGAACCTTCCATGGTTGTTGAAGCCAACTTCCAACAGATGAGCCCTGCATTTTCCCCTGAATTTTTTGTTGAACCCCATATGACTCTTTAATGCTAAGGCTTTCGTCAAGTATTCAACCATCCACCCAACTGCTTCCTTTTCAAAACCTAATGCAAAAACAGAGCCTCTACTTATCTCTGTCATCGAACACCATTCACCTCCTTGATCTCCTTCCAACCTAATCAAGAAGGTCTTTCTCTCAATCAAGACCTTCACCGTCTTCCTCTCAACCATTTTTCCCCGGTAAGTAGGCGACAAACGACAATGATGACTTATCAATGCTATGAATTGCGTCTGGTAGGATGAGGGAGAGGAAACAAACCAACAAGCTCAAACAGTAGAAGATTTTAGGTGGCTAAACAGTAGAAGATTAGACAGCCTACTACATTTGGATCTCCAGTTTTGCAGTAAGAAACAATTGGAGTTTCTCCAAAAATTCATAACCCCTTCTCCATCTACAGGAAATGTAGCTCAAGTGGGTAATTTTCTCTCTACCCTACACACAAAAATATCCGGTCCTCAGATCATAGATTTAGGTGCTTCTGATCATATTACAGGTTTGTCAAATCTTTTCTCTACTTATACTCCATATACAGGACATCAAAGATCAAAATAGACTTCTACTTAAGGTTACTAAGGCCTTAAGGTTTCAGTCAGGGGTTCCTAAACAATATTGGGGTGAAGCCATTTTGCTAGCTTCATATTGTATTAACAAAATGCCCTCTTGCATTTGAGACACCCATGAACATGCTTAAGAAATTCTTCCTTATGGTTAGCCACGTTTTTTTTCCCTTACACTGAAGATTTTTGGTTGTGTTGCTTTTGTTCACAACCATAATCATACCAAAAGTAAATTGGATCCCAAAGCCCTTAAATGTATCTTTGAAGGTGCTCACCAAGTCAAAAGGGTTACAAGTGCTTTCATCCAGAGCCCCAGAAATTCTGTATAACAACAGATATCGAATTCTTTGAAAAACAACCTTACTAGCCCAAACCTTCTCTTCAAAGGTGGAGTTTTAGACAGGAAGATCGGTTTTGGGAAGTCCTACTGGTTTCTATTTTCCAAATCTTCCCCCTCTTATTTGATCTTCCTTGTTTGGTATTTCAGAATCTGAAAATGAACCAAGAAAACAAGCTGAAATAAAAGTGTATTCGAGAAGGAATAAAGGAGCTAGCAATTCTCCTCACTGCCAAACCCCTTAACAGAACATGGAAAACTTGGACAACACAAATGAGTCCCTAAATTTCCTAAGTTATAAATCTGTTCATGAGTTTTCATCTGATTTGAATATTCCTATTGTTCAAAGAAAAAGTGTTCAGACTTGCATTTAACACCCTATCTCTAATTTTGTTTCCTATAGTCGGCTTAATCCATCCTTTGAAGTCTTTACCGCTAAGTTCCTATAGTCGGCTTAATCCATCCTTTGAAGTCTTTATCGCTAAGCTCTTTAGTGTGAGTATCCCAAATTCTATTTAGGAAGCCTTGAAGGATCAAAAATGGAGAGAAGCAACTCAAAAAGAAATGAGAGCCCCACATAAAAATGGGACATGAGACTTGGTGGAACCTCCTCCTAGAAAGAAGGTTATAAGATGCAAGTGGATATTCATAGTGAAATTCAAAGCAAATGGAACAATTAATTGATACAAGGCTAGACTAGTTGCAAAAGGATTCACACAAACTTACAAGATCAATTATCAAGAAACCTTTGCACTAGTTGCAAAGATGAACATAGTTCAAGTTCTCTTGTCACTTGTTGCCATTCAAGAATGGTCTCCTCTACACTAACTAGATGAAAAGAATGTTTTTCTTCATGAAGATTTAGAGAAAGAAGTATACATGAAATTACCTGTAATGACCTAGTCCTAACTGTGTCGATGTTGTCTGCTCTTGACCCAAGGACCTTCACAGCTTTAAATCGCATTATATGGTTAAGAGTAGCTCATACATATATAGCGTCAAGATATCACAATCACTCCTCGCCTCATGTAGACACAATGTCCTCATTGTGTTCCACAGGATTACAAGGCCAAACAAAGTCCCGCACTAGGGTGTGGGATTGGCTTTGATACCATTTATAACAATTCACTTCCTATCGTATAGATATTATTCACTCTGGGCCCAAACATTGTGTTATCTTAATGCTATATATGTATGAGCTCCTTTTAACCTTGTAAACATGTTTTAAAACTGTGAGAGCCCTTTAGGCCCAAAGCAAACAATATTTTCCCAATTGGGAACGAGTCATTATATTGCCACTTGGCTTTAAGGAAGAGTCGAGGAAAAGTTTAGGAAAAGGAAGGTTTGTAGATTGAAAAAAATCTCTTTATGGATTAAAGCAATCAACATGCACTTGGTTTGAAAAATTTACCAAGTCATTCCATGAAAAAAGATATTTCCAAAGTCAAGTTGATCTCACAATGTTTTACAAACATGGAGGAGGTAAGGTGACCATGCTAATTGCATATGTAAATGATATAATTGTGACTAGAAATAATCTAACTGAAATCAGAAATTTGAAGGATTCCCTTGCTAAAGAATTCAAAATTAAAAATTTGGGAGATTTGAGATACTTCCCAAGCATTGAGGCGGCTAGATCAAAGAAAGGGATCTTCTTGTCACAAAGAAAGTATACTCTAGACCTATTAAAAGAAACTGGAATGCTTTGATGCAAACCAGTGGACACCGTAATTGATGTTAATCACAATGTGGGAACATTGACAAAAAACCCTACCATTTTTTAAACAGAGTGGGCAAGTTAATTTATTTGTCTTGTATTAGACCAGATATTGCCTTTTTATTGGAATTGTTAGTCAATTTATGCATGCACCGAATGAAGAACATATGAATCCAATGGTAAGAATTTTGAGACATCTCAAGAGAGCACCTGGGGAAGGACTTCTATTTTGAAACACCAGCAACTGAGAGGTGAGGGCATACATGAATACTGACTAAGCGGGTGTATCAATGACAGATGGTCTACTTTTGGGTACTGCACATTTTTTACAGGCAATTTGGTGACATGGAGAAGCAAAAAACAATTAGTTGAGCAAGATCTAATGTAGTAGCTGAGTTTAGATCAATGGCCTGAGGAATTTTTGTACTCCTACGGTTAAAATCTCTCTAAGGAACTAAGATAAAGAATGATAGACCTATGAAGTTGTGCAGCGACAACATGGCTACCATAAGTATAGGTTACAATCTGATGCTACATGATAGAACAAATCGCATCGAAGTAGATCGACATTTCATTAAAGGAAAGATAGATAACAAGCTTATTTGTACATCATTCATGTCAACTGGAAAACAGTAAGTGGATGTGCTGACTAAGGGTCTACTGAAGCCACAATTCTAGGGAATTCCTGGCAAGCTAGGAATGGTCAATGTCTACAAACCAGCTTGAGGGGGAGTCCTAAGAATCTGGAATCAAAGCAGGCCATACAGCCTAAAGGAGTTTACTATTAAATATACGAAGTCAAACTTGGTTGAATAGCCTAAAATTCTAGGATTAATTAAGGCTGATTTGTTCCTATATTTAGATTATTCTATGGCTGTAAATTATTTATAAGAATTTGACAGATATTTTCCCATTTTTTCTTCCTAGTTTTTTTTACCTTGATCCTAGCCTTACTCATGGATATATTTAGTAGCGGTCATGTACACAATTCATTGAGTCAGATTAATAGAAATCCTTTGTCATCTTTTCCCTTATATATATATATATATATATTAGGGAAATGAGTATGTGTTGAGGAATCTTCAGATATTTGTTTTTGAATTAAAAAAGTAAAAGGGTAGCCTCTTCTTCTTCTTTCTGACTTTACCAAAGAATGAAGTAGATGCTGGATTATGTCACCATCTTAACTGTTTTTCCCTGTTGAAATTGCACCTGGAATTCACACATCCCCATCCCAATCCCTTGCCACTTGAGTGAGGCCTCAAGTATTTATCAGTATCTGGTCAATGAAAGGAGGCTCAGATATATAATAAGTGATGTTGTTTCGATGCGGATCTATTGTTGTTGGTAGTGCTACTGAAATGCCTTAATCATGACCAATTTCATCTCATAACATTCACATACTTGATGCTCTTGGTAGTGGTATTTAAAAGTCACCCATTACAAAGTCTCATTCCAGAACATTCAAGATTTGGAAGAAAGGCCCTTTGGAACCAAGTGATTAGAGGGAAATATGGGGAGGAAAGAGGTGGGTGGAGCTCTTGTGAGGCTAGGGAGGCTTATGGAGTTGGGTTGTGGAAAGCAATTAGAAAGTTGGGCACCTAGTGACCCCTAGATTTGACTTTGTGGTGGGAGATGGAAGGAAGGTGAGCTTTTGGAAGGATAAGGGGTGTGGAACTACTCCTTTGTGTGAGTCATTCCCCTCTTTATTTGCCCTAGCAACTTCTAAAGAGGCTTGGGTGAATGAAGTTTGGACAGCTTTTAGGGAAAGAGGGGGAAGTTGGAACCCTTGCTTCTCTAGGCCTTTCAATGATTGGAAGATGGAAGAGGTGGAAAGGTTGTTTTGTTGTTTGGGAGGGAAGAAGGTAAATGTGGATGAGGAGGATAGGGTGAGGTGGATGGACTCGAAGAATGCCTTGTTCTCAGTTAAGTCCTTGTATAGAGCCTTGCAGCTGGACTCTCTAGTTTCTTTTCCTTCGAAGATTATATGGAACTCTAGTGTGCGACCTAAATTAAGTTTCTTTGCATGGGAGGCTTCGTGGGGAAAGTTCCTAACCTTGGACCGAATTCAGAAGAGGGTTGGGCTTTAGCTAATAGATGCTTTTTTTGCCAAACGTTTAAGGAATCTATCGATCACCTCCTTCTCCATTGTGAAAAGACAAGGGAAGTGTGGATGTTGTTCTTTTCATTGTTTGGAGTGTCTTGGGTGTTTCCCTCTTTGGTAAAGTAAACTCTCTTAGGGTGGAGGGGGTCCTTTGTGGGTAAAAAACGTAAGGCTATGTGGCAAGTGTGTCCGTTACGTTTGTTTTGGTCCGTTTGGAAGGCAAGGAATAGAATTGCCTTTGAAGATAGTGTGTTGTCCATCCAAAGGCTGAAAACTTCTTTTGTGTATTTATTGTGGTCGGAGACCAAATTGTTGATAAAAGGTAGTCCTTCGACCTTAATAGATTTTATAGATTGGATGGGTTCTCGGTGAGGGAGAAGGTTTTTTGTTTTCTTGTTGTTTTGGGTTCAGTTGTAAGGGGGTGAGTGTCTCTATACTGTACATCTTTGGGTCGCTATTTTAGCGCCTCTTCGTAATACAATTCTTTTGCTTATTTATCAAAAAAAAACATTCAAGATTTTGGAAGTTTGTGGAGTTGACTGGTTGCTTGATTACTAGTTGGTCAATCTAAGTCTCATGTAGAACTTTATCAAGAGAAGTGATTTACAAAACTTTGGGCTTTTAATTTTATTTTGCTCTTAGCTGGGGTATCTTTGTTTTAATGCGCAGTGCTGTATCAGTGGTGAAGGACATCCTTTTTTTAATTCAGTTTTTAAATTTCTCTTCCTAATACTATGAAAGCAGAAACATCCAACTCAGGGTTGCTGCAATGTCCAGAAGGTTACCCCCTCAACTTCTGTGGTTGTTTTTCTTACCTCTCTTCCAACTAATAAAGGTTCAGGATTGGCTGCTTCATTTGGTCTTGCCATGTGCTCCTCAACTCCATCTCTTCTTTTGTGGCAAAGATGGATGCAATATATTTCAATCAGTAATGAATCATAATTAACTTGTGGGATTTGGCTTAACTTAGAAACCTGAACTATAGATTAATATGGTGTGCGAGATCCTAAAAGTAAACTTCTATTTGATGTCAATGATCTTGAAGAAGTCACTGGCACAAGTTTTTGTCAATTTGAATCTGAAACCATGGACCCTGTAATTTCCAGTATGAGGAGCCTGCTCATGGGTTCTTTGAATGTCTTAATGGAATTTAGAATGTTGCACCCAATGGTGGTTTAGACTTAGATATTGGAAACATATGAGGTGAGCTAAGTCATATATTGATTAATATGTCAGATAACATTAATTGATATCCATCTTATTCCATGTTCATATTACCCAAAAAAAAAAAAAAATAGAAATGATCATGTGGAGCTAACAAGGAAGTTAGGGCTCCTGAGACAATGAGAGAATCTGGCACTTTTGCTTTGATAATTGAGGATAAACTACAGGTGAATTAATAAAATCCCAAGAGAATAGACAAGATACTTGGCAATTACAATGTGATTGGTGCATTAAGCTGTCCATATTATATCCAAAACCTATTCAAACTGATAGAGTGGCAACTAGAGAATGGAAGAACTGAAGCAACAAGACTTCATAAAGAAGTTAACGAAGTTATCAAGCTGAAGTGTTCATGGGACATGAAGCAACATTAGAGCCCTAACAAAATAATGATGACGAATGGTGTTTGTGAATGATTTGAATCAATCCTTACTTCATCACACAAAAACAAATTAGAAACTCCATTTATTTGTTATCTTTGTTATGATTAATTCTTTCTTGACTTGAGTTCTTCCATGTTGGGACAGCTGGTTGTTGTATACTTCATACACACATACAGGTATGCACACATGTGCATCTGCACACATACACACACAAATAAATAAGAATCATGTTAACTGTGTTAGGATTAAGTTTTTATTGAGCTGAGGTGAGTTCTTCCATATTGGGTCAGACGGATGGTTGTTGCATACTTGACTCAAAACAATAAGGATCTCTATTTATTTGTTAGCTGTGTAAGGATTAAGTTTTTCTTCAGTTAAGTTGGGTTTTCCTATTGGATTAGGCAGCTGGATGTTGCATACTTGAGGATTGGAAAACAGTTAGACCAGGTTTTATCTCATATTTTTTCTTGAGTTGAGTGAAGTTAAGTTTTCCTTTTGGGTTAGACAGATGGTTGTTGCATGCTTGAAGATTGGAAAACGGTTGGACCAGGATTTATCCCATTTTCTTCTCAATTTTTGGAAGAAAAATCTTCTGGAGTCAAATTCCTCCCTCATTAACTTTTGGAATGATACATTTCTTAATTTAGTAACTGAAATTTAAATTGAAAGGTTTGAAGTATATATAGGTACAAGCTTAACATGGATAAATCTACTTGTGTATTTTCTTGTATGTAGATGTTTAATACAAAGACATAATATTCATAGCCTCCCTATTCTATTTAATTCTGCGCTCATCATGTTTTCCAGAACTTTAGGTGCAACTCAAGCCTTTGTTATAATTTCAGGTTCTTGTAGGAATGTTGTTCTTCTTACTTATGCTATGTGAGGGGAGTTGGTATTTAGCAAGCTAGTCTTTTGTTGCTTTGAGCACATGCCTTTAACAATGTATAGCTTTTTAGATTTTGGGACAGATTGTTGTCCAATAAGGGTAGTAAATGGAAAGTGTCTATAATTTCCATAAATAATGAATGAACATTGTGGAGAAGATACTTTGGATGGTTGAAAGAAATTTGCCTTAGATGGTATCATCCCATATTTCTCTAGTTTGGATTTGTGATCATTTTATTGCAAAGAAGATGTTTTTTCCGTTGTAATGTCTTCAAACTGTCAATTACCATTCTTAATTCCTTCTTTTCACTTTTGATCATAAGGAGGAGATTATATAGTATTTCTCTTCTGTTATATGGCTCAACCTATGTTATATTTCAGGTCAGGAACTCAGCTATCAGAACTCTTTTTCAAACTCTTGGAGGTCATGGACAAAAACTTTCAAAGAGTATGTGGGAGGATTGTCTTTGGAACTATGTTTTCCCTATCCTGGATCGTGCTTCTCACATGGTAAGCTGAAATCATTCTACTTTTTTTTTTTTTTCTTATCAGAGAATTTATCTCAAATATACATAAACAGATTTTTAGTTTCCTGTTGTGATAGTTTTTGAATCATTTGCTTGTAGGCTGAAACTTCATCAAAAGATGAATGGCAAGGGAAAGAACTTGGAACACGTGGTGGAAAAGCAGTTCACATGCTCATACACCATAGGTATATGAAGTCTAGATTCCTTCATCTTGAACCCAAATGCCTTATTTCCCCTTGTTATACAAATGTTCTCATCTGTTCAATGAATTTGCAGTCGTAATACAGCTCAGAAACAGTGGGATGAAACACTTGTACTAGTCTTAGGCGGAATAGCACGTCTTTTACGTTCTTTCTTTCCTTTTCTTAGGAGTTTAAGCAATTTTTCAACTGGTAGGTGCCTGATTTGATATTAATCCACCTGTTTTTATTGTTGTCCTTTTCTTATGATGAATACCCATAGGATGATTCTTTATTTTTCCAGGATGGGAATCTTTGCTTCTTTTTGTCAAGAATAGCATTTTAAATGGTAGTAAAGAGGTTGCTCTCGCAGCAATAAATTGTTTACAGACAACTGTGAATTCTCACTCTTCTAAGGTAATCTTTAAATCGTCCAAACAACTGTTGCTCTTTTATTCTTGGTTAGTAAAACATGGTATACCATCTACAAACTCTCAAAATATCTTTAAGATGAACAAGAAAAGATGATTCTTGATCAACCGGGAGAATAAAGTAACATCACTTACATATGTGCTCATCTTACACCATAAATAATTGTTTGTATCAGGGAAACTTACCAATGCCCTATCTTCAGTCAGTACTTGATGTTTATGAAACTGTTCTTCAAAAGTCACCGAACTACAGTGATAATGCAGCCAGCAAGGTGAAGCAGGAGATTTTGCATGGTCTTGGTAATGTCTTGATGCCACATGGATTTTTATGATTATACATACATACATAGATGTGTGCATGTGTATATATATTACATAATTAATACATGAAGGCAATCAAATGATGATGTATATCAATATCCACTTTGAGCACTCGGTGAATTGAGGCTAGCATGATATCGTGCCCCTTGGTCAATGCATAATTTGATCAGGCAGACATGGACAGTATCATCTTGATCATAATACTTCTTCCCAATCATGCAAGAACATTTTCTATGCATGCTTACATTTTTCTGCATCTTTTCAAACTTTTGACAGGAGAACTATATGTGCAAGCACAAATGATGTTTGACGATGGCACATATACACAATTACTAGCAATCATACGTTTGGTGGTCAAACAATCCAAGATGAATAATGATAACTTTGAAGTTGAATATGTAAGTCAAATTTTCATTCTATATCTGTTGATTCTTTTTGCCTTTCTCTTTTAAATGCTTTTATGCTCACTATTTGTTTTTTGTGGAACATCTATTTTTAAATAAAGAAATTATTCAAAAAGAAGTTGAAATACCAGCAGGCTTTCTTTATTAATGTAAAGAAAGCATTTGATGGTTTCCTAATAATATGGTGAACTTAAGGAAAAGTTGATTAGTATTTACATCAATGGGTCTGTTTATAAGAAATCGACATCTCAATTATCAAAAAAAAAAAAAGAGATCAACATCTCATTTTGATTGGATTGTTTGGTGGGATAGGAGTGCTAGAATTTTTTATGGAAGATTATGAAGACTTGTAACATAGTACTTTTCTATTCTTCTTTTTGGCCTCTTGCTCCCCAAGTTTTGTAGGTACTCCTCTAGCTGTACAACAGCTTGATCTGAATCTCCATTTGCAAGTTAAAGGTGTTGGGTGGGAGTTGCTTCCAAGGTGGAAGTTGCCTTCAGTGGGTTTTGTCAAGTTAAATTTTGATGGTTGAGTTTTGTAACCCAGGTCAGTTAAGGAATCGAGGAGTATCAAATATCATTAGAGTTCAATATTGAGATCATTTTCTAAACTGGTGATAGAGGGTTTACCAATTGAGGTAGAGATCTTGTTGAAAAATCTGCCAACTTGGGTGACAGATTATTGAAGATTTTTTCCAGCCCATATGAGCTGTAGCAATTGTATAATAAGGCTAGTCTAGAGATTGTCAGTGTACTATTAGAAAACTGAGAGATTAAAGTGTAATTGTCACTTACCTGAGGGGGTGTCCATTTAATTTTCTCTTAATCTTAACATTCTATAACAGAGGCTATCATAATATGGTGATCACAATGATCCTAGGTGAGTTAAGAATGTTGATTATAACGCCAAAAAAGTAGCCAAAGGAACTATGACTAAGCCTAAGATTGAATAGGGCTTTTGTTCACTATCCAAACATCACCAATGATTTGGAGTGGACTGTAGACAAGGCCCATGATGTTTATTATATTGATCATTGTAATGTTTTGCCTTTTGTCGATAATAATCCAGCACTTCAATGAAAACTTGGAAAATTTTGAGAGGATTGGATTCTTTTATGTAAGTGTCAACCAAAATTAAGTAGCAACAACAAGAAGAATAAGAGTTTGTTTGGGAGAGATTTGAAAAGGGCTAAAAGTGCTTCATAATGTTTGGAAGCGTTTTCTTACAAAAATTAGGTGTTTGGCGAATGTTTGAAAATCACTTTTCAAAATCAGGAAAATCACTTGAAATGATTCTTGGACAATCACGTCGTAAGTGTTTCTTTTAAAAGTCACTTTTTTATTATAATACATTACCAAAAACACCATGAAAGTACTTTTTTTAGCTTATATCCAAACACTAGGCAATTCTCTTTAAAAACGTTTTTGATGAAGCTATTACTAACAAAAGTATGACAAATAAAAGCATTTTAACTAAAATCACTCTCAACTAGACTCTAATAGTAATAGTAGTAGTCTAGTAGTAGTAGTAGTATAACATTCAAAATCACATCCTATGACAGTAATAATATAACATTCAAAATCTTATTTTGTAAGGTTTTGTTTGGATACATATCCTATTTCTTGTTTTTAAACATAGAAACTTCTATATAAAAAATTAGAAACTCTTATACAAAATGTATATACTATCTTTGTTTTTTATCAGATGCAAAATGTATATACTCACCTTATGTCCTTAAAAACTATTTTCAATTTTAAAATTTGAAAATAATTTTAATTTCTCAAATTTTTTATCAGAAGCAAAATGTAGGAAAAATATTTTATTTTCTCAAATTTTTTTAATAAGTTTTTTCAATCCACAATATAAGCCTTTAAGAGTTCTTACATTTTATATAGAAGGTTACTACTACTTTTTATTTTTAAAAACGGAAAATAGGAAGTGCATCCAAAAGGACACTTAAGTGTTTGTTTTTTGTTTTTTATAATAATTATTTTTTATTTTTTATTTTTAAAAAAAGGAAGTTCAAAGCTTTGATTTGCTCCAGTGGCATGTTCCACCTGTGCAATGTACAATGCTGGAAAGCTTACCACTATTACGTCCAGCTGTGCACCTTCAATATTCGAAACACTCAACCTTATTCAATGATTTGAAGTGTTTTGTTTCTGATTTTTTTATTTATATTATTAAAAAAGGGTAGTTCAAAACCTTGATTTGCTCCAGGGGCATGTTCCACCTGTGCAACGTATGATGCTGGAAATCTTACCACTGCTACGTCCAGCTGTGCACCTTCCTGCAATGTGGTTGCTGCTCCTCCGGGAACTTTTGCAGTATCTTCCAAGGCCTGATTCTCCTAAAGAGGACAATGAAGATGGGGCAGAGATGATGATAAAGTCTGAAACCCCTAATGGTACTGCTTCCAATTCCCCAAGCAAAACAGAAGCTTCATCTCTGAGTGCTGGATCCACCACAAGTATAATGGCAGGCATCCCAAGTTATCTGTTTGCAGAAAAGCTCATTCCTGTGCTGGTAGATCTTTTCCTACAGGCTCCAGCAGTTGAAAAGTATAGCATATTTCCTGAAATTGTTCAAGGTCTTAGCAGGTAAAGATGACTTTAACTTCTGATACAATTTATAGAGGCTTTGTTGAATTGAGTTCCAGCTATCTGTTGAAGAAGAAATGGCCCTATCCAAAAAAAAAAATTGTATATCTAAGAAGACAAATACTCCATTTGGATCAGAGAAAATTCTAGGGAAATCCAAATTATCTTGTTTGGTTTACCATGGAAAAGATGAAGGAAAATCAAACAAAACAAAAAATATTTGAAAATTTGTACATTTTCAACTTCTTTCTATATATAAAAGACTAAAAGAAGACAAAAAAATCTAGAGAACCACGTAAGAAAATTTTATTCAATGTAAACCTTTTTTTTCTTCATTTTTTTCTTTTTCCATCCATTTCTCCTCTATTTTCTTTTGCTCCTACTTTCCCTCAAAAATTTCTGGATCCAAACAGAGCCTAAGGTGAAAAAAGGGGAAAAAAATTCTTATAATGTGCATGTATAGACTAAGCTCTGGGACATCTTTCTGGTAGGCAATTTGGTCAGTGTATTTTCATTTTTTAAAGTTATCCAAACTGCCTAAGAGATAATAGTAAAATGGAAGCAGCATGTCAATGGACCACTTTTTATTTTCCTTTCTTGTTACTGGATACATATTTATTTGGAGTTGAACATGGATGCCCCAATGCCACCCCAATACCCTGTTACCTGAGCCAAACCCAAGGGTCACACATATTGAAGGGATTTTGTCACTGAGAAATCATAGTAACTAAATAATAGAAGAAAGAATCATAATAAAGAGAATGGCTAATCCAGAGAAAGGTTGTGCATCGATACGTTTAAGCCTTATTTGGTTTTCTGAATGCAACAAATAGGAATCAGCCGCTAATTTCAAGAATTTATATCCAGGAAATCATCTTATTCTCATTCCAATGTTTGGAAATTTAAGAATCAAAAGAAGAAATTGTTTCTATTTCCACCTATATATTTGATCATGTAGGAATAGGTATATAGCTTTGGTAAGTTTGTCAATAATGCACTTTACATCTAAGTAAATAAAATTAGGGATTTAAGAAGGTATGGAAGAATCTAAAACTATAATTTCCATGTGATGTTTGTTCCCATCACCACGTAACATGGCATATAGCCCTGATTTCTATTACATCTCATCATTAACTTTTACTGTGTACTTTGAAATCACCATATAACTGGCACATTTCATATAACCATGATTCTGTTATGCTACATGATTAATTCTCCTACTTTATACTTGTAAACACCTGAAATGAAAGAACTAAATTTTTTTAACTACATTACATATTCAATTTTTCAGTCACAAAAGATAGGTTTAAAAAATTTATGTTTAGATCCATTCATTTGAAGCAGTTGTTCTAAACCAAATTTACTATAAAATGATAATTCCTCAGATGATTACTCAACCATGATACACAAATGGATATGAAAGGAAAAAGAGACGAATCATAAAAGAAGGGAGAGAATCTTGGGGTTGACTTGATACTTGGTTGAGATTTTTCATTTCTAAGACAAAATTTTAGGGATATGCTGATAATTATAAAAATTACTATAACTCTAATTCTGAAGAAAGGGCATAGAAATACCACCTCCTTGCCTTTCCTTAAACCCATGTTTGTGGATTATGTGAAGATGTTTAATCAAACTTAAAGCATTAATTTTTCTCAACCTAACACTAGAATACTGAGAATGAAGATGAAATTCCCATCCTATCCTACATTCTATGAAACCAAGATCCACTGTTATGCTCGTCATATTTTTATTAAATTTATGTTGCTCTTGGATTTGAAGTTATTTGTTCTTATGCATAATCCAACTTTTTTTCTTTCAGATGTATGACGACCAGAAGAGATAGTCCAGATGGTACACTTTGGAGATCAGCTGTTGAAGGCTTCAACAACATTGTTCTTGATGATGTCAACAAATTAGCTGTGAACTTTGGGCCAGATCCTAGTATTAGTAAACCTGCAAGAATGCGTGTTTGGAAAGAAGTTGCAGATGTCTATGAAATATTCCTTGTGGGTTATTGCGGGCGGGCCCTTCCTTCCAAGTCTCTCTCTGACATGGCACTTAAGGCTGATGAGTCTCTTGAGATGACCATTCTAAACATTCTTGGTGATAAGATCCTTCAAGCGCAGATTGATGCACCTGTTGATGTAATTTTCTTGCTGACTATAGCATAGATAGTAATTGCACAAATATATATAGTCATGTCTGAACACATGCATTGTCACTAACTGCCATTTGATTAGTCCTACAAAGAAATTCTGTCAAGATTGAAAACAACAGAACAATAATATAATAACTCTTATTAGAACAATAATTATCATAATAGCTCAACAGGATCTCAAACGTATCCAGCCACCTTATCATAGACCCTTGTACAGTTCCTCAGATGCATAGGAATCCCACAGATTGAACTGTTATCTACCATTTTGCTACATTCTCTTTTAGTCATAGGGCCTTAGGCTCATGCATTTTCTTAACTTTCATTCCACAATTCAATGCAGAACATGCCCTCATATGCCATTTGTGCCATTAACATCTAAATATTCCCATTGTAGGTTTACCTTTTGCACTTCATATTACATTCTTTGTTGTTCTTCAAGACTTGTCTATTTAATCAGGCAAAATGTTGATTCTTAGTTCTCTGACAGTCAAAACTTTGATAAACACCCTTTATCTCATGAGGATGGATTGGATATAAAAATTCAAAACAAAGAGTAGATGGTCCAAACTTATATATCTAGATCTTGAAAAATTAGAATGATAATGTAATTATGTACCCTATGGTGTTACCATATTGTGCTCAGTGCCCCTAAAACTCTTTGAAAGCAACTCAACAAACGATAAGAATTATCCGATCAGGGTGATTTTGGCATCAATATCTAAGTGGGACATCTTACAGTAGTTCCAATGATGAATTCAGCATTGATAGTCTTCTAAGTAGGTCCCCTTTATGGTAGTGCTGCAGTGCTTAACCAGTATCACCTGTCCAATAAATATATCCAATACATGTGCTTGAGGATTATTCTTTAGAGTCTGAAGCTCTTTCTTCTCCTAAAGCTATTGTTGAATTTCACAGATTCTGCAACGACTAGTTTTGACCTTGGACCATTGTGCATCACGCACATGTTCTTTGCGCATTGAGACTGTGGAACTAATGCCTTCTCACTGTAGCAGATTCTCATTAACTTGCTTGCAGAAGCTATTTTCCTTAAGCAGGTAATATATCTCATTGCATGACATGAATCCCATCATTCTAAAGTTGCATTTAAATATTTAAATAATGGGTTTGTTATATTGCTTCAGTAGATGGCTGTCAATGTTAAAAGCACTTGATCAATTTGTTCCCTATGAGATAGGGTAAATGTAATGTCTCTCAGATGGTACTGTAGAACATGGCTAATATATGATATTCCAGTCTGCTTTCTTTGAATATCTGTCTGCTGCTTTATGGACCTGCAAGCCAATACCGCTTCCTTTTGTCAAAATGGGTTAATGAAGTGTTTCTAATGTGGCAATTAAATTATCTTGAAAATTATTTACATGTCTTGAGCTATTGTGTAGTCCCATCAACTATTATTTTATGTTTATACTACATGCCAGACCATTTGAACATCTCCTGTAATGCACACTCTTTAATTGAATCACAGCCCTATTTGGTTTTGAAGGGAACACCATCCAATGTCTCTAGACCTTTATTCTGGAGGTTCTATATTTCAAATCCATTGTCTGTTGACACATTTATAATTAATTTTCAGTTACAATGGTGAAGCCAACGATTGGAACTCAACAAGATCTGAAGTTAGCAAAATCTCAATCATGGTGCTCATGACCAGATGTGAACAAATTTTGAACAGATTTCTGATTGATGAGAATGAATTAGGTGCATTGCTTGTATAGCTTTTTGTATTCTAGTTATCATACACCTTTACTGCTCCTTGAGTTCTTTTCGTCTCCCAGGTTTTTTCATTCTGAAACATCACTGCTCCTGCAGGTGAACGTCCACTGCCAACAGCCAGGCTAGAAGAAATTATTTTTGTACTTAAAGAGCTGGCCCGTCTGGTAATTCATCCAGAAACAGCATCTGTTCTTCCTCTACATCCATACTTAAAGGGAGGCCTAGCAGAGGAGAATCATGACAGGCGTCCCCATCTACTTGTTCTTTTTGCATCCTTTTGTGAGCTAGTTATCTCAAGGTAAGAGATTATTTTTAAGTAAAATTTAATCATTATTAGACAACTTAAGGTTACATTGTTTACATAATATTATAAATTTACAATGGCTCATAATGGAGGGTTGCTGTGACTACAGAAAACCCTTACAACAGTCACCACATGTTCTGATTTACAATCTGCCACTGTCAAACCTTCCAAGCAACCAACCCCAAGCCAGGAAAAAAGGTTGTAGGGGTAGATGGCAAACATAAATTATGAAGTCATATGGCTTACACCTTATGTTCATGAATCTTGAAAACATGCAATGTTGTTTCATCAGATTGAAGACATGCAATATGGTGCAGCAACACACTGTATCTTCAATTGGTCATCCACAAGGAGGTGGAGATTGAAGTTGTGTTGCTCCTTGAATTAGAATGGCAGGGAATCAGGGATGGAATCGAGTCATCCCCCCAGATTCTTTGTACTTGATGAGTACCTGTCAAATTATAAGGAAATTGAATTAGGAAATGCCTTGGCATTTAGAGAAAGTGTCAAAATAAGAATACTGAGATAGATGAGCGACATGAGAAGAAAAGAATCAAATTAAAAACAAATGAACGAGTAAAAAGTTTGTGGTGGCACTGAGGGAGGGAAAGTTGGTGAGATAGGGCAACAAAGGCCAATAAGAGATCCAATAAGAGGCAACATAATACTTCTAGCAAACATGGAGCGAATCGAGTCATATGGGCAACACTGATGTCTGTGATAAGGCTCTGTTAAGTGATAAATAATAATAATGGATGACGGATATGTTTTCGTGTTTGCAAATGGTGAACAAGAAAAAATGAAGACATATCATGCTGCCTGAACTAGTTTATTCATATAGATGTTTATTTTCCATGAGCAGGGAAGCTAGAGTAAGAGAACTAGTGCAAGTACTGCTTAGACTCATTGCCGCAGAATTGTCACTCCAAAAAATTGGCGTGACCAGCTGATGCATGGAAGGATGCTGTTCCAAAAGACCAAGGCCAAGGCCATGCTCACGTTTGCCAACATTTATTTGTTCATATGAGCTTTTTTCTTGTTGTCTTTTTTGGGTCTGAATTCACAGGAAGTTTTTAGGTAAGGAATTTTTTCACTTCCTTCATAGATGAACATTTTATTGTAAACTAGTGTGTACATTATAGAAATATATATACACATATATGTACGTGTGTGTGTGTGTGCGCGTGTTTCGCAATGAGGAGACAAGCATTCACTACTCCCTCGTTGCCACTTTTTGAGTGGTTTAAGAGTTAATGTAATACAAATTGATTTTCTGGAATACAACATGTCAATTAGAAACTTGTTTATTGTATCCTCAGATTTTCAGGTGGGAAGAGGGACATTGAAGGGCCTTGTTGAGAATTTGAATTCACATTCTTCCCAGTTTGCCTCACCATGATGGTCATGACCACGGCTCTTCACCTGATACCATCTGCCTCTAAACCCACCTTTCTTCATTCATTAGCTTTGTATTGCCCAAATTATACCTTTTTTTTTTATATAAGAAAGAACTTGTTGATCGGATGTATTTAGTCCCCTGGTGTATTGAAGCATCTGGAAAGATAAGGGCTATCAAATTCAAACTTCATCGCTATGAGTAAATTAATTCATCATTCGTTCGACTAGTCCACAGTGGAATGCAGAGATCAATAGGTTTCTAGTGTAATTCCAGCCAAATGATAAGTGAAGGAAAAGGCTAATGACGCTAGCAAGGCTCTTCCCAGATCAAGTAATAACTCAATCAAACTTCATGTTTTCAGCCTCATCCCTTATGGAATCAAACAGTACTGAAGACAGATAGCGCTCTCCGAAGCTGGGGAAAATCACCTGCACGGTAACAAAAGTAGATGACAAAGGGTTAATGGAATCGGATTGGAAAGACAATCATGAATATTTGGATGATTTGAGTTATGACGGAGCAATGACAAAAACAGAAGAAACACCAATATGCATGGGCCTACTTCAGGCTGGTTTTGAATCAACAGTGAACGATTCTGATCTGGAGATTGGGGTAAAATAAATCAAATCCTATATTGATATCAGTCTAAATGGTAAAGCCCACTACACACCGTGATGAGTTTGCCTGCATTTTCTGGACTCTTAGCTAGCTTAATTGCTGCAGCTGCAGCAGCACCAGATGATATCCCTACCTGCCAAAAAGAATCCCAAAATTATGTAAAAGAAGGGAAGTTCTCAAGAGTTAAAGCAACACACTGTACCATCAAAGGGACCGTATGCTATTGTCAACATACCAGCAAACCTTCTTTTAATGCAAGAAGCCTAGCAGTTTCAATGGCCTCATCACTTGAAATCTGAAAAGTTTCACAAAAATCAGCAGTTAATAGCAGGCATCCATGCACACCTGTTTGACCACTTCAATCATGTAAACTACCTAAGCGGGGATGCAAATCAGCATACTGAAATAACCGTCTCATCTGCATGTCCTTAAACAAGCACAAAAAAATTCATTGTATACTTTTGGTATGGTATCGTAACTCAAATTTGAACTTCTGTTTATAAGATGCCCTGCAAGTGGAAGAATCCTGCTTAACATTGTTTAGTATTATAATATCTCCTGTGTATCCATATAGCCAAGCCTGATATTTTGGACCTAGTTTACAGGAAGCCATAACTAGAGGATGCACTTCTGTTTATGTGTTTACCACACAGGAAGACATAAGGAAAGGGTGAAGTTCCTTTACTCCATTTCAGGTTACTCTCCATGATGATCACAAGCTCATCCACCATGTAGCATATAAGTAAAAGTTACCTTTACAATGGATAAAACCCTTCTATATTTCACGTTCTCCATATGCCCTCTTAATGTTTCATAGCTACCTTTACACACACTCTCTCGTAGTCCCATTAGGTTTCTCTTTAAGCCTACTATTCAACATACAACTTTTTCCCATGTTCAGTTTTGTTTCACATTTTAGGTTCCATTTCCCAGCCCCCCCCCCCCCCCCCCCCCCCCACTCTTTCCCAGATGCTATTTATGACATAACCACAAGCTTCCTAGCACAACAGAGGTTCAACCTTTCTTTAAACCGTTCAAAAGCCCATTGTTCACTGGAATGAGCATGTGGGTACTTTGTTCCTTTATAGAAGCGGTACGCATATGCATTTCAAACCGCAAATGTCAAGCAACCATGAAAAGAAAATGCAAGTAGAAAAAAAAAACCAGCATATGCCCTAACATATATTGATAGTAGGATTCGATGATAATGAACAACTAGCATCCAAGAGCTTTTTTCCTTGGTTTACATTTGCAATTAGAATGTTGTTTTCATAACCTACTTTAAGTATAGAACACCACATGTCAGTTAAAAGAAAATGTGTGAGAAAAAAAGATAATATGGCTTACTTGAATAACTTCATCAAGTAGTTCAGTATCCAAAACTTTGGGGATGATACCGGCACCAATTCCTTGGATCTTATGTGAGCCTTTGACATGAATCACATGCAACACATACATCCATATCAAAATTGTCAGTAATTGAAAATAGCGATCTTCTAGAAGGCTAACATGAAACTAAATTCAGAATCATGATTTTCACTGCTGAGCTGCAGTAAAAAAGTAACGGTAGCATTCAAAGAAGGAAATTTAAAATTTTCTTTTTTTCTCTCAGTCTCTCTAATAAAAATGTTATATTATACAAAGAGAAAGAAAGATCAAGCAAATTAAGAAATCAATCCAAAGGAAGTTTTATGAGGGTAATTTTGCTAATCAGGTAGGACAAAAGGGTAGAAAAAAAATCATCAAAATAGAGAACCTCAAAGAAGGATCACTCAAAAGCATGTCTCAGCAGATGCATCATCTATTAAGGTGGTGGTTCTTTTCTTTTCTTTTCTTTTCTTTCTTTCTTCTTTTTCTTTTTCCTTCTTTTAGTGGAGAGGTTGGGATGGGGATTTATAATGAGCCAAATCCAAGAAAGGATTGCTCATTGTTCAATGTCCGGATTGAGCTTGAGTTGGACCCAACCTCAAGGCTATTTGTGAGCCAAGTGAGCATCCTTAGTACCACTAATGCATTCGAATTGAAGATCCTAGACTCAGGTTCTTCCCAACCCCCAACACCACCCTTCCCTTACTGCCCCCCACCCTCATAAAAAGGAAAAAAGAAAAGAAAAAAACTAAATTCATGTCTTTTCGAAGGTAAATAAATAGAAAATGAACTGTTCAATAGCTATCAAAATATACCATAAAATTACTCAATTCTAGTCATTTTGAACCACATTTATATTAATATAGTCTTGAACGCTTTTTTTTTTCTTTTGGTGGGATGGGGGTAGCTAATTAAACCAAGCACCATGTTACTTCACCTAATTGCAAGCTTGGCTCATTTAACTTAGTAAACAAACTAATTAAAGAGATAAAGCTCAAGCGGACTTCATTGTTCATTTTCCAGCCCCAACTATTCATACACAAGAACGTGTAAAAATCAAGTTCGTGTTTGTTGTTGATATCATCAATGGGCCTCAACAATAAGCATTCTAGCCATGACAACATTTAAACATGAAGCAAAACTTGGAACTTTTTCAAACTCTCCTTGTAATTTACTAGTGACATCAGCTTTGTGAAATCATTTGACACCTTCAAGTAAAACATCATCATAACAACATATTCACTCAAGTAAATTCAGTTTAGGTTTTCTTTTTTCTTTGGAACAAGTGTCTTAAAAAGTTATTTTTCATGCTAACTTATTCTTAATTGGTTATTAATAAATAATTAGATTGTACTTGGTGCCACTAAGGGATGACCTTATCCAGAAGCTGGAGACTTGGAAACTTTATATTGAATTCAACATCCATCCAAAAATTTTAGATAAAATTAAATTAAAATTAAAAAAAGATATCCAGAAACATGCAAGAATGCAAGGGTGCCAAGTCAGGACAAAGTGAATAAGATGTATCAGAATTCAGACGTTGTAACTGACCAGGGTTTCCTCCATTTAGAACTGCACTTTCAGCTGGTTCTATACCATAAACCTAAATGTGAACAAAAGAAAACCATCCAAAAATGTTAAAACCAAAAAACATTTGCTCCTCCCAGTCTCCACTCTCACACACGCAGACATGCTAACCTTAATCTCAGGGTTTTTCTCCTTGAGGAAGTGCCCTGCACCGGTAACTGTACCCCCAGTCCCTATCCCTGCAACCAGGATATCAACTTTTCCCCCTGTGCCTTTCCAAATCTCTGGTCCTGTGGTCTCATAATGAATCTACACAAACAACGATAAACTGATCAGAAAGTCTTTCTGACCATTCATCTGCATTAACTGATATTGGTCCAGAATATACCTTTGGATTGGCAGGATTTTCAAATTGGTTAAGAATATAACCATTGGGTGTGTTTTGCAGTATCTCCTCAGCTTTATCAAAAACCCCCTGAATGCCTTTGGCTATATCTGTCAGATACAGCTCTGCTCCAAAAGCTAGGACAACCATTTTTCTCTCAAGAGTCACTACACTTGGCATGACAAGGATAAGTTTGTAACCCTTAGCTGCTGCAATGAATGCCAATCCAATGCCAGTATTGCCACTGGTAGGCTCGATAAGGACAGTCTGCATGAACCAACATCTAGACATTTCATAACCAAGAGAAATACTGATAAAAAATGCTCTGTAATTTGGACTATAGGAATGAAAACCGTCCAAGAGACAAAAAGGAAAAGTGGTTTCTCTCGGGGGACAATACCCTGATTTGAACATTTAATCTGTACACTAAATCCATGAATGCTATAGCCCTGTTTGAACCTAGAAGTAATAATCATCACCTATGAATTTATTGCCAACTGATGATGGGAAAGTCATATAACCTAAGTCATATGCAAAGAAGACCGAGGAATGCACCAAAACAAGGAGTCATTCCTTTTTTGGCACAGGTGTTATGAGGATCTCCAAAAATGATGGCATGTGATTTGATGGTTCAAATGGTCCTAGTTGTTGAGAAAATGTAAATTTTGAAGCTGATGGAGTCATATAAGGCATATAACAGTACCTAAAAAGAATATCAAAACATGTCCAGATACAAGGATTAATTCAATTACTAACCTTCCCAGGCGTAATCAGGCCCTTCTCTTCTGCATCATTGATCATGCTATACCCAATCCTGCATGCCAAAGATTTGAAACGTGATGTGAAATTGAAGATTAAAGAAAAAAAAAAAAAAAAACTCAAAACAAACACAGTATTTTCATGATTGCAACACATCAAGTAAGAAATACTAATCCAAGAAAATGAAGTCCAGGGAACGAAAATGAAGACCTGTCTTTAACACTTGAGCAGGGTTCCATCATCTCTAGCTTAGCAGCAATATGGGCTACACAACCGTCCACTACATTGTTTAGATATACCATTGGGGTATTCCCTATTAGCTGTGCATTGCAAAAGCAAGGAAGTTACACTTGAGAATAAAGGAAACATGAAAATGATGGCAACTTTTGAATAACGACAACTTACTTCAGTAACATCTTTTGCAATTGCACACTTCTCTTCCATCTTGCCTTTTCAAATTACTACAAAATGATCAAGAAGTGGACACACATCAGGGAAAAAAAGGCAAAAGAAAAAATTGACTTTCTCATGAAATCTGGACATCCCCAATCCCCTGGAAATGAGATCATTTCATTTTGTTTTCTGTAATCCACCATTCTCAATAACACCATAAGAAAAAAGATGATGAATTAAAATTGAATGAGGCCGGCTTATTTTATACATGGTCCTTGATATATTAGGGAATATATTCATTACAAATGCAGTCAGACGAAACCAGGTTCATACTTTGAAAACAATTTCATACTTCCTCCAAGAGCTGAAATTTTCTTGGTATGATGATTAATCTGTATGGAAAGTCTGATTTTGAAGAAAGCACAGCTAAAACTTCAAACACCCAACTTCACAAACAATTCAAGAAATCAAATCTTCAAAACAATCAAAAGATTGATACGAACGAATTGAATTACCAACAATAGCTATCAGACAAATGGATTTCAAAAAATATTACAAACAAAACCAAATTTCCATATGACAGAATAAAAAAAATAAAAAAACCCCTTGCAGAATCAGCAGCAAAGCTAAGAATCAAACACCATAATTATTTGGAAACAAATAAATTTCTTGTGCTTGAGTTATGAAACACTCCACTGCATTTCTCGAAGGCAATCACCACAAAACTAAGAAAATACAGAGGGTATTTGGTCATATTGTCAAGCATATAAATGTTTCTCAAAATCAGGAATAAAAATCATAAACAGAAAATAAATAAATAAACAAGTGAGAAATTTCGTCTACCCATCTTTGCAAATACTACTAAAATGCATATTTTTTCAAAGAAATCACCACAACAACACCAACAAAGATAATGGGATGACCAATAAAATTGCAGTCAAGCAGAAATTTTCTCAGAACCAGAACTGTAGACATAGACAAAGCAGAAACTACCAGCAAAAAATGGAAAATTTCAAGCACCCACCATAGCAAATCGTTATTATTTGAAATAATACTACAAATCAAGAACCAAACAGCAAGCAAGATTGTAAAACTAACACCAAATAGTGAGAGATTTCCAGTACCCAATCTTGCAAAGAAAACTTCAACTATGCAGACTTCTCAAGCAGAAAGCAATATAAGAAAGTATATATTCAAACACTGAGAATTGTTCCTCAGAAAACGATTAAAAAAAACATATGATTAAGGAACAGTCCCCAATGTTCTTCTTTCTGTGCAGTGGTTCCTTGTCGTTAATGGGTTTTTCTAGCCAGTCAGTTTCATAATTGTCAACATCTTCGCATTTCAAAATCCATTTTTGTTGAATTAGGTTAACAATTTTCATTCTCTCCCACTAGAATGATTTTTTATGTGTTTTTTTTTGGAGAATTTTGGAGGGAGTCAAACAATCAAATCGCTAACAGTTGACTCAGTAGCATTACCAATTTTGGTTTTCTTATACGGGTGGTATAGAAAATGATGGGTTGCTTCAAGTCATCTACAGACGCAGAATCTAAAAAGAAAAAGATTGATATTGTGAAATTTACGAAAATTGGGAAATAAATAAATAAAGACAGCTTAAGCGCAAATTAATAACTTAAATTATTTAATAACTTGATTTAAGTGATTAAGTAAATTAAATATATTTGATAAATTATTTTAATAATATAAATTAAAATAAAAAATAATTTAAATAATAAGTAAAAACAATTTACTTATTTTTAAGTTCACGTCTTATTTTACTTTTTTATTATTTAATAATTTTATTTTTTTACAAAAAATAATCTTTTTTTGTTATTCGTACTTTTTTTATCAAGTTATAATTTATAATAATGTTTATGTTAATTTAATAATTTAAAATAAATTTTAAATTAATTTTATTGATCAATCTTAATACTTAAAAGAATAATTAAATAATAATTTTTAAATTAATAATTAAATTATAATTTAATGCAAAGTGAATTTAAGTTATTAAGTGAGTGATAAGCATTAAGTTTCAATCCTTAGTTGTAATAAACGGAAGACACGTGCTGAGCACACGAAATACCCTTACTTAGCCTTACACCCTCGCTCTCTGGCAGATGGACTAGAAGCGATGCCCTGCCCTCAATCTTAAACCTTAATATTAATACTAGCGCTCTCCGTATTACTAGCCCGACATAGAAGGGACGAAAGGAAAAGAATGATATTTGAAAGGAGAGGAAAGACTAGTTATTGCTAGCTCTGAATAAGACCAGCCAGATAAGTCAAAAGAATAATTATATATATTCTTTTATATAATTATAAGGCGGGAAAATATGTTATTGTTATGCTGAGCACTGGCAGGCAAAATGAAGTAAAGCAGGGTTTCTCTAATCCGGAAGGAACTTGATACGGGCTTGATCAAAACACTTGCCTTATCCCGCCAAGGGGTTTTTTCCTAGTAGTATATACAGAGGAGGCACCCAAGGGGTTTTAGACGCCAAACACAGGTCATCTCCCAAACGATCTTGAAGCCGAAGCCAAAGGCAAAGCCCTAGAAAGGTCGTGAGTAGAAACAGGCAAAGAATGGAAGGAGAAGAATTTCTATACTTGTATACTTACCACCGCATCCTAGTGATTAACATGAAGAAGTTGCTGAGCGGTGGATTTCAAACAGCTCCTCCCGATATGACTCGATTACCGGTGGATGAAGTGATTGATTTTGACGAGGAAAATTTGCCATGTGGGATGGGTTTCTTTGTAGATGGATCAAAACTGTATATGGTGGGAGGAGAATGGGCTCAGGAACATCCGATTTGGAAAGCCTATAGGAGGCTGGACAAGTCAAAGGGCGACAAGGGGATTTCATCGAGCTTGTATGTGGCCGATCTCTCTGGTCCTACCGTGAACTTCACCCACGTTCACGAGTTTGAAGCGGCGAAGCTTATGCCCAGGTTGATAAAGATTGAGGGGCGGATATATGTCATCTCCAGCAATTATTCTTATTACGCGAAGGTAAGACCATGTGCGTCCCCAAGTTTCGAGAGCTATTGCCCTGGCCGTTATTATGAACCAAATACGATGCTTCAGACTTCTCCCTTCCACGAATTTCCTGAATGCAGTGTAACGGGCTGTGCACGTGTAGGGAATTATCTGTGTTTCGAGGCTGGTCGTGAATGCCACTATTACAATGTCACTAATGGGACATGGCGGTTTATGCCCCACCACAGGTCCAGGTTGTTGTCAATTATACATAGACATGGTCTGGGACGGAATCTTTGTCACGGACAGTTTGTGTCGGGATGCGAGGATGTTCTAGTCTCTGCTTATTGCCGCAATATGGAGGCATTCGATTTGCATCCTCCCCACCATATGGAGGCATTCCTTTTTCCTCCTCCTGAGTCTGGTGAGGATGCACCTGTCTTGTATCAGAAATTCAAGGAGGTGGATGACGATCTTTCCAAAATTGCTAAATCTCAATGGACGATTAGAGATGGATTAGTTCTCAACCTGGGCAAAGAGAAGATGTGCGCCATCTTCCCCGGTCAATGCCACCCTAACCACCAGTTCCTTGTTTACATATTCATTTTTCAAGTTTCCAAACTGCCGTCCAATGAACAACATCCTACCAAGCGAGCCAAGCGAGCCAAGCGAACCAAGGGCCCCAAAATATGCCTTGAGCCAACACCAAAGGATTTCATATCCATCACTTGTCTGCACAAGGGTTGTTACAACTTGGATGAGTTTGGCTATGATTTCCCACGCCTAACTGGTGCCTTCTGTATGTAAGTGCCTCTTCCGTTTGCTTTGCTATGCTTACATTTTGAAATGTAAAGCCACATGGACTGCTTGAAAATTGTAATTGTTTTGTTTGCTTTCCTATGCTCGCATGTTGAAAGGTAATATTCATTTTGCCCCATTGACCGCCTAAAAACTATAATCGTTTTGTTTGCTTTCCTATGCTCACATTTTGAAATGAATATACATTGACTGCTCGAAAATCGGAATCACTCCCTGATATGATTTAGTTTGAATCGTTAACCATAATCTTGGTAAGTCTAATTCTGCAACTGAATTTATGCAAGCACATGAATCTGCTTGTTTTATTTTCTAAATAAGCTCATTCCTACTTTTGAACAAATCCGGCTTTAGTTTGCTATCAGTACGGAAGTCCTATGGCATTAGGATGGATGCCAGTAGTAAGATTGGTGTCTCGAATAATGTTTCACAAAGGGCTCTTGAAGAATTGTGTAAAGAATATGGAGTTACAAGAGAGAGCTAGAGATTGAAAAATGTAAGAAATGAAGAAAGGAAAGAAGAGATGGTTTGCAGTGGACTTCAAGTCTTTTGAAGTTGTCGTTGAGGTGATAAAGGGATGTTTTCATGGTAGAATTGTGGGGGAAGAGGTATTTCTAACTGGATTAGATCTGGTGAGGTGAGCTTGGCCTGTGTGTTGGATGGTGTGTAATCTTGTTATAGGGAAGTGGATGGGAAGAAGACTTGCAAGGTTTAGATTGAAGGTGGGAGGTCCTTAGGGCTGGAAAGCCGCTCTAACTAACGGGGAAGGAGGATTGATTCAATGTTAAGCTAAATCTGTAGAGGCTAAGAGGTCTACATTGATTTTTCCTATAGGAAGGGAGGGCTTGTCCACTTTAGCCAGGAAGCTTCAGGATCTTGGAGTGACTCTCTCCTTTCAAAGTGCAAAGCAAGTGCCGGTGTATGAGAGTATGTTGAAAGGGTGCAGTAAGCTAGTTTTATCTGAGAGTGGTCATCTGCAAAGATGGCTATGAAGTTTTACAGTGTGATGGATGAGGCGGTTTGGTTTCAGCTAGGAGTCAAGGATGTGCAGCTTAGGGAGGAGCTTTTGAAGCGTTGTTTAGTGGAGAGAAGAGGGGATTTTTCTGATTCAGCTCCAGAATTGCCCTCTTTGAAGAGGTGGGCTGCAAGGACCTGGAGCTTGAATGGTGGTATGAAGCTATCTTTGTTTGGGGATGCTCTCATTCTCTTTGATTTTAAAGAGGCCTTTGATAAGGAGTTGGGGCAGATTAGAGGATCAAGGAGGTATTAGAACAAAATGTGGCTGAAGGAGGAGGGTTTTAAAGACCCCTTTAAGGGATGAGGGATGGTATACAATTTTAGAGGATCTTATTATAGCTTCATCTTGGCTGCGAAACTGAAGGTGATGAAATCTGATTTGAAAATTTGGAATAAAAGAGGTGTTCAACAATGTTTCAGTTAGGATTCTTAGGAAGATGACCTTCATTGAGATGGATCTTTGGGATTTAAAGGAGAGAGAAGGGGTCCTTTCTTATGAGAAGAATTAGGTGGGGACAGCTAGGGAGGAATAATTTGAGTGGATTCTTTTTTAAGCAACCTCATGGAGGGGGGAATAGAAACCCTAAGTTCTTCCATAAAATGATTAATGCTCATAGAAGAAGGAATTGTATGTCTAGAATTAAAATTAATGAGCTTAGCTTTCTAGAATTGTATGTCCAGAATAGTAAAATTTTCATTTGGGAGGTTAGTTAGGGGGGAGTTGTTGACCTTAGAGCAGCTTAAGAGAAGAGGGCGGCCTTTGGTCAATGGATATTTTTTTAGTAAAGTCGAGGGAGAATCCATTGATCACATCCCTCTCCATTGTGCTAAGACAAGTGTCCTTTGTCAATTGCTTTGCTTTTTACTCAGTTTGGTGTTCATTGGGTGTAAGCTATGATGGTTAAAGGGACTTAGGGTGGCATGGATCCTTTGTGGGTAAAAGACGCAAGAAGGTTTGGAGAGCAGCTTCAGTGTGCATCTTTTAGACCATATGGAAAGAAAGGAATAAAAGGTCTTTTGAACATGAGGAGCAATCTGATCCAGCCTTGAAAAGTTCTTTTCTTAGATATTTATTTTTATGGGTGAAGATGTATATAGATATACGTTCTGTCTTCAAATGATTTTGTTGATTGGTTGGGTTGTTGCTAAGGGATAGGTTGTTTTTGTGTTATCTCTTGCTTGTGCCTCTTGACGCTCATTCTATACATCCTGTGTACTATGGTGCGCCATCACTTTGGCATTTGTTTATAAAATCATATTATTTGCCTATCAGAAAATACCTACATTTGAAGAGCAATGACAACTCATAATACTTGTTGTCTTCTCAATTGCAAGCAAAAGAATTTGTTGATTAATGATCAAAAGAGAACATGAAATGATAAGTTCTCCTCCGAGAAAGAAAATGTATGAGTATCTAATTCAATTGAATCAACAAAATACAGCTGAACTACAAAACTCAAGGGTGAAACAAAAACACTAAAAATAACTAAAGTTGAACACCAAAATCAAAGTACGAAGTTTAGGGAAACTCCCCAACAAAGGCATCTCACAAGGAAGCACCTTGATTAGTTAGCCTGTTTACAGTTTAGTTGTCTAGGCAAGGGATCCATCTAAATGGATAGCACAACTTTGTAGATAAATTGAAAATTTGTGCTACTAGGTGTAGCATTCCTAAGGATCTTGCTTTTTCTGAGAAACCCAAGAGATAACCATGGTTGAATCACCTTGCACTAAATTGTAGAACCCAAAGAAGCAAATGTCAGACTTCTAAGCAATTTAGTGGCTCTGCCTCATTAGCCAACCACGCCCCAATACATTTGAGAAAGCCCTATCCACTTCTCCTCTCAGAAAACTCCACCAATACCCACTTATCCTGGGTTTCCTAAGAGCAACCATCAAAATTAAACTTAAGAATTACGGAAGAAAGTTTTGTGCTCAGCTATGATCATCCTCAATCTCCCTACTGCTGTAGCAGATGGAACTTTAAACTAACTTGACCATGCCAACCAGGGTACCTGAAAAGTCGGAAGTGAAAGAGATAGTGGACAGAGAAAGTACACCTGAGTGCCATAATGATTTTGTTTGGATCTGTTTATCAAAATATTTAAAAAATAATAATAATTATAAAAAAATGGCATTTCTCTCTAGCCAAATCACCCAAAGAAGAATAATTGTAATTACACTCTGAACATTCCTGCTTCTGCCAGACTTTCCAAAGCCCTGGATGTGAAAAATGTGCTCTAAAATGTATTATAAAACCAATGTTTAGTAATGAATCTTGGATGCAGATATCAACAAATAGCAGTGGAATAATATGTAAAGTATTTCACTGATAATCTGGTATAATCATGAAAAAATCCTATTCCAGCCTTCCATGATTGACCCTTCTGAAAGGAATTATAATGATTTCAAGTAAAAGTTGTCTTGATGATTTTGATAAAAAATGAAATGGAAATCATACCTAAAAGAATTGTCTCTGTTGATATGGCCAGCCATGGGTTCATGGTTAGTTGTCAATTAATGGCAATCTGTCATCTTTGTGTTTTAATAATTAGTCTCCTTCTTGTTTGCATGATCTTGTTGGATTGGATTTATAATATGGGTCACTTGCGAGTTGTCGAGAAGGGTGTGGAAACTATTTTATTCCTAAACTCACATTTCTTAAATTCAAATATTGTTTGCAGGCGCGAAAATTCTGAGGTTGGTGGTAAAGTTGTCTCCTTTCAGGGCTTTGTTTAGAGTTTCTTCTCAAAAGGTTTAACCAATGGCATGTTGGAGATGAAGATGTTTCTAGGACTGTATAAGCAGACTGTTTGTTCTTTTTTGTGTGCGCATGACACATTAATTTTTTTATCTGTTTATTGTACATGGTGTACATGGGAAGTCATGTGTCACATAGAGTACTATTTTCTAGTTTGTTTACTGAACGTGAGAAAGTTCCTTTGGTTTTTCAATGGTTCCATGGGATTTGATCCTTCCTATTTCAATGTAGGTAATTTTTATTATGTCCTGTGCTTGGTTGTAAGTTATAGATTGCCCATTTGTGTTAAAAAGGCTTGCAAAGGATGCATTTGCTCTGAAGAACCAGGAAAATGCTAAAGGCCCAGGAACTAATGGACCCTGCTTGTGGTTTGAACTGGCATGAGCTTGAAGTACCAGTACTTTCTGTATAGTGTAAACAATGTCATGGTATGATGACAATCGGGTGTCTAAGGTTATTTTGGGCCTTTTCTCAAAGGGGTATACCATCCAAACTGTCCATTTGAGAACTCAAAACTCATCAGAATGTGATGAATTCTTAGACGCCATTTGGTGGGCTAGGCTTTGGACGTGCTTGACAATGGAGGCTTATGTGCATTAAGTTGAATTGACTAAGTGTGTCCACGAAGCTCAGAAGCACGGCTTGGACGAGGGATAAAGCATCCTTTTTCCTTTCTCACATATATTTCAATCCTTGAATCTAGTCACTTAATAACAACATTCAAAAGTTAGCTTAAGAATATTTAGATAAAATTATTTAAAATAGACTTAAACTTATCCTGAATTATTTTGTTTAAAAAAAAATAAATTAATCCTTAATTTTAATCCATAGATGTTAGTTTTTTCTTCTATTGTTAATAGCGAGTTAGAAATTATTATGAATAAGCAACAGGGGTGTATACTGAGCACGAATGGTTAATTAATATTCAACATTTGATGGCTTTTTCTTTAATGTCATTATACCGTTAGGATATAATAATGTTGATATTAAGCCTAGGATGGGTCACTTGGATGATAGTGGTTAAATGTCATAAAAAGCTTAATCTACCCTCATTAAATGTCAATTGGTTTTCAAATGAGACTATCAAAACTTAATCCAAAGAGTCAAGATCATTCCATTTTTCATATCGATTTTTAGTTTTAAATTTTTTTTGAAATTATAAATTTATTTTTGAAAATACTATCATCAGTTACTCAAAAGAGTATTAGTAATTTATTTTATTGTAATTTTAATTTAAAAACATTAAATTCAAAACATGTAAAATTTGGAGAGTAAAAAAAAATTAGGATGGTCTAATTACTTAAGCTTTACACATGATTATCAAAATATTGAATTATAATGCAAATACTCATTTCATATTAAAATATTATCATATTTGTTTTTATGTCAAATTTAAATGTTTAATAATTTGTTAAAAATAAAATAATATAGTTATGATATATGATGAATTTTTTTTGTTAATAAATATGCTTTCAAATTTTATATCAATTTTTTTTTCCAATTTTCTTTTTATCTCATCTTTATTTTATTTAAACCCAAAATTATTGAGAACGGAGGAAGAAGAAATTAAAGGAGAAGAGAGTGGAAGGCCACAACCGGTTCTTCTCTTAACCGGTTAAGTGGAAATTTTTTTTCAAATGGATGGCCAAGATGTAATCTTGTACATCCAATGGCTTCAAAACATTTCGGTACAGTACCGAAGGAAGTACTCTGGAATTTTCCTAGTAGTGTATATAGAGGAGGCACCCAAGGGGTTTTAGGAGCCAAACAAGGGTGTTTTCTAAAGTGAAATTTTCACTTGGGAGGTTAGTTAGGGGGGAGTTGTTAACCTTAGAGCAGCTTAAGAGAAGAGGATGGCCTTTGGTCAATGGATATTTTTTTAGTAAAGTCGAGGAAGAATCCATTGATCACATCCCTCTCCATTGTTCTAGGACAAGTGTCCTTTGTCAATTGCTTTGTTTTTTACTCTTTTTGGTGTTCATTGGGTGTAAGTTGTGATGGTTAAAGGGACTTAGTTAGGGTGGCATGGATCCTTTGTGGGTAAAAGACGCAAGAAGGTTTGGAGAGTAGCTCCAGTGTGCATCTTTTAGACCATATGTAAAGAAAGGAATAAAAGGTCTTTTGACCATGAGGAGCAATCTGATCAAGCCATGAAAAGTTCTTTTCTTAGATATTAATTTTTGTGGGTGAACAGGTATATAGATATAGGTTTTGTCTTTAAATGATTTTGTTGATTGGTTGGGTTGTTGCTAAGAGATATGTTGTTTTTGTGTTATCTCTTGCTTGTGCCTCTTGACGCTCATTTTATACATCCTATGTACTATGGTGTGCCATCACTTTGGCAATTGTTTATAAAATCATATTATTTGCCTATCAGAAAATAACTACATTTGAAGGGCAATGACAACTCATAACACTTGTTGTCTTCTCAATTGCAAGCAAAAGAATTTGTTGATTAATGATCAAAAGAGAACATGAAAGGATGAGTTCTCCTCCAAGAAAGAAAATGTATGAGTATCTAATTTAATTGAATCAACAAAATACAGTTGAACTGCAAACCTGAGTTCTCCTCCAAGAAATAAAATGTATGAGTATCTAATTTAATTGAATCAACAAAATACAGCTGAACTGCAAACCTCAAGAGTGAAACCAAAATATTAAAAATAACTAAAGTTCAACACCAAATCAAAGTACAAAGTTTAGGGAAACTCCCCAACAAAGGCATCTCACAAGGAAGCACCTTGATTAGTTAACCTGTTTACAGTTTAGTTGTCTAGGCAAGGGATTCATTTAAATGGATAGCACTATTTTGTAGATAAATTGAAAATTTGTGCTACTAGGTGTAGCATTCCTAAGGATCTTGCTTTTTCTGAGAAACCCAAGGGATAGCTATGGTTGAATCACCTTGCACTAAATTGTAGAACCTAGAGAAGCAAATTTCAGACTTCTAAGAAATTTAGCAACTCTGCTTCATTAGCCAACCACACCCCAATACATTTGAGAAAGCCCTATCCACCTCTCCTCTATGATCTCAGGAAACTTCACCCATGCCCACTTGTCCTGGGTTTCTTAAGAGCAACCATCAAAATTAAACTTA
Source organism: Vitis vinifera (assembly GCF_030704535.1). Lineage (NCBI taxonomy): Eukaryota > Viridiplantae > Streptophyta > Magnoliopsida > Vitales > Vitaceae > Vitis > Vitis vinifera. The sequence goes on along the minus strand of NC_081818.1, from coordinate 6,125,969 downwards.
AGACTTACAGAAGAAGGTTTTGTGTTCAGCTATGGTCCTCCTCAATCTCCCTACTGTTATAGCAGATGGAACTCTAAACTAACATGACCATACCAACCAGGGTACCTGAAAACTCAAAAGTGAAACACATAGGGGACGACAGAGAAAGTAAACCTGAGTGCCATAATGATTTTGTTGGGATCTTTATGTTAAATCAGTCTCCTCCTTCTTTGCATGTTCTTGTTGGATTGGATTTATAATATGGGTCACTTGCAACTTGTCTAGAAGCTTGTGGGAACTATTTTATTCCTAAACTCACGTTTATTAAATTCAAATATTGTTTGCAGGCGTGAAAATTCTGAGGCTGGTGGTAAAGCTGTTTGCTTTCAAGGCTTTGCTTAGGGTTTCTTCTTCTCAAAGGGTTAACCAATGGCATGTTGGAGATGAGGATGCATTTTTCGGTAACATTCAAAAATTAGCTTAAGAATATTTAGATGAAATTCTTTAACATAGACTTAAACTTTTCCAGAATTATTTTGTTTTTTAAAAAAATTAAATTAATCCTTAATTTTTAATACATAGATGTTAGTTTTTTTTTCCATTGTTAATAGCAAATTAGAAATTATTCTGGATAAGCCCTTTAATTTATTTGAACATAGGTTAATTTATTCTGGATAAATTATTCTTCAAAATACTAATACCTATATTATGTTGGATTAAATGGCTAATTTGACTCAAAATTCTTCCCCAAATTCCAATAAAACATTATCCCTGCAATGTGGGTGGCCATGGGTGACCTAACTTATTGGTCTAACAAACTTGTTGGCTAACATAGAGGAGTGGCTGTAGGTTTTGCTGCACCTTCAAATGATGTTACTACTGAGAAGGTATCCTTACTAATGTCTGGAAATGGTATGCGAAGTGAAATTGATCTGCTTCTCCTATTAAAAAGATGATTCGAAATCAGTCGGTTGTAGTGGAGAGAAAGGTTTTCCAGGTGAAGTCTGAAGATTACAATGGAGGAACGTGGATTTCAATAACAGAGAGAAGTCGAGGTTTTGTGGTTTCTTTAGGTTTTGGAGAGGAGGAGACGGGTTGGCTAGTGGAGCAGTTAGAGAAAGCTATGGAGTTGGAGGCTTCCAGGGGTTTCATTCGAAAAATGAGGGGCAAGACTAGGACTCATCTGATGGAGATATGTTTTAATAGCAGAGGGAGATATATGAAAATCACAGAATACGTTGCAAAGAGAAAACCTTTGGTCTTAGTTGTTCCAAGAGGTGTTAATGGCTATGGGTGGGAAAACCTTAGGAAGGTGATTGTTTCAGTCCAAGAGATCTCTGTTCAAGCTGAAAGAGATTCGAATGAGAAGCAAAAAAAGCCTCAAGAGAGCAAAGGAATGTACAGAGGTGAGAGGACCTATGCTGATGTGGTTGCAAAGAAAGGAACTAGGAATGGTGCAGAGATGCCAGTTGAAAAATGGGCAAGAGCTGTGGTTTGTGAAGGCAAAGGAAAAATACGAGACTGGTGTGAGGTTGGAAAAGCTATAGCGAGAAGGGTGGGGATGAAAGGAATGGTGTCTGTAACACCCATTTCTGCTTACAAAGGGTGTTTTTTTGTGGAAACTGCAAGGAAAGCTCAGTGGATTCAAGATCGAGGTAGTTTCACAATGAGAGGAGAGGTTTTTGGTCTGAGGAGATGGTCGCCAAAAGAGAACTCAATCGTTAATGGAAAATTTAGACGGGGGTGGCTGGAACTAAGAGGTCTCCCTTTCCACCTGTGGGATGAGGTGCAGTTGAGACACATTTTGCAGCAGTGGGGGAGGGTAACGAAGGTGGCGAGAAAATCCTTGAAGTTTGTTGATTTGACGAAAGTAACATTGCGGGTGGAGATGCTTCCAAATGCCGTGCTTCCAGCGCTATTAAAGGTAGAAGATGGAGATTGGACATACATGGTTGCAGTTACAGTCACCGGAGAAGATGGCGGAGAAGATGACGGAGGAGACTCTATCAGGCCTGAGTCGAATCGCAGCAAGGACGAGCTGAGGTCAGCCGGGAGTTGCGTCTTGCAGAAGCCACAGATCGTTGAGGGGCTACGAGCTATTGACAGGACCATTGACTACCATAGCTGGATGCCTCGTCATCGTTTCCATTTTAGTTCTTCAGATTCAAAATCGGCTAAGGGGGAGAAAGGAAAGGGAAGGTGGGTGTTGGGCCCAACGGCGGGAAGCAATTTCGGGCCAACACCAGACGTCTTTGAAGCCCGTTATGATTGGGCCCAATTTGGGGCGAAGGATTTTGGGCCAATAGCGGGTCCAGCCCATAAAGGATCCTCTAATGGCGGCCCAGCTGTATCTTCGTCTTCAAAGCTCCAAAGACCAGGGCTCACTGCAAAGAATAAAATGTCGGAAGGTCTTCTTCAAGTGTCGTCAAAGCCGAAGGGATCTCCAGTCTCCGTAAGGCGCAGAGCAAGAAGTGGGCCGCCGAGATTTGAGAAGGCGTCTTCTTCCCCGAAGCGAAGCTTTGAAGGAGGTGGCTCACTGGAGACAAATCGAGACACTTCTCGGGGTAAATCTCACTCCAGAAAGAGCGATCTCTCCACTGGTTTGGAAACATCCAAAGTTTCTACCGGCGAGACAGAGGGAAAAGAGGGGATTCTGCAATGCAAATTGATCAATGAGGTGCGTACTCCTTTCTCAGCTGTATCTGAGCGAGATCTTCCTCTGTCTGGGGCTTTTGAGCCAAATCTTATTCCCGAAACCTCTGTTTCTTTGGTTCACCCTTTTCGCTGTCACTCTTCTTCTTCGATTCCGTTGGAGTCAAGCTACGCTTTTCAGCGTGGGTCTGTTTTTATCTCTCCTGTGGTGAATGACAACCATCGTGGTGGTGCATCCTGTTCGGAAAGTGTGGTGGTTCCCCTAGAAACCTCTAACCAAAAATTTAAAGACCGACCTCTCCTTAGGGAAACTCTCAGCAACCTTGAGGTGCGTGGTGTCTCAGGTGAGGCTTCGTTCCCAATGCAAGAACCTTCCACTCTCTCGTTGGAAGGTTTTCAGGTTGAGGGGCTTACGCCTCGGAAGATGGTCAAGGTTCAGTTGGTTCTGGAGAGTTTGAGGGTTAGAATTGTCAGGGATAATGGGAAAGGTGTGGAAGGAGAGAACAGGAGTGCTCTCTCTGCGGACAAGGTTTATTCCAGAAGAAAGAAGAAAAATGACTCTGGAACTCGAGGAGAGGATTAGTTCTGGGTGTGGGTTGCGTCGGGTTGTTTTTGTTCTCATGAAGATTTTAAGTTGGAATACAAGAGGTTTAGGATCTAGGAAGAAAAGGAGGACTGTGAGAAGGTTTTTAAGCACTCAAAACCCAGATGTGGTGATGCTTCAGGAAACAAAGCGTGAAATTTGGGATAGGAGGCCAGTGAGTAGTGTTTGGAAAGGTAAAAGTCTAGATTGGGTTGCTCTTCCTGCTTGTGGGGCGTCGGGGGGGATTGTGATCCTGTGGGATTCAGTTAAGTTCAATTGTTCAGAGAAGGTGTTAGGATCCTTCTCTGTTACTGTAAGATTGAACTCTGATGAGGAAGGGTTTTTTTGGTTAACCTCAGTGTATGGCCCGAATAAGGCAGTGTGGAGGAAGGACTTTTGGATGGAGCTTCAAGACCTACATGGTCTGACTTTCCCAAGGTGGTGTATAGGAGGGGATTTTAATGTGATCAGGAGGATATCTGAGAAGATGGGTGACTCTAGGTTAACAGTCAACATGAGGTGTTTTGACGAGTTTATAAGGGAAAGTGGTTTGTTGGATCCCCCTCTTAGGAATGCGGCTTTTACATGGTCAAACATGCAAGTCGATCCTATTTGCAAGAGGTTAGATAGGTTTTTGTTCTCTTCTGAGTAGGATTCTTTTCTCTCAAAATATTCAAGAGGCCCTTCCTAGATGGACCTTTGACCATAGCCCAATTTGTTTGGAAACTAATCCTTTTATATGGGGGCCGACTCCTTTTAGGTTTGAGAATATGTGATTGCTCCATCCTGAGTTTAAAGAGAAGTTTAGAGATTGGTGGCAAGAGTGTACGGTTGAAGGTTGGGAAGGTCACAAGTTTATGAGGAAACTAAAGTTTATTAAATCAAAGTTGAAAGAGTGGAATACAATGGTCTTTGGAGATTTAAGAGAGAGGAAAAAGCATATTCTTACGGACTTAGGCAGAATTGATCGAATTGAACAAGAAGGGAATTTAAATCTAGATCTGGTTTCGGAAAGGACCTTAAGAAGGAAGGAGTTAGAGGATTTGTTATTGAAGGAAGAGGTACAATGGAGACAAAAATCTAGGGTTAAGTGGATTAAAAAAAGGGATTGCAACTCTAAGTTTTTTCACAGAGTGGCCACTGGAAGAAGAAGCAGGAAGTTCAAAAAGTCTCTGATTTCTGAGAGAGGGGAGACTTTAAATAACATTGAGGTTATTTCTGAGGAGATTGTAAATTTCTTTGGGAATCTCTATTCCAAACCCGAAGGTGATTCTTGGAAGATTGAAGGGATTGATTGGGCCCCTATTTCTGAAGAGAGTGCAATTTGGTTGGATAGACCGTTTTCGGAAGAGGAGGTTCGAATGGCAGTTTTCCAATTGAATAAGGAAAAGGCCCCTGGCCCTGATGGCTTTACTATAGCAGTTTATCAAGAGTGTTGGGATGTGATAAAAGAGGATCTTATGAGGGTGTTTTTTGAGTTCCACACTAAAGGGGTAATAAATCAAAGTACAAATGCGACATTCATTGCTATGGTGCCTAAGAAAAGCCAAACTTTTAAAATCTCAGATTATAGACCTATTAGTTTGGTTACAAGTTTATATAAGATAATTGCTAAGGTCTTATCAGGGCGTTTACGCAAAGTTCTACATGAAACAATCTTTGGCTCTCAAGGAGCCTTTATGGAAGGGAGACAAATATTGGATGCTGTATTGATAGCCAATGAAGTGGTGGATGAGAAAAGAAGGTCAGGAGAGGAAGGGGTAGTCTTCAAAATTGATTTTGAGAAGGCCTATGATCATGTGGATTGGGGCTTTTTAGATCATGTGCTTCAAAGGAAGGGGTTCAGCCAGAAATGGAGATCTTGGATGAGGGGCTGTTTATCTTCTTCTAGTTTTGCTATCCTAGTTAATGGGAATGCAAAGGGTTGGGTTAAGGCCTCTAGAGGTTTGAGACAGGGAGATCCTCTTTCTCCTTTCCTTTTTACTCTAGTAGCAGATGTTCTAAGTAGGTTGATGATTAGAGCTGAGGAAACTGGGATAACTGAGGGTTTCCTTGTGGGGAGGGATAGGACTAGAGTGTCCTTGTTACAGTTTGCTGATGATACCATATTTTTCTCTAAAGCCTCTTTGGACCTTCTTCAAAACCTTAAGATTATCCTTTTGGTTTTTGGGCAAGTATCTGGTTTAAAAATCAACTTAGAAAAAAGCACCATTTCAAATATTAACACTAGGCAGGAGGTGTTGTCTAGTTTGGCTTTGGTTTTGGAGTGCAGAGTGTCAGAGTGGCCTTTGTCCTATTTAGGCCTTCCTTTGAGAGGGAACCCAAAGACAATAGGATTTTGGGATCCAGTGGTTGAGAGAATTTCGAGGAGGCTGGATGGATGGAAAAAGGCCTATTTGTCTTTAGGAGGGAGGATTACTTTAATTCAGTTTTGTCTGTCTCACATCCCTAGCTACTTCCTCTCCCTCTTCAAAATCCCTGTATCTATAGCTTCAAAGATTGAGAAGATGCAAAGGGATTTTCTTTGGTCTAGGGTCGGGGAAGGGAAGAGAGATCACCTAATCAGATGGGAGGTTGTTAGTAGACCAAGGGATATGGGAGGTTTGGGCTTTGGGAAGACTTCTATGAGAAATAGTGCCCTCTTAGGGAAATGGCTTTGGAGGTTCCCTAGAGAAAGGAGCGGTCTTTGGCATAAGGTTATTGCGAGTATATATGGGACACATCCTAATGGATGGGACGCCAACATGGTGGTTAGATGGTCTCACAGATGTCCTTGGAAGGCTATTGCTCAAGTTTTCCAAGAGTTCTCCCCTTTTGTCCGCCTAGTGGTGGGCAATGGGGAGAGAATTCGGTTTTGGGAAGATCTTTGGTGGGGAAACCAAACTTTGTGTTCTCAATTTTCTGATCTCTACAGAGTTATTTTTGTGAAAAACCTTACTGTCTCAAATGTCCTTGGCAATTCCTTACCATTGTCTTGGAATTTTAACTTTCGTCGCAATCTAACGAATTCAGAAATTGATCTCCTTCAGAGATTAATGTCCTCCCTTCATTCTGTGCTTCTTTCCCCTTCTTCATCAGACTCAAGAGCGTGGTCTTTGTCTTCGTCAGGCTCGTTTTCAGTGAAATCTTTTTTCTATGCCTTGTCAAAAGTTTCAAATCCTTTAATGTTCCTTCCGGCCAAGTTTTTATGGAGCTCAAAAGTCCCTTCAAAGGTTAAGGCCCTCGCTTGGTTAGTAGCACATGGTAAGGTAAACACTAATGACAAGTTGCAATTGAGAAGACCCTACAAAGCCCTCTGTCCTCAATGGTGCATTCTTTGCAAAGGAAATGGAGAGTCGATTGACCACCTTTTTCTTCATTGTCCCGTTACCATTGGACTTTGGCACAGGTTGTTCAATCTAGTAGGTGTGATTTGGGTCCCTCCAAGGAGCATTGAGGACATGTTGGTTATTTCTTTTAAAGGCTTGGGGAACTCATTAAGAGGCAAGACACTTTGGCAAATTGCTTGCCTTACTTTGATTTGGATGGTGTGGCAAGAAAGGAATAATAGAATCTTTGAGGATAAAAGGAGAACGGAAGAGATGGTTTGGGATTTGATCCGGTTTTATTCTTCTCTATGGGCTTCTTGTACTGAAGCTTTTAGAGGAGTTCCTCTAAGCATTCTACAACTCAATTGGATTGGGGTTTGCGTTTCAAGTGTTTGAAGATTGTTGGGGTTTCTTTTGTTTTTAGAGTTCTTTTGTTAGGTGTTTTTCCTTGGTTCTTGTGTAGGAAGGACCTCTCATCCTTCCCTTGGTTTTTTTCTCTTTCTTTTGTCTCTTTTTTCTCTCCTGTATTTGTTCTTTTATTAATATAATCTTCTTCGTTTCTGATCAAAAAAAAAAAAAAAAACATAGAGGAGTGGCTGGCCTAATGTTTTGGTCTAAGAATGCTTATATTATTTTATCACATTTAATATGTTTAATGACTTAAATTAAATTAGTGGATTTACCCAATACCCTCTAAATCTTCTATTTCTATGATCCTAGCTTGAACCAATTAAAGGAAACGAAATATTACAATGTCTGCATATTTCTAAGCACAAACCATGACGTATTTCAGAAAAGGTTTTACAAGATGCAACATTTAAAAACTCGATCATTTGGGACTTTGACTCCTATGTTTCATGCTAAACTATAATGTTGGAAACAAGTGACTGAAAACCAGACAGTCATCATATTTAACGTGGATAGTTCTCAAATTCAATTACCAGCATCAACCAAACTTCAATTGCTTCAAACTGCACTCAATATTCAATCAATCCTGTCAAAATTCTTATGTTTTGTTACGATTACAATAAAGAAAAGAAACATACCCAACCTCCCTACGTTCTATTGATCAAACTCTTATATGGAAGATGAGTTCAAACTCGAGGAAAAAAAAATGCTGATCTAGACGTGCATGTGCTATTGCCCATTGTCCTAGGCCTTCATGCACTTACCTAATCAACTGCATTGGCAGCATTATATACTTGGCAACTTCTCACATGATTTTACTCCACTTCACTTCACATTTCCTTTCTGGAAAAATATATGGTAACTTACCCAACTCCGGCACTAACAAGCTACACCTAAAAGTGTGGCTACAACAATCTCACCATGTGGTGCTCATCCAACTTTAAACGATTAATTTTGTGTGGCCCAATTGCCTAAAATTGTATTTTGCATGTTTTCCATTGTTCTCATATTCAAATACTATAATAAGGATACATTAATGTAAATCTTAAATATTTTGCTACATGAACATATATGGAATTTGACAAGTTCTAGGTGAATTAGTAACCCTCATGAGAAGCACACCAAGGTCTATATGCCTAGATTTTTTATCTTACTTTTGTTTTTTTCTTTGGTCACTTGTGTATAAAGTAAGAAAATATATGATACTGTATCAGTTTAATATACATAGAAATTAGAAGAATCCATAACGATATTTATTTTTCTCAATCTCACGAACAAGATACGAGAATAAGATTAGTTGATGGAACGAGGAGGGTAAGTCTGGAGATCAACTGGTAGCAAGAGAAGGGATCACTTGTTCCTTCCACCTTATTAAAATGCTGTAAATCACATGAGAGGAATATATAATTACCTATTAAATAGGCCTTGGACCAAATCAGCTAAAAGAGAAATAAGTTGGAAGTCCTTGAAGAAGTTTATGCCATACACAATTACTTAAATAGGACAAAATATCTGAAATTCTCCAGGTAGACTACAATTATGTTGAGAACCTTACTCAATGGCTGATATGTTGCAGGAGTCTGCTCAAATTTAAGAATATTGTTCTCCTTACGGACAGACTCTTTACAGAGTGCTGCTAAAGCAGCTCTTCTTCTTTGCCTCTGCTTTTGCCACTGCCTTAGTTGTTCCTCAAGTGCTGCTTTAGTTTTCTCAGCCATCTCAGCCATGCTTACTGCCTGCTCTGCCTGAGTCCTAAACTCAGCGATTCTGACCATTGCAAATTCTAACTCCTTCAGAACTTCTGCCTTCTCACTGTAGCAGATTCTCATTAACTTGCTTGCAGAAGCTATTTTCCTTAAGCAGGTAATATCTCATTGCATGACATGAATCCCATCATTCTAAAGTTGCATTTAAATATTTAAATAATGGGTTTGTTATATTGCTTCAGTAGATGGCTGTCAATGTTAAAAGCACTTGATCAATTTGTTCCCTATGAGATAGGGTAAATGTAACGTCTCTCAGATGGTACTGTAGAACATGGCTAATATATGATATTCCTGTCAGCTTTCTTTGAATATCTGTCTGCTGCTTTATGGACCTGCAAGCCAATACCACTTCCTTTTGTCAAAATGGGTTAATGAAGTGTTTCTAATGTGGCAATTAAATTATCTTGAAAATTATTTACATGTCTTGAGCTATTGTGTAGTCCCATCAACTATTATTTTATGTTTATACTACATGCCAGACCATTTGAACATCTCCTGTAATGCACACTCTGTAATTGAATCACAGCCCTATTTGGTTTTGAAGGGAACACCATCCAATTTCTCTAGACCTTTATTCTGGAGGTTCTATATTTCAAACCCATTGTCTGTTGACACATTTATAATTAATTTTCAGTTACAATGGTGAAGCCAACGATTGGAACTCAACAAGATCTGAAGTTAGCAAAATCTCAATCATGGTGCTCATGACCAGATGTGAACAAATTTTGAATTCTGATTGATGAGAATGAATTAGGTGCATTGCTTGTATAGCTTTTTGTATTCTAGTTATCATACACCTTTACTGCTCCTTGAGTTCTTTTTGCCTCCCAGGTTTTTTCATTCTGAAACATCACTGCTCCTGCAGGTGAACGTCCACTGCCAACAGCAAGGCTAGAAGAAATTATTTTTGTACTTAAAGAGCTGGCCCGTCTGGTAATTCATCCAGAAACAGCATCTGTTCTTCCTCTACATCCATACTTAAAGGGAGGCCTAGCAGAGGAGAATCATGACAGGCGTCCCCATCTACTTGTTCTTTTTGCATCCTTTTGTGAGCTAGTTATCTCAAGGTCAGAGAGTATTTTTAAGGAAAATTTAATCATTATTAGACAACTTAAGGTTACATTGTTTACATAATATTATAAATTTACAATGGCTCATAATGGAGGGTTGCTGTGACTACAGAAAACCCTTACAACAGTCACCACATGTTCTGATTTTCAATCTGCCACTGTCATGTCCAGTGTCAAACCTTCCAAGCAACCAACCCCAAGCCAGGAAAAAAGGTTGTAGGGGTAGATGGCAAACATAAATTATGAAGTCATATGGCTTACACCTTATGTTCATGAATCTTGAAAACATGCAATGTTGTTTCATCAGATTGAAGACATGCAATATGGTGCAGCAACACACTGTATCTTCAATTGGTCATCCACAAGGAGGTGGAGATTGAAGTTGTGTTGCTCCTTGAATTAGAATGGCAGGGAATCAGGGATGGAATCGAGTCATCCCCCCAGATTCTTTGTACTTGATGAGTACCTGTCAAATTATAAGGAAATTGAATTAGGAAATGCCTTGGCATTTAGAGAAAGTGTCAAAATAAGAATACTGAGATAGATGAGCGACATGAGAAGAAAAGAATCAAATTAAAAACAAATGAACGAGTAAAAAGTTTGTGGTGGCACTGAGGGAGGGAAAGTTGGTGAGATAGGGCAACAAAGGCCAATAAGAGATCCAATAAGAGGCAACATAATACTTCTAGCAAACATGGAGCGAATCGAGTCATATGGCAACACTGATGTCTGTGATAAGGCTCTGTTAAGTGATAAATAATAATAATGGATGACGGATATGTTTTCGTGTTTGCAAATGGTGAACAAGAAAAAATGAAGACATATCATGCTGCCTGAACTAGTTTATTCATATAGATGTTTATTTTCCATGAGCAGGGAAGCTAGAGTAAGAGAACTAGTGCAAGTACTGCTTAGACTCATTGCCACAGAATTGTCACTCCAAAAAATTGGCGTGACCAGCTGATGCATGGAAGGATGCTGTTCCAAAAGACCAAGGCCAAGGCCATGCTCACGTTTGCCAACATTTATTTGTTCATATGAGCTTTTTTCTTGTTGTCTTTTTTGGGTCTGAATTCACAGGAAGGTTTTAGGTAAGGAATTTTTTCACTTCCTTCATAGATGAACATTTTATTGTAAACTAGTGTGTACATTATAGAAATATATATACACATATATGTACGTGTGTGTGTGCGCGCGTGTTTTGCAATGAGGAGACAAGCATTCACTACTCCCTCATTGCCACTTTTTGAGTGGTTTAAGAGTTAATGTAATACAAATTGATTTTCTGGAATACAACATGTCAATTAGAAACTTGTTTATTTTATCCTCAGATTTTCAGGTGGGAAGAGGGACATTGAAGGGCCTTGTTGAGAACTTGAATTCACATTCTTCCCAGTTTGCCTCACCATGATGGTCATGACCACGGCTCTTCACCTGATACCATCTGCCTCTAAACCCACCTTTCTTCATTCATTAGCTTTGTATTGCCCAAATTATACCTTTTTTTTTATATAAGAAAGAACTTGTTGATCTGATGTATTTAGTCCCCTGGTGTATTGAAGCATCTGGAAAGATAAGGGCTATCAAATTCAAACTTCATCGCTATGAGTAAATTAATTCATCATTCGTTCGACTAGTCCACAGTGGAATGCAGAGATCAATAGGTTTCTAGTGTAATTCCAGCCAAATGATAAGTGAAGGAAAAGGCTAATGAAACTAGCAAGGCTCTTCCCAGATCAAGTAATAACTCAATCAAACTTCATGTTTTCAGCCTCATCCCTTATGGAATCAAACAGTACTGAAGACAGATAGCGCTCTCCGAAGCTGGGGAAAATCACCTGCACGGTAACAAAAGTAGATGACAAAGGGTTAATGGAATCGGATTGGAAAGACAATCATGAATATTTGGATGATTTGAGTTATGACGGAGCAATGACAAAAACAGAAGAAACACCAATATGCATGGGCCTACTTCAGGCTGGTTTTGAATCAACAGTGAACGATTCTGATCTGGAGATTGGGGTAAAATAAATCAAATCCTATATTGATATCGGTCTAAATGGTAAAGCCCACTACACACCGTGATGAGTTTGCCTGCATTTTCTGGACTCTCAGCTAGCTTAATTGCTGCAGCTGCAGCAGCACCAGATGATATCCCTACCTGCCAAAAAGAATCCCAAAATTATGTAAAAGAAGGGAAGTTCTCAGGAGTTAAAGCAACACACTGTACCATCAAAGAGACCGTATGCTATTGTCAACATACCAGCAAACCTTCTTTTAATGCAAGAAGCCCAGCAGTTTCAATGGCCTCATCACTTGAAATCTGAAAAGTTTCACAAAAATCAGCAGTTAATAGCAGGCATCCATGCACACCTGTTTGACCACTTCAATCATGTAAACTACCTAAGCGGGGATGCAAATCAGCATACTGAAATAACCGTCTCATCTGCATGTCCTTAAACAAGCACAAAAAAATTCATTGTATACTTTTGGTATGGTATCGTAACTCAAATTTGAACTTCTGTTTATAAGATGCCCTGCAAGTGGAAGAATCCTGCTTAACATTGTTTAGTATTATACTATCTCCTGTGTATCCATATAGCCAAGCCCGATATTTTGGACCTAGTTTACAGGAAGCCATAACTAGAGGATGCACTTCTGTCTATGTGTTTACCACACAGGAAGACATAAGGAAAGGATGAAGTTCCTTCACTCCATTTCAGGTTACTCTCCATGATGATCACAAGCTCATCCACCATGTAGCATATAAGTAAAAGTTACCACATTCCGCCTCGGCACTTTTTTTTTTTTACTGGTGTCTTGATCTCTGTTTACACCAGTGCACTGTATCGTTCCTTCTCCAAACGCTGCGTCTAGGTCGATCACTGAGTTCCAAGGACCTAGCTTCAAGGAAAAAGATTGGCACTGCTAAGAAGAGAGAGGGATCAATCTTTGATCCAAACCAACCCAACCCAGCTACTCTACTTCCCCCCCTAGGCCTGGTTTCAATACTCTTGGGTTTTTGCACAAGTATGGGAAGGACCTTGAAGGTCTCAGTGGAGAGGAAGACATTCTGGGTAAGTTTCAAGGGAGAAATCGGAGGAAGATGGTGTTCAATAACAGAGCACGGTAAAGGCTCTGTCTTCGTCTTAGGTTTTGAGAAGGAAGAGATTAGCTGGTTGATAGAACAATTGACAAAGGCCATTGAGATGAAGATTTTTATGGGTTTCAACAGAAAATTTAGAGGAAAGAACAGAGTTCATCTATTGGAGGTTGGCTTCAACGAACATGGCAAGTATATAAAATTATCAGAATTCGCATCCAGAAGGAAGTCAACCTTTCTGGTAATACCTGAGGGGGACAATGGCAGGGGATGGGAACTTTTGAAGGAAGCGTTGTATTCAATGCTGGTGGTCCCCTCCTCGGGTTTTGACGAAAAAGGTAGGCAGAGCAGGAAAGGAAGGAATTTGCACAAACTCGCGGGTCCCTTGCAACGGTCCTTCGCGAATGTAGTCAAAGAAGAAAGACCGAGGAGAGGCGGCCTTGTTTCTGTAGGGAGATGGGCGAGGGTCGTGGTGTGCGAATGTCACGATGATTTTGTTAACTGGGATGAGGTTGGTCGGGCTATGGCGAGAAGGTTAGGGCACAAAGGCGTGGTGACAGTGGTTCCATTCGCCGGAGGAAAAAGATTGTTTTTTGTAGAAACCTTAGAGGAGGTTGTATCACTACACGAGTCAAGGTTCATCAGGATTAAAGGAGGAAATACAGTCTTGTTGAGAAGATGGTCGCCAAAGGAAAACTCAGAAATAGAGGGGAAATTCAAGGAAGGTTGGATTGAGTTAAGGGGCTTACCATTCCATTTATGGTCTGAGGTTCACTTGAAGAAAATCATGGAGCAATGGGGGACGGTGACAGAGATAGATTGGCGTACACTGAAAATTTTTTATCTAAGCAAATCTAGGGTGAGAGTTGTTATGAAAGAAAGATCGGTGCTTCCCGCTTTGATTGAGGTGGTAGATGGGGGTTGGGACTTCACAGTCTCAGTTACAGTGGTAGGGAAAGAAGATGGCATGCAGGCTAGAAAAATGGGCGAGTTAACTCGGCATTTGGCTGAGGCTCACTCGGGGATAGCTGGCAGAAAGAGGGAAGTTGAAGATCGATCAACGGCTGGAAAGGTGTCCTCGGCTGGGGCAGCTGACAGATTGATGGAGTGGAGAGGTGGTCAAAAGGCTGGAAATGATCCCGGGAGGACACGTGGAACGAAGTGGACAGAAGAGGGAAACAACTGGCCTCCAACGTTTTTCAATTCAAAATTTAAAAGACTGAAGGCAGGTGGTGATGGGCCAAAGCAGGCTGGTAAGGTCAAAGCCCAGTCAAATCTCGTGGATGAGATCTGGGCCTCCAAACATTCGTCAGGGGCCCAATCTTTTAGTAAGCCCAGGCCTATGTCAGAAAATGATGTGGGCTGGAAGAGGGAAGCCCCTGGGAGAGGCTCGATCCAGCAGATGGGCCAAGAGTCGGGCGGTAAGCAAAACAGTTCGTGGATGGGCCCGTCACACAGTGCTTCTCACGTTGCAAAGGGGAAGGAGAAGGTAGGTTACGAGGACTCTGAACTTCAACGGAGGGACCCCACGGTGATGCGTGGTTCAAAGAAGCTGTGGAATGTCCTACTTCCGTCAAGCTCTGAAAGCCGACAAGGAAATCGAAGCCGAGAAGCGCCAGTTACGGCTGAAGGATCGCCGACAAGTAGCGATTCTCTTTCAGTGGAAGAAGTCGCCGAAGTGGGATCTCTTGTGTTTCAAGGGGGATCCGAGGAAGGAACGACGCCGACGGAGGAAATCGAGGAACAAAGGAATACTCCTAGGGTTCCTTTTATGTCAAAAGAGAAGGAGAAAATGCGTAATAATGCTATAAGAGAAGACGGAGAAGGTGTTAAGGGCTTTGTGGGTTATTCTCATAGTGGATCTTCAGTCGCGGATCATCCTTCTTATCACGAGAACAGTGAAAAAGGGCTTATCTTTGGGGGGGACTGTGGATTGACGAAAGTGGGAATTTTCCAGGTATCTGCTCATCATTCTTCTCAGCCTTCTCTGCCTTTACGGTATCCCTTCTCTGGTGTGGCTCCTCCATACCAGAGTCCTTTTGATCCCGATCTCTCCATTTCAGCCTTTCATTCCCAGTTTCCTATGAAAAACCGAGTGTTAACTGAAAATTGCTTAAAAAAAAAAGACGTTGGGGATCATCGTCTTGGGTATGTTGGCAATCCTAATCATGTTGAAGTGGAGTCCCAGATGGCTGGAATGAATCTGATGTCTAAGAGCTTTAACTATGATATGACCAATTCCAACTCGCCTCACGGGGTCCCTATTCTGGGCGCAGTAAGCAAGGGAGACTCAGATTTCTCCCAGATGAGTGGATTCCATATAGAAGGTCTTTCCCCTAGTAAGATGGCTAAAGTTTGTGAAGTCTTGAGTTCCTTGGATATTAAGGTGTACTCAAGACGAAAGAACAGAATTGCCATAGGCAATTGAGATTTGGTGGCGATGGTCTGGAGTTATAGGGGCAGTGAGGTGTTTTTATGAAGATCATAAGTTGGAATATAAGGGGGTTGGGATCTAGGACAAAGAGGAGGGTGGTTAAGGATTTTCTGCGGCTTCAGAATCCGAATGTAGTGATGTTTCAGGAAACAAAAAGAGAGGTGTGTGATAGAAGGTTTGTAGGTAGTGTCTGGTCGGTTAGAAATAAGGAGTGGGCTATTCTTCCGGCGTGCGGGGCTTCAGGAGGGATTTTGATCATTTGGGACTCAAAAAAGATGAGAGGTGAGGAGGTGGTAATAGGATCCTTTTCCGTCTCAGTCAAGTTCTTGTTGGATGGAAGTGGACCATTGTGGTTGTCTGCAGTCTATGGTCCAAACAATTCCTCAATTAGGAAGGAGTTTTGGGTGGAGTTGTTAGACCTTTTTGGTCTTACTTATCCCTCATGGTGTGTTGGAGGTGACTTCAATGTGATAAGGAGAAGTTCAGAAAAACAGGGGGGATCTGGTGTCACTTCCAGCATGAGGGATTTTGATGGTTTTATAAGAGAAAGCGAATTACATGATCCCCCATTAAGGAATGCCTCTTTTACTTGGTCAAACATGCAGGAGTCACCGGTGTGTAAGAGATTGGATCGGTTTCTCTATTCAAATGAGTGGGAGCTTTCCTTCCCTCAAAGCCTTCAAGAAGTTCTTCCTAGATGGACATCAGATCACTGGCCGATTGTCTTGGATACTAATCCATTCAAGTGGGGACCAACACCTTTTAGGTTTGAGAATATGTGGTTGCAACATCATAATTTCAAAGAGAGCTTTAGCAGTTGGTGGAGAGAATTTGAAGGAAATGGTTGGGAAGGTCACAAGTTCATGAGGAAGTTACAATTCGTTAAGGCAAAATTGAAAGAATGGAATAAGAATACTTTTGGAATGCTTAAGGAAAGGAAAAAAACCATATTGGATGAAATAGCTAACATTGATGCCATTGAACAAGAAAGGGCTCTCTCTTCTGATCTTGCAGCTCAAAGAGTTATAAGAAAAGGGGAGTTAGAGGAGCTAATTTTAAGGGAAGAAATTCATTGGAAACAAAAAGCTAAGATAAAATGGGTTAAGGAGGGGGATTGTAACTCAAAGTTGTTTCATAAAGTGGCTAATGGGAGACGTAACAAGAACTTCATCAAACTCTTGGAGAATGAAAGAGGTTTGGTGTTGGACAGTTCCGAGAGCATCACAGAGGAGATATTACTATATGTTAAGAAGCTTTACTCGAGTCCTCCTGGTGAGTCATGGAGAGTAGAAGGTATTGATTGGTCCCCTATTTCAGAAGAGAGTGCTTCTAGGTTGGATTCCCCTTTCGCCGAAGTAGAGATCTTTAATGTCATCTTTCAGTTAGATAGGGATAAGGCGCCGGGGCCTGATGGTTTCACCATAGCAGTATTTCAGGACTGTTGGGATGTGATCAAGGAAGACTTAGTGAGGGTGTTTGCAGAGTTTCACAATAGTGGGATTATTAATCAAAACACTAATGCTTCCTTCATAGTCCTTTTGCCTAAAAAGAGTCAGTCAAAGAAGATTTCGGATTTTAGACCTATCAGTCTGATCACTTGTCTATATAAGATAATAGCAAAAGTATTGTCAGGGCGTCTAAGAGGAGTCCTACAAGAGACCATCCACTCCACTCAAGGTGCTTTTGTACAAGGGAGACAAATTCTGGACGCAATTCTTATAGCCAATGAGATTGTGGACGAGAAAAAGCGATCAGGGGAGGAGGGAGTTGTGTTCAAGATAGACTTTGAAAAGGCTTATGACCATGTGAAATGGGATTTCTTAGATCACGTGTTGGAGAAGAAGGGTTTTAGTTCTAAATGGAGGAGTTGGATGAGAGGTTGTCTGTCGTCGGTATCTTATGCTATTCTAGTGAACGATAATGCTAAAGGATGGGTCAAGGCAGCTAGAGGTTTAAGACAAGGTGACCCTTTATCCCCTTTCCTATTCAATATCGTTGCAGATGTGTTGAGTAGAATGTTGTTGAAAGCTGAGGAAAGAAATTTGCTAGAGGGCTTCAGGGTAGGTAGAAATAGATGTAGGGTGACCCATCTGCAATTCGCAGATGATACTATCCTATTTGCTAACCCTAGAGAGGAAGAATTGCAAACTCTTAAGAGTTTATTGTTAGTGTTTGGTCAAATCTCTGGGCTTAAGGTCAATCTTGACAAGAGTAATCTTTTTGGCATCAACCTTGATCAGAATCATCTTTCTAGGTTAGCGTTGCTGCTTGACTGCAAGGCTTCAGATTGGCCCATTCTTTATCTGGGTCTTCCTTTGGGAGGGAACCCAACTGCTTGTGGATTCTGGGATCCAGTGATTGAGAGAATCTCTAGGAGATTAGACGGATGGCAAAAGGCTTACTTATCTTTCGGTGGTAGGATAACTCTCCTACACTCTTGCCTTTTCCATATCCCTAGCTACTTCCTTTCTTTGTTTAAGATTCCAGCTTCAGTGGCTGCAAAAATCGAGAGGATACAAAGGGACTTTCTATGGTCAGGGGTTGGGGAAGGTAAAAGAGATCATCTTGTTAGGTGGGAAGCAGTGTGCAAGCCGAGGGTTATAGGGGGTTTGGGGATTGGGAAGATTCCTTGAAGGAATCGTGCTCTTCTAGGGAAATGGTTGTGGAGGTTCCCTAGGGAGAGTACATCTCTTTGGCATCAAGTCATTCTTAGCATATACGGGATACACTCAAATGGTTGGGATGCCAATACTATAGTCAGATGGTCACACCGCTGTCCTTGGAAGGCCATAGCACAAGGCTTTCAGGATTTTTCCAAGTATACTCGGTTTATCGTAGGAGATGGGGAAAGAATTCGCTTTTGGGAAGATTTGTGGTGGGGGGACCAAACTTTAAAAGACCAATATCCAAGACTATTTTGAGTAGTAATGGATAAAAATATTCCAATTTCTTCAATCCTTGGTTCGTCTCGCCCTTTCTCATGGAACTTTAATTTCCGTCGTAATCTATCCGATTTTGAGATAGAAGATCTAGAACGCCTCATGCACTCTCTAGATTGTATGAACTTATCCACTTCCGTTTCAGACGCGAGATCATGGTCCTTATGTTCTTCAGGTTTGTTCACAGTCAAATCTTTCTTTACAGCCCTGTCCCAAATGCCTGATTCATCTCCATTTTTCCCCACTAAGTTTGTTTGGAAATCTCAAGTCCCTTTCAAAGTTAAGGCCTTTATCTGGCTTGTGGCACATAAGAAGGTGAATACCAATGACTTGCTACAATTGAGGAGACCCCACAAAGCTATTAGCCCTGACATATGTAAGTTGTGTATGGAACAAGGAGAATCAGCAGATCATCTCTTCCTCCATTGTTCAGTGACGTTGGGGTTGTGGCACAGACTTTTTCAGCTAGCCAAGATGGATTGGGTTCCTCCGAAAAGCATTTCGGACATGATGTTCATCAATTACAAAGGATTTGGCAAGTCCAAGAGAGGGGTAATTCTATGGCAAAACGCGAGTATAGCGTTAATCTGGGTTGTGTGGCGGGAAAGAAACGCTAGGATATTTGAGGACAAGGCTAGGAATTCAGGGAATCTTTGGGATTCCATTCATTTCCTTGAGTCCTTTTGGGCGTTTTGTTCAGCGGGTTTTAAGGGCACCCCCCTTAACGTATTACAACTTGATTGGCTATCAGTGTGTAGTTCAAATAGTTCCAATGGGACGGCCTAGTGTATTGTTATTTTTTCATGTTGTTTAGTTTTTCTTTTGGAGGGAGGATTCCTCATCCTCCTTTTGTACTTCTTTTCTATCAATATATTCTTGTGTGGTTTCCTATCGAAAAATATAAGTAAAAGTTACCTTTACAATGGATAAAACCCTTCTATATTTCACGTTCTCCATATGCCCTCTTAATGTTTCATAGCTACCTTTACACACACTCTCTCGTAGTCCCATTAGGTTTCTCTTTAAGCCTACTATTCAACATACAACTTTTTCCCATGTTCAGTATTGTTTCACATTTTAGGTTCCATTTCCCAGCCCCCCCACTCTTTCCCAGATGCTATTTATGACATAACCACAAGCTTCCTAGCACAACAGAGGTTCAACCTTTCTTTAAACCGTTCAAAAGCCCATTGTTCACTAGAATGAGCATGTGGGTACTTTGTTCCTTTATAGAAGTGGTACGCATATGCATTTCAAACCGCAAATGTCAAGCAACCATGAAAAGAAAATGCAAGTAGAAAAAAAAAACCAGCATATGCCCTAACATATATTGATAGTAGGATTCGATGATAATGAACAACTAGCATCCACGAGCTTTTTTCCTAGGTTTACATTTGCAATTAGAATGTTGTTTTCATAACCTACTTTAAGTATAGAACAAGCAGACGATGCCACATGTCAGTTAAAAGAAAATGTGTGAGAAAAAAAGATAATATGGCTTACTTGAATAACTTCATCAAGTAGTTCAGTATCCAAAACTTGGGGGATGATACCGGCACCAATTCCTTGGATCTTATGTGAGCCTTTGACATGAATCACATGCAACACATACATCCATATCAAAATTGTCAGTAATTGAAAATAGCGATCTTCTAGAAGGCTAACATGAAACTAAATTCAGAATCATGATTTTCACTGCTGAGCTGCAGTAAAAAAGTAACGGTAGCATTCAAAGAAGGAAATTTAAAATTTTCTTTTTTTCTCTCAATCTCTCTAATAAAAATGTTATATTATACAAAGAGAAAGAAAGATCAAGCAAATTAAGAAATCAATCCAAAGGAAGTTTTATGAGGGTAATTTTGCTAATCAGGTAGGACAAAATGGTAGAAAAAAAATCATCAAAATAGAGAACCTCAAAGAAGGATCACTCAAAAGCATGTCTCAGCAGATGCATCATCTATTAGGGTGGTGGTTCTTTTTTTTTCTTTTCTTTTCTTTTCTTTCTTTCTTCTTTTTCTTTTTCCTTCTTTTAGTGGAGAGGTTGGGATGGGGATTTATAATGAGCCAAATCCAAGAAAGGATTGCTCATTGTTCAGTGTGCGGATTGAGCTTGAGTTGGACCCAACCTCAAGGCTATTTGTGAGCCAAGTGAGCATCCATAGTACCACTAATGCATTCGAATTGAAGATCCTAGACTCAGGTTCTTCCCAACCCCCAACACCACCCTTCCCTTACTGCCCCCCACCCTCATAAAAAGGAAAAAAAAAAAAGAAAAAAACTAAATTCATGTCTTTTCGAAGGTAAATAAATAGAAAATGAACTGTTCAATACCTATCAAAATATACCATAAAATTACTCAATTCTAGTCATTTTGAACCACATTTATATTAATATAGTCTTGAACGCTTTTTTTTTTCTTTTGGTGGGATGGGGGTAGCTAATTAAACCAAGCACCATGTTACTTCACCTAATTGCAAGCTTGGCTCATTTAACTTAGTAAACAAACTAATTAAAGAGATAAGCTCAAGCGGACTTCATTGTTCATTTTCCAGCCCCAACTATTCATACACAAGAACGTATAAAAATCAAGTTCGTGTTTGTTGTTGATATCATCAATGGGCCTCAACAATAAGCATTCAGCCATGACAACATTTAAACATGAAGCAAAACTTGGAACTTTTTCAAACTCTCCTTGTAATTTACTAGTGACATCAGCTTTGTGAAATCATTTGACACCTTCAAGTAAAACATCATGATAACAACATATTCACTCAAGTAAATTCAGTTTAGGTTTTCTTTTTTCTTTGGAACAAGTGTCTTAAAAAGTTATTTTTCATGCTAACTTATTCTTAATTGGTTATTAATAAATAATTAGATTGTACTTGGTGCCACTAAGGGATGACCTTATCCAGAAGCTGGAGACTTGGAAACTTTATATTGAATTCAACATCCATCCAAAAATTTTAGATAAAATTAAATTAAAATTAAAAAAAGATATCCAGAAACATGCAAGAATGCAAGGGTGCCAAGACAGGACAAAGTGAATAAGATGTATCAGAATTCAGACGTTGTAACTGACCAGGGTTTCCTCCATTTAGAACTGCACTTTCAGCTGGTTCTATACCATAAACCTAAATGTGAACAAAAGAAAACCATCCAAAAATGTTAAAACCAAAAAACATTTGCTCCTCCCAGCCTCCACTCTCACACACGCAGACATGCTAACCTTAATCTCAGGGTTTTTCTCCTTGAGGAAGTGCCCTGCACCGGTAACTGTACCCCCAGTCCCTATCCCTGCAACCAGGATATCAACTTTTCCCCCCGTGCCTTTCCAAATCTCTGGTCCTGTGGTCTCATAATGAATCTACACAAACAACGATAAACTGATCAGAAAGTCTTTCTGACCATTCATCTGCATTAACTGATATTGGTCCAGAATATACCTTTGGATTGGCAGGATTTTCAAATTGGTTAAGAATATAACCATTGGGTGTGTTTTGCAGTATCTCGTCAGCTTTATCAAAAACCCCCTGAATGCCTTTGGCTATATCTGTCAGATACAGCTCTGCTCCAAAAGCTAGGACAACCATTTTTCTCTCAAGAGTCACTACACTTGGCATGACAAGGATAAGTTTGTAACCCTTAGCTGCTGCAATGAATGCCAATCCAATGCCAGTATTGCCACTGGTAGGCTCGATAAGGACAGTCTGCATGGACCAACATCTAGACATTTCATAACCAAGAGAAATACTGATAAAAAATGCTCTGTAATTTGGACTATAGGAATGAAAACCGTCCAAGAGACAAAAAGGAAAAGTGGTTTCTCTCGGGGGACAATACCCTGATTTGAACATTTAATCTGTACACTAAATCCATGAATGCTATAGCCCTGTTTCAACCTAGAAGTAATAATCATCACCTATAAATTTATTGCCAACTGATGATGGGAAAGTCATATAACCTAAGTCATATGCAAAGAAGACCGAGGAATGCACCAAAACAAGGAGTCATTCCTTTTCAGGCACAGGTGTTATGAGGATCCCCAAAAATGATGGCATGTGATTTGATGGTACAAATGGTCCTAGTTGTTGAGAAAATGTAAATTTTGAAGCTGATGGAGTCATATAAGGCATATAACAGTACCTAAAAAGAATATCAAAACATGTCCAGATACAAGGATTAATTCAATTACTAACCTTCCCAGGCGTAATCAGGCCCTTCTCTTCTGCATCATTGATCATGCTATACCCAATCCTGCATGCCAAAGATTTGAAACGTGATGTCAAATTGAAGATTAAAAAAAAAAAAAAAAAAACTCAAAACAAACGCAGTATTTTCATGATTGCAACACATCAAGTAAGAAATACTAATCCAAGAAAATGAAGTCCAGGGAACGAAAATGAAGACCTGTCTTTAACACTTGAGCAGGGTTCCATCATCTCTAGCTTAGCAGCAATATGGGCTACACAACCGTCCACTACATTGTTTAGATATACCATTGGGGTATTCCCTATTAGCTGTGCATTGCAAAAGCAAGGAAGTTACACTTGAGAATAAAGGAAACATGAAAATGATAGCAACTTTTGAATAACGACAACTTACTTCAGTAACATCTTTTGCAATTGCACATTTCTCTTCCATCTTGCCTTTTCAAATTACTACAAAATGATCAAGAAGTGGACACACATCAGGGAAAAAAAGGCAAAAGAAAAAATTGACTTTCTCATGAAATCTGGACATCCCCAATCCCCTGGAAATGAGACCATTTCATTTTGTTTTCTGTAATCCACCATTCTCAATAACACCATAAGAAAAAAGATGATGGATTAAAATTGAATGAGGCCGGCTTATTTTATACATGGTCCTTGATATATTAGGGAATATATTCATTACAAATGTGGTGAATAAACAAATGCAGTCAGACGAAACCAGGTTCATACTTTGAAAACAATTTCATACTTCCTCCAAGAGCTGAAATTTTCTTGGTATGATGATTAATCTGTATGGAAAGTCTGATTTTGAAGAAAGCACAGCTAAAACTTCAAACACCCAACTTCACAAACAATTCAAGAAATCAAATCTTCAAAACAATCAAAAGATTGATACGAAAGAATTGAATTACCAACAATAGCTATCAGACAAATGGATTTCAAAAAATATTACAAACAAAACCAAATTTCCATATGACAGAATAAAAAAAATAAAAAAAACCCCTTGCAGAATCAGCAGCAAAGCTAAGAATCAAACACCATAATTATTTGGAAACAAATAAATTTCTTGTGCTTGAGTTATGAAACACTCCACTGCATTTCTCGAAGGCAATCACCACAAAACTAAGAAAATACAGAGGGTATTTGGTCATATTGTCAAGCATATAAATGTTTCTCAAAATCAGGAATAAAAATCATAAACAGAAAATAAATAAATAAACAAGTGAGAAATTTCGTCTACCCATCTTTGCAAATACTACTAAAATGCATATTTTTTCAAAGAAATCACCACAACAACACCAACAAAGATAATGGGATGACCAATGAAATTGCAGTCAAGCAGAAATTTTCTCAGAACCAGAACTGTAGACATAGACAAAGCAGAAACTACCAGCAAAAAATGGAAAATTTCAAGCACCCACCATAGCAAATCGTTATTATTTGAAATAATACTACAAATCAAGAACCAAACAGCAAGCAAGATTGTAAAACTAACACCAAATAGTGAGAGATTTCCAGTACCCAATCTTGCAAAGAAAACTTCAACTATGCAGACTTCTCAAGCAGAAAGCAATATAAGAAAGTATATATTCAAACACTGAGAATTGTTCCTTAGAAAACGATAAAAAAAACATATGATTATGGAACAGTCCCCAATGTTCTTCTTTCTGTGCAGTGGTTCCTTGTCGTTACTGGGTTTTTCTAGCCAGTCAGTTTCATAATTGTTAACATCTTTGCATTTCATATTTTGGAGGGAGTCAGACAATCAAATCGCTAACAGTTGACTCAGTAGCATTACCAATTTTGGTTTTCTTATACGGGTGGTATAGAAAATGAAGGGTTGCTTCAAGTGCTGGTCATCTACAGACGCAGAATCTAAAAAGAAAAAGATTGATATTGTGAAATTTACGAAAATTGGGAAATAAATAAATAAAGACAGCTTAAGCGGCAAATTAATAACTTAAATTATTTAATAACTTGATTTAAGTGATTAAGTAAATTAAATATATTTAATAAATTAATTTAATAATACAAATTTAAAAAATTAATTTTAAATAATAAATAAAAATAATTTATTTATTTTTAAGTTCACGTCTTATTTTACTTTTTTTATTATTATTTATCTCGACTATCTTCATAATCTCTTTTTCTACTCCACAACTTTTATTATTATTTGACTTTTTTTGCTTAAGTTATAATTTATAATGATATTTATATTAATTTAATAATTTAAATTAATTTTATTGAAAAAATTTATTACTTAGAGAAATAATTAAATAATAAATTATAAATTAATAATTAATTTATAATTTAACTTAAAGTGAATTTAAGTTATTAAGGGATAAGTATTAAATTTTATAAACCCATACTATTAATTGTAACAAATGGCAGACACGTGCTGAGCACATGACATGTTTAAATAAGGCAAAATCATCATTTCATTCAAATCCCTAAAACCCCAACCCGCCCTCTTCCTTCCTTCGATCATCCGATGGATTCCTAAATCCCCAAATTGAAGTCGAAGCCCTAGAACGACCACTATCAAAGGAATTCAAGATTCTGATGGATCTCAAAACGTTCTTAAGATTGAAGGCCTTTCCCCATTGATCGTCAACAAGCACAACGAGAAACAAGTTTTGTTTTTTGTTTTTTTTAATCTCATTTCTCTTGTCTCTGTTTCCGCTTGTTTCCTGAGAAATTCTCCCCTTCTTCTTCTTCTTTTTTTGCTGAAGGCAAAGGTTTGGCTTATAAACGTTTGGTTTTTTTTTAAGGAATCAAACAAGGATTTTTATTTTTAAACAAAATTCATTCGTTCCAAAAGTACAATAAAGTATTGTTTTTAGGGCAAAAGAATACGATCATTTGGTTGATGGAATTAAAGTTTTCATTTCTTTTTTATTTCATGAAAGAAATCATGGAAAGGGGCTAAATCAACAATTTAATTTTCATTTCTCTTCCCAAGGTTTTTGAGCAACCAAACGAGGTTCTTTGGTTTTTTTTCCTCTTTAATCATTCCTTGAAACACTTGTGAAAATGATTTTTTAAATGGGATTCTGATCAAGGATTCCGTTTCTCTAGTGAAGAGCCATGGTTTCAAGCTGGGGAAAGAATGCCTGCAATTGTAATCAAAGAAATGGTATGGTTAGTGGAACTGGATTCAAAAAAGAAAACATACATTTTCATATGATTAATTTCCACATTGAGGCCTGCTGTCCACATGAAACAAAACTCTTCACAAACTCTTTCCTGTTTAGGTTGAGCCCAGTCCAGAAAAAAACAAAGTTGTGTCCAAACAATAAGCAGGGCTTAGTGTATTTCGAAGCCCTTGTTTGGGATTGGTTCAATGGAATGACATGGTTTAGATACTTGTGGTTCAACCCGCCAAACACAATTTCCCTTTCCTTTTCCATTTTTAACAATA
Source organism: Vitis vinifera (assembly GCF_030704535.1). NCBI lineage: Eukaryota > Viridiplantae > Streptophyta > Magnoliopsida > Vitales > Vitaceae > Vitis > Vitis vinifera. Next base: position 6,100,095 of record NC_081818.1, on the reverse strand, counting down.
TCTTCCCCTCAGTTCAACCCAAGCCCCTCAGCAAAGCAGCAGCAGCAACCCTCCTACAGACAACAGTGCCACCACTCCTGCCTGCTCATGGAACCACAGATATTGTCCTCTTTCCGTACTATAAACGAACTTGTAACTGCTTGACCAAAGCTAACCAACCCAAAAGATCAAACCCTTCTGCAATGAGCACAAAATTGAAAACCACCCATTGCATCTTCAGAAAAAGAAAAAAAAGAACAGAGAATACAGCACAAAATTTTAGAAATGTCTGCTTTTTCTAGCTGCCCAGCAAATAGCTGATACCCAACATCCCAAACTTTGTCCAACTGGTGCAAGAGACCCCTCATTCAGTAATCCACACTCCCAACCTGCCTTTAGCCTCTTCAAAAACTTACAACTTATAATAACTTTGAACCCACATTACCCACCCTCTCCCCATTTTTTCGCAGTTGGAGATTGTAATGGAACTAAACAAACATCAACAATTTTTACAATGTCAGAAAGGGATCAAAGAAAGTAATCGCATTCTTCTTTTCTTAACATAAACAATCAATCAGACTAAGCAGAGCTGAATTCATAGCTAAGTAGCCAAGCTAATAAATTTCAAGCATCCCACTTGGAGAACACACTTTAATGCAGAATTCTCAAACAAATTGCCAATATAGAAAATTAGAACCATCTCATATCAGTAATAAATCAACATGAACAGCACACAAAATGGAGCAACAACCAAGAAACTTCAAGTACCAAACAACATAAGAACTCCTAATAAGGCATATGTAACAAAAACAAATTCCCAAAAGATAAGAAACTTAAAGTGTCTCAAAATCAACAATCGACCAACATCAAAACACATCATGAAGAATACTAAGAAAATTCAAATTCCCATAAGCAAAACATTCTGATCAAGCACCATTGCTTAAAAAATCACCAACAGATCAAAAACTAAAATTTTCATAAAATCATGAATCAATCAAGTAGAGCCATAACTCTGAAATATGAAGTACCCAAATCCAATAAAGCATATTTTGCAAAAGAACCACCAAAGGATCAAAAACTAGATGCTCTCAGAATCCAGAACCAATCAACAAAAAACAGAGCAAAAGCAGGGAAATTTCAAGTCCCTAGCAAAGAAACAGCCCAATAATGCAGATTTGCAAAAAATTGTAGTTTGAACATTTCTACTATTTATGAATAAAGTTGTAGTTTATGCCTAGCAAAAGTATTTAGATAACAAGTAAATGAATGCAAGCACAAGAGAAGGTTCATGACTTTTTCATTTAATGCATGCAGAATTCTGGGTTACACTGGACAACTTCATATAGGAGATGCAAAGAAACTTTTCTTAATCTTCTGCTTTCCTCGTATATAAAGTTAGTACCAAATCATTCCTAAATTCAAGAACATGATGGCATCATGATCAAAAGGACAAATTGTTAGTCCTATTTTCGATTTCAAGAAGACTTTTAATAACCCTAAAAAAACTCACAGCATAAATCACTTCATTAGCTACTTTAGAATTTTCACTCTTGTTGTGGAATCAGAGATCATAACTAAGTAAACTACAAGAGAGCTTGTTTTTCCTATCAATACCTAACTAAACTTAAGTAGATTGATAGCTGCAAAATAAGTACACAAATCATAGGGACCTCTACTTTCACAGGGACCTCTACTTTGATGCTATCCTCATGAGGCATTATTGAACATGTTTAACTAAAACCATATATCAAACCAATCCATTCATCCTATCAAATGACGTTATGAATTCTTCCTCTTTAGATCATGTCTAATGAATTTTTGTAGTAACAGATTTCACTACTGAAGCAATATTTCATAAATTTAGGAAAGACTAAAGATTTACTCAATCGACATACGTAAACTCAACAAATAGCAAAAATTCCTTCACTAAATGTTTTTCATAATTGATTAATGTCGATACATACAACACGAGAATTTTAATATTGATAAAGTAAAACTTCCACTAATGTGCATGACTACATGCAAAAATAAACACATTTTAGTAAGGATACAACGATGAGTAAAACAAAATGCATATGAAAGTCTAGCATATATGTCGGAAATGTGAAGACAATGAAGAAAGAAACCCTTTCAAATGAAGGAAACATCATTACAATTTCTCTTATAGGATTAACATACGAAACTCATCTCAAATGAAGGGATTTTTCTCTCAAGAGTCACTACACTTGGCATGACAAGGATAAGTTTGTAACCCTTAGCTGCTGCAATGAATGCCAATCCAATTCCAGTATTGCCACTGGTAGGCTCGATAAGGACAGTCTGCATGAACCAACATCTAGACATTTCATAACCAAGAGAAATACTGATAAAAAATGCTCTGTAATTTGGACTATAGGAATGAAAACCATCCAAGAGACAAAAAGGAAAAGTGGTTTCTCTCGGGGGACAATACCCTGATTTGAACATTTAATCTGTACACTAAATCCATGAATGCTATAGCCCTGTTTCAACCTAGAAGTAATAATCATCACCTATGAATTTATTGCCAACTGATGATGGGAAAGTCATATAACCTAAGTCATATGCAAAGAAGACCGAGGAATGCACCAAAACAACGAGTCATTCCTTTTTTGGCACAGGTGTTATGAGGATCCCCAAAAATGATGGCATGTGATTTGATGGTTCAAATGGTCCTAGTTGTTGAGAAAATGTAAATTTTGAAGCTGATGGAGTCATATAAGGCATATAACAGTACCTAAAAAGAATATTAAAACATGTCCAGATACAAGGATTAATTCAATTACTAACCTTCCCAGGCGTAATCAGGCCCTTCTCTTCTGCATCATTGATCATGCTATACCCAATCCTGCATGCCAAAGATTTGAAACGTGATGTGAAATTGAAGATTAAAAAAAAAAAAAAAAAAAAAACTCAAAACAAACACAGTATTTTCATGATTGCAACACATCAAGTAAGAAATACTAATCCAAGAAAATGAAGTCCAGGGAACGAAAATGAAGACCTGTCTTTAACACTTGAGCAGGGTTCCATCATCTCTAGCTTAGCAGCAATATGGGCTACACAACCGTCCACTACATTGTTTAGATATACCATTGGGGTATTCCCTATTAGCTGTGCATTGCAAAAGCAAGGAAGTTACACTCGAGAATAAAGGAAACATGAAAATGATAGCAACTTTTGAATAACGACAACTTACTTCAGTAACATCTTTTGCAATTGCACACTTCTCTTCCATCTTGCCTTTTCAAATTACTACAAAATGATCAAGAAGTGGACACACATCAGGGAAAAAAAGGCAAAAGAAAAAATTGACTTTCTCATGAAATCTGGACATCCCCAATCCCCTGGAAATGAGACCATTTCATTTTGTTTTCTGTAATCCACCATTCTCAATAACACCATAAGAAAAAAGATGATGAATTAAAATTGAATGAGGCCGGCTTATTTTATACATGGTCCTTGATATATTAGGGAATATATTCATTACAAATGTGGTGAATAAACAAATGCAGTCACCATAATTATTTGGAAACAAATAAATTTCTTGTGCTTGAGTTATGAAACACTCCACTGCATTTCTCAAAGGCAATCACCACAAAACTAAGAAAATAATTTTCAACTCCATATTGTTATACAATCACCAGGCATCCAAAACTCTTTCTTTCTCTGGCTGTTTCCCCCTCCTTGGTAAGGTTAATCAATCTGTCATGAGTGAGGAGGATAATTGTTGTCATGCTGTAAGTGGATTGAAATCCAAATCACAAGCTCCTTCATTGGATTGCCTTCTGTCTTTCATCAGTGCCTTCATGTTCAACCTGATGAAAATATTCAAAAAATAAAATAAAACCCATTATTTTTACTATTCGACTTCAATTAGCTGGACAACACTCAAGTGATCAAACTAATCACACAATGAAGTAGTAAAATTCAAGGACCATCATAATTTCACACCACTGGGAATTTGGATGCTCAGTGACTCAGAGATCTCTAGCAATCTGAATTAGTGTAATGTTTGGCAATAATACTACAACTTCACATGGTCCAACTTCACTCCACTCTTGCTTGTTTGGTTTCAGAAAAGTATTAAGAGAAAAAAATACTAAGAAAATACCTTTCTTATGTTTGATTTTACCATAGAAAATCGTAAAGAAAGTCAAAGATAACGAAAATTAGTTAGAAACTTATGCATTTTCAAATTACTTAATCTTTATATAGAAATGTTAAAATAGGATAAATGAATTTGAAATAATATATAAAAATAATTTATTGACTTTAAATTTATTTTTTATTTTGCTTCTACTTTTCCTCTTTATTTTCTTTTCCTCCAATTTTCTGAGAACCAAACATTGCATACGGGTCTCTTGCTTAAGAATATTTTCAAAAAAAAAAAAAAAAAACAAATTATCGGAATCATACTCAAGAAAGGAAGAAACATCATCAGGGTTGAATGGTTACATATCTTAAGTTACCATACTTGCATAATTCGAAACAGATATTTACCTCAACAAGTACCCTTGGTCTCTTTTTCAAATTTGCGCCTCGTTCATCTTTGTCAAGCTTTCCATGAGCTGACCCAGATCCTCTTCTCACTCTCTTTCGGTCAATTAAATCCATCTCCTCATCATCTTCACCCATATCATCATCTGCAATATTACTTTTTAAGTATTTGAGCCAGGCTAGCATATATTGTCCTATTATATGCAAACTTACACATTGGCATCAAAGTGATGCGTTGTCACATACCAAGGGTGGTCATGGGTAGAAGTGGATTAAATTTCAGATATTCACCTATCATAGGACATGCTATATTGAATCAACAGTTTAGTTATTGACAAGGACAGCATAAAGAGGATGTAAATGTCTACTTTTTGCAACTCTTTCCTTTTTTATTCCAACTTCTTTTTCTTCACCACTTCATTATTGACTTTGGAACTAGAAGCTTTTCCTACTTGATCCATTTAATGGCCTAGAAAGCATAGGAAAAACAGTGGAAAAAAAATAAATTTTAACATGTTGGGCAGGAGGAGCCATCACACAATTCGAAGTTCTTGTTCTTTACCAAATACTTCTTTGCAATCAAATTGAGGATTTTAGAGCTCATAAACAAGAAAGTGGAAGAAACCCGTACATATATGCAACACAAATCATTTGCACTGGTTGGTCATGAAATGTAGGTATCTGTGATCATTTGCATGCATTTATGGGGAGATATAGGATGATTATGCATTTTCATTATAACATCAAATGCACCGGAAAACATAAAATTGGATTTACCGAGATCTTCATCCTTGAGAGACTCATCAATCTCAAGGCCACCAAAATCTTCAATATCATCTTCTTCTTCAAGTTCTTCATAGCCTTCAACATATTCAATTTCAGGCTCCTGCTTTCAATAGTAGATCTTCAGTATAGAAGAAAGAAAAAAAATTGTTTTGCTATATACATATATATATAAGCCTAAACCACTTTACCTCCTCTTCTTCATCTTCACTAGCAGCTTGTAGTCCTTCCATATCAAGAACTTTATTATATTCTTTAACAGGATAGTTGTATATGTCACCATAAACTCCACGCTTAAGACGTTCCAGCAATTCTTTCTCAATGCTCTGCAAAAGTATTAGTGAGTATTCTTTAGTCAATACTACATAGTTGAATATCTATCTATCCATCTATCTATCTATCCATACACACACACACACACACACACACACACACACACACACATATATATATATATATATCTCAAGCAAAGAATGATAACCTTGTCCAAAACTGCAGCTTTTTCGGCCTTTTCCTCTCTTCTAGCCTCTCTCTTCTTCTCTTTCCTAGGTGTGGTCATTATCTTCTCCCTGTTCAATGACATTCAACGCCAAATCAAAGTGCAGAAATAAACTTACTCATCCTCACAATGTGGAACAGCGGCATGTATAAACAGTTAAACCAATCAAGAAAAAAAATGAAAATGAAAGCAAAATCATGCACCACTCGATAACATAACCTTAAAACTCCAGCAAGTCACCAGCAACTCTGCTTTCAAGTAAAATAAACCTAAAGAAGAAACCGATGACCCAACCTCTCCCTTATAACCATATTACTTCATTTTTTTCTTAAGCATAATGTTTTTCAAACTCCATCTTAGTTATGATTTTTCTAACCGTGATGTTTTTTAAACTCCATCTCAGTTATGGCTGCCATTTAGTAATGCAGTAACACCATGCCGGTGTATGATTTTATTATAACAATTTTGAATAACATAGTTTTGAATTACCCACATTTGAGCAAATATTTACCAATGATTCACTTCTACTGGATACCTTTTCTAATTAAATATCTTAATCATAGCATCTCTTTGTCCATAACATCCATTTTCCACCCTTCCGGCCTGAATCTTAGAATGCTTGTTCTTTAACCACTAGTGTAATGTTGAATGAAATAGGTTATTAACACACGGGCTTACTCTCCCTAATATCTAATCCTCTTTGGAGCACCCTTCATGACTTAAATTTCCATAAAAACTGTTAGGGTATTTCACTTATCATGAATCAATTTTCAAAATTTAGCCATAGGGAAAAAAAAAAAAGAAAGATAAATAAGCGAACCAACTCAAAATTAATAAACTGTTCCATATTAGCTATCAACAGAATCAATTTTCTCTGAAAAGGAGTTACTGAAAAGAGAAGACATGGACCTTGTTTTCAATGCAAGCTTCCTCATGCGAATTCGCATCTGAGTCATTTTAGTGAGACGCTGCTTTGTTTTGTGAACAAGCAACTTCGGCCAAAACATCTGTTAAAACCAAATAAATATAGATTAAGCAACCGGTGTCCTCCAAAAACTTCGATAAAGAGGAAACAAAAACCCTATGAAATTGCAAGGAGAAGTAGAATACTAGATGCTTGTCAATAAGCTCAAGAGCCTTTCCGTAGTTTCGTGGCAATTTAACCCGTTCCCATAATTTGTTTGGCATATGGGCTCTTTCAATGGTTTTCATGTATAGATAAAACACTCCTGCACAAGAACCAGAGACCAATCATTAACATAGTCAGCCACATACAGCTTTGATCTAAAGAACTAAATTTAATAAAGAGGAAACAATCCATAAATCACATGACTGATAAAACTATTCAAGCAGTCTGCTAAACTCGATCTACAATGTACAATCCGCCCTAATCCAAAACCTTCAATTTTTAACCAAATAAATTATGAATTATGTTTACAAAAAAGGGGGAAAACACGTACCATCATGGTCTCGAATTGTGGCGTAGCGACTATTGGCCAGAGGGCAGGAACTGCGATTGCAAATCCCAGTTACGTTATAGGGATTGCGGCAAAAGTTCCCAGTTGTGATTCTGCAACACAACACCGAAAAAATACCACATTGAATCAACTGACTCAAAGAAAATACAATCAGAAACAAAGGGTACGAAGGAAGATCAAGTTTACTTGGTCATGAAACTGCAGTGGTTGTGCCTGATGACCTGCCATATCACTTCGTCGTGTTGCATCTTTCACCTCTATTCCAGAAGAAACTCTGGTTTGTATAGGAGGATAAAGAATACCAGGAGAACACCACTAAAACTTGGAAGAAAGTTAAAATCAAATACTGCTAAAAATAAAGTAGAACACACAATTAAGAATAACAATCGGTTGATGAAACTCATCATAATGTACCATTATTTACTGAACCTTCAATCACAGACAATACTCATGCGGTTCACCCAATAACAGTGCAACTAATTTCCCTGAAGTTTATGAGAGACCCATTCACAAAAGGCAATAGGTCCTTGCTTTTTTTCATCAGGTTTGACAAATAAACCAATCTAAGGGGAAAAAAAAATCCAAATGCTCATCAAGCCAGTGGAAGTAAATTAAAAGGTACAAAAATCAAATCAAATACATATAAAAAATACCTTGAAATGAACTCTGAGATCTGACCCCCTAGCCTTGCAAGCTGTGCATCAAAACCAGGCAACTATAAGATACAAATAATGAAAATGAGACCTTTCTTCGGTCCTAAAAAATACAAAAATAGATGCAACTAAAATAAAGAACCATCAATCTACTTCACATATGCAAAACATAATAAATCCAAAATATCTCATCTCCAAAAACCTCATATTTCAAGAAAAAAATGCCTTGTTCGCTCATTGAGAAATTATCAAACACAATGTTCAAAAACTTTGGTTTCATTTTCTTAGCAACCAAACAGATGGAGAGACTCGTAAATGTAATATGAAATAGGAAGGTGCTTACACTTAGTGGGGTTGTCCGACTATCTGGAGTACTTCACCTAAAAAAATACATAAAAAATAAGATGTTTCAGACATATGAAGTAGAAGAAGAGGGAAGGGAAAAAAATGCCCTCGATTAAAAACCGGAAGGGTTTTTGGATTTTTAGGGTTTTGTGAAAGAGTCCTACTGCTTGGACTACTCTTGTCCTAATCCAATCCAAGGATAGGATTATGCCAAACCAGAATAATGTTTTATTATCAGTTACCTTGTATTTTCCAAATACCATGTACCATATATATTTAATTTTTCTCATACATTAAATGTGTAAAATGAGAAATGTAAATACATTAGGTCCATGCCTTTGATATATATATATATATATAGATAAACAAATAATTATTTTTCATCGTTAGTTATGAATTTTATCTATATGAAAATTATCTATATAGCTAGGAATAGTGGTAAGTAACATACCTCGTGTATGGAAAATTATAGTGGTTTTGATATTATTGGTATGTTTAAATTTTTTGGATATAAAATATTGTTCAGTAAAATCTTTTGATTTCGATAAATATTTTTATTCATGATTCAACTTCTGTTAAGTTCTTTATAGATGAAAATTAATTATAGTAGACATTATGATTTGCAAGTAAAACTCAATCATAATTAAATTTAGAAGAAAACTATAGTTGATAACTCAATCCTTAGGTTATGTTTGGTTTTCGAAAAATTTGAGAGAAAATGTAAGGAAAATAAATTATAAAGAAAAATTAGAAGTAAAGAAAAATAAAAAATAGATTAAAAATTAATAAATTATTTTTATTTGTTAATTTAAATTCATTTTACTTATTTTAACTCATTGATATAAAGATTAAATAATTTTAAAATACATAAATCTTTAACTAATTTTAATTTTCTTTGATATTTTTTGTAGGGATAATAAAATATGAGAAAATCATTTTCCTTTATATATATTTTTTTTTCAATGGGTGGTATAGAAAATGATGGGTTGCATGAAGTGCTGATCATCTACTGACGCAGAATCCCAAAAAAAAAACCAAAAGAAAAAAATCTATTGATGTTCTACTTCAGGACACTACAAGAATTGGGAAATTAATATATATATAAATAAATAAATAACTTAATAACTTAAAATCATTTAATAGTTTAATTTAGGTCATTAAATAAATTAAATATATTTAATAAAATTAATTAATGATATGACTTAAAGTATAAAAAAAAAAAAAAAAAACAACAACTTTTAAATAATAAATAAAAATAATTAACTTATTTTTAAATCCATATCTTTATTTTACTTTTTTATCTTTATTTTTCCTAATTATTTTCACGATCTCTTTTGTCACTCCACAACCTCTATTGTTATAATTTATAAAGTTGAATATATCAATTTAATGATTTAAAATAAATTTAAATTAATTTTACCAAACAACCTTAATAATTAATAAAAAAAATTAAGTTATAATTTTTAAGTTAATAATTTAAATATAATTTAATTTAAAATCAACTTAAGTTATTAAGTTTAACCAAGATAGTGCTGCAAAGTTCATATATTATTGTATGAACAACTCGGATGATTCATATAGACTCATTTTTTAATATTACAATGGCACAAACCCTTTCTTGTTTAGGTTGAGCCCAGTCCAGAAGAAACCAAAGTTATGTCCAAACAATAAGCAGGGCTTAGTGTATTTTGAAGCCCTTGTTTGGGATTGGTTCAATGGAATGAAATGGTTTAGATACTTGTGGTTCAACCCGCCAAGCACCATTTGCCCTTTCCTTTTCCATTTTTAACAATATCTTCCCTTCAGCTCAACCCAAGCCCCTCAGCAAAGCAGCAGCATCCCTCCTACAGACAACAGTGCCACTCCTGCCTGCTCATGGAACCACAGATATTGTCCTCTTTCCGTACTACAAACAAACTTGTAACTTCTTGCCCAAAGCTAACCAACCCAAAAGATCAAATCCTTCAGCAATGAGCACAAAATTGAAAACCACCCATTGCATCTTCAGAAAAACAAAGAACAGAGAATACAGCACAAAATTTTAGAAATATCTGCTTTTTCTAGCTGCCCAGCAACTAGCTGATACCCAACATCCCAAACTTCGTCCAACTAGAGCAAGTGACCCCTCACTCAGTAATCCACACTCCCAACCTGCCTTTAGCCTTTTAGAAAAGTTACGACTTAATATAACTTTGAACCCACAACACCCAACCTCTCCCCATTTTTTCACAGTTGGAGATTGTAATGGAACTAAACAAACATCAACATTTTCTACAATGTCAGCCAGGGATCAAAGAAAGTAATTGCATTCTTCTTCTCTTAAAATAAAATATCAATCAGACTAAGCAGAGCTGAATTCGTAGCTAAGTAGCCAAGCTAATAAATTTCAAGCATCCCATTTGGAGAACAACACTTTGATGCAGAATTCTCAAACAGATCACCAATATAGAAAACTAAAATCTTCTCATATCAGTAATAAATCAACATGAACAGAACACAAAATGGAGCAACAACCAAGAAACTTCAAGTACCAAACAATGTAAGAATTCCTAATAAGGCATATGGAACAAAAGCAAACTCCCAAACGATAAGAAACTTAAGTGTCTCAAAATCAACAATCAGCCAATATTAAGCACATGAAGAATAGCAGTGCTAAGAAAATTCAAATTCCCATAAGCAAAACATTCTGATCAAGAAACTTTGCTAAAAGAATCACCAACAGATCAAAAACTAAAATTTTCATAAAACCAAGAATCGATCAACATAAGTAGAGCCAATAAGAAATCTGAAGTACCCAAATCCAATAAAGCAGGTTTCCCAAAAGAACCACCAAAGGATCAAAAACTAGATGCTCTCAAAATCCAAAACCAATCAACAAAAAACAGAGCAAAATAAGCATTCAAATCACAGGGATCTCTACTCTGACACTATCCTCATGATGCATTCTTAAACATATTTGACTAAGACCATATGCCAAACCAATCCATTCATCCTATCAAATTATATTATGAGTTCTTCCTCTTTAGATCATGTCTAATGAATTTTTGTAGTAACAGATTTCACCATTGAAGTAATATTTCATAAATTTCGGAAAGACTAAAGATTTACTCAAACAACATATGTAAACTCAACAAATAGCAGAAATTCCTTCACTAAATTTTTTTCATAACTGATTAATGCCAATGCATACAATACAAGAAGTTGAATATTGATAAAGCAAAACTTCCACCAATGTGCATGACTGCATACAAAAATAACATTTTAGTAAGGATACAACGATAAGTAAAACAAAATGCATACAAAATTCTAGCATATATGTCGGAAATGTGAAGACAATGAAGAAACCCTTCCAAATGAAGGAAACACCATTAACAATTTCTCTTATGTAACATATGTAATTCATCTCAAATGAAGGGAAGTATAAATCAAATCTAGTGTACCTAAAAAAATGAAGATGATAAAAACAAAAGGGGGAAATATAAATCGAGGTAAAATTGACCACAATGTTTGTAGCACATATTGTGAAGAAAGAAATAATAGTCATGCTTCTTAATGAAAACATGGACTCAGTGTTCCTCCTAATTCTATAGGTTATAGATTATACACACTGAAGATCAAAAGAAAAGGATAAAATTATTGAATCAAACCCAATTACTAGGAAAGTTCATTAGAACAAAATCATAAATTGAAAGAAGTTCAACACCAACAATTTTCATTCACTATATATGTGTATCATTAATTAATGAAATTAAACATCATTTGGATCAAATGATCATGATCATCCATTCGAAAACTATTTGTGATACCAAAATAAAATGATTATTTATCTATTGAGAAGAAGCCAAGAAGTCATTGAACAAAAAAAAAATGGTAAGGAGGACTGGAAGTCTTGCAAAATAACATCAAATAGGTAAAAGTACTAAGCACTAGCGAAATACAAGAAATATGACGAACCCTTTACATAATAAATTTCATTTATAAGGAAAGTGAGGTATGCTAAAATTAAGGTCTGGAAGGATACGCTGAGCCCTAGCATAACACCCTTTAAGATGTCTTCTCACATATCCTAAATCAAATTTCAACTCCAAACACGGTTGTTTTTTCAACTACAATACTACACTCATTTTATATAAGAAAGAACTTACTGATCGGAATTATTTAGTTCTCTGGTGTATTGAAGCATGCTCCATAGCAAAGGCTCTGGAAAGATAAGGGCTATGAATTTCATTATTCTGAAACTTCATCACTACAAGTAAATTAATTCAACGTTTGACTAGTCCACAGTGGAATACAAAGATCATTAGATTTCTGGTGTAATTAAAACCAAATGATAAATGAAGGAAAAGGCTAATGAAACAAGGCTCCTCCCAGACCAGGTAAAAACTCAATCAAACTTCATGTTTTCAGCCTCAACCCTTATGGAATTAAAGAGTACTGAAGATAGATAACGCTCTCCAAAGCTGGGGAAAATCACCTGCACAGTAACGAAAGTAGATGACAAAGGCTAATGGAGTCAGATTGGAAAGAAAATCATAAATATTTGGATGAATTGAGTTAGGGTGGAGCAATGACAAAAACAGAAGAAATACCAATCTGGAGATTAGGGTAAAATAAATCAAATCCTATATTGATAGTACTCTAAATAGTAAAGCCCACTACACACCGTGATGAGTTTGCCTGCATTTCCTGGTCTCTTTGCTAGCTTTATTGCAGCAGCAGCAGCAGCACCAGATGATATCCCTACCTGCAAAAAAGAATCCGAAAATTATGTAATAGAGGCAAACTTCTCACAGGTTTAAAGCAACATGCTGTACCATCAAATGGAGTATTTAAGATGCCAACAGTTCATTGAAAGAGACCCTATTGTTGACATACCAGCAAACCTTCTTTTAATGCAAGAAGCCTAGCAGTTTCAATGGCCTCATCACTTGAAATCTGAAAAGTTCAACAAACATCAGCAGTTAATAGCAGACATCCATGCACACCTGTTTTGGCAGTTCAATCATGCATACTGCCAAAGCGGAGATGCAAACAAGCATACTGAAATAATGGTCTCATCTGCATGTCCTTAAACAAGCACAAATAAATTCAGTGTATACTTTTGGTATGCTATTGTCACTCAAATTTGAACTTCTCTTTATAAGATGCCCTGCAAGTAGAAGAATCCTGCTTCACATTGTTTAGTAATATTAATCTCTCCTGTGTATCCATATGGCCAAGCCCGATATTTTGGACCTGGTTTACAGGAAGCCATAACTAGAGGTTACAGTTCTGTTTTTGTGCATACTACACAGGAAGACATGAAAAAAGGGTAAAGTTCCTTTTGTCCATTTCAGGTTACTCTCCATGATGATCACAAGCTCATCCACCTTTAGCATATAAGTACAAGTTATCTTTACAATGGATAAAACCCTTCCATATTTCAAGTTCTCCATATGCCCTCTTAATATTTCATAGCTACCTTTACACACTCTCGTAGTCCCATTAGGTTTCTCTTTAAGCCTACTATTCAACTTACGACTTTTTCCCCATATCAATTTTTCCCATGTTCAATTTTGTTCACAGTACAGGTTCCATTCTCATCCCCCTCACTGTTTCCCATATGCTATTTATCACATAACCACAAGCTTTCTAGCACAATGCAGGTTCAACCTTTCTTCAACCTGTTCAAAAGGCATTGTTTGCTTGAATGAACATGCGGGCACTTTGTTCCTTATACAACTGGTATGTGTATACATTTCAAACCACAAATGTCAAGCAACCATGAAAAGGAAATGAAAGTAAAAAAAAAAGAAAAAGAAATCAGCAGATGCCCTAACATATATTGATAGTAGGATTCGGTGATAATGAACAACTAGCATACAAGAGCTGTTTTCCTTGGTTTACATTTTCAATTACAATGTTGTTTTTATAACTTACTTTGTAGAACTATAGCACAAGCAGACAATGCCAGTCCTTGATTAAAAGAAAATGTGTGAGAAAAAAGATAATATGACTTACTTGAATAACTTCATCAAGAAGTTCAGTATCCAAAATTTTAGGGATGATACCCGCACCAATTCCTTGGATCTGATGTGAACCTTTGAGACCAATCACATGCAACACATACATCCATATCAAAATTGTCAGTAATTGAAAATAGCGATCTTCTAGAAGGCTAACATGAAACTAAATTCAGAATCATGATTTTCACTGCTGAGTTGCAGTAAAAAAGTAACGGTAGCATTGAAAGAAGGAAATTTGAAATTTTCTTTTTTTCTCTTTAATAAAATGTTATATTATACAAAGAGACAGGAAGATCAAGAAACTTGAGAAATCAATCAAAAGGAAATTTTATGACGGTAATTTTGCTAATCAGGTAGAACAAAACAGTTGACCAAAAAAATCATCAAAATAGAGAACCTCAAAGAACGATCACTCAAAAGCATGTCCCAGCAGATGCATAGACTATTGGGTTGGTAGTTCTTTTCTTTTCTTTTCTTTTCTTTCTTTCTTTTTTTTTATTTTTTATTTTTTGTTTTTTGTTTTTTTTCTTTTTCTGTCTTTTGGTGGAGAGGTTGGGATGGGGATTTATAATGACCCAAATCCAGTTAAGTATTGCTCATTGTTCAATGTTGGGATTGAGCTTGAGTTGGACCAAGCTCAAGGTTATTTGTGAGCTGAGTGAGGATCCTTAGTATCACTAATGCATTTTAATTGAAGATCCTAGACTCAGAATCTTCGCACCACCCATACCACCTCCCCCCACTGCCCCCCACCCTAAAAAATGAAAATAAAAGAAAAAAATTAAATTCATGTTTTTTCTAGGGTAAATAGCAAATGAACTGTTCAATAACGATCTAAATATACCATAAAATTACTCAATTCTAGTCATTTTGAACCACATTTATACTAATATAGTCTTGGATGCTTTTTTCTTTTTTCTTTTGGTGGGATGGGGGTAGCTAATTAAACCAAGCACCATGCTACTTCACCTAATTGTAAGCTTGGCCCATTTAACTTACTTAACAAACTACTTAAAGAGATAAGCTCAAGCGGATAAGTACATTGTTCATTTTCCAGCCCCTACTATTCATACACAAGAATGTGTAAAAATTGAGTTCTTGTTTGTTGTTGATAGCATCGTTGGGCCTCAACAATAAGCATTCTAGCCATGACAACATTTAAACATGCAGCAAAACTTGGAACTTTCTCAAACTCTCCTTGTAATTTACTAGTAACATCAGCTTTGTGAAATCACTTGACACCTCCAAGTAAAACATCATGATAACAACATATTCACTTAATTAAAATCATTTTAGGTTTTATATTTCTTTGAAACAAGTGTCTTAAAAAGTTATTTCTTATGATAGCTTATTTTTAATTAGTTATTATGTCCGATTACTAATAAATAATAAGATTGTACTTGGTGCCACTAAGGGCTGATATTTTTCAAAAGCAGGAGACTTGGCAACTTTGTATTGAATGCAACATCCATCCAAAAAAATTTAGATAAAATTAAATTAAAATTGAAATTAAGATAGATATCCAGAAACATGAAAGAATGTGATGGTGCCAAGGCAAGAACCAAGTGAATAAGGTGTATGAGACATTGTACTAACCAGGCTTTCCTCCATTAAGAACTGCACTTTCAGCTGGTTCTACACCATAAACCTAAATGCGAACAAAAGAAAACCAACCAAAAATATCAAAACTGAAAAACATTTGCTCCTCTCAGTCTCCACCCTCTCTCACACACACAGAGACATGATAACCTTAATCTCGGGGTTTTTCTCCTTGAGGAACTGCCCTGCACCAGTAATTGTACCCCCAGTCCCTATTCCTGCAACCAGGATATCAACTTTTCCTCCTGTGCCTTTCCAAACCTCTGGTCCTGTGGTCTCATAATGAATCTACACAAACAGCAATAAATTTGTCAGAAAGTCTTTCTGACCATTCATCTGCATTAACTGATACTGGTCCAGAATATACCTTTGGGTTGGCAGGATTTTCAAATTGGTTAAGAAAATAACCATTGGGTGTGTTTTGCAGTATCTCGTCAGCTTTATCAAAAAGCGCCTGAACGCCTTTGGCCATATCTATGAGATGCAGCTCTGCTCCAAAAGCCAGGAGGACCATTTTTTTCTCAAGAGTCGCTACACTCGGCATGACAAAGATAAGTTTGTAACCCTTAGCTGCTGCAATGAATGCCAACCCAATGCCAGTATTGCCACTGGTAACCTCAATAAGAACAGTCTACATCCACCAACATTTAAACATTTCAGAACCAAGAGCAATATCAATCTCCATAATTTGAACTATAGGAATGAAAACTGCCCAAGAGAGAAAAAAGAAAAGTGGTTTCTCTTGGGAGACAATACCCTGATTTGATCATTGAAGCTGTGCACTAGATCCATGAATGCTATAGCCCTGTTTGAACCTAGAAGTATATAATTATCACCTACGAATTTATTGCCAACTGAGGATGGGGAAGTCATCTAAGCTAACTCATGTGCAAAGAATACCGAGGAATGCACCAAAAGCAAGGAGTCATTCCTTTTTAGTGGCAGATGTTATAAGGAACCCCAAAAATGATGGCCTGTGATTTGATGGTTCGAATGGTACTAGATCAAGTCAGATGGTGAAGAAATATTCGCACAACTGACTGGCTTGGTCCAGTCATTGAGAAAATGTTACTTTTGAAGTTGACGGAGTCATAAAAGGCATATAACAGTGTACCAAAAAAACTTACCAAAACATTTCCAGATACAAGGATTAATTCAATTACTAACCTTCCCTGGGGTAATCAGGCCCTTCTCTTCTGCATCACTGATCATGCTATACCCAATCCTGCATGTCAAAGATTTGAAATGTGCAGAGAACTTAAAGATAAAATACTCAAATAAACACAGTATTTTCATCATCGCAACACGTCATCTATGAAATACTAATACAAGAAAATTAAGTCCAGGGAACCAAAACGAAGACCTGTCTTTAACACTTGAGTAGGGTTCCATCACCTCTAGCTTAGCAGCAATACGGGCTACACAACCATCCACTACATTGTTCAGATATACCATTGGGGTATTCCCTATTAGCTGTACATTGCAAAAGCAAGGAAGATACATTTGAGAATAAAAGGAAACATGAAAACCATAGCAACTTTTAAATAATGACAACTTACTTCAGTAACATCTTTTGCAATTGCACACTTCTCTTCCATGTTACCTTTTCAAATCACTACAAGATGATAAAGAAGTGGACACACATCAGGGAAAAAAGGCAAAAGAAAAAATTGATTTTCTCTTGAAATTTGGACATCCCCAATCCCTTGGAAATGAATAAAGATAATTAAAATTGAATGAGGCTGGCTCCTTTTAAACATTGCTCTTCATATGCTAGGGAATATATTCATCACAAATATGGTGAATAAACAAATACAGTCTGAAGAAAACAGATTCATACTTCGAAAACAATTTCATGATGTACATGTAAATCTAGAGGGACAAATGCCGCTTGTATATTGGATGACAGACAAGAACACTAAATATCCGATTGAGAAGAAAGATTCTCCCTGGAGGAACTGAAATTTTCTAGGTATCGTGACTAATCTGTATGAAAAATCTGATTTTGAAGAAAGTACAGCTAAAATTTCAAACACCCAACTTCACAAACAATTCAAAAATCCAAATTTTCAAAACAATTAAAAGATTAAAATAAAATAATTGAATTACTAACAATAGCTATCATATGACAAAGAATAAAAAATATAAAAAAAAAATATTAAAAATAAAAACCCCAGCAGAATCAGCAGGAAAGGCTAAGAATCAAACACCATAATTATTTGGAAATAAATAAATTTCAGGTACTAACAGCAAAAAATGGAAAATCTCAAGCACCCACCTTAGCAAATCGCTATTATTTGAGATAATACTATAAATCAAGAACCAAACAGGATGCAAGATTGTAGAACTAACACCAAATATTGAGAGATTTCCAGTACCCATTCTTGCAAAGAAAAAACTATGCAGACTTCTCAAGCAGAAAGCAGTACAAGACTGAGAATTGTTTTTCAGAAAAATGATTATGGAACGGTCCCCAATGTTGTTCTTCCTGTGCAGTTGTTCCTTGGCGTTTATGGAGGTATTTCTCGCCAGTCAGTTTCATAATTGTCAACATCGTGGCATTTCATAATGGATTTTTGTTGAATCGGATTAACAATTTTCATTCTCTCCCACTCAAATTATTTTTTATATGTGTTTTTCTGTGTGGGAGGGAATCAGCCAATCAAAGCATTACAATTGATTCAGTAGCATACTCTGAAAATGATGGGTTGCAACTTGCATGAAGAAAGAATTTAAAAAAATAAAAAATAAAAAAATAAATTTATTGATATTCTACTTTCGGGATATTGTGAAATTTACGAAAAATGGGAATTTGAATTCTATAATGATTTTTTAAAAATATTAATTTTTTTTACCAAGACGTGCTACACGTATTAATAACGGTTTATTTGATAATTATTTTAAAAAATAGTTCTAAAAAATAGTTTTTAAAAAATATTTTTTTATATTTTATGAAATAAAAATTATTAAAATGTTTTTAATTTATTTTTAAATATATTTTTAAAATAATTTTTATATTGGGTACTTTATTTTTAATTATACGTACTTATATAATTATTTTTTAAAATAATCTTAAAAAAATAATATAAAATAATTAAAAAATATAAAATAATTTTTAATTATTAAACGTGTTTTTGTTGTTTTTCTTGTTTTAGAAAACAAAAAAAACTATTCTACAAAAAAATGGCCAAACAGACCATAATTTTTACCTATAAAATTCTTATTGATATTGAAGTCCATATTATTATATCAACAACTATGATTATTTTATTATTATTTTTTCTTGTTCAGCGGATTCAAGAAAATATGTTCTTCTTCAAGGTCTAATTCACATTATTTTAATAAAGAAAAAGGTTTCACTTTATCAAAACAATAATTGAAAGGGCTTTACCATAATTACTTAATGAATTAAATTAATTTATATTAAATTATACTTAAATTATTGAATTAAAATATATTACTTAATTTTTACTCTAAATATTAAGATTATTTGATAAAATAAACTTAAAACTTATTCTAAACCATCAAAATAATAAATTTATCCTCATAAATTATAATTAGGGAAAATGAGGTTGAGTAACGATGAAGGTTGTGAAATAATAAAGGAGATCATGAAAGTATTTAGGGTAAGTAAAAATATAAAATGAAGTGGGTGTTTAGTAAACCAATTTAAAGTAACTTAATTTAAGTCTTTAAGTAAATTAAGTAGTAAGTATTTGGAAAACTAACTTAATAACTTAAAGTGACTTAATAATTTAATTTAAGTCATTAAGTAAATTAAGTATGTTTGATAAAATAATTTAATAGTATGACTTAGAGTCAAAAACAACTTTAAGTAATAAGTAAAAACAATTAACTTATTCTTAAGTTCACATTTTTATCATCATTTGTTTTAATTACATCTATGATTTATTTTGCTACCCTACAACCTTCATTGTTACTCAACATCCTTTGTCTTAATTATAATTTATGAGAATAAATATGTCAATTTGATTATTTAAATAAATTTTAAGTTATTTTTATTACACAACCATAATACTTAAAATAAGAATCTGATAACACGTTTTAAGTCAATAACTTAAGTATAATTCAACTTAAGTTACTAACTAATAAGTATTAAGTTTTACCAAACACCCCATAAGTTTAGTAAAATAGCTTTATAACTTAAAGTTAAAAACAATTTTAAGTAATAAGTAAAAATAATTAACTTATTCTTAAGTCTACATTTTTATTCTCATTTTTTCTAATTACTTCAACGATCTCTTTTGTTACTCTACAACCTCTATTAGTATTCGATCTCCTTCACCCTAATTATAATTTATGAGAATAAATATGTCAATTTAATAATTAAAAATAAACTTTATGATAATTTTATCAAACAAATTTATTACTTAATTCTTATTTTAAATCAGTTTAAGCATACAACTTAAATATAATTTAACTTAAAGTCAACTTAAATTATTAATTAATAAGTATTAAGTTTTATTAAACACCCCCAAAGATGTAGACTTATGAATAAATTAGTTGTTTTCACTTATTATTTAAAGTTTTTTTTACTTTAAATCATATCATAAAGTTATTTTATCAAATATACTTAATTTACTTAATGACTAAAATTAAATTATTATGTCACTTTAAGTTATTAAGTAGGTTTACCAAACATTCACTAAGTATTATATTTATTTACTCATTATTTCTCAAGTCCTCAAAAAATCAAAACTATAGGTCTTTAATTTAAAATTTTGGAAATTTGTCGCTATTTAAAATTTTGCATTAAATGGGTGCTACTTGAAATACAACTTCCTTAAACATTAATTTTATTTGTTCATTAAAGTTAATCATTCTATTATTTTTTTACGAATAATTTGTATCATGTAAAAAGTTACTTTAAGAAACGATATCCTTATACATAAAAATTGTTTATTCATAAAACAACTTTATTTAAAAAATAATAATAATTTTAAAATAATCTTTATTTGCTCTTTTATAATTTATTTATAAAAAAATTTATAATTTTAAAATAATTTTTATTTTCTTTTTTATAAGATTTTAAGAGAGAATTTTAAATTTTATTACATGCATACATCATAATTAATATTTTGGCTTTGTAAACCAATATTAATCAAAATAAGTCAATTAAATGATGAGTCAATTAAATGTCAATTGAATCGACACCTTCCAAAATAAATCCAAAATAGTAGCAATACTATGGAACTTATGTTAACCAACAATTACTAAATTCAAAATATAACAAGTAATAGATATATATATAATGACTATTTGTCCAAAATAACAACATAGAAAATAATAATAATATCCAAAATACAACCCATATATAATAACATCCTTAATCTATGTCGTACAAAGGAGTCTTCCTCTTCCATTATAGACATCGATGATATGTATGTTCCATTTTTGGCTTTTCTGGGACTGACATGTACTCACCCACGATGATATATACGAATAACTTCATTGTTGTGTGAGTGTCACAAATAGATGTCCCTTGAATGTTTCATTCATCATGGTAAGGGATGGTAGCAAAAACCCATACGGGAATTCCAACCCAATTTGTTATTCTATGTAAAAGAAAGTTCCTAAAATTCATTCCATCCTAAATAAGATGTAAATTATTATACTTTAAAAGCAGTAGTTTTTATACTTTCATTATTATACTTTCATTTCTTAGTGAAGGGATTCATGCCATTCAAAATAGGAAATAGTTATGATCTATTTAGAACTATCTTTTAGAACATTTTTTTTTATTTTTCAGAACAAAAAATACAAAAAAAAACATGTTTGATAAGAAAAATCCATTTTTTGTTTTCTGTTCTTAAGAACAAATGGTGTTTTTAGAAAACATTTTTAGTTTTTTTCTCTTATTTTCACTTGTTTTATGAGAGTTGTTTTAATAAATTATTGTATAAACATATAAAATGATTAGAAATAAAATACTATATATATAAAAAAATAAAATATATTTAAATATATTAACAAAATTTATGCTTCTAAATAGACTTTTATTTTATAAAAATTAAATTAAAAAAAAATTCAAAAACTATTTTTTAGAATTATTTTTGAAAACAATTATCAAATAGACCTTTAATTTCCATTGAATCCTGAACTTAGTTCAATATTTGCACAAAATAAATTTCGCAAATCTAGGGTAAATGCCTTCAAAATTTTACAAACATTTTGTGAATTCATAAATACCCTATTAGTGCAACTTCTAGCCATAAATCAACTTAAGAGTGTGGCACGGGACCTCAAACTATGGGCTGATATGTTAGCCATAAATGACTAATAGATAGATCAGGTTACTAGTTTCCATAAAAAGAAATGGTTTTGATAATCAAAATTAAATCATTCTAGCAAGAAAGTTAATTACCAAGGATTATAAACTCACTAAAGTATTTTTCCCACTTTTTTTTCAAAAGTAGAACAAATAAATCCAAGCAATTCAAACCTTTAGAACTTCTGTCAATACTATTAAAAAAATTATAAGGGAAAGTTCAATTTCTTCAACTTTCCTACGCTTCGTCAATGAGAAAACAAAATACTTAAAACAAACAAATAAATAAATAAAACAAAAAGCACTCACTTTTGCGCCCATCAAGCCACCACATGATGCTCTCAAAGGTTGAGTAGCGATCGGAATCATAAACTAGTAGAACACTAAAAATGTTACAATAATTGGCGAAGGTGTCGATAATGTCCTAGATATGTGCTTTCACCTCCTTACAAGTTGATATCGATGCCTTGAGTTTGGAACTCCACTCATTGAACTCATTGTAAACAACTAATCGAGGGAAATGGATAAGGGAGAAAGAGAGAAATAGGTCAGGATTTTTTATTTATTTTTTATTTGAGTTGAATTTTTATTTTTATTTATCAAAAGTCGATATCTTCAGAATCCAACGTGATGCAAATTCTCGTAAAATTGAAAAATATTTTTCAATGTGTTGAATTTTAAAATAATATTTTTAAAATAGTTGTACTTTTATTAAAAATTCTAAAATAAAAGGATGATGGTCTCGTCACTGTCGTGGATGGTGGTATTGTGGACAACCTCTCTCGCATGTGATTGCAAGTGTCTTGGGCGATTATGTTGTTTGAAGGATGGTGATATCATGGACAAACTCTCAAACTTCTTGTTGGGATGCACTCAAGTGGGTTGGAGTGGTCAAAATCAATGGCGATGGTACTTATTTTATTGTTCATCGCTATTATTTTTATTTTTTATTTGTAATTATATAATTAATAAATGTATTAATATTCAGCTATATGATAGTAACATCAATAATAATAATAATAATAATAATAACTTTTATATAAAATAAAACAAAATTTAAAATTTATCTTAAAAATAATAATTTTAAAAAAATTTGATAATACTTTCAAATTAAAATAAATCAATTTTTAGAAGATATTATATTTATAAAATAATATTCTTATTTAAAAAAAATAAAATAAATGTTGAAACATTTAGTGTTGTTTTTATTTTAAAATTTTTTTAAAATCATATAATAGTCATAACTTAAATTTTATATATAAGATAAAAACCTCTAAAAACCTATATTAATGTTTTTTTTAAATCATGAAATAATAATAATTTATACATAAAATAAAAACCTTTGAAAATCACTTATATAGAAAAATAATGATTTTAAAAATTATTTAAAAAAAATAAGAACCCGTTTGACAAAATATAAAAAAACACATTTAATAGCCCAAAACTATTTTTATGTTTTGGAGAATTTTTTTAAATTATTTTTTAATTGTTTTAAAAAATAATTATACATATAAAATTATTTTTAAAATATATTTAAAAATAGGTTATAAACATTTTAAGTTTTGGGTTTTTAAACAGGTTTTTATTATAAAAAACTAAGAAAACTATTTTTTGAAATTATTTTCTAAAATAGTTACCAGCGCAAAGACTAAAAAAAAATATTTCAAAAACAATTTTTAAAAATAATTTTTGATATTATTCTTTTAATATTTTATACAAGAAAAATCTTTTTCACAACCCAAAATATTCTTGCAACCTAAAATAGTCCTAAGTGGGTAAACAATAAATTGAAGAATTGGTGAAACTCAACTCAAAACGATAATATTCAAAAGGAAAATCATCAAACAGTGGCATCCAAACATATGCATAAGATAAAACACAGCCACCGGAAGTAGGATTGGAGGAGATGATAAGATGCTGTGACATGGGTTGATCTCCTCCAATTTTGCCAATGTCCGGCTGGTGCATTAATTGGTAGAGTCTCGTTTGTTATCGGACTGGTTCAGCCTAGCTGCAGCAGCCACGGCAGCTGCCACTCCTCCAGGATATGTAGTCAGATTCGGATCATTCCTCACCTCTGCTCTCACCACCCCTTCCGCATCCCTTCTTGTCGCCGCCTTATCTCTTGGTAACTTCTCGCTTGCATCCTTCCAAATCAATTACCCAAAACAAAATCAATCCATCTTCTCTTCACCAGGAAACTACTAATTATATATATGTACGTACCGTGAGAACATCAGCCAGCTTTGTCTTGTCTTCGTTTCGACTAGTTCGAGCGTTGAGAGTCGCCGCCGACTGAGCTGCGGCACCAACACCACCGGGTGCTGTGGTGGTGCGACCTGCTGCTCTTACTTCCGCTGCTTGTACAGCCGCTGCGTCGCTCCATTCCACCGGCTTCCCTCCGGCAGCCAGAGCTGCCGCTTCCAGTGCTTCTCCTATTGTGATTGCACCCACTCTCCCTCCCGCCGCGGACGGCGGTGTCAGCGGAGCTGCTGCACTGTATTCCCCAACAACCTATCCAACAACCAAGAAGTATTTAAATAATGAATCCATCCAGAAGATAATTTACGAATCTCGATCTAACATATTCGTTATAAACAGATTAAGAACCTGATCCCCAATGGATTCGGTGATGGTACGTCTCCCAGGAAGTTGAATCTCAGCAATGGCCACGCCTTGATCTCCTGCAACATCAGTACCTTGGTTGTGACCCACAAAACCAGCCCTCTCATTCTTGGCTGCCGCCGACTGCATAGTTGACGCAGCAGCCCCTTTCCCAGTCTTGCCCAGCACAACAGTCTCAGCAGCCTGCATCATGGAGGCGTCGGCCGGCGCCACCGGCTTCATCCCCAGGTCGCCCTGAACGTTAAAAACGTCCCCGTACTTGATCGGTTGCTGCTGGTCCTGAGGCCTCTGTGGTTGCTGTTGGCTCATTTTTTTGAGATGTTGTCGAATTGAGTTCCTCTGGTTGTCAGTGTATTGTTATACGTGCATGGAAGGGCTGGACGTTTGGACACGTATGTTTGTGGGGGGTGAAACGTGGCCGCATATAAATTGGACATGTTTTGACACGTGGTGTATAATTACCAGCCCTATCCTTAAAATTATATTCAGAAACCTAACAATTAAAAAAATAAATAAATAAAATTATGGGAGTAGTAATCCATTAATTTTTTTATTATATAATATATAATAAAAAATATTATTATTTTTTATATTTAAACTTGATTTTTTTTAAATATTTATAATAAAAGTACTATTAAAAAACTTTTTAAATTAATAAAATTAAATATTATTTATTATTATTTATAGAAAAAAAAAAGTGAAATTTGAGAATAGGTAACAACCGTACCCAATCAATGATGAAAATATCGGTAATCACGGATATATCGGTAACTTGATTTTACGGATATATCGGATATCGAATAAATATTGACAGATATTTTGGAAAAAAATTTTGATAAGCAAAAAATTGATAAAAACTTATGAAAATGTAAAAAACCTCGTATTAATGTAATTAAAAGTATAATAAACAATTTAAAGTTGTTTTGGTGAAGAATTTGATATATATATATATATATATATATAATATGATTTGCGATATTAAACATAATTATATTATGTCAGTTGTACTTATACACCCATTATGAAGTTTCATGAAAAACTTATTTTAGTAAATATCAATAATTTATACATATTATCACATAGCTTGAGGTTCAATTTTGACTATTGGATCACATCCAGTTTCAATTTTGGACCATCGCACTAGGTCTAAATTGAAATATCAATAAAATATTTTATTTGAGATCTAATTTCTAAAATTTTATTAAAAATATGTGGTAACAACTTTCTTTTATTAACATTAATTTATTTAAATAATTAAAATTATTAATAATTTATCTTATCAAATTAATTTTAATTCATAAAATATCATCGATAAAAACCAAATTTTAATCCATAGTAGTGATTTAATCATTAGATAATTAATAATTATTTATATAGAGAGAGGAAAATTGTTCTCATGATCAAGGATTGAAATATCGGTTTTTACGGATATATCGTTACTTCGATTTTACGGATATATCGGAAATATCGGAGAAATATCGGTGGATGTTTTTTTTATAAATATCAATAGAGTGAAAATTATTTAAAATTAATAGGAATGCTTGAAAAAACTTCAAAAAATAATAAAATAAGTAAAAATACACATTTTAAAGTTATCTTGTAAGTGTAATTGACATATATATATATATAATTAAGAAGAAAAATATCGTAAATAAAGATATATGGGTAGATTCGATATTTGAATTTTAAAAATAATATATATGAATTTTGAAAGTGTATAAAGTTAGAATTGAATTAAAAAATATTTGATTTTATTGAATAAAAACAATTTATTTATAAATATAATACATATGATATTACAATAGTCCTTATACTAAGGAAGAGATCGATGTAGTTTCATTATATTGTTAGATGAAGAGGACCCAATTGAAGATAATATTTATTTAAAAATTTTTAAAATACTTTTATTAAAACATGTTTTATTATATTTTAAATGAAAATTAAATTAATTTATATAAAATATTTTATTTGAGATTTAATTTTTAAAATTTTATTAAAAATATATAGTAACAACTTTTTTTATTAATATTAATTTATTTAATAATCAAAATAAAATTCGATAATTTATAATTATTTATATGGATAGAGGAAAATTGTTCTGATGATTTGTTTTTTTTTTTACCTCTACTAAATCTAAAAATTAAAAGGGCCACCCACTTCTGAACTTGCCCTCCAGCCGAGAGAATTCCCCTTTTCTGAAGTTGCCCTCTGCCGAGAGAATTCCTAAAAAAGACCTATTTTCCTCTGCCACTCTCAATCCTCGCAGGTACTAATCTAATCACGTTGATATTATTTTTTTTTGCAACCCTCGTTTGATTCCCAAGAAAATCCATCCCCCATTCGATTTCCGGGAAAATTCATTCTCGTTTGATTTCCGAGAAAATCCATTCAAAACCCCCAAAGAAAACCAAAAAAATTGCTTTTCTTTTACTCCCTGTGTTTTCTGGATCTGTTTTAAGGGTCTCTTTGCTGTTGTGCCATTGGATTTAAATTTCACGAACCCTAAATCCACGATTTTTGAGCCAGGCTAAAAAACACAACCTTTGCCTGCAAATCATGATCAGATTTTGTCACCTGTGCGCGGGCTGGACTGGTAGGAAATATCGGGAAATTTTCAGAAAAATCGGAAAAAAATCGGCTATACAAACCGAAAATTCGCCGATAAATTGCAGTGTCCGGCTATTTTTTGAAGATTTCGCCGATTTTTTCGCCGATTTTAACCGAAATTTGGCGAAATTTCTCCCATCGACATTTCGCCCCCCTCTTTCGTAACGCCGACCACCGAAACCCGAAATTTCGGCGAAAAAAATGGAAACTTTCATCCTTGTACCCAATTATATAGATTTGTCTATTTTGATGATTTCTTAAAATTTTAAAATGTGTTTATAATTAAAGGGATATTCATATTTATATAATGTAAGAAAAATTTTATTTTTAAAAATATTAATATTAATACTTTAATAGTGAAAAAATTACTATTTTGACCTCCAAAATAAAAATATTATCACAGGGAAAGAGAGGAAGTAAGGATTTTGCAGAGGGAGAACTAGGTTAGGGTTTTGCCATGGATAGTGGAGGCGTAGCGCCACAGCTGTCAGAGGAGGCAACTCATCATCTGCAACAAGGCATAGTAATGCTTCTGTCGCAGTGGTCTGCTCTCCAGATGGCCGTCCATAACGAGTGGGGTGGTCGTCAGTCTAGCCAGCTTGCCGACCAACTCGCCCTCGACATCTTCTCCTGGTTCACACACTCCAGGGGTAACTTTTCAACATTCATTTCATTTCCGAATTCTTGCACTTCATTTTATTTGATTTTTTGAAGTATTCGGCTTCTGATTAGTCGAATTAATGATTTGATATATATATATATATGCTCCGAATTGACGCTTGATCGAACTGTAAATTTCTAATGGCCATTTAACTGGATTTTATGATTAAATATTTCAAATTTGTACATCAATTTGGAAATTGATGTGGTTTTTGTGAAATATGAACTGATACTTGATTGGAGCATGTGATATAGATCAGTAATACCTTGCTATCGTGGGTTTCGAATTTAGCCATGTTTTTAATTGGTTTTAATTGGAACAGATAATGTCAATTTTGTGAATTCCGTATTGAATTGTGATTTTGGGTT
Organism: Vitis vinifera; assembly: GCF_030704535.1. Lineage (NCBI taxonomy): Eukaryota > Viridiplantae > Streptophyta > Magnoliopsida > Vitales > Vitaceae > Vitis > Vitis vinifera. The sequence goes on along the minus strand of NC_081818.1, from coordinate 6,071,686 downwards.
ACAATTTTGAATAAAACAGAACCTAAGAACCTAAGTGATGTTTTGGTCTCTGATTCTGATATACATTTTTTTGATCTTTTTTTGGTAATTCCTATTTTCATCAGAGCCGCTTTACATTGATGATTTGGAAAATATACTTGATGAAGCTATGCTTTCGCTCAACACCATGACTGAGGACGGCAGCATTGAGGAGGTATGAGTGCTTTGCATTACTCTGTAGCCTTCAATGGACACAGTCCATGCATATTTTTATTTATTTATTTAATTTATTATCAGAAAGAAATGTGTTAATTACACAATGGGGCGAGCAAGCCAATCATATTCTTGATGTGTGATCTTTTAAACCCTAGGAATCATCTTTTATTAAGTGGAAATGGTGATATTTAATTTCATCAAAAGGAAGATTGTGATACATGGAAGGATATATTGGGTTTCAGAAACCCAACTATTAGCCAGTTGAAATAACTTATAGTATAAGTTTAGCAATTATTTTATGATTTTTCTCATTTGCATTTCTGGTATTTGCAAAAGCAACATCTTCATAACACATTTATTTTGTAAACTCACCATTGCAGCTTTAATTCTTTGTCATTCTTGCAGTAGGCATTTCACAATTCGCTAGTAGAGCATTTAGTTCTCAGATGCTAACATGTTACTCTAATGAAAAAAATTTCTTCTTCAGTAGCATTTTTTCTTTATTTTTGTAAAATTACAAAAAGGGAAAAGAAAGAGAAAATCATAAACAAACCTTTTTTTATAGGCAAAGATAAAATATATTAAAACTATGTAACAAAAGGACGCTCAAAATATACATGTTGTATACAAAGGCGTGAGAAGGCCAACCAAAGTTGAGGGATGAACAAAAAATGATTTCCCTGCCTGTACCTACAGCTCAGGGAGTTGATGAAGTCTAACATGGACAAAGAGCTATTAACTCTGTAACTCTAACCAACCCCCAAAAAATATACATGAGGGATTACTTGATAACTTGATCCAAAATAAATACAAAAGAGTAGCTTTCCAAGTTTTTTTCTTCTTCTTCTTGCAGAAAGATCCATGCCAGCCCAAAAAGGGCCTCTCTTACTGTGGAGGGCATGACCCATTTAATTCAAAACAGAGCCATAACGAGCTGCCATAACATAACTGCTTCAAAGGCTTATTTGTTTGTCATTGTGGTATTGATGGATATTTGGAAGCACAATGATCTTCTTTGAGCCTTATTGAGTGTTTGGATTGTCCCTAGTTTGAAGCCAGTTCTTTTCATCTGTCATATCATCTTCCCTCTTCAGTAAGGCGTGCACCTTGGCAAACAAAGTACTATAGATGGAGTGTTGTGCCTTGGGCCTAGGTTCTCTTTCAACAGCTTTGTTATTGATTACCCAGCATTTTACTGTAGAAATATGGCTTATTTTATAGCTGTAGTATAAATTTTTTATTCAATTGATTGATATATATCAGCATATTCATTATGCAACAATTCAGACCCCTACTTCATCCAGCATGTACTAACTTTTCTGTTCACATCGTCTTGCTATTGTTTTGCATCTAACATTAAATGAATCAAGATGACAAAACTGGATGGATGGGTACTTGATAATATCTCTTTAACATTCTTGGTTAGTTCCCCTGTATCTTATCCAAATTTTGCAAACTTTAGTGTTTGCATTTCTAATTTGTCATCTCAGTTTATCCACCCTAAAATTTTGTGGGACTGTAATTCTTTGTGATTTGCATGTCATGCTAAAGATGAAACAAATTTTGGACTGCTTAAACTGCCTGTCATCCACATGCCTCAAAGGACCAAAGCTCTAGTGTTCTGCAATTTTTTGCATTATTTTTACAAGTTGGGAACAAGTATGACTACTTATACTACCTTCTATAAGAGGAACTTTGATTCTTACCCTTCACTATATTTAGATTGTGAACAATTTGAAAAAGATTTCTTGAGTGCTTTTATCTTGTTGTGTCTACTCTTTGTGCCATATCTAATTCTTATGCTTTTCTTTGGCTTGTATTTAGTTCAGAAATCAGGGATGCATTTCTTACCAATGTGTGCATTTTATATAACTTGAAGCAGGTAGCTGAAAAATTAATGACTATGCATGAAGAATGTTTGGAAGGTAATTATCAGTCAATTGAAAAACTAAGGGAAGCCGGTTCCCGGCCAGCTGTTCATCATATTAGACAGGTAATTTTAGTTATAAGTACTAGCCTAAACAACTTCTTGCTCCGTCCATGAGAATGATATTCTTCTCTACTGAGGATAATGCCCTATATCTTTGTTGTTCCTGTGTCTCATGATTTTGTTATTCTTGTTTATTTTCTGTTTTATGGGATTGAGTTCATTGCATGATGGGAAATCTGTCAAGAAGCAAAGAAAAAAAAAGATGTTTTAGAAGGGAATCATTTGCATCATCCTCTCTAAGATCAATCTCAAAATTAATAGTTTGAGAAAAAAAAACTCAAATCATCTGCATATAACAAGTGAGAGTCGCCATGCATTCTCTAGAGTAGAATTTTTTTAAGTTAAAAAAATCCTGTAGATACACTTATATTTTCAGAGTTCTGTTTTTGCTGCCTGGTTGAGAAGCAGGAGAAATGAATTTTGACTCAATTACTAATTCAAGAATTTTACAAGCATTTCAGAGGACAGACATGAAATCACTAAAGATTAAATTCTCACTGTGTCTTCTTTTCATTGATATTTTTGCCTTCTCTATCTCTCTCAGCTGTTTTCAGAATCCCTCTGTTCCTTTGGAAAAGCCATTAGAAGAATGCCTGGTGCAATTCCATCAAAAAGCGCCAAACCTGACTTAAGACATCTATGAGAATGGGAGGAGCTATGGTTTGAATCCATTTTTCCTTCTCACTGATAAGAGGGATAAGTAATCTCTGAATAAAGGGAATGGGTTCAGTCTGACAGTTACTGTATATGATGATTTGAGATTGCAGGGGCATAATAGATGAGATGAAACATTGAATTGCGAGCACATGTTGAATACTTTGAGACTAATCAAATGACACTACTTGGAGAAATTTTAGAAAAGTTGAATGAGCCTACTTATCACACATCATTTTCTGGTCAGGGTAATCAACTTACCAATTCTGAAACTCCCTAGTAAGACTTGGAGTTCCACTCCTTCCTTCTCCATTCCCACCAAGTGCTATGCAACCAATGACTTCTTGCTCTCAGCAAAACCATGCAGGTCAAGAAAACTCCTTCCTTCTCCATCCCCACCCGAATACACTGCAACCAAGGTATATGCCCTAGAGCTTGCTCCCACACCACCTATCTGGCCATAAAAGAATTCCTTCTGCGTTACACACTACAAAATGCATGTACTTGACAAAATTTCATATTCATTTTGATTCTTTCCCAAGCCCCACATTGGATCTGACATTCTCTTGGACACCATTCACCCACCTTCTTGCCACATTTCCCTTGGTGGGGTGGAAGAGGTGTGTTACCTTTGAGTGATGGGTGTTTGGATATTAAGAAATTGGAATTGTTCAATAAGGCATTAGAGATGGAAATTTGCCAAAGAGAGAAAGCTTGTGAAGGAGAATGGTAGGGAAAATGTGGCTAGAAGGTGGCAACAAGTGACCAAACAATCCTGGACTGCCTTGCCTGGAAAGGAGAGCCCAAAGGTGACAGGATAATAAATATTTGGAAGAGAGCCAACTCTACAGCCTAAGACTGCCTCAACATCTGCAGACCCCCAACACCTGTCTCTCCACCTGACAAGTTAACTAAAGCTGAAGGCACCTCTGTTGCTCTTCTCTAACTTGATTCTCAAAATCATCATGCGCGGAAACATTATTATACATGGCTCAGCTCCACATCCTAGAAAACAATCGAATAATCCACATGCATCCACATGCAACAAATGAGAGATAGGTCATCATGCATTCTCAAAAATAAGAATTTTCTCTAGAATAAGAGTTTTGTTCAATTAGGAAATTATGTAAATATTAATTATCTTCTAGAGTTCTGTTTTGCTGTTTGGTTGGGAAGCAGAAGGTGAAATGGTTTTTGACACAATTAAAAATCAGTGACAGAACAGATATGAAACAACAACAAAATTAAATCACTTTGTTCGTTTAACTGAAATTCTCACCGCCTCAATCCTCCTTGCCCCTGTAGTCAATACTTCTGTTTCCATTGGAAAGCCATTAGAATATCAGTGCAATTCCAGCAATGATACCAAACCTGACTAAACATTGTTTTGAAGGTGAAAGGAGCTGGTTGTGACTCCATTTCTCTTTTTACTGTTAGGCCATGTTTGGAATGCTGGAATAAACAATAATAATGGAAAGAAATCAATTACATTCCCATTCATTAATTTGTTTGGATTATTTTTTAGGATGAGAATAGAAATAAATAAAAAATTATTAACATGGAAACCAAATCTCACTCTCACTAGAATTTTGATTCCTTTCTTCTATAAGCTAATTTGATTCACCTCCATTTTGATTGTATTTCCATTCCTTTTCATGTGTCAATTGCACCCTTAGAGTTATAGGTAATAAGAATAGAGTGGATGCCAGAATGGGGTTTTGTAATTTTATCTGTACTACAGCTACTGTGGTGATCAGTGAATTGTAGAGGCATCTAGATGAGATGAAACCTTCAGGCTAAATGATTAGAGACAAAAATTTAATGGTAGGATTCTGGTAGTATTTCAGGGTTTGGGAGGGTATACTTGGTTAAAGAGAACATTGAGACCATCTGAATGAGGGTAGCTTATTGGGAATGGAGCAATGGATCGGTTGTTACTAGTGAAGGCCTTGGAAAGTTAGCAGAAACACTGAGGTGGCGTTTGTTTTTTTGGCTTAATTCTAAATAGAACTTTTTTTTAACTTAATACTAAATAATGCTTCACATCCAAACCACTGACAGTAATATCAAATTCTAGTAATGTTCAAATAGAAAAATAATTATTTCCTGAAGCAGCAAAGTGAAGTAGGTGAGAGTTCACATGAGCAAGTGTGTAAATGTGCTTACTTTGGATGATTTCTGGCATTTTTTTCAATGCATAAAAATAGCACTGTTAATGAAATTAACATGAATCTACTTCAAGCCCCCAAACCAAACTGCAGAACCTATTCAGAAATGGACAAACACAGAGAACCAAATTATTGGCCACTTACACTCTCATCTAAATTATTGAACCTATATGATTCTCACTCAGCAAACAGATGAGGACAACCTAAAGTGCAAACTTCAATGTGCCAAGTCTCAAATATAATGTCAATTAACCATATTCAACATCTAGAGAAACAATATCAAAATTAAGTCATATTGGACTAGCAGGATGTGTAAACCTGGAGCTTCTTCCAAGAGGCATTTACAAGTGGAAACACCTTCAAACTTTGTCTTGCAATGGCTGTTCAAAGCTAGAGAGATTTCCAGAAATCAAAGGCAATATGAGAGAGCTAAGGGTGCTTGATTTGAGTGGAACAACTATAATGGACTTACCATCATCAATTACACATCTAAATGGTCTTCAAACTCTCCTACTTCAAGAGTGTTTAAAGCTCCACCAAATCCCTAATCATATTTGTCACTTATCATCATTGAAAGTATTGGAGTTGCCACTTTCAGCAACAAGAATGTTACATTATGTTTACCTCTGAATCACCTTATGATTTATATATTCAATATTCTTGTTCTCTCTTCTTCTGAAATGGGCTGATAGCAGATTACTTAACCTGAAACAAGAACTTATGGAGAATCTAGTTGGATTGGGCACATAGGAAATAGAGAGAGTGATGGTACTTGCAGTCACAAACAAGCCTTTTGATCTTGATGAGGCCATTATTGAGAAAAGTCGAAGCTTAGAGAATCTTGAATTTAAAACCTCAAAATTCATTCTGATCTATGAGAAAGCAATCTCCTAGAAGGATCCACTAATTGTGTGGCATATTAACTGCCAAGCAGCCTTGGTTTTTCTCTCTATGTACACATCTACACTTAGATGATGACTACAAAAGCAACAAAACAAATCCAACAACAGTGCATCACTGTGAACTTTACAAAGATGGAATAGAAACCATACCCATAAACAGGGCAGCTTATAACCCTGTTCGTTAAACCCATCTAACAGAATCCAAGAAACATTCCATAGATTATATATGAAAATATAGGCACATGCTATAAGAGTCTACAGTCTCACTGCAGCCAGATCATTAGAGAGTTTAAAAGGATGGATACCCATGGACCAAAGCCAAAAATTCAGAAGTCGATCACAAGGACAGGATGCATAAACAGAACCCAAGTAAAATTCAGCAAACAAAGCATCCACATACCAATCAGAGAAATGGTGTAAGAGAGTCTGAACAACTAATTCAAAAGGGTTGCAAAAGATAGAAATTAAACTCCCAACCACCCATTGAATACTCCTGATTTGGTCTTGTTGAGACAAAAAAACCCAAAGACCCGATACCCACATTCTTTGTAATCTCAAACCAAATCAATAGCCTATAAATCTTTTCTTAAAAATGAACTCAAACAAAAGAAACACCCACACAGCTCCTCTAACAGAGCCTAGAAATCCTAAAATTATCTTAGGACCTGCAACACGTGAACTCAAAAACCCTAAACAGAGCACTTGCATATGTGAACCAGAATAGAGAATGAGAGTTTTAGAGAGAGAAGCACTGGGAAATGAGACTCGACTGCTCTATTAAAATCCGAAAATCCAAAATAAATTTGGGTTGAGGGTTACCTTCAATCAGATCAACAATGTCAATTGAAAGTGAAGCGTCTTTCCAACTGTGTAGTCTCGGATGGAGAGCGATGGAGGAGGAGAATGAGGAAATTACCGCTTTGGGGATGAGGTGAGGGTTGAGGATGCTAGTTGCAGAAAGCTTTGAGGGGATGGGTGGGCTAAGGTCGGGCGTCGGGCTTGAGGGGAGGTTTCAAAAACTGGTTTTTTCTAAATATTTTGGCTTTTTTCATTTAGCCAAAAATTTTAAAAATTTAGTAATAAGTCATTAAAAATTAAAAAAACAAACAACCTAAATTCTAAAATCAAATTGCTTTCAGCAAAAAGCCAAAAAAACAAACACCACCTGAGCTACTTACTTTTTAGAGGAAATAAAATCAGGAAATGAATGTTTTGATATGATAGGCTAGTTATTTATTATTGCAATCATATTATGCAATATTATCAAAATATTTCTATTATATGTGGAATTAAGCCTTTGTGTGTGACCTATCCCGTAGTGGTTTTTTTTACCAAATATATATTCATGAGGAGCTAGACTCACTGCTGCTCCAGGACAATTCTAGTGGCAGTTTTCTATAACCATTTCTCTGGGTTTTCCTTCTTGTTCTTAGGAGGAGTGGGGAGTGTGTGTGTGTGGGGGGGGGGGGGGGGGGGGGGGGTGGGGGGTGGTAAGGGGTGGTTCTTTCTAGATGTATCAAGAATGTTGGGAAAACATTTGTGGTGAAAAACCTCAATTTCCCTTTGACTGGTCTAAAGTCATGGGTAAGAGGAAAGTTCAAATTTTAGGCTTATTTCTGATTGCATATCTCTTCTATCATGTGCCAGGCTGTTAATGAGGACAATGATGATGATGATGATGATGACGACGACAATGATGAGAACATGGGGAATGATAATTCATCAAACATGATTGTGGATGCACCAGAAGCCCCCCCACCAAATTTAAATCCAGCAGAGATGCCGGTAGAGGAGCCAAGGGCCTCAAACCCAAAGGTTGCTGAAGCAGATGATGGATGGGTGGTAGTTGCCTCCAAGCGGAATAGGGGTAAAAGGAACTGAGTTTCCCATGCCCTGTGGCCTTTTATATTTAGTATATTTTTTCCCTTGTTTTTTTTACCCTTTTTATTTTCCCATTGTGTATTGTGTATTATCTAAATTCTATGCCCTGCGGTGTGCCATTTTTGTTAAGCTTTATACAAGCCAGTTTTGAAACAAACACTTTTGGGATCAGAGGTGACTAGTATGTATTCAAGGCGATATCTCCATCAGTTCCCTGTCAATAATGTTCAAGCATCTGTTGACACTCTTGTTGACATGATGGACAGAGGACATGGTATGGTTATGCCCAGTAAGTGGGTTGCAGCAGCAGATAACCGCTGCAACCCCAAAGCTTAATAGCAAGGAAGACTGTGGGCTTGGTGTTAGGTTGCTAGCACCAAACCCCATCCTTGCTGCAACCAAATAGAGAGCTCTGTTGCATTTGCTGTTATGGTTATTGCAACAGGTTTCAATTCAAAAGTTTGCTCCATCAGTACTTGGTTGCTCTTTGAATGGTAATTCATCCTTGGCTCAGTGGCACTAAGTTCATCCTCACCACTCAGTGGTAAAGAGGCTATCTTAGTGCCCCCTATAAAAATAACTAGACTACTATAAGTGGGTGTGTCCTATTGACTGAATAAGAGCATGAACTCTGGATATCCATGTTTGTGATCCTAAAAATGCTGAGGCTTGGTGTGGTTGAAGTTAGTATCTACTGTGTGAATTTCTGCCTTTTTTAGTGAAGCAACATCTTTGTAGAACCTTTTGTTTGTGGTTGTACTCAGTAACTTTGTCTGCATAATGCCATCCCTGCTGCTCACTGTTTGCAGATTATAAAAAACTTTTTGTGCATAGGCAGGCAATTGATCATAGCCAGGGCTTTTTTTTTTTCACTTACTAATTATGGTTGTGGGGCCAGTTTATTGAGTCACTGTTTGAAGTTCACAGTGAAGGAGGGATGCCTGTGGAATCTTCCTAGAAAAATAGAGCAAAAAAAGTAACACATCTTAGCTTTCCATCCTGACTACAACAGTGATCCTCAAGCAAATGTGCAGAGTTGATGTTATCACCATGTTAATTTTTTTTAATAAGCTTTGTCGTTACTTGACTTGGGTTGGTATCATTATGCTTTAAAGCAAGAAGCCCTCTTCTATATCTTTTCTTTTGTTAGAGAAAGTAGAGCTCAAATTAAACTTGTTAGCTATTATTATGAATATTGTTTGTAGGATGACTTCTAAGGCATGAGGTTGGAAGTTGTCACAAGCATGAAATTTACCTTCAATTTTTCGTGTTGTGTGGCGCTTAGAGGCCCTCAACTCTTTGCAAGCTCCACATGAGACACAAGCAACAACACGCAAACAATACAACTCTTTGTAGGGAAAACCCCCCAACTTGCATTAACTCTCAAGCAATTACAAGAAAATTACCAAGGTCTTTTCTGAATAAGACTTCACAACTTTCGCTAGTGGAAAGGCTTGATAAAACACATTACATGAAGGCAATAATTACACTCATGTTCTAGGAATCAACCCACTAACACAAACCACATTTTAGGTAGTGGGTCAGCTCATGCTGCAGTGTAAACACATTACAATTGCATTCCATAGTCCTGCTTTTGTTAGATTTCACAATAGTTACATTGTTTGCTTTTGCTCATACGACCTGTACCATGCTCAAGAGCCCACTCTCTTGTTTATGCCACATTTTTTTGTTCTTATTGTACCATTGCATTCTACTGATTCCATCATAGTAGAAAATCACTTGGCTTGTGCCATGTGTCAAATGTTTTGCAACCCTCATACTAGGTGTGATTTCCTTGATGCACTAACATCCCCTTGCTTAAGCTTCTCCCGATGTCAAAAGTGTCACATCCTTATATCTTTTCTTTTTGTAGTTCCTCAAATGGGGATCCAAAATCAGGAGATATGACTTTCACTGCTCTGAGCTTTAAACTTACTTGAGAATTTCTTGGATATCATTATTGCTGCATCTGCATATAAGCATAAATGATAAATCAGGTCCATCTTCATGCTCTATAAATTATTACTGTTTCACTCATTTTATTTTTATATATTTTTTTAAGGCAAAACTAAATTGCCTCACAATCACCTACCAAGCAAAAATACGGAATGCACGAAAGGCAGCAAAAATCAACATCTCGGACCATCTTAGAAATCAAACTAGTAGCTAAATTTACAATCCAAAACAGCATTTGACCCAGAATACTGAATATATTCAACGCGTCTTATCACGCCACCGTATCAAACAGAGTACGGGACGACCTTTCGAAGCTTCTTCACACCTCCCCTCAGGAAGCTTCCATGCAGAATTGTCAATAGCTCCTTAACAGAACAAGGACCAGAAGTTACCGAACGAAGAAAACACCACCAAAGTCCATAATCATGAGCTGGTTCCCCTTCCATCTTGGCGTCAGGTGATTGCTGTTTCAGATTGCTTGGCTGACTGGGAATTGCCATTTCTGTGCTTTATCACACCAAGTCGCCATCCCTGTTTTCTAGAATTTGGGGTCAAATTGATCTATTTTATAAACAAACATAATGTAAAGTATAAGTATGGTTTGAAACTATTGGTTAAGCTAACCTTTTTTTTTAATTAATTTATTTAAATTAGTTTGAACCCTTATTTTATAAATACATTTTCTATGAAAATTAGAAATTGCAGTCTCAAATTACAATTTCTAAATAACCAAAAACTCCATTTCAAACAGTAGACTTTGAACCAAAACTCTGTTGTCTAGGCTTTTGCCAAGGGCATGAACCCTATTTTGGCTCAATATGTGGTCACGTTTTAGTGTCATAGCAGAGCTTTTATGGCGCATTTCTTGAATGCCCCCTCATATGATGCCTGAGGTTTAGACTGCTCCCCCAGTCCTCCCCAAGACCAACACTTCTCATTGCTCTATTATATACGCTCATCACATCAACCTCTCTCCACCAACTCTCACACACATCCACTACTCACAACTACAGACCTTCAATACATAGCCATCAAATATGATCACCGCTTTCATCCTACTCTCCATCTTCTTTACAGTCTTCTCTGCTCCAGACTTCTCTCAAACTTTACCGGCCACAGTCAATCAAGGTGAATGGCATCTCTTGCACGCCAGCATCGGCATATCAGCCATGCACATGCAGCTCCTTTGGAACAACAAAGTCGTCATTTTTGATAGAACTGATTTTGGCCCTTCCAACCTCTCTCTTCCCCCTCACCTTTGCCGCCATGATCCTCGTGATCATGCCCTCCAAACTGACTGCACTGCTCACTCCTTACTATACTGCGTCGACACCAACACTTTCCGGCCGTTGAAGGTTCAAACTGACACTTGGTGTTCCTCTGGATCCGTTCTCCCCAATGGGACTCTTACTCAGACTGGTGGGTTTAACGATGGAGATCACGTCCTGCGAATGTTCACCCCATGCGACGATTATAGCTGTGATTGGGTCGAGTTTCCTGGGTACCTGTCCCAACGTAGATGGTATGCGAGTAATCAGATATTGCCGGACGGCCGTATCATCATCGTCGGAGGAAGACGGCAGTTTAATTATGAGTTTTACCCTCGGAGTTCTCGAGGTTCTAACTTATACACCCTTGATTTTTTGAGAGAAACCAGAGATGCCCATGAGAACAACTTGTACCCATTCTTACACCTCTTACCCGACGGAAACCTGTTCATTTTCGCCAACACACGATCGATTTCTCTAGATTACAAGCGGAATAGGGTTGTTCAGGAGTTCCCACCGATCACCGGCGGCGAGCCTCGTAACTACCCTAGCTCAGGATCATCAGTCATGCTCCCCATCAATGAAACCCAAGCCATTGAAGCTGAGGTCTTGGTCTGTGGTGGTGCACCGCCCGGTGCAGTGTCACAAGCGTTGCGTGGAAACTTTGTTAGTGCAAGCTTGACATGCGGACGTCTGAAGGTCACTGATGAAAACCCTAATTGGGTCATGGAGGAGATGCCGGTTGCTCGAGTTATGGGGGATATGCTACTTCTTCCCACTGGCGACGTTATCATAATCAATGGGGCACGATTGGGCGCAGCCGGGTGGGAGTACGGAAGAAGTCCGGTTACTAACCCGGTGATTTACCTGCCTTTTGGGGATGTTAACCGGAGATTTTTAGTCATGTCCGGATCAATCAGACCAAGAATGTACCACTCCTCCGCTGTCCTATTACCGGATGGCCGGATTTTAGTCGGAGGAAGCAACCCTCACGTATACTATAACTTCACAAACGTCCTTTACCCCACAGACCTCAGCTTGGAAGCATACTCACCTCCCTATACATCACCAGCATTCTCTTCACTTCGTCCTCATATTCTATCCCTGGATGAGAACTTACTATATGGGCAGTCATTCTCGATTGTTTTCAATGTGTGTGAGTACACGAATGATAGAGTTCTATCAGCAAATATTGTTGCGCCATCGTTTACTACACACACAGTGGCAATGAACCAGAGAATGGTGGTGCTAAGAGTGGAAAGTGTCATGCAGGAGGTAGGGAATACGTATAGGTTGAGTGTGGTTGGGCCATCAACGCCTGAAATTGCACCACCAGGTTACTATATGTTGTTTGTGGTGCATTCTGGTATACCAAGTCATGGTTCGTGGGTCAAAATCCATTGATTGGAGTCGTGAAATACTCAGATTTTGTTTATTGTACCCACAGTTTTTATTCATTGTTGGAAACAAGAAATGATTGAATGACCAATGAATTTGCTCAAAGGAAAAAAGGAAAAAGATTTCAAACAAATCCAAATCCCAAAGATTTCAGACTCTTATTTCTCCTGAAATCTCACCATCATTTAATTAATCTACACCATTGGGAAAATTTTCGGAAGTTTCCTCTTTGAAAATGATCCGGGAGGCTTGCTTCGCAAGCAAGTAATTAATCTTTTGACACGCAATCTTCCACGTAAGGAAGCCAACTTTATTGTTCATGGACATGACTCAACAACTTTGTCTTTAGTTGATATATAGAGTTTTAATTAGGTCATCTCTAAGTCGTAGTTGGCCCATTAAGGGGTATAATGGACATTTCAATGGCACTCATTTGTATTACACATTAAGTTAATTTGTATATTATTATGTCTTTAAGTTATATGGCCCATTAAGTGCCATTATTTTTTTTTTTTATAGTATTTTGCTTAGAATATGTTTAATAATGATTTTAGAAAATGTTATAATTATTTTAATATTTAAATTTTTTTATCTTTCAAGAAATGTTAAAAATATTTTTTTTTAAATTATTGTCAAACATATTCTTAGTGTATGTTTGTCAAACTAGTTTAACAACTTAAAGTGATTTAATAACTTAATTTAAGTTATTAAATAAATTAAGTATATTTAATAAAATAGCTTAATAATATGACTTAGAATAAAAACAACCTTAAGTAATAAATAAAAATAATAAAGTGATTTATTGTTTTGCTGAATGTTTTATTATAAAGTTAGGTTTATTTTGAATCCCATGATTATGCTAAAGTGATATTTTGACCATCTTTGAAAGGATAGAAGAAATAAATAAATAAATTATATTCAATATGATACATATAGGCTTGATTGGGGATGACACCTAACTTCTACATTTAATAATTGAAGTATAAGTATAACTAGAAGTAATTAATAATGTCATGTCATTCATTTTCATGTTTAGAAATTGTCTTTAAAAAATATTTTTATTAAAGATAAAGATAATTATTGTGTTTGAAAATTTTGAATTAAAAAAAATAATTGTGTTTGATGGAATATTAAATGCTAGATTTTACGGAAATACTTGCTCATGGGATGAAAATTGATCAAAACTCATAGGTAAGTTGAAAATTTATGAGGTTTAACCGTAATATAATATACATTGATGATAATATGATTTTTGAAAATATACACTCAAATTTAATACGACCACAAATATTTGATTCTATGAAATGTCAATACTAGCTCCTTCCTTTCCCTAGATAGGAAATGTTTGAGTCACCCATGCATTCATTTAAAATCTTCCTTGAATATGATATAGAACATCATATAACATTTCTATACGAAGAAAATTAAACATACCAGTAGAACATGAACTCATCCCATATTTGTGGAAGAGGCTATCTATAAAGAAAAATATATGGATAAACATTAACTTCAATTAATGTGTTAGTGTGTTGAGTCTTTATGTTCATGGGCTCAAAACCGGTAAAAAGGAACTCATTTTTAAATGTTTATATCCTTTATTGTCTCTTTTCTATCTATGACTCTTTGATAGCTCTTATGCATGGACCGACTCATTTGAAGCTATGATCCTTATCTTATATGCAGCATGTGAAATTGATTTCAGTAATGAATGAGTTCAATGGATGTTGACTTTGGTTATATTGCTCAATATTTCATCCATCATTGACATCATTACCATCATCTCGATCTTTTCTTAAGTTAGCATAGTTGCTACTAGAAGCATCAATATCACTAATTTGGCCAACTTATGGAATCAATACTAATATGAGGAGGTCGTCTTTAAGGTCACATTGTCTACTCCTTTCTCAAATATGTTCCCTCAATACTCCTTTCTAAAGAGATTTTGTAGAATATTACTCTTGAAATTAAGAAAAATTGATGAAAAGGAAATGAATGGAAATAATTTATACTTAATGGGTACTTTTGAAAAAAAATATTTTTTTTATTAAAGAAATTGAAATTTAAAAAGGAAATTAAATCAGCAAAAACCAAATAAAAAACTTGGAATCAATATTATTATTGTAGTCAAAGATTTTGACCAAGAAAAAAAAAGAAGAAGTTGAAATATGGAGAGATTTCACGTTACAATAAACTTAGAATTAAGAGATTGATTCACAAATATGAGAGAAAATAAGTGACATAATAAAAACATTTTAGGAAGAGGAAAATTTACATACATTTGTATTTTTGTATGACTTAGGGTATAGATAGATTTGACTCTTATGTGACACTTATTTTTTGGTTGAATAGAAAAAATCAAAATATTTTATTTTTTTTATTATGTCAAAAGTAATTTATTAATATCAATTAACATAACTAAATTGAACTTATTGATAAAAAGTTCACTTTAATTATATTGGTTGATATTAATAAATTACTTTTAAATTAATAAAAAAAACTAAATATTTTAACTTTTTCTATTTAACTAAACAACAAACACCACCTAAGATCATTTGGCTACAAGAGGAATTACACAAAACATAAGTTATAATGCAATAATGAGCAACAACAAAAGATGAATTTAATATTAATTTTATGATGAATGAATGATAAAAAGGTGAATTTAATATGGATTGTTGGAATCAAATCACGAGGTGGAGTAGGTGTGGAGGTCATTTACATCATGGGGAAATCATCTATATTTGTGGAGTACTTCAATTTCAAAAGGATACATATCCACTCTTCATAATTTCTAATATAGTATAGATTAAACTTTTTCAAACTAAAAGAGGGTTTAGTTAAACTTAATTTTGACTAAATTGTGTTTAAATGTATGGTTAAACAACTCTTTGGAACTCCTTCAAGCTAATATTTGCCATAAAATTGAATTTCCATTTATGGAATTCAAACCATTTAGAAAATTAAGTTTTGTGTGTAAATATATTTTTAAACTTAATTTAAGTAGATTATTTGGTAAAACTTAATACTTAATTATTTAAGTGATTTTAAGTTAAATTATACTTAAAATATTGACTTAAAACTTATTACTTAATTTTTATTTTAAGTATTAAGATTGTTTAATAAAATTAACTTAAAACTTATTCTAAATCATCAAATTGACATATTTATCCTCATAAATTATAATTAGGGCAAATAAGATTGAGTGTTAATGAAGGTTATGAAGTAGCAAAGAAGATTATGGAGGTAATTAGGATACATGAAAAAATAAAAAATAAAATGAAGATGTGAACTTAATAATAAGTTAATTGTTTTTACTTATTACTTGAAGTTATTTTTTACTTTAAATCATATTATTGAGTTATTTTACTAAATATATTTAATTTTTTTAATAATTTAAATAAGTTATTACATTACTTTAAGTTATTAAGTTGGTTTACCAAACATCCACTTACAAACTGATAAAATGAAATTTGATTATATGACAAAATTAAGTTTAAAAATTTTAACTAATTTTGATAAATCTTGAATCATACCATACAAACCAAGTTTGAATGTACAAATAGCAAGTCATTAGATTCACCATAATTATCATATTAATTGATCCTAATGTATGGAACTTTAGTTGTTTATGATTGTGATGTCTCACATAAGATAGATGAGAAAGTTTTTGACGTTATATATATAAACTCCTCCTAACTTTGTAAATACATTTTAGATTTGTAAAAACTCTTTTAAATACAAAACAGACAATATATACATGGTTGGAAACGAATCATTACAAATAGTATCAGAGTTGATTTTTGACTTCAATATGGAGGTTTGTTTGGTTCCGTGAGGGGTTGTTTGTTTGTTTAACTCCATAATCCCTTGGGATACAATGAAGACGTTGTGCTTGCATGAAGAAAGATTGATTATGATGTTCTACATCAGATAAAGGAGAAAGTTCCTGATACCATATGTATATAGACTTTTTTTAACCTTGTAAATGTGTTTTAAAACCTTAAGGTCCCTTCAGGTTCAAAACAAACAATATCTATATGATTTGATATGAGTTGTTACGCTTTATAATTTTTAAATCTACAAACATGGGACACATTTAGTATACATACAAAATCTCCGCACTCTTAAAAGTGTTATTATGTGTGGCTAAGATCTCTGCACTCTTAAAAGTGTTATCGTGTGTGGCTAAGATCTCCACACTCCACCTCGAATACCTAGATCCACTCTACGAAGAAACGATAGCCCGTTAAGTTCAAGTAAAAAACACAAAATTAGTTATAATATATCCAAACTTGAATACACTAATGAGTAGTTCGATAAAACCAATTTACGTTTCTATTTACAACACAATCTTAAATAGGATTCATGAGGATCTAAATAATTAGAACCAATTATTATATTCTTGTGACAAAAAATTGAACTTGTAACCATGTAATGCATATTAGAAAATAATTGGGTCAGACTATCTAATGGTTATTATTTTAAACACAAAAAATTTAGGTGCCATTTGCATACTTTTCTTTTTTAAAAATAAAAATTAAAAATTAAAAATAATAACTTATGTATAAGTAATAAAGGATTACCTTTGAAGATTATTATTATTTTTTTTCAAAAATTGTTTGAAAAATATAAGTATTAAATTAACTATTTTAAATATTAAATATTTTGATAGCAATTTTAAGGCTAAGGGGGTGTTTGTTAAAATTTAATAAGTTGACTTTAAGTTATTAACTTAAAATTTATTACTTAATTATTACTTTAAGTGTTAAGATTCTTTGATAAAATTAACTTAAAAATATATTTTAAACAATCAAATTAACATATAATTAGGGTAAAGGAAGTTGAGGAACAGTGGAAGTCGTAGAGCAGCAAAAGATCCCACATTAGATATGGGAGAAAGTTCCTGACACAATATATGTATGAGCTCCTTAACCCTGTAGACATGTTTTAAAGCCGTGAGGACTCCTTTAGGCCTAGAGCAAATGATATCTATACAATTAGGTATGAACTGATCCTTGACCTCGATGTGAGATACAATAAGGATGTTATTTTAAGAAATTTATTATTATGTAGACACGTTTTAAAGCTATAAAGGCTCTTTTGAACTCATAACGGACAATGAACAATATCTACATAATTGGAAGCGAGAATTAGAGAAATAGAGACAAAAAGTTAAAATGAATATATAAACTTAATAATAAGTTAATTATTTTTACTTATTATTTAAAAATATTTTTTACTTTAAATCGTATCATTAAGTTACTTTATCAAAATAATTAATTTACTTAGTGAATTAAATTAAGTTATTAAGCCAATTTAAGTTATTAAATTGATTTATCAAACACTTACTAATTTTAAAAAAATTAGAAATATTTTTTTATTACGACGTATTATTAAATATATTATTAAAATTATTTTTTGATTTATATCCCATCGTAAACCTTTTAAAAATATTTTGTTATAAATAAATTATTAACTTTCGGGAATATAAATACAAAAATTGTTATATTTTAAATCATTTTAAAAATATATGTATTTTTTCAAAATGCCTAATTTTTATATATTTATTTTATTTCGAACGCGCTTCTACGCATTAACTAGTAGAGAGCACATTGGGCCCAAAAGAAACGGACGTGATTTCTGGAGTGGTGAAAGGTGTAAGGCTGCTCAGAGTGGCATTCCTTTGTAATTTCGGTGAAATTGGTGAACATTTATTAACCTGGAGCCTATATATCTGTGCCCGAACGTTTTCCCTCCCAACTCCTTGTGACCAGAGGAAGAAGCCAAGAAGAAGAGAAACATAATCAATTTCAGACAAGAAATTAGAGAGAGAAAGGGAGATGAAGCACATTTTCAAGAAGCTTCATATAGGGAGTAGCAGTCACGATCCCAATCGATCCAACGAAACCCTAAGCTCCGCCACTACATCATCGCCCGCCTGTGCTTCCGATCATCGGACATCTTCCGCGCAGTCTTCGGTGAGCCCTCCCTCCTCCTATCCTTCTCCGACTACTGTATCCTCCACCGCCGCCTCCACCCTCCCCACCGCCACCTCTCCGGCGGCATCGAATCGGTCGGACTATTTCTTGTCCGAAGAGGAGTTTCAGGTCCAACTTGCTCTTGCTATCAGCGCTTCCAATTCGGACTTCCGTGATGATTCGGAGAAGGATCAGATCCGCGCCGCGACGTTGCTCAGCTTGGGTCGCCACCGAACTGATTCGGTCCGCGATAAGGATGAATCGGCGGAGTCTATGTCGCGCCGATATTGGGTGAGTTTGTTGAAAGCTGAATTTCGTGGAGTTCTTGCCATTCATATAGTGAAGTCTACTAAATTTGCATGAATTTAGTTGATTTTGTTGTGTGTCTTTTTTTGTGGTTGACTTGATTCTAGTTTCAGATTAGGGCAATCTTAATTTGCTCAATTGAGTGTTAAATTAAGCTAAACTTTGTTCGTCTTCTCTGAACTTGGTTGCATTCTGTTTTTTAGCCTCGAATGTACTGAATTCTGTGGCATCATCATGATTTTGTTGGTTTTACTATATTTCTAGTAGTTATTGTGCAGTGTCTCTTAATCTGTTCTGGAATTGGGAAATTTTTTTTGCAATTTAAATTTGGAACAATATGGTCTGGGAAGGTCTAAATGATCAAAACTGCCCATTTGTACTTTAACTTTATGGATTGAGTTGAATTTGGTTTTATTTGGTCTAAAATATGCTGAATGCTACACCATGAGCATTATCTACAGATTTTCTTCCTCAGTTTTTTGTTGTCCGAATATGGAGTACTTTTGCATATGGTATTGTGTTGGTGTCAATTGGGAGCAAATGTTTGATTCAGATTGTTCCACTGAAGTTAGGAGAGGCTTGGTTAGAAAAGCAAAAGAAAAAAAAAAAATTGTGATGTGCTCATTGTTCAAGTGAATAATTGAATTTACTACTATCAATTGCATAACTGAATTTACTTTATTAATTCCATAACTTCTCTGGAACATTTCTTGTATTAAATTCCACTGCATAAGCATGACTCCTTTGCTTTTAGCTGGGTTTTTGGTGGTTGAGTATTTATGAATCTGGTTTCAGATTGGATAGCAATCTTGGTGATGTTGATTAGCGTGAATATTAATTTTGTGATATGGTGTTAAGTTGGGTGAAATTTGGCTCCTGGGGACAAAAAAGCACCTAAAGTGGTCATCTTGTGACTAAAGTTGGTTGAATTTGGGTTGTTCAAACTTCTCTTGAGCCCTCAATGTCCTGAATTTTACTAAGTGAGTACATTTTGAATAATTTAGTCCCTAGCCTCACCTCCAGCCTCTGGACCAAAAAAGAACAAAAAAAAGAAAAAATGAGAGGAAAAATGAGGATGCTGTAATGTATTTTGCTTGTATCTTCTGTTCATTAACAAGAAAGATTTTTTGTACTTGTTATATCTAACTTGGCTTGATTTATTTTGGGTTCTCTTAACTCCCTCAGGATTACAATGTGCTTGACTATGAAGAGAAAGTGGTAGATGGGTTTTATGATGTGTATGGGCTCTCCACAGATCCAGTAATCCAAGGGAAAATGCCATCTCTCACAGATCTTGAAACAAACCTTGGAAACTCTGGATTTGAAGTGATTGTAGTTAACCGCAGAATTGACCCTGCCCTGGAAGAGTTGGTGCAAGTCGCACACTGTATTGCCTTAGACTGCCCTGCTGCTGAGGTTGGTGTTTTGGTGCAGAGGCTTGCTGAGATTGTTACAGATCACATGGGTGGGCCAGTAAGGGATGCTAATATTATGTTGGTGAAGTGGATGG
The DNA here is from genome assembly GCF_030704535.1 of Vitis vinifera. Classification (NCBI taxonomy): domain Eukaryota; kingdom Viridiplantae; phylum Streptophyta; class Magnoliopsida; order Vitales; family Vitaceae; genus Vitis; species Vitis vinifera. The sequence continues at coordinate 6,051,480 of NC_081818.1, read as the reverse complement.
AAAGCAGAAAAGATTTGAGGACATCTCTTCACACAAGCATTTTGCCTGTTGGGTCCTTAAGTATTGGCCTTTCACGTCACCGTGCTTTGCTTTTCAAGGTGAGCTATTTGACTGTCATTTCACTGTAGTCTCTTGAGCCTAGAGCTTATCAAGTGTAGTCTTTTCCTGGCTGTCCCTGCTCTTGGAATCAAACATCAAATTCAGCAGGTGCCATGTTACATTGGTAAATTGCAATTTGAAACCTGGATCCTCCAATCTATGGGTTTGGGTATGCTTCCTTGAGTAATTCTAATTTTTGTCCCTAATACTAGGATTTTGGGATCAACGATGTTTGAAGTTTGGTTAAATCAGTTCTTAAATTACTCTTGTTTTCTTCTTGTAGTTTGCAGCCTGTTATTCATGGTGTAGAACATTTGGAGATTGTTACAAAAATCAAATTTTCTTTTGGGTTTTTGGAAATGGAAATAAATGTAGAGGTGGGAAACGCACATATGGAGATTGTTACAAAAATTGTCTTAAAAAGTTTATATAGAAAGGCCTCCTTCTTTTTAGTGTCATATTGTTTTATCTTCAGGTTCTCATTTTCCAGATCATGCTTAAGAAAATGAAACTACAACGAAAAAAAATGTAAAAGAGCTAAGTTTAGCTAGTAACATGGGTTGCTCTTTCTATTGATTTAGATGATTGTGTTGTTGATCAGCTAGCTAAATAGGGTGTCAACAAGTCTCTTGGTTTTAGACATTTTGAACCACTTAGGTATTTATTTATTTTTTTTGGGTGATTCACAATCACTTGTTTGTATTTACACATGCAGTTGTTTTCCTGTTTGATTTAAGTGGCATTTGTTTTTTTTTAATCTAAAGTATGAATAGGTCTGACTTTGTCAGAAATCTAAATGGAAATTGATGCAAAAGTTTCAATTTAGATAAAAAAAAAAAAAGTTACCTATAAGAAAAAAAAAGGTTCACTCATTGGATTTATATGAGAAAAAAAAAGTTGTAATGCAATGATTGCTTAGGAGGTGAGAGGAGGTTTGAAAGGTGGAAAGTGTTGGTTTGCAGTAGAATCCAAGACCTTTGAAATCTCCATTGAAGTAGTCCAAGGTAAGCCGAGAGGGATTATTTTGGAAAGGAGCGACAAAGGCTTTTCCTCTTGGATAAGGTTTGGAGAAAGGAGTTTGAGCTATCTGTTGGAAGGTGTGGAAGCTTGGTGTAGAGGAGAGTCAAGTTCGAGGTGTCTAAAAGTTTGGGAAGATGGAGGAAGAAAGTTCAGGCTGGAGTGTCAATCGAATGAAGTTGGTAGGTTTATACTCTGTTTGGTGCTAGATGTGGAAGCTAAGAAGTATTGTCTTGTATTTCCAGAGGGAAAAGGTTTAGTTGGGGGGTGGTTCTTGTTGGCTAAGAAGTTAAGGGCCTTAGGAGTCTCCACTCCAACTCTGAGCAAAGCTTTTTCGGGTGTTTCCATCTCTAAAAGGGGTGGGTGTGGTTTCAAAGAGAAAGAGAAAGGGAAAGGAACGTATGCAGATGGCACGAGGGTGAAGACAGGGGAACTAGGGGAGTCTTTATGGGTGCATTTAGGGGATCGAGAACTTCTTTGCAGGGAAGAGTAGCTAAGTCGTTGCTTGGTTGGCTGCTTTGGTGACAGTTTTGAATTGGTTCCTCCTCTGTCATCCTTGAAGGGGTGGGTGCTTGCAAGTTGGATTCTAAGGGGGGGTTCAAAAATCTCCAAGTTGGGTGGGGCCTTTGTGCTGTTTGAGTTTGAAAATAAATGTGAAGCTGATTTGGTGCTTTTAAGGGGCAACATACGGTTTAAGGAGAGAAAGTTTCTTTTGCAAAGATGAGGACCTGAAGTGGGGTGTTTTTGGAATGGGAGCCATGCCAAGGAAGTATGGGTGAAGGTTGTAGGACTTCCTCTTCACTTTTGGAGTAGAGAGGTGTTCAAGAGAATTGGGGAGAGCTGTGGGGGTTTTATAGCTGTAGATGAGGAAATATAAGGCACAACTTAAAAAACTAAACATAAAACATCTAAAGTCTATTAATACTTCAAACAAAAAAAGGGCCTTAAGTCTCACTTATGAAAACATAATTTTCAATTGTTTCCATAATGTGTCTATTCTTTTTCAAGAACCAAGTTGATGCTGCGTGATTCCTGATAAAAGGTCAGACATGTGTGGAGCACTAGAAACCGTTTGTGTGGGAGGGAGGGGGTTTATACTTTTGATATTTCTCATTTTGATTTTGTGAGTTAAGATTCGAGACACTACCTCTAAAACCAAGTAAGGAATGCAGTTGCATGAGCTTTTGCTCCACTCTACTAACATAAATTTGTTAATAATTCTTTGCCATTTCTCTTTGCATTATGATTTGATCTTGCCATGTTCATAAGAACTAATTATATTTGTGCTCAGGTTTTGTTAATTTTTACAATGTTCTTATTATCACATTCAAATTGACTAGTTTTGTATTTTTTATTCTCTTTATTTTCTGGGATGCAGATATTAGCTGACAATGTTGGTGTACCATGTCGACTGGTAAAAGGTAGTCATTACACTGGCGTAGAGGATGATGCTGTCAACATAATAAAATTGGATAATGAAAGGTTACAACTTCTGCTTGTTTTAGAATCTTTTATTATGTTTACCTTTATGGCTGCTGCTAAGGACTGTTATTTGAATACTGCACGTAGTATTCTTTTTAATTTCTAGTAGCTTTTTTCCCCTTAGTTATCCTCTCTATTTAATTGAAGGTCGGGCAAACCCCATGAACAATGCCCTACTGTGTCATGGCTTAGTCCTGAAAGGACCTTTTTTGCTGAGTTTCCTTGCCTAGACATGTTACATTATTCATTCCAGATGGTTATTTATCTTTTTGTTGAAACAAACTTTCATTTTTTGATCTCATGATCATTTGTATTATTTATGCTTATGCACACATGCACGCACATTTTGTCTAAATAGTGAAACTAGTTGTTAGTTGTTATATACATCATCCGTAACCCCTTAAGTCATGGATCTAATCCCTGTTTTTCTGTTTTCAGGGAGTTTTTGGTTGATCTCATGGGAGCCCCTGGGACACTTATTCCAGCTGACATTCTTAGTGCAAAGGATAGTTCTTTAAAGTCATATAATCCAAAATTAAGTAAAATCCCAACTCTTCAGGCATCTAAGGACCCTGGAGGTGTTTACTCAAGACCTAAGCCATTGCTTGGTGATTATGAAGGCAGTAGTCAAACCTCCACAATTGAAAATAGTTTGCCTCAGGATAGGAAAGCAAGTTCTGAAAAGATAGAATCCTTGGATTCATTTTCTAGTTCAAGTGGTGACACTGGTGTTGGTACTTCCAGAATTTCTAAAAGAGTGACTCCTGTTAATCAGTCAGATCTTCGGCCTTCATTGGCAATTGGGGCCTCTGTGTATAAAGGGAGTCGTGGTGCCAATGCAGTTGGTGATGGTTCGAGGATGAATGTTAACATAGTTCCATATAATCAAAACAGCACAGAAGACCCTAAAAACCTTTTTGCAGATCTTAATCCTTTCCAGATGATAGGATCCAGCAAGGCTTCTGCACAGAGCAAACCTATGGAGAATAAAGTTGATGAGTTTCAAAGAGAGAAAAATAGCGCTGCCCCTGGTAGACCCCCTTTGCCATTGATGTGGAAGAATCGTTATGCTAACAATGAGGTCCCAAGAAAAAAGGAAAATGATTTTGTGGAGGGTCTCTTTCCAAAAATCAACCGTGAAACCAATGACTACAATCTGCCATCATTAACTTCCAACAATGCTACTACATCTGAAAAAGTTTATTCCGGTGTTTTCAAGTTATCTGGTAATGCCTATATGAATAACAAAGTTAATGATGACCAAAATTCTTCTTGTAATACCACTTCAATGTTGGCACCAAGCACAAGTCAGTTCAATAGGTTATCTTTGGATGAGGATGTAAATGCTAATTACAATGAAAAATATCACAAGGATGGGAAAGTTTTTCAAAGTGACATGGTAGATGCTGCAAAAGAACATGACAAGAATGAAACTGGTCTGCATGATCACAGAAAGTTCAGACATGATAGCTTTATGGAGAACAATTTGAGGGAAGCTGAAAGTCCTTGCTCGTCTGTTGACAGTGATGCTGGTAAAGTTGATCAAATGTTTGAAGATGTAGGTGAATGCGAAATTCCTTGGGAAGACCTGGTTCTTGGGGAAAGGATTGGACTAGGTAACGTATATGACTAGCCAATTTTTTTTATCGTGTGGATGAGTTAGTTGTTGCTAACATTTCATTTGGTTGGTCTAGGGGGTATACAACTTTAAGCTTTTCAGGAAAAGTGATATTATGGTAATCTCTTTGGGAGATGTTTCTCTTGAGAACCAAGATCTCTTTCCTTTTGAGCAATTCTCTCTTTCTCTCTCTCTCAATGATGTTAATTAATCTCTTACGGGAAATCTTCTGCTGTTTTCCTTTCACCAATTGACCATTCTCCTTTGCTTTTTGTTGAAGAACAACAATTCCTACTGCTACCGCTCTTTTTATTTTTTTATTTTTTATTGTTTATGTTAACGTTTTTCTTATTGGAAGAATGGTTGTAGTGTTTCAATCTGAGCATTGCAATATGCTCATTTATTTGGATGTTTTCTGATTATTATTCATGTTTTGTTGTCAATAGGCTCGTATGGAGAGGTCTACCATGGTGATTGGAATGGCACAGTGAGTTTTACTTCTCCTTCCTGTATTTCAATCCCTTACATGTAATGCTTTGTTGAGGGGAAAAATTGCTGAAAGAAGAGAATAGTGGATCCATAAATGTGACTCTTCTGGATTTTTTTTTTTTGTCTTTGCATTTTTATTTTTTATGCTAGTGTCTTCTATGTCTTGAAACCAGTTTTTTGTGATTTAGTTTATTTACCTCATCTACTGCTTTTTTCCCCTCAACTGTTGTATGCTCTTTGTAATGCACTATGTATGCAGAATTTGGTTTTTTTGAACGGAACCATAAAAATTGTTTGCATGCTCACTCTGACTTTTCTTTATTGAACAAACAAACTATCATTTTTACTCATCTGTCTTGTTTCTTTCTCCATTGCACCCTCCTCTTAAGGCATACAGCCTAGGATACCGTTGTTATCTTTGTAAACATCTTAATCAGATCCAAAAATGATCAACCCAAATTTTCCCCTAGTGCTATCTTTTTTTAATTAACTGAGAAATGATGATTCGAAGAACTCTTTAATTTTGTCCACAAAAGATTGCACATTCCTGCTTGTTTTATGCCGCATTTCCTGATCTTGATAGTTGACATTTCTTATTACAGTTTTTGTTTCTTTTTTTTGAATACTTTCTGTATACTTGATTTGCTAACAGTCCCTTACCACTCACAGGAGAAAAAAAGACACTTTTGCAATAGAGTGGTAAAGAGAGGATGAAACAAGTATGCACATGAGAAAGGTTTTAAAGTTTTTTTTTTTACTTATCAAAAAAGAAAAAAGGATGATGAAACAAAATGAAACTTTAAAATCTTTCTCATGTGCATACTTAAGTTCAATAATGATGTTACTACACACTATTTGTGATGGATATTCTTAATATTGCCGTAGTAATGATATTGTGGAACATTAAGTGAATGGTGTAAACTGAAATTGCAGTCAGGTTATGTGAAGTGAATCTTAAAATGTATTGGAGTGTGATATCATAGGAAATTGGAAAATAGGCACTCTATTATTATTATTATTATTATTATTAATTTGAAACAAATTGATATGATTTTTTTATAGGTAAAAGCAATTATATCAAAAGCACCTACCAAAGGGGCATGCAAAAGTATACACAATTTTTTTTTTCGATAGACAATGATGTAATTTTATACACAAACACAATAGAAACATCGTAGCAAGGTCACAGGATGTATACAATGAGTGCCAAAGAAAAAACAAAAAGGGGCACTGAGGAACCACCAAAATGAGAACAAAAAACAACTTTCTGCCTTCTTGTTAATCCAACCAATCAACAAAGTCAATTAAATATATTTTACCTTCACGTATGTACAACTTTACCTTACCCACAAAAAGAGAAAATCTTCCAAAAATACAAAAGATGGTCAGAAAAAGAAGGGGGAAACGCGTAATTAGAGTTGCATAATAGCTATATAGATCAAAGATAAAACAAGAATATGTACAAAATATAGAAATAAAATACAATTCAAGTGGGGTAAATAATCCTCTACAAAAGAACTCATCTACTTGGCATAACCTTTTGCTAATTGATTTGCAACATCATTAATTAAGTGCGAGGACTAAGAAAAGGAACGACCCTAGTTGCTTGCTAGATCTAAATTTTGATGAAACCACATTTCTTACTTCCAAGGACCTCTCTCCTCTCTCCAATCTAGACATCTATGAGATGATGACAGCATAATCACCTTTCACCCATAATTGGATATATCCAAAGCCTTAACCTGCAATAAGCCTTCTAAAAGACTAAAATCTCTACCCCAACAGCCAATACTTCTACTAGTTTAGAGAAGGATCTCAATATTGTGCCATGGTGATCCCTAATTACACCTCCGATTCCCAATTAACTTGGGTTACCTAGAGCACTCCTGTTAAAGTTTAGTTTAATCACACCCATTGGAGGTATAGTCCATATTAGAAGCAACTCCCTAGCTACCCTCTTTGACCTGGAAACCATATTCTAATCAAGCTATAGAATTCTCGAAGGAGGACCTTCAAAAGTTGTAAAGGTTGAAGCTTGGACAAAGGAATATAACTGTAGCAAAAACCAAATAGATTCTAAGGTCCTTTTATCCTAAAAAAACCCTCATGTTCCTTCCCCTCTAGACTATCCATAACAAAGTAAGGCAAGCCAACATAGCAAAACTTCCTCTAGGAGAACTCCATGCCCCCCAAAAGGGATACTCATATTTGTCACACTCATGGGAGGACTCCAATCCATCCCAACAAGGCTAAATAGCTTATGTCAAAGGCTTGAAGTCACTGGGAATTATAAAATAATATTATCAGTCAATTTCCAGCTCCTTAGGCATATAACAAAATGATTCAGACTGAGAGCTTTGAGAAGCCTCCTCACCTATAGCAAATCAGTGTTTTATTATTGGTCATTGGCCATGCAAAAGTCTTAACCGTAGATTGGGATTTTAGATTCACAAATGAAGTTGACAAGAAAAACATGGCCTAGAATTAGGGGTTAGAAAGAGTTGTAAAGGAAAAATTTACAAAAAATAAGCCTATGAAAGTTAATACTTATAAAAAAAAATGAAAGTTAATGACAAAATTCTTATGTCCAGTAAGAAAGATGACAAATAAAGAAGGATAAAAGATGACACAATAGCTCAACATATTTGAAAATTTTTCTGCTTGTGTGTATTGAAGTTCCATAGAATTGTTGGAGGTGGTGGTTGATAGTAGTGTTGATGATGGTGTAGAATGGTACTGGATTGTTCATTGTTGGTGATAAGGAGGCTGTGGTGGTGAGGATGCTGGTTTGTACAGGTATTTGTTGGTGATAAGATTGGACTCCATATGATGTTGGAGGAGATGGTTTTGGATGAGTTAGGTGCAGATATGGAGTGGTAAAAGTTTGTGGTGGTGCTTGTCTATACCTTATGTCTTGTACAGAAAGTGGATGCAATGGTTGTGTGGTAGGGTGACAAAAGAGGCATGTGGTTATGGTGTTGATTATAAAAATTTATGCTGGCTCTATGGGTGTCTACTGAGAGGGTTGTGGTCCAATTCATTATTGTTGGAGGTCCATTCATTTGAAAATGATATAATTGTCCTCTAAATGGATTTCATTATTCCATTTGTAACAGTGCTTTCTTTTTATTGTCTTTTTAAAAAGTCAGTCATATTTATTATTTTATTTATTACGATTTTTTTGGGACATTGGGCAGAGGCATTAGTGGGTTACAGTGCCTTTTTTGATTGACTTTACTTCCATAAGATTATTATTGTTATTATTATTATTATTGTTATAATGTTAGATTTTTTGTCGGACACCAGGAGGTTGCTGTGAAGAAGTTCTTGGACCAGGATTTCTCAGGTGCTGCTTTGGCCGAGTTCAAAAGAGAAGTAAGCACCGAGTCAGACTTTGATTTATGCATCTAAAGTGTTCTGTTTTGTTGCTAAAATTTAAGAGGAAAAGAAAATGAAATTGAGAAGGCCAGAGAAATAGGAAATAGTTTAAAGTTGCATTCCTTTCTAAAAAAAAAAAAAGAACAAAAAAAACCTTTTTTATTTATCCATTCAGAAGAATACAAACTTAACTCAACTCAACAATGGCTTGTACAGTTTATTTGAAGTAGTTAGGAATCATGTTTTCCTATTCTCTTCTTTCTAGACCTGTGTCACAAAGATGCTAGAAAAGGGGGAAAAAAAGGAGAAAATTCCTAAGCATTAATGTTGGTGTTGGTGGTTTGTGGTGCAGTGCCAGTGATGATGATTTGAAAGGCCACATAAATTGGTGGTGGTGCACCATTGTCAGCCTGTCTCTGCTGTAACTTGGAAAAAAAGTGGAAACCATAAAAACAGAAAAATGAATATTTTGCTCAAAATTATTTCTATTTTATGTTATAGTTACCTGAAGACAATAGAATGAGTGAATAAGATCCCAAGGCCCAAAACCCAACTGTTCAAGTTTTTTAAATTAGGATTTCTGTTCTATTAGCTACGAAATTGTTGACCATAAGAGGATTCGAATTATGTTTTGTTTCCTTTTGTGCCTGACAATGAAAAAGAACTTAAAATATTATATTATTTCTATGTTGGAGACTTGGCTGGTAATTTTGTTATAAAGCAAAAATGTTAACTTGATGTCTGTCTTTTTTGTTCTTTAATGTAAGGTGCGAATAATGCGTAGATTACGTCATCCAAATGTTGTTCTTTTTATGGGTGCTGTTACTCGCCCTCCAAACCTCTCTATCATCACTGAGTTTCTTCCAAGGTACATTTATATGATATTTTCCCCCTCCTTTTAATGAAGTGAATTTCTTTGCCAAAGTATTGGAATACTTAATCCGAATCTTTTTGTTCTTGGCATGCATGTTCAACCTGAGCATGGTAATCCTTAGAATTGATTGTGTTGATTTACACTATGTTATTATTTATTCCTTAATGATATTGTATTCCAGAAGACGCTAGTCTGGAATTTTTATTATCATAAGGGATGGGGATTCAACTTACCAATCTCTATGGCTCATCTGCTATCAATTTATGATATTATTATATTATTTTATTTTTTGTTGGTTACTCAATGGTTTTGTTACTTGATGGGGACAGTAACAGAGATCTGCATCAGAACTTTTAGGTGTGTAGGCCTGGCTTTAGCAAGTTGGTCATGGATTGTCAAGCAGTACAAAGATAGTACTATTGATTTTATTATTTGAATGTCCAACCCAACTAATTCTTTGAAGACAGTTTAGGGTTGGCTGATACTGAAAGCTTTGGGTTCAGTAGAAAGCATATTTCAAATGACACACGCATCAATATCCCCCCACTTCTGTTGTACACAAAATATGCTTGTAGGTGTATATCATGAAGTACTTGACGAGGCTTGACATGTTTCTTGAGATGTCATAAACTAAGAGGGTATTTGGTAAATGAATTTAATGATTTAAAGTGACTTAATGTCTTAATTTATATCAATCTTAAATCTTTTTTATAAACATGGTTTTAGATTTTTAAGTAAGAAGAAATTAAATATTTTGACTTAATACTTAATATCACAATTTAAAGTTAAAAATTACTATAAGGTTTTTTTAACAAACATGCTTAATCTATTTAATAACTTAAATTAAGTTATTAAGTCACTTTAAATTATTAAGTTGATTTACCAAACACCCTTTAATAGTATGACTTCTTCCTTTGTTACCATTGACATCTTCTGTTATTGTCAAAATTGCTGGGAAATACAAATTTCTTTGTTCCTTGACCTTGAATCGTATAAGGTGAATGCTTTCTACCCTAGGCATCTTCAAATCTATTGCAGTGGAATAACAAGGCTATAAAAACCAAAAACAACAGATTTAGAGAGTATAAAGATTATACCTTTGATATGGATGTTCCCAAATTATTTCCAATCCGATGAAGATGTCAAAAACCATTGTAGAAGTCATTTACCCGATGCTCTTCCATCCGATCTCTCCTTCAAGGGTCTAGGCATGGGAAAAGTGTGGACTTTTCTCTCTAAAAGATAACTAGGGTTTTTCTCTTTGGAGGCTCTTTGGAAGATGACAGGAAAAACTCTTAAACCCTAACCCCTTGAGGGGCTTATAGGGCTCTGTGTGGCCTTGAGGGTCTTTAAGCCCGAGTTGGGCTTAGGTCACCTAAACCAGCCTACTTGGGTACTAATTAATTAATTAGCTCTATTGAGCTTCAATTAATTAATTAGTCTTGTCTAGAAAGACAATTCATAAGGTCTAGTACAACCTTAGGTTTTTATCAAACGCCCTTATTTACACTTATGAACCTGAAACCAAAAATTCTCAAAACAAACGTGCCACCAAGATTTAGGAGCTTGAGTAGAGGCCATTGGGGCTCATAGGGAAATACTAGCTTTCTCGTAATCTAATTCTAAAGTTGATTCAACATTCCACTAAATAGAATCAACTATACTTATTATACTATGTAATTAAAACTAGGCGAAGATTAAGGTCATGCATACTATTTATTACATACAAACTTCCGGTGAACTGATGTTTGTAATCTAATAAGATACTGCTCTCAACCTATCAAGGTTACCTATCAAATCCTTGAGTTGCAGATTCACCTATTATATGATCAATTGACATACTCGAGTTCCAAGGAGTATATTCAAATTCCATTGAAGGAATTGCCATGACCATAGTTTTCTAAATCAACTGTCCTTTGGATCACCCAAGGGGACACACTGTATCAATCCTTTGAGATATCATGGTGTTTCCAATGTTTTAAAAACCGGACCGGACCGGCCGGTCTGACAGGTCCAACAGTCGACCGGTCACCATTCCGATCTGGTTCGGCCATTTGGCCCATAAAGAGGTTGAGCCGGAATCGAACCGGTTGAACCGACGATCGGACCGCCGAACCAGCCGGTTCCCTCCGAACCGTCCGACTCAATTTTTTTTTTCTTTTCTTTTTTTTTCCTCCTAGCATCTGCGCGGCTGTTCCCATTGTCGTCGGTCATTGGAGCGTCGTCCCACTGGCAGCAGCCCCCGCGCGTTGGAAAGCCCTCCCCCGAAACGCTGCAAAGCCCCGTCGTCGGCCACTCAACCCCCCCTTCCCCCGCGGCTGTTCCCATTGTCGCCGACAGTGTTTGAAATATCGAAAAATTTTGGCGATATTTCTCAAAAATCGTGGAGTTAGGGTTCGTGAAATTTAAATCCATTGGCATAAAAGCAAAGAGACCCCTAGAATAGATCAAGAAAACACAGAGAGCAAAAAAAATAGCAATTTTGTTGGTTTTCGTTGGGGGTTTTGAACGGATTTTCTCGGAAATCAAACGAGGATGAATTTTCTCGGAAATCAAATGGGGGATGGATTTTCTTTGGAATCAAAGAGGGGTTGCAAAGAAAAAAATCAAAAACATGATTAGATTAGTAACTACGAGGATTGAGAGTGGCAGAGGAAAGTAGGGCCTTTTTGGCTTTTTACCTTTTAGGGATTGTCTCGTCTAGAGGGCACCTTCAGAGAAAAGGGCTTCTTTGCCTTGAGTGAGAGAATTTCTCTTTATAAATAATTATTAATTATTAATAATTCATCTTAATTTTTATTAAATCAAAATCGTGGCTTGAGTTCAATGCTTGCTAGCATTGGACTATGATAGTCTTTGATAATATATATTTAATTTAAATTTTTTAAGGTTCATCATTAAAAAAAAATTTAATTTTAATTATTTTATTTTAAATTATATTTAATTGATTAATAAAAATATAAAAAATAATATTATAATTTTTTAAAAATTTTAATAATATATAAAAACATATTTATGACGTCACCGCTTCATCCGCGGTTTGACCACCGGTCCGACTAGTGAACTGTGAACCGGTAACTTTTCTTGTTCAATGACCGGTCCGATTCTGAAAACATTGGGTGTTTCATTGAGAATATCTATTGTCATCAGCCTCCATTAACAATAACCTAAATCATAGGGATATATGACTGTGTTAGGGTTTCATTTATAGGTCAAAACCTTCTATTGATTTTGATACAGACTCGATACCTTTTCAAGGTTGAGAGCCCATGCAGTAAAGTTGCTTGGTAAATCATGATAATTGATAACCTTAGGTCATGATTCACCGTAAGTCTTATTCAATATTTAACCATACACACAAGTGCACTAACCATGGGAAACCTATCCAGACGGACAAGACAAGTCATCCCTCCAATTAGGAGATAATGCACTATAGTCTCTATTGAATTGTCCAAATCCATGAACCGATTGCCATGTTATCATCTTGCAAGGGGCTCATGGCTTATATCCTCTATGCTACTCTAAATGCATCCAAGTTATGTACAATACAAGCGATATGAGTATGTATGCTCGGATAACCAATTAATGCACAAGGGGTAACAAAGGGAAACCAAGAAACATAAATAAATAAATTTATTAATGAATTAACCATTTGTTACATCATGTTATTCTTTTCAGGGCTCTGGCCCAACAAAAATAACCATTTTGTTGGCCTCTAACCTCCATTACCACAAAACTGCCTTCATTGCCATGTAGATGCATATTCTGAAGTACTTGATGAGGCTCGACATGTGACTTGAGATGGCATAAACCAACAGTATGGCTTCGTCCTTTGTCAACATTGGCATCTTCTGTCACTGTCAAAATCACCATTCTGTTGGCCTCCAACCTCTATTACCACAAAACTGTCTCCATTGTCATGTAGATGTATATTCTGAAGTACTTGATGAGGCTCGACATGTGACTTGAGGTGTCATAAACCAACAGTATGGCTTCTTCCTTTGTCACCACTGGCATCTTCTGTCACTGTCAAAATCACCATTCTGTTGGCCTCCAACCTCTATTACCACAAAACCGTCTCCATTGCCATGTAGATGTATATTCTGAAGTACTTGATGAGGCTCGACATGTGACTTGAGATGTCATAAACCAACAGTATGGCTTCTTCCTTTGTCACCACCGGCATCTTCTGTCACTGTCAAAATCACCATTCTGTTGGCCTCCAACCTCCATTACCACAAAACTGCCTCCGTTGCAACATAACACTACATTTTCCACTGCCAAGGAGAGCCTCTCTCTCTCTCTCTCTCTCTCACTCCCCACACAACCAACACCCTATCTTGGTTATGTTATAATCCTCTTTCACAGTTCTGTTCTATCTTGTTCTGTCCCCACCCATTCCCCTCTCCCACACAAAACCACTCTTTTCCTCCTCTTCCTTCCTTTGAACTCTGACATTCTGTGCTGGAAATCATGGTTGTGTTGTAGTCCTCTTTGCAGTTCTGTTATCTTGTGGATTGTGCTTGGTGTGATGCTCCCCTGTGCTAAGATCCAGAACTTTAAGCTCCAAAATCTTATTTCTAACCATTCTTACTTTCTACAACAACTACAAGTATGTACAAGAAATTACAACAATTGGACCAAGAGTGATTGACTAGAAACTATGGAGGACATCAGACTTGTGGGGAGAATGAGATACAGAGGAAGATAATGGCATTGTTTTCTCTTTAGTCTCCCTCTCTTTGTATATATATGGGTGGGGGCAACAACTACAAGTTTGTACAAGAAATTACAACAATTGGACCAAGAGTGATTGACTAGAAACTATGGAGGACATCGGACTTGTGGGGAGAATGAGATACAGAGGAAGATAATGGCATTGTTTTCTCTTTAGTCTCCCTCTCTTTGTATATATATGGGTGGGGGCAACAACTACAAGTATGTACAAGAAATTACAACAATTGGACCAAGAGTGATTCACCAGAAACTATGGAGGACATTGGACTTGTGGGGAGAGTGAGATATAGAGGAAGTTAATAGCATTGTTTTCTTTTTAATCTCCCTCTCTTTGAATATATATGGGTGGGTGGGTGTGTGTGTGTACAAATTTATATTTTCAAGTTATCAATTTACTAAATGTTATCACGTCTAGTTAGAACTATGGGGTTATTTTTGGTTTAAGGTGAGAACATTGCTAGCTACGTTAATGGTGATGTGGGTTAAAATCCCTACCTACATGTGTAGGATCAAATTACAACTATTATAAAAGCTTTTAATGCTACACTCAATATTTTGTCTCGACCTAATTTGTTTTTTTATTTTTTTATTTGGATCCATAGTTGTTAAAAATGCAATTAAAGTGTGTGTAGGCCTAAGGCATAATGACTCCCTCACTATAGTAGCTCACTTGCAAAGCACATACCTTGTTGGAGTGGGGTGCTTCATCTATTTTCTTTTTTCTTTTTAATAATTCCATTCTTGAAAATTTAGTTTGATTGCTGGGTGACATATCAAAAGGAAAGAGGCCAAAGATGTGCTTAAGGGCAAGAGATTGATTTAAAGACTCTATTTGTAGACCCTAAACGACCTTAGCTACTTGAAAGGCTCATCTCTTATTGGATGCTTCTTCTAAATGGTTGGACTTTTGAATTTTTTGTTGCTTGGATTGAATTTTGGATAAAATTGACAGGCACCCTAAATTAGGCCTCATTATGCATCAAGTGCCACTAATGTTGTGCTTTGAGCTTAAGCATATGAGATTTTTAAGCCTAAGGTGTGCCTTATGCTTTTCAAAACTATGATTCAATTAGATACTATTACAATGTCAATTATGCATGTCAAACATCATATTGCTTAGTTATCAATAGGTGTCGGATCCAAAAAATGACATTTTATTTTATAATTTTTTATTGGCAATACATTTGTAGATATGGCAAAAAGTACACCAAAGTTCACCAAACGCATATTACGGGCACCAAATGGTAGTGCCAAAAGAGAATACAAAAAGCTACCCTTTCTCTCTCAGCACAATCTCAACTAATCTACAATATCAACCGGGGGTATTGAACCTTCTTTTATGTACAACCTAAATCCGTGCTAAAAGGTTACTTAGAAATGAATATTCTAGCTTTTTATCATATTACTCCTCTTTTTCGAACACTTTTTGATTTCTTTTCTTCTAACTCGTCAAAAAATGCAAAGAAGTATCTCTTCATACATTTTTCTCTTTCCTTCTTACAAAGGAACCATACCAGCTTAAAAGAATCTCTTTGACCAAGCAAGGGATCACCTAAACTATGCCAAATAAGGAGAATAACAACTATTATATAATCCTTGATTTTGCATAGTGACGGAGAATGTGACCTATTGATTCTTCTTCATCTTTACAGAGAAAAACATCTATTTCTTAGTAGCCATACTCAACATCAATGCCTTTCCCCTACTAGCTTTCCAAGTAAAAACATCGCTCTAGATGGGGCTCATGAATTCCAAATTATAGTTCCGTTGGAAAGGGAATTGATCTCCTTGTCTCCAAAACAGATTAGAGGGATTTGAGAGAAAAAACTTAATTATTGCAATTCCTTCCAAGCCAACCTATTGTTTTCTTTCCTCTTCACCGACTTACCTTGCAATTTTGAGAAAAAAATTTCAACAATATCCAACTCCTAAGTGTCTAGAGAAACATGGATTCTAATGACACCCCACACTTGTCTCATTCCATAAATCCAACATCCAAGCCTCTTTGGAGGTGACTAAAACATATGAAGAGGGAAAGGACACATACATGGGCTCCTCTCCACAATATTTATCCTTTCGAGACTCCACCCTCCTTTCATTACCCACTTCAAAGGATGCCTTATTATTGAAGAGGTCCACCCTTTCCTAGTACCTTTCCATACCTAACCCTATTCCCATCTCTCACATTACAAGAATACTAATTCCCTTCTTCCTTGTCATATTTTCTCTCTATCACTTGTTTATAGAGAATTTCTCTTTCAAAAGCAAATCTTTAGCCATAGTTTCTAAGGAGAGCCTAATTAAATGATGAAAGGCTTGTACTATTCAGTTTTCCCTTGCTCTTATTCATGCAAATGGTTGTCCATTTCACTAAATGTGATTTTTCCTCTATGCCTCACCTTCCTATAGAAGATGTCTTTGAATCTTCTCAAGTCTCAAACTGTCTTTGAGCCTCTCACCTTTTGAAATATAGTCTTTTCCATATCAACAATCTTTTATAGACCCTCTCTTCCACCCAATTCCATACCAATACAGATTTGAAAGGAGCACCCAACGGTAGAACTAAGTAGATGAAAGCTCTCCCATTGCATAGCCTAACTCCAACTCCGACTTCTCCATATTAGCGACCCCCCAAATTGGGATTAATTCTCATTTTGTGTGTTTATTTTTAGCCTTGAAATTATTTCAAACCACATGAGTAGCCAACTTAAATGAATCATTTGATCTCAAAAATCATTGCCAAAAAACCAAAGTATCATCTGCAAACATCAGGTGGGACATCTTCACTCTCTCACTACCCCTCCCCCTCACCCTGAAGCTTGGCAAAAATAACTGCCCTCCTTGGCCCTCTCTAAAACACAACTCAACACCTCCGTCACCAACACATACATGAATGAGACAACTTTTAATGTATAATCAACTTGATATTTGGCATGCATGATAAGAACGGCAGTTCGACTATACTCCAATGGTGGATTTGGGAAGACATGGACTCATGAAAAAATTTGGAGACTGCGCAACAAAAGAAATTCTACAATATACACATATATTCAAGCACATTACATATGTTTGTGTGTATGGATTTGGAGAAAATTTACCTCCCTCTCTCTCATTATAGCTTGGTGAGTTAAAATAGGTTAATCTCTGACCAATTGGATTGTGAGAAAAATCATTGTCTTCTATAACATTAATCTTGGACCAATTGGATTGTGAGAAAAATTATTGTCTTTTGTAATGTGTTTCTCTTTTAAATCAGTAACAGCATACTTGGAAAATCTTGGTACTTTCTTTGGAATTTTCTTGACTCCAAGATTGATTTATTTACTGAGAACTCTCATAAGGGATTGTAATGTTCTGAAAACTACTTAAAAATAGTGTGGCAATCATTTTGGTTTGCTCTATGGTTCCTATTATTCTAGCTAGATATTACAATGGATGTTATTTTTCCAAATTGCCCAATATTCACAACAAATTAGTTTTTCCTGTGATTGTGTGAGCAATCTTGATGAATGCATGCATATATTGTGCTTTCATGTTCTTAGTAGAGTGGGATGATCACTTGTTTGAGTGTTTTTGGTTTCTCAGAGGAAGCTTATATCGGATTCTTCATCGTCCTTCTTGTCAAATTGATGAGAAGCGTAGAATTAAAATGGCTCTTGATGTGGTACAAAACAATCAACCTACTTCATTCTTCTAATGAGCATTTTATATCTTTATCTAATTCCAGAACTGCTGTGTGCAGGCAAAGGGTATGAATTGTTTGCACACCAGTTTACCAACAATTGTTCACCGGGATTTGAAGTCACCAAATCTGCTGGTTGATAAGAACTGGAATGTCAAGGTATGGCATTGTCTTTTTAACATTTCATTTAGACAACAGTAGGATTGGGAGTTCTTTTTTTCTTCTCTTTTCCCAAGTTTTGTGTTACAATTGAAGCAATAATTGGTCCACTTCCCTCATATTGCACTTTGTTCAACTAGTGTTTCCAAGCTTCCACTCCTTTGTGAGAAAATAGAAAGACATTAATAGCTCTCTGCATATTTTCATCTGATAGCAGCCAATGTTCCAGAAACTGATAATACATTTATTCTTGATAATCTGATGGATTTGCTGATCCAAGTGCTGGCAACATTTCGTGTAAATTATGATTTGCTTGTCGTTTCCTTGGTTGTTTGTGGAGCTATTTGATTTCCTATGCAGTTTCTGACAATCAACTCACCAACCCAAGTTCATGATTCAAGCAATGATTTATTACAGCAAACTTGAACCTTTGCAAGTTACTTGCACTGGTTTGTCATGCTGTAGACTATTATTTGAAATGTCTTCTGGCCCGTAGAATGATACATATGGGATTCATCATATATAGCGTGTTCACTCTTTGGAGACTATTGATGGCTACTTTTGGGTCTGTGGCGGGGAAGAAAGGATTTGTGTATGTTGGTGTTAAAGGAGCAAAGTTTATTACTAGTATTTGTGCTTTGGCTTTGTTGAATTTGGATCTCAAGCCCCTGTCAAGCTTATGTGTTTATTGTTGTTTTTAGAGTGTGTCAGGAAGCCAGGATGGCCTTTATCTTAGGTCAGTTGAATCTTTCTCAAGTCTAAAAGAAAAAGTCCTGCCACTTCAAAGTTTGAAGAGGAACTCTAGAACACAAATTTTTAAGCACAAAGGATGTTGGTTCTCTGCCACCATGTTCACATTCTTCCTTTTTGGCAACCAATTCAATGCTCTGCCAGTGCATTAAGAGCCTTAACAAGGACACCAGGTCTTGCCTCAAACAAAATATGGCAGAACCCATCTCACTTTTCTAAAACAGGAAACGAGCAACCTTAAAAACTAGGAATGCAGGGGTAAAAAGAGGTAAATAAAATTAAAGGAGGTGTGACAGTTACCTACAGTCCCATAGGTTATGGGAGCCTCCTAGTGTCGTTCTATCCAATTCTTGTTCTAGAAACCTAATTATGAAAATTGTCCAATTCTTGAAGGAGGGATGACAGCTATCTACAGTCCCAAGGTTATATTTGCTTAGCTTGTTTCTAAACAGAGCCCCTAATTCAAGCTAGACCTGGGTTTGATAAGCTGGTTAATTGGTTGAGTATAGACGTTGCTTTTTACTTAAGTAGCTCTATATGAGAAGGGGCCACCCAAGTATTAAGAACGGAAAAACAACAAAAATAATATTCTATCACAGTTGTGGTTTGACATACAATATCTTCATGGACCATAATTTATGACTTTGCAGGTATGTGATTTTGGGTTGTCACGCCTGAAGCACAACACATTTTTGTCATCCAAATCAACTGCTGGAACGGTGAGAATCTGAGACTTGCATTCAAGAATTGATTATGTTACTATCTTTATTTTCTTTTTCATACTATTTACAAAGAACAATCCAACTTGATGAATATGTCTTGATCTTGCTTTCTACTCCATTTCTGCATCTCTTCATGATTTAAGTTTCTGTTTGTTAGCCTGAGTGGATGGCCCCAGAAGTTCTCCGCAATGAAAATTCAAATGAGAAGTGAGTCAACTACTCTTACCTTACCTTTCTTCTGTATTGCATTTTTAGCTTATTATTTCTCACATGCGCTTTATTATCATTCATTAGCTAGCTGCTGGTCTGTGATTCTTTATCTTTAGTCTCTCTCTCTCTCTTCAGTGCCCTGTTTGGTTGTTGAGAATAAGGAGAGAGAAAAGTTTCAATCTTATAACAATCATTGCAACTAAAAATTGATATAACATGCCAAATTTCACTTACAGGTGTGATGTCTATAGCTTTGGAATCATTCTGTGGGAGCTTGCAACTTTAAGGTTGCCTTGGAGTGGGATGAATCCAATGCAAGTTGTGGGAGCAGTAGGTTTCCAGAACCGTCGTCTTGACATACCAAAGGAAGTTGATCCCTTGGTTGCAAGGATAATCTGGGAATGCTGGCAGACGTAAGTTCACATTTGCAGACCAGATTGCACATCAAAATGCCATTCTTATGCTGACAAAACTTTAGCATGGATTTATTGTTCTGCATTTTCTAATTCAATCAGTGGCTTTTTCTGTCATGTTGTTTTCCAGGGATCCGAACTTGCGCCCATCGTTTGCACAGCTGACAGTAGCTCTGAAGCCCTTACAGCGACTGGTGATCCCTCAACATTTGGACCAGCAAAGCCTGACCCTCCAGCAAGAGATCTCAGTAAATTCTACACCTTGAAATGTGTTAGTTTCTCTCCAAGTGTGAATAAGGACAAATTGCTTCTCTGTAGGATGAAGTTAGATTGTGCGATTAAGGAGAAAGAAAATGTGAGCAAAACTTGGTGATATAGTTGAGGGTTGTGTAGAGGAATCAACATATATATATACATATATATACTTGCAGCGGCAGCATGTTTTGTATAGTGGGATTCCGTGGTTTTTGACCTGGACAAAACTAAAAAACTCCCTTATAATGTTAAGAAAAATGGGAAGAATGTTTATTACATCAACACACTGTGCCTTCATAATGTTAATACATATTTTGGAGATTGTAATTATGAAATAGAGCCTGTCTTCCAACAATAATCATTTGATTAAATGATAACACTTGCTTCCGACTCTGGTACTTGAATTCTCATGCACCAGCACTCATCTTTAAGGTTTGATATGGTGTCTTACCATTTCTTTTGATTTATTTGTCCATATTTCATTAGTCTCTTTTTTTTGCAACCATGATTCCATATCTACTACTTATATTTTGTCGTAAGTTTTAATTCATTAAGTAATAAGTATTAAGTTTTACGTAGCACTTTTAAAATTTGTCAGGCATTGTACCGATGTTTCATTAAAAATGACATCCCAATGTACATATACATGTATGCTATTTCTCACACCATATCATCCACGGCCCCGTTCGAGTCAGTGGACAAAAGACTATATATCACCAAGTCTTTCAATTGGCCCTTGAGAAATGTGTATTTCCTGAGTAAACCCTCCCTGGTGAATCCAGCTTTCTCCAACACCCTCTGAGAAGCAATATTCTCCACCACTGCAAATGCTTGCAACCTTACCAGATCAGGGAAGTCCTTGAACACCTCCGATATAACCATCTTCACAGCTTTGGTGGCAATCCCCTGCCCCCAATGCTTTGCAGCTACACCATACCCTATGTCCGCCTTATGTCTGTCGGCGCCCGACCACCTGATGACCAAAACAAAGCCGATGGAGCGGTCATCTATACATATGGATCGACAAAAATGGTGGGGGATGCAGACTTCTTTGATGAAGGTCAAGGCTTCCTCCTTAGAGGTGATGGTCTTCCATCGGATGGTTCGAGTGACTTGCTCATCGCCCGCCCACAGTATGAAGTCATCCACATCGCTGACCCTGAATGGTCGAAAAGTAACCCTCTCGGAGTCCATCTATTGCAAAAATATTGATTACTGTGCTCTGTGGATCAGCACTAAGCGCTTGGGCTGAGGGATTATATAAAACTGACAGATGGATGCCCATATTATAATATTGAACGTTCTCTCTCTCGTTTACTGGTGTAGTTTGTTTCATGTGAATTTCATATGTTAAATTCTCGTTGTTTGGTTAACATGGTATTGGTCCTCCTACTCAATAATAATATATGGAAAGAATATTAAGTACACCATCTACCATTGAACCGAATCCATTTGAACCAATGATATTGGTATCCACCTCATGGTCCTTGAGCAATCAGCTGATTCAAATTTACTTATCTAGGGGGTGGCTTAAGGGTTTAAAGCAAGCTTTACTCCTAGAATCACTTTTTTTTTAATCATCTTTTTTTATACAATTTTGTCTTAATGGACTAAGTGATTTTTTTTAATCTTAATTGAAAAAACCACTTTTTCTCATTTCTTTTTTCAACCCTTAACTTTGTTATAATCAACGTTTTAATAATCGAATCCATCATTGAACAAGAAAAATAATTGAATCATGGTTCACCATGTGTCAATGATGACAAGTGCTATATTTGTTACAAGATTTGGGCTAAAATAAACCAGTAAGGTTGGTATTCTGTTGAGAATATTATGCAAGATTGCAAGAACAATTTTTTTTTAATTAGAATTTTTTGAATTCATAGTTGACTTGGTAATGCTATTAGAAATCCGTTGAAAATATGTAGGTAGATTTTTTGGCTTTGTTTATTTCTTTTCCTGTATAAATTTAGATTTTGCAAGACATGCAATTTTCAGCCCAAATTTCTGTGTTTATTATTTTATTGTTCTTACTCTAAAAAACCTACAAAGTGGTATCAGAGCCCTCTTTCTTTAGGAACCTGTGAAGTGTGTGTGTATCCAATGAGAGACAAACCACAACAAATCAAACACCTAGCCTTCATCTTGAAACCTAATATGACAGGAAATAATTTCTTGTCTGCACCTCCAGTTTTCATAGGAGAAAATTACCAAATATTGGCTGTGAAAATGAAGTCATACCTGCAAGCATGTGACTTGTGGGACTTGGTGGAAACAGATCCTGAGGATACAACAATAGCATAGATCAAGAACAACAGAGAGGAAAGAAAGAGGAGATATAAGGCCAAGACCTGCACCCACTCTACAATTTCAGAGACAATATTTACAAAGATCATGGCATGTTAAACAGCAAAACAGGCATGTGATCTTTTGAAAGATGAATATCAAGGAAACATTAAGACAAAGCAACAGGTCTTGAACCTGATGAGGGAATTTGAAATGCAGAAAATGGAGGAGATAGAAGCAGTTAAGGACTATACAGACAGGATGTTGATATTGGCCAACAATATTAAGATGCTAAGGGAAGAATTCTCTGACATAAGGGTAGTAGAGAAGATTTTGGTGACCTTGCCTGAGAGATTTGAATCCAAAATCTCTTCACTTGAAGAGTCCAAAGATCTGTCAATAATAACATTAGCAGAACTCATCAATGTACTACAAGCTCAAGAGCAAAGGAGAGCTTATAGAAAAGATGAGACAATTGAGAGAGCATTTCAAGTGAAAGAGGCTGATCAAGCTCAAGGAGGCAACAAAGAAAAGAAACAGTGGAGTAAGAAGAACAGCAAGAAAGGGGAAAGCAACAACAATGGAGGTAGCAAGGGCAATCACCCTCTATGTCCTTATTGTAAGAAAACCTCTTATTTGAAGAAAAAATGTTGGTTTAAACCTAAATTCAGTGCAGGGCATGCAAACAATTGGGGCATATGGAGAGGGTGTGTAAAAACAAACAACAAGAAGAACACCAAGCTCAAGCAGTGGATCAACACTAGGAGGAGCAACTTTTTGTTGCATCTTGTTTTTCTAGTAGCAGTTCAAGTGATGATTGGCTTATAAACAGTGGATGCACAAACCACATGTCTTTTGATGAATCCTTTTCAACGAAGTAAACAAGTCAGAGGTGTCAACAGTTAGAATTGACAATGGGCAGTATATTGAGGTGAAAGGTAAAGAGACTATTGCAATAAAAGGCTCAACAGGGTATAAAGCTAATTTCTTATGTATTTACTTATTCCTAAAATTGATCAAAAGCTGCTGAGTGTGGGACAATTGCTTGAGAAAGGCTATTCTATTGTGTTTAAGAATAAAATGTGTGTGATTGCTGACTCAGATGGTGTGTTCTGTTTTCTGTGAAAATGAATAGCAAAAGTTTCGGTCTAAATTGGAACAAGGATGAGTCTAGTGCATATCCATGTCCTTTGGACCAGGTTGAGTAATGGCACAAGAGGATGGGGCATTTTCACTATTTTGTATTGGATTACATGTAGAAAAAGGATCTTGTATGAGGAATGACTTACAATGGAGAAGGAGCAGCAGTGTGTGGAGTTTATCAGCTTGGAAAGCAAGCCAAATTGCCATTTATTGTTAACAAGGCATGGAGGGTAGTTGAGAAGCTTTAATTGATCCACATTGATGTTTCTGAAACTTTGAGGATTGCATCCTTAAGTGGTAACATGTATTTTATGGTTCTTATTGATGACTTTAGCAAAAAATGTTGGGTTTGTTTTCTTAAATAGAAGTTTGAGGTTGCTGGTGTGTTTTGGAAGTTCAAAACATGGATTGAAAATCGAAGTGGTTGTAGAATTAAGGTGATTAGGTCTGATAATGGGACTGAATATGCTGCTGACAAATTTGCTAAGTTTTGTGAAGCTGCAAGGATTGAACATCAGCTTACTGTAACTTATACTCCTAAGCAAAATGGAGTCTGTGAGAGGAATTAGTTACCCATTTTCCATTAAAAATAATATCCCATTATACAAATACATGATGCTATTTCTCATACTTCATCATCCACGGCCCCATTCGAATCAGTGGACAAAAGACTATATATCACCAAGTCTTTCAATTGGCCCTTCAGAAATGAGTGTTTCCTGAGTAAAGCCTCCCTGGTGAATCCAGCTTTCTCCAACACCCTCTGAGAAGCAATGTTCTCCACCACAGCAACTGCTTGCAACCTTACCAGATCAGGGAAGTCCTTGAACACCTCTGATATAACCATCTTCACAGTTTTGGTGGCAATCCCCTGCCCCCAATACTTTGCAGCTACACCATACCCCATGCTCGCCTTCTGTCTGTCGGCGCCCGACCCCCTGATGACATAAACAAAGCCGATGGAGCGGTCATCTATGCATATGGATCGATAAAAAGGGTGGGGGATGCAGACTTCTTTGATGAAGGTCAAGGCTTCCTCCTTAGAGGTGATGGTCTTCCATCGGATGGTTCGAGTGACTTGCTCATCGCCCGCCCACAGCATTAAGTCATCCACATCGCTTACCCTGAATGGTCGAAGAGTTAGGCTCTCGGAATCCATCTATGCCAAAGATATTGATTACTTTGCTCTGTGGATCAGCGCTGAGCGCTTGGGCTGAGGGATTATATAAAACTGACAGACGGATTACTCATATTTCTCGTTGTTTGTCAACAATGTGTTGGTCATCAAGCTTAATAATAGTAGAAGTGGAAAGGATATTGAGTACACTTTCCGCCATTCAACCCACTGATATTGGCATCCACCTCATGGTCCTTGCTACAGCTGACTCAAATTGACAAATTGACAGATAAAAGGGAGGGAGGAGGGAGGGGGGAGGGGGGTTGGTATCCACCTCATGGTCCTTGACCTACAGCTGACTCAAATTTGACAAAGGCGGGGGGAGGATGTTGAGGGCTTTTTGAACTTTTAGCAATGACTCATATTTCTCGTTGTTTGTCAACAATGTGTTGGTCATCAAGCTTGATAATAGTAGAAGTGGAAAGGATATTGAGTACACTTTCCGCCATTCAACCCACTGATATTGGTATCCACCTCATGGTCCTTGCTACAGCTGACTCAAATTGACAGATTAAAAGGGAGGGAGGGGGAAGGGGGGTTGGTATCCACCTCATGGTCCTTGACCTACAGCTGACTCAAATTTGACAAATTGACTCATAAAGGAGGCGAGGGGAGGATGTTGAGGGCTTTTTTAACTTTTAGCAATTTAAAAAAATGGTAGTTGAAAAAATATTGATAGATTTATGACAATTTTGGTCATGTGGAAGACATCTCTTCGATAGACATTTTTTATAATTTGACAAATTTGAATGTCTCATGATTTTAAAATTAGATGTGTCTCTTGAAAATACACTTTTCACAATTTCACAAAATCCAATATATATTAAAAATTGTGAAAATGATTTTAAAACTAAAGATGTCTCTTTTCAATATAAATTCAAAATTTTCTACAGTGTATGAAAATTGTGGAAAATGTCTGTGTCTTTACTTTCAGTATAAAACCAATTTTTTTAAA
Source organism: Vitis vinifera (assembly GCF_030704535.1). Taxonomy (NCBI): domain Eukaryota; kingdom Viridiplantae; phylum Streptophyta; class Magnoliopsida; order Vitales; family Vitaceae; genus Vitis; species Vitis vinifera. The sequence goes on along the minus strand of NC_081818.1, from coordinate 6,026,034 downwards.
ATTGTGGAAGGTGTCTCTTGAAGAGACACCTTCAACCTTCCACAATTCCCAAAAAATGGAATTATAATGAAAGTGTCTCTTCAAGATACACCTTCCATAATCTTTAAAAAAATTGAGTTTATACTGAAAGTGTCTCTTCAAGAGACACTCTTTACAATTTTCATTCATAGTAGAAAATTTCGAATTTATATTGAAGAGAGACAACTTTAGCTTTAAAATAATTTCCACAATTTTTAAGACATATTGGATTTTGTGGAATTGATGTGACTTATGGTAGCTTAGCTTTAAAGGCGTATCAACAAAATTTATATCTTAAATACTATTACTAAAGTAGCCAAGCTACTATAGCATAGTGGTTCTAGAATCGTTCACTGGGAAGAGTTTTTGCAAATACTAGTGATATTCAAATTAGGAAAATAAGTGATTTTCTTATGGATGTTAGCTTTAAAAGAAGATGTAAATGGTTTTAGAAAGATTTAAACTAATCTAAGCTAACATTAAAGACTAAAATGAAAGGGTGTAAAAACAAGTTTCTCCAAGATAGGATAGCTATGCTTTGGCTCTTATGCAAATTGGAAATCTCAGGATAGGCTTCTCGCGTTGGGGTTGCAACTATGGTGATGCTTGCTTCCCGAACCGGTATGAATTTAGCAAATCAAGTTTTAATCCTTTGAAATGGCAAAACAGATGATAGTGAATTTCATCAATGGTTATTCACCTTAGACTTCCTTTGAATGGCTTGTAAGAGATAACTAATGGTTTAAAGCCAAAAGCTTACCAAATATTAGCAACTCAAAGTCATTCCAGGTGATAAACTCACTTTTCAATGGTCATTGAAATTGGTTCTAACGGATTACTGCAAAACTTGGAATTGAAAACCTCACCTTCTAATAGCTCGTACGAGATAACTAATGGATAGAAATCCAAAAGCTTATCAAGTATTAGCCGTCGGCAGTTGTCCAAAGGAAATAAAAACCAGACTTTGCATTAATGAACCATTAATGAAAAACGACTACCTTACCTTCCAGGTGCAAGAAATTTCCATGAGATTGCATCCAAGCCATCACATAACATCCATACTTTGAGAAACTTAGAAGTTTTAGCCAATCATCCTCTGAGGAAAAGTCCTCAGAGGCTATTTGGCTACTAAGAAAATAGAAATGGGGAAGAACAGGAGAAGAGAGAAAAATAGAGCTTTATATATTTCTAAATTAATGTACAGAGGATCGATCACCCAATAATAATTTTTTGGAGGTGTTGTGCACCTCTATATATAGCAAAATTACAAGATAAAGCCTTATGTCGGCTGAATACAAGGTTACAAAAGGAATTTACACGAGAAAATATCAAGCTAAAAATATCTGGGAAGTCGGTGGTGCGTGTGTGGAGAAACAGAGGAAATTTGGCAAGGTAAAAGGTTACTTGCGAAATTTTGGCAAGGTAAAAGGTTACCTTGCGAAATTTTCGCAAGGTGAATTACTCATGATGCGAAGTGCCATATTTTCGTATCATGAGTAAATTCACCTTGCCAAATTTGGCAAGGTGCATTTTCACCTTGCGAAAATTGCATTTTGGCAAGGTACTTTGCCTTGCCTTGCGAAATGGCTATCCCTTTGTTTGTGCTCGTGTTTCCACTTGAAATTCAAGCCTGTAAACTTCCAAAATCCTTGCTTTAACTTGTCCAAGTAGCTCCTCCATCATTTGGCATGCTTGAATTGATTCATAAGCTGATAAAAACATGTAAACTTGCCACAAAATGGTTAAAACCAATTACTAAGGACCTTAATGAATTAATTGGGTTAAATGAATATGATTACTACTCAAAGGTGCTTAAAACCATTATAATTAGGTCTACAAAATAACACTTTTTGGTAGTAATCAGGAATTGTGGAAAATGTTTTTTCAAGAGACACCTTTAGTATAAATCTAATTTTTTAAAATTGTAGAAGGTGTCTCTTGAAGAGACACCTTTAGTATATATTGGAATTTGTGGAATTGTGAAATTATAGAAAATGTCTCTTCAAGTGACACCTTTTGTATAAATTAAAATTTTTAGGAATTGTAAAAGGTATATCTTCAAGAGACATCTTTAGCTTTAAAATCATGACACATTCAAATTTGTCAAATTGTGGAAGGTGTCTCTTCAAAAGACACCTTTAATGCATATTGGATTTTTTTTCACGTGAAAAATGTCTTTTCAAGAGGCACCTTTAATATAAATCCAATTTTCTGAAATTGTAGAAAGTGTCTCTTCAAGAAATACCTTTAACTTAAATTTAATTCTTTTATGATTTTGAAAATTGTGAAATGTGTCTCTTCAAAAGACATCTTCCACGTGGCCAAAACTACCGTAGAACTATCAATATTTTCTCAACAACCAATTTTTAATAATTATTTTTTAAAATTGCGGTAAAAGTTATAAAAAAAAAAAAAAATCGTGTGGGGGGTGGTCTGATAGTGGTGCTTTATTCTTAGAATCACTTGTTTTCTAATTTATTATCCTTTTTAATACAATTTTGTCCTAATGGACTAAGTTTTTTTTTTTTTTTAACTAAAAAATATACCAAGTTTTATATTTAGAGCTATTTTGTCCATTTATATGTAAGTTTGCAAAGTTCCTTACTATATATATATATATACATGCTATAAAATTTAAGTTTCTTTTTTTATGTGAAAAGAGCCTAAAAAATCCTTACACTTTTCATTACCCAAAACTTTCAAAGGTGTTTGCTTTCATTCTTAAGTTCGTGAGAGAGAATTACATCCTCTTATAACATTGAGGAGTTTATTAAGAAGCAAGGTAGTGTTGCATTCCAAACATAAAGTAAGGTGTAGGTATTTGATGTAAGTCTTAGAGATTAGCAATCAATAAATAAATTTGTGTACTTAATTCTTCACAGTTAGTGAAGTACAACTTTGTAATCTTTGATCCCTTGATTTTATATTCACAAAATCATAAAATTAAAATATAACAAATATAAAATAAAATAAATAATAACGGCGATGAACTAAATAAAAATAAAAATCTTGAAAGAAATGGGGAAGAGGTGCTATTGGAAAAGAAAACGGGAGAAAGACGACGACACATGGGGCGTTAGGCAGCAGGAAGGAGGGTGGCAAGAGGAGGAGGCAAAGATCTACGTGGCTGAGAGGCAAAGACTAGTGCAGGGGGAGGGGGGTTTTCGGTGACAGACGACGGCTATTGGAGCTAGGCTGGCCTAGGGGGTGGGGAGAAAGAAAAAGACACTTTTATAGTCATCAAAATGGCATCATTTTCGTTCAAGAAGCATCAAAACAACGTCGTTTTGATGTTGTAAAAAAAGAAAAAAAAATCAATGGTTGAACCATTCGGTTCATAGAGAATCAATTGGACCATCAGTTCACCAAGTCTGATTTCGATTCAACGATCTTCTGGCTTAATTCACCAAATTGAACCGGAACCGTGATCAATTGGCCAATCCAGTCCGATTTTTAAAACTATGATGTAAACATCCATTTGGTTATTCTCAACCTACTCTTCACGTCACCATGTATGAGGTGATTATACTGAGGATCTCTAGGTTGATTAGGAAAGCTTTGGGTCTCTATTCTCTTTTTAAGAAATTGCTTGCATTTCCTCTTAAGGTCCTTGCCTTGACTTTTGTTGAGTATTAGGAGATTCTTGTGAGCTTATTTAATGTTTCAAAGGGATCTATCCGTACAGATATTATTACAGTTAAATGACCTTTTTTTTTTTTTTTTCTTTGGGTTTGTGATGGTAGTGGAGGGATCGACCAATATACCTATGCATATATATGAGATTTCCTTACCTATATGCATATATTTCTATCAAAAATTTGTTTATTACTCTCACGCGTGCACCCATCACATATATGTGTGTGTGATGATGTATAGTTTTAAGGTTATGATGATGGTGATGATTATGCTTATGTATAGTTTTAAGGTTATTACTCTTGTACTCCCACACACACACATATATATATATATGATGTATAGTTTTAAGATTATGATGATAATGATTATACTTCTATTGTAATCGCTCACAACTCTCTCATCTTGTACCAATTTTTGACATAGTGGATCTTCTTCTCTTCTACTTATGGTTTTTCACGTCTAAGGATTCCAGGTATATCTATGTATTCTTATTTTGTTTTTCTTATTGATTATTCTCGTTATTTTGTAACACATTTATCCGAATGACTTTACTAAGCTAAGCTAAAATTGACTACTACAAATTGACTTTGAGTGTGGGCATAATAATCGTAATAGCTAACGAGAGAAATAGTATATTAAATATGTGGATAAAACCATGTCATTGGATGCTTTCGAATTGAGTTTTTCAAAAAGTAATTTTTATAAGAACAATTGATAAATATTTCCTTATATGAAAATATGTTTGATAACTTCAAAAACGTCTTTTCTACATTCAGAACATTTCTTAAAACTAATTTGTATTTATAGTATTGTATTTTTAATCATTATCTGTATAATTATTTTTTATAATATACTAAAAAAATTAAATGAAAATAAGTGAGAATAATTAAAATATCTTCCCAAAAAATATTATATTTTCATAACAATTCTCATAAAAACTCATTTTGGGAATAATTGACAATCAAACATATTTCTATATTTTTTTTTCCTTTTGTCCTAAAAACAAAAAAACTATTCTTAAGAATATGTATCAAACATAACCTTAATAATGTTAAAGGGAGAGCAACATGTGATATGTAAAAAAGAAAAAAATTAATTATAATAACCGAATATGTGTGACGAATCGAGTGACAAGTTAAGATATAATTTTACTTATTTGATAAAATCAATTACTGTTTTGGAAAAATAATTTTTAAAACTATTTATTTGTTAATATTTTATCATATTTTTTGCTTTATTTTAAATTTTACAGTATTTATTTTGTTAAAAATAAAAAATTTAATGAATTGCAATGCATAGGTGGAAAGTAAATCATGTCTTAGAACATTCCTACCTAACCAATAAGTCAAATGTACTAGTTGTGTATGAGACGGTGTTAATAAGAAAAATCAACAAACATTTCTAGATATATTATTGAAAAAAATCAACACAATATGTTCAATCAATTGGAATTGCAAAATTTTTGTTCCTATTGTTATAAACATACAATTCATAGAAAGATAAATAAAAATAAATAAAAAATTGAATCAACGGCCTGTATATCACTCTTCCAAGGACCAGTAAAAATAATATAGTATATAATGTTATATATATAACATATAGAAATAAACCAAATCCTATTTATGCTATTTATAAATTCTAATTCATTTTTTTATCCAAATGAAATTGGATTTTTAGGATAAAGAATAAACAAACCATGGATAAATCCAAATGACCTTGTTGATGTTATGATGTTGCCTTTACTTTTTGCATAATTTGAGTCATCATATCCTAGAACATGTCCATCCTCACCATCATAAGCGTAGGAAGTGTCCACAATTCTATTTTTAAGTTAATTGAAAAGAAATTAATGGTTTCTTAATAAAATATATTTTTGTAAGGGGTTTTGTATTATCATAGAGGAAATATCTTATTGTAAGATCTTCTTTTATAAATAGTTATCTTTGACAATTATACAATTAATTTCTAATATAAAATCTTTCGGGTGTAATATGTTGATTTCAACATAAACTCAATATCCCTTCAAGTTGAGAGTTTATGTGGTACAATAACTTAGTAAATCATGATTACCCAATAACCAATGTCATGATTCGTCGTAAGTCTTGTCTAATGTGTAACCATAGATACCAGTACACTCACCATGAGAAACTCATCCAGATGACCAAGATCAATCATCTCTCCAATTAGGAAGTAATGTACTACAACTTCAAATGGATTGCTTGAATTCATAAACAAAAATAACTCAGCAATCTTACAAAGAGCCACGAATTGGATCTTTCATACAACTACTAATACACTCAAGTCACGTATAGTAGAAGTGATGTAGGTCTGAATGCTAAAATCAATATCAATGAAAATGAGGATAGTAAAGTGAAAAGTCAAGTTTAATGTTTTAAGAACTCCATCCCAATAGGTACATTATACATGGAAGAGTTATGTCACTTGAATTCAAACTTTTTACATCATTTATTCATCAAAGTGTTGTAGAAACATTTTTCATTATCAGTTATGAGGTGTTAAGGGATATTATACCGATAAATGATGTTAGCTTGAATGAAGTTGACAATAATCCATTTTTTTACCTCTTTAAGTGGCACAACTTCTGCCCATTTGGAGATGTAGTCTACAACTACCAATATATATGCATGACCTCTGGAAGATTTCAATGTGATTAGTCCTACTACATCAAGTCCTTATGCATTCAAAGGCGCACTATAAAGCAATGCTAGGATGTAAGGGCTTCAAAGGTTGATAAATAAAGTTTGAAGTAACTTAACGAGCTTGACATCTTTTTGCATAATTCATGGAGTTTTCAAACATCGTCAACCAATAACACCCTATTCTTTTACTTGAAAATGAAAGTTTGGACCGGATTAATAGGTGCACAACATATCCCGGAATATGCTTCTTATAAAACCTTGGTTGCTTCATGTTTTCCTAATCAACAAAGAAACACTTCATCAAAGGACCACTTATAAAATGTATTATTGTGGTAAATAACTGAGGTGCTCATCATCATATTTTAATTCTTGGACATGGATTATTAGGAAGTACTCTGTTTTATAAGTAGTCGATGAGTGGTTGTCTCCTGTCTTCTTTTTCGACCTCAAAAACAAATATAGGGTTAAAACTCTTTTTCATCACTTACATCTTCAAAAATTATTTGCACAACCCAACTTTGAAATTGGATGTTAATTTAATATCCGACGTGTGGGGACCTTCCCCCAAGTGGTAAACCACTATTGGCCCATGTGACACTCCTCTCAGTACGGTCCAAGAGGATGGGGCATTTTCACTATTTTGTATTGTACGAGGAATGACTTACAATGGGGAAGGAGCAGCAGTGTGTGGAGTTTATCAGCTTGGAAAGCAAGCCAAATTGCCATTTCTTGTTAACAAGGCATGGAGGGTAGTTGAGAAGCTTTAATTGATCCACATTGATGTTTGTGAACCTTTAAGTGGTAACATGTATTTTATGGTTCTTATTGATGACTTTAGCAAAATATGTTGGGTTTGTTTTCTTAAATAGAAGTTTGAGGTTGCTGGTGTGTTTTGGAAGTTCAAAACATGGATTGAAAATCGAGGTGGTTGTAGAATTAAGGTGATTAGGTCTGATAATGGGACTGAATATGCTGCTGACAAATTTGCTAAGTTTTGTGAAGCTGCAAGGATTGAACATCAGCTTACTGTAACTTATACTCCTAAGCAAAATGGAGTCTGTGAGAGGAATTAGTTACCCATTTTCCATTAAAAATAATATCCCATTATACAAATACATGATGCTATTTCTCATACTTCATCATCCACGGCCCCATTCGAATCAGTGGACAAAAGACTATATATCACCAAGTCTTTCAATTGGCCCTTCAGAAATGAGTGTTTCCTGAGTAAAGCCTCCCTGGTGAATCCAGCTTTCTCCAACACCCTCTGAGAAGCAATGTTCTCCACCACAGCAACTGCTTGCAACCTTACCAGATCAGGGAAGTCCTTGAACACCTCTGATATAACCATCTTCACAGTTTTGGTGGCAATCCCCTGCCCCCAATGCTTCGCGGCTACACCATACCCCATGTCCGCCTTATGTCTGTCGGCGCCCGACCCCCTGATGCATGGTTCAAAGTCGCGGTATCGGTCATTGACTCGGAGGGTCACGAGGCATATCGGTATCGGTGTCTCGGTTCGGTATCGGGCGATACGTAAAATAAGATAATTAAAATTTTCAAAAAATTATAAAAATATTATATAAATTAAAAAACAAAATAGATATAATTAAATAAATTGAAAATTTTAATAAAACAATTTTTTTTTTTACATTTAACTCAAAGTTATTTATGATAATATTAAAAATTGAGGATTTAATTATCACTTTACCATATAAATATTTTAATTTATCATTAAACCTCATATATATACCTTTCATATCATTTTAACAAATGGGTACTCAATTTTCCTAATTAGTTATTATTAAATAAGATTAATATAAAAGGTATTTTTCAGGTAAATTGGCCTTAATTCTCCGTGTAAATCCGTATAAAAGGTAGCTTTTTTACTTTACTAATTTGAGCCCCAATCTCCCGTCCTCGCCACCATTGCTGTCAAGACCCACAACAGAGCTCTCAATCTCCCACCCTCGCACACCACCATGCTGTCAAGACCCACAACAGACGACACCACTTGCAATCGCAAATTTATAACCGTTCCTAACATGGGAGGGGGAGCAATCTGATTGCGAGGGGTTGTCTTGTCGACGCCGCCGATGAAATATTCAGTCCACTTGACGAGTCACCACCGCCGACACCAAAGCTCCACCCTCTGGTAATGCTCGATTTTGAGGAAAATCAGGTAAGTAAATCATAAATCATGCCCTCATCCTTCGGTGGTTTCTCCGCTTATTTCCGAATGGGTTACGGTTAGGGTTTTTTCTTCTTCATCTTCTTTGATCTTCTTATTGATGGTTTAAAATTTCAGAATAGGTGTTTGCTTTTGGAAGGGCAATCTCTGGTTAATTTTTTTTTTTTATTTTATGAAAAATTTGAAAATTCTCTGTAACCTAACCGAGTCAACCGAGTTAACTCGGAAACTCAGACAAGTCAGTCGAGTCTAACCGATTCCCAGTCGAGTTCATGCATTATACCGTATCTGGTATCGGTCTCGTCGCGGCAGGTGTCGAGGCGGATACGACTCGGCCGAGTCGTACCGGACTCGGCCGATACTTTGAACCTTGCCCTGATGACATAAACAAAGCCGATGGAGCGGTCATCTATACATATGGATCGACAAAAAGGGTGGGGGATGCAGACTTCTTTGATGAAGGTCAAGGCTTCCTCCTTAGAGGTGATGGTCTTCCATCGGATGGTTCGAGTGACTTGCTCATCACCCGCCCACAGTATTAAGTCATCCACATCGCTCACCCTGAATGGTCGAAGAGTTAGGCTCTCGGAATCCATCTATGCCAAAGATACTGAATGCATTGCTCTGTAGATCAGCGCTGAGCGCTTGGGCTGAGAGATTATGTGAAACTGACAGACGGATTACTCATATTTCTCGTTGTTTGTCAACAATGTGTTGGTCCTCCAGCTTAATAATAGTAGAAGTGGAAAAGATATTGAGTGCACTTTCCGCCATTCAACCGAGTCCATTTGAACCACTGATATTGATTGGTATCCACCTCATGGTGGACCATGAGCTACAGCTGACTCAAATTGACAAATTGAGGGGGGTGTGGGGGGTTGATCTGATAGTGGTGCTTTATTCTTAGAATCACTTGTTTTCTAATTTATTATCCTTTTTAATACAATTTTTTCCTAATGGATTGAGTATTTTCCTTTTTTTAACTCAAAAATATACCAAGTTCTATATTTAGAGCTATTTTGTCCATTTATACGTAAGTTTGCAAAGTTCCTTACTTTATATATATACATATTGTAAAATTCAAGTTTCTTTTTTTTTTTTTTTTATGTGAAAAGAGCCTAAAAAGTCCTTACACTTTCCATTACCTAAAACTCTCAAAGGTGTTTGCTTTCATTCTTAAGTTCGTGAGAGAGAATTACATCCTCTTATAACATCGAGAAGTTTATTAAGAAGCACGGTAGTGTTGCATTCCAGACATAAAGTAAGGTATAGGTATTGGATGTAAGTCTTAGATATTAGCAATCAATAAATAAATTTGTGTACTTAATTCTTCATAGTTAGTGAATTACAACTTTGTAGTCTTTGATCCCTTGATTGTATATTTACAAAGTCTTTATAAGGCTTTATAAGTGGTTTTTCATGTAAATCACTTGTGTATGTGTATGATTGGAATTCTTAATCTATTGATTAATTGTCCAATTAATTAAAGAATTCTTAAAATTAAATATTTGAAATCTTTAGGCTAATTGAATAATAAACTATGTATTCACTCGTTTCTTTGTTGTCCCACATATTTATTGACCATCAATGGCAACCCTTGACTTCCGTAACTAGAACATTATATCCTCATTATGCATGGATATTCTATGTAAACCAATGTTTTAAGAATTAGATCAGTCATTGAACCAAAAGAATTACTAGTTCATGATTTACTAGTCGGATCGACGATCGAACCACAATTGAACTGACGTCGTTATAAATATCTAATTTATATATTATTAAAATTTTAAAATAATTTTAAAAATAAAAATAATATAATTGATATATTATTTAAAAATTAAAATTTTATTTGAAAATAATAAAATTATTTGAAAATTAGAAAACTAGTTTCAAATTAGAAATTAAAATTAAAAATCTTAAAATTTATTTTTAAATCAAAAAACTATTTTTAAAATAAAAATTATTTAAAATTACATTTAAATTAAAATGACAAGTTTTAAAAATCATAAAATAAAAAAATAACAAATATAAAATAAAATAAATAATAATGGCAATGAACAAGGTAAATAAAAATAAAAATAAAAATCTCGAAAGAAATGGGGAAGAGACACCATAGGAAAAGAAAATGGGAGAAAGGTTGCGGCGCATGGGGCGTTGGGCAGTAGGAAGAGGGGTGGCAAGGGGAAGGGGGGCAAAGACCGCTGGTGCTCTGCGTGGGTGGGATCAAAGACTGGAGTAGGGGGAGGGGGGGTTGTTGGCAGCAGGCGGCAGCTATTGAAGTTGGGCAGGCTGCCGGGGGTGGGGGAAAGAAAAAGATACTTTAAATAGTCATCAAAATAGCATCATTTTGATTCAAGAAGCATCAAAACAACATTGTTTTGATGTTGTAAAAAAAAAAGGTTAAACCATCCAGTTCAAAGAGAATCCGCTGGTTCATCAATCGAACTGCCAATTCATTAGGTCCAATTTCCATTCAACCATCTTTTGGCCTAATTCATCAAATTGGATCGGAATCGTGATTGACCAACAGTAAGACCAATTGATCCGGTCCAATTTTTAAAACCATGATGTCAACATCCATTTGGTTATTCTCAACCTATTTTTTAGGTCACCATGTATGGGGTGATTATACTGAGGATCTCTAGGTTGATTAGGAAAGCTTTGGGTCTTTGTCCTCTTTTTAAGAAATCGCTTGCATTTCCTTTTTAAGGTCCTTGCCTTGACTTTTGTTGAATATTAGGAGATTCTTGTAGCTTATTTAATGCTCCAAGGGATCTACCCATATACATATTGTTATAATTTGGTAACCCAAGTTCTTTTTTAATTGATCCGAAAAACTTGCGGTGTAACATATGTGATAAAGTTAAAATTATGATTTTTTTTTTTTAAGGTTATGATGATGATGATTATGCTTATGTATAGTTTTAAGGTTATGATGATGATGATTATGCTTATGTGTGTGTGTGATGATGTATAGTTTTAAGACTATGATGATAATGATTATACTTCTGTTATAGTTGCTCACAACCATGGTTTTAAAAATTGGACCAGACTGGCCAGTCTGACCGGTTTGATCGTCGGCCGATCACTAATTCGGTCCAGTTCAACCATTTGGGCCAGGGAGCCTTTAAACTGGCGTTGGATCGCCGGAACCACGGTCAGACCAATGAACCAAATGACTATGCCGGTTTCGATGAACCGAATAGTTCTCCTCCCCCATCCAACGCTTCATCAGCTCACCTCAGTGCCACCGCCGTCCTACAACCATCCTTCTTCTCATCCCCTCGCAATGCCCCGACCTAGATTTTTTCCCCTTTTTGGTGTCAAAACCCTTCCTTCTTCCTCACTCTTCCTCACCCAGACTTTTTCCCTTTCCGCTTCCAGTGCCCCCCAAAACCCTTCCTTCTACCTCTCCCTTCCCTACCTAGATTTTTTCCCTTTCCTTTCCGATGCTCCCACCCAGATTTTTTACATTTTCTAATAGCCCCAAAACCCTACCTTTTTGGCCGCCCAAATTTTTGACATTTTTTATTTTCCTTTTTGACATTTTTTGACCTTTTTGGCCGCCCTTTCCAATTTTTATTTTTTTTATTTTTTTTACTCTATCAACGTTATTATTTATTTTATTTTATATCTATTATTTTTTTACTTCATGATTTTTAAAACTTGTGATTTTAATTTAAATAAATGAAAATAATAAATATTATAATTTTAAAATAAATTTATGATTATAAAATAAGTTTTTGATTTAAAATTTCAAAATTTAAATTTAAATTCTGATTTTAATTTAAAATTTTAATTTGAAACTAATTTTATGATTTTTAAATAAAAATTTAATTTTTAAATAATATATAAATCATTATTATTATTATTATTATTAATTTTAATAATATATAAATTATATATTTATGACATCACCGGTTCGACCGTCGGTCCGACCAGTGAACCGTGAATTGGTAACTTTTCCGATTCAATACCCGATCCGATTTTGAAAACATTGCTTACAACTCTCTTTTCTAGTATCAATTTTTGACATAGTGGATCTTCTTCTCTTCTACTTATGATTTTTCTTCTTATAAGGTTTCCACGTAAATTTATATATTCTTATTCTTTTCTTATTGCTTATTCCTGTTATTTTGTAACACATTTATCTGGATGACTTTACTAAGCTAAGCTATACATTCTTATTATCTTTGCTAGCTACACCTTCTATCCCACCTCTCATAGGATTGGGTTCTAAACCAATGATCTTTGGAACAAAATTATCAACTTAAACCAATCTTTAAAATAATTTTCCCTTTCCAATTAGATTATATAAAAAGTCTGAAATTGCTAATTTGTACCCATCTCTAAAGCCAATTACAAATATTCAACTTTTGTTAGTTATGAAATTATTGGGATTCAAGCACACAAACTACAACTACTTTAGGGGACTACTGATTTTCTTACAGTAGTTCGTCATCCACGGCCACGCTTATGTCAGTGGACAAGAAACTATATATCACCAAATCCTTCAATTGGCCCTTGAGATATGTGTATTTCCTGAGTAAACCCTCCTTGGTGAACCCAGCTTTCTCCAACACCCTCTGAGAGGCCTTATTCTCCACTGCAGCAAATGCCTGCAACCTTACCAGATCAGGGAAGTCCTTAAACACCTCTGATACAGCCATCTTCACTGCTTTGGTGGTAATCCCTTGCCCCCAATACTTCGCAGCTATCGCATACGCTATGTCCGCCTTACATATGTCGTTGCCCGACCACCGGTAGACCGAAACAAAGCCGATGGAGCGGTCGTCAATACATATGGACCGACGCCATGGGTGGGGGATGCAGACATCTTTGATGAAGGTCAAGGCTTCCTCCTTAGAGGTGACGGTCTTCCACCGGATGTTTCGAGTGACTTGATCATCGCCTGCCCATAGTATGAAGTCATCCACGTCGCTGACCCTGAATGGTCTAAGAGTGACCCTCCCGGAATCCATCTATGGCAGAAATATTGATGATTGTTTCTGTACCAGCGCTAAGCCCTTGAGCTTGGGGATTACATAAAACTAATAGATTGACGGATGCCCATATATGTTGAATTTTCTTTGTTTGGTAGTGACAATGTGAGGATGGAGGTTGATGATGGGTTTTTGTTCTCATATGATTCTATGTGTATGTAATTCTTGGTCCTCCAATTCAGTAATAATAGAAGTCGATTGGATATTGAGAGCCAATGGTATTGGCATTCAACTCATGGGCCTTAAACAGTACTGGTCATCATCTACAATTGGCTGCTACAAATTGACTCTGACTGTGGACAATGGACCAAGGTCATTTTCATGTGAATATATATGATTTTCATATGTTGAATTTTCTTTGTTTGATTAGTATTATATTGGTAGTGACAATGTGAGGATGGAGGTTGATGATGGGTTTTTGTTGTCATATGATTCTATGTGTATGTAATTCTTGGTTCTCCAATTCAATAATAATAGAAGTCGATTGGATATGGAGAGCCAATGGTATTGGCATCCAACTCATGGTCCTTAAACAGTGGTCATCATCTACAATCGACTGCTACAAATTGACTCTGAGTGTGGGCATACCAACCGTAATAGCTGACGAGAGAAATAGTATATTAAATATGTGGATAAAACCATGTCATTGGCTGCTTTCGAATCCAGTTTTTCAAAAAGTAATTTTTATAACAATTGATTTATATTTTCTTATATAAAAATATGTTTGATAACTTCAAAAACGTTTTTTCTACATTCGAATATTTCTTAAAACTAATTTTTATTTATAGTATTGTATTTTTAATCATTCTTTGTACAATTATTTTTTATAATATACTAAAAAATAAATAAAAATAAGTGAGAATAATTAAAATATCTTCCCAAAAAGTACTCAATTTTCATAACAATTCTCGTAAAAACTTATTTTGGGAATAACCGACAATCAAACATATTTTTGTATTTTTTTTCTCCTAAAAATAAAAAACTATTCTTAAGAATATGTATCAAACATAACCTTAATGATCTTGCATGGAGAGCAACATCTCACATGTAAAAAAGAGAATTTTAATTATAATAATCAAATATGTGTGGCGGAGTGACAAGTTAAGAAATAATTTTACTTAATAGATAAAATCAATTACTATTTTGAAAAAATAATTTTTAAAACTATTTATTTGCTAATACTTGATCATATTTATTTCTTTATTTTAAATTTTATAGTATCTATTTTCTTAAAAATAAAAAATTTAATGAATCACAATGCATAGGTGGCAAGTAAATCATGTCTTAGAACATTTCTACCTAGCCAATAAGTCAAATGTACTAGTTGTGTACGAGATGATGTTAATAAGAAAAATCAATAGACATTTCTAGATATATTATTGAAAAAAATCAACATAATACGTTCAATCCGTTGGAATTACGAAAATTTTGTTCCTATTGTTATAAACATACAATTCATAGAAAGATAAATAAAAAAAATAAAAAATTGAAAATAGTCTATGTGTCACTCTTTCAAGGAACAATAAAAATAATATAGTATATAATGTTATATATATATATATATATATATATATATATATATATATATATATATATATATATATATGTATGTATGTATGTATGTATACATAACATATAGAATAAACCAAATCCTATTTATATTATTTATAAATTCTAATTCATTTTTTTATGAGAATGAAATAGGATTTTTGGGATAAGGAATAAACAAACCATGGATAAATCCAAATGACCTTCTTGATGTTATGATGTTGCCTTTACTTTTTGCATAATTTGAGTCATCATATCCTAAAACATGTCCATCCTCGCCATCATAAGCGTAGGAAAGTCTCTAGCAATTCTATTTTTAAGTTAATTGAAAAGTCATTAATGGTTTTTTAATAAGATATATTTTTGTAAGGGGTTTTGTATTATCATAGAGGAAACATCTTATTATAAGATCTTTTATAAATAGTTATCTTTGACAATTATACAATTAGTTTCTAATATAAAATCTTTCAATAAAATTAGGAAAATATACATAGAAACATATTTTGACTTAAATAGGAAGTCTCTTTTTAGGGTATAATATGTTGATTTCAACACAAACTCAATATCCTCTCAAGTTGAAAGTTTACGTAGTACAATAACATAGTAAATCATGATTACCCAATAACCAATATCATGATTCGTCGTAAGTCTTATCCAATATGTAACCATACATACTACTGCACTCATCATGAGAAACTCATTCAGATTATCAAGACCAAACATCCCTCCAATTAGGAAGTAATGTACTACAACTTCAAATGGATTGTTTGAATTCATAAACCGAAATGGCTCATCGATCTTACAAAGAACCATGAATTGGATCTTTCATACAACTCCTAATGCACTCAAATCATGTACAATATAAGTAATATAAGTTTGAATACTAAAATCAATATCAATGAAAATGAGGATAGTAAAGTGAAAAGTCAAGTTTAATCTTTTAAGAACTCCATACCAATAGGTACATTATACATGGAAGGGTTATGTAACTTGAATTCAAAATTTTTACATAGTTTATTCATCAAAGTCTTGTAGAAACATTTTTCATTATCAGTTATGAGGTGTTAAGGGATATTATATCGATAAATGATGTTAGCTTGAATGAAGTTGACAACAATCCCTTTTTTTTACCTCTTTAAGTGGCACAACTTCTGCCCATTTGGAGATGTAGTCTACAACTACCAATATATATGCATGACCTCTGGAAGACTTTAGTGTGATTAGTCCTACTACATCAAGTCCCTCTGCATTCAAAGGCGCACTATAAAGCAATGGTAGGATGCAAGGGCTTCAGAGGTTGATAAATAAAGTTTGCATGAACTTAACAAGATTGACATTTTTTGCATAATTCATGGGGTCTTCAACCATCGTTGGCCAATAATACCCCATTCTTTTACTTGAAAATGAAAGTTTGGACCGGATTAATAGGTGCACAACATATCCCGGAATGTGCTTCTTATAAAACCTTGGTTGCTTCATGTCCTCCTAATCAACAAAGAAACAGTTCATCAAAGAACCACTTATAAAATGTATTATTGTGGTAAATAACTGAGGTGCTCGTCATCGTATTTTAATTCTTGGACATGGATTATTAGGAAGTGTTCTGTTTTATAAGTAGTCGATGAGTGGTTGTCTCCGGTCTTCTTTTTTTTTTCGACCTCAAAAACAGATATAGGGTTAACCTCTTTTTCATCACTAACATCTTAAAAAATTATTCGCACAACCCAACTTTGAAATTGGATGTTAATTTAATTTCCTATGGCTGATGGATATTTGTTAGACAGAGGAACCTTGTTACAAACATGGTTCCTATTCTTTTTCACAGTCCAGCTAGAGTACAATGTGTTATGCTCAGTTGTGCTTGTGTCGGTGATTCTTGTAGGAACATCCAGACGGCAACTGAATACAGTCTCCATGGACCTGTTGGGCAAGTTTACACCTTGGAGGCAACGGGTAAAGATATGGTTTTTGCTGTGTGGAAATGGCTTCGAAACAGACTACAGAAGCTGATTTGAGCAGTAATCAAGCTGTGTACAGACGATGATATTTTTTTGGGAACTGAATTAGAGTTGTAGGAGTCAAACAAATTGTAACCACCATCCATTCAATGAAAAAATGTATACCATATTTCTCTTTGTTTTGGGTCCATGTGACTGCCCTTTTTGTTTTCTATTTTTTGTTGAGTGATGAAGTTTGATTTAGCTGACAGAAGTAATGGAATGGACCTGAGGAATTGCAGTTTATAAAAACAATTGGTTTTGTAACTTGAGAGTGGGAAAGTAAGTGGTGGGTTCATATATTTGAAATTCAGATTTTCTTCTGCAACCTTAAAACAGAAGCTATAATTAGGTGCAGGGATTTTTTACAGGAAGATTGCTTGTGTGTTGGTTACATTACAAGGTTTCATTTAAGATCAGACAATTCCATTATGTCTAGTAAGTTAGTAACATCTACCATGTCAGAAATATCAATGATTGCAATTACTCATCAACACCTTTCTTTTAGCTTCTAGAATCCATTCTTTAATTCAAGAAAAGTCATGTGTGAAAACAGAAAACTGCTCCATTGTGTTTGTTCTGGATCATTTGGGGAAGAGAAATAAGAACCCTGGTGCTTGCTGCATCTAGACTTCCTCAGTTAGTGAACCATGAAGAAATGCATTATTAACGTTCAATTTCCAAATATGATACGAGCACTACCTTTTAATAGCAGCAGCATTAAACGACAGTGAAAAAACAAAGGACAAAAAGAAAACGAGGAGAAACAGCAGATTTTGTGTTGGCATTCAAGCACACAAACTAAAACTACTTTAGGGGGGATTACTGATTTTCTTAGAGTAGTTTGTCATCCACGGCCACGGTTATGTCAGTGGACAAGAAACTATATATCACCAAATCCTTCAGTTGGCCCTTGAGAAATGTGTACTTCCTGAGCAAACCCTCCTTGGTGAACCCAGCTTTCTCCAACACCCTCTGAGAGGCCTTATTCTCTACTGCAGCAAATGCCTGCAGCCTTACCAGATCAGGGAAGTCCTTAAACACCTCTAATACAGCCATCTTCACTGCTTTGGTGGTAATCCCTTGTCCCCAATACTTTGCAGCTATCCCATACGCTATGTCCGCCTTACATATTTCGTTGCCCGACCACCGGTAGACTGAAACAAAGCCGATGGAGCGGTCATCTATACATATGGATCGACGCCAGGGGTGGGGGATGCAGACTTCTTTAATGAAGGTCAAGGCTTCCTCCTTAGAGGTGATGGTCTTCCACCGGATGTTTCGAGTGACTTGATCATCGCCTGCCCATAGTATGAAGTCATCCACATCGCTGACCCTGAATGGTCTGAGAGTGACAGTCCCGGAATCCATCTATTGCAGAAATATTGATGATTGTTTCTGGATCAGCACTAAGCTCTTGAGCTTAGGGATTATATAAAACCAACACATGGATGCCCAAATTATAATATTGGATATATTCTCTTTCGTTTACTCAAATAATTTATTTCAGTGACAGCAAGACAAAGAGTTGATTAATCTGAATCATGGGTCATGCTCATTTTCTTTGTTTGGTTTAGTATTATTTACTGATATCTAGGAGTTGAAGATTTAAATTAGTTTAGAAGTCAAACTCCTGATTTCTAGGGATTCTATAAGTTTTTTTTTTTTCCCTTCTTTACCAAATATACGCTTATATATACACATTTTTTCTAAGCAATAAAGAAATACTTTTCTTCGCAATTGTTTTCATGGTATTATGGTTGTCGAACTAGGGTTCCTTTTTCTTTTCTAGAGACATTTGTATCTATTTTATTCTCAAGATTTGGTTAGAGAGTCCTATTTTTCTAAGTTCATTTTTTTTTTCTCTCTCTTTGCTTTCATCTTCTTTATCCTTGGTTCTTTCTTCTCCAAAAAATGTTAGTAGGATCTAAGATAATATTTTCTAAGGTTTCTTCAAACCCGAACAGATTGAATGGAAGCCTTCACAACCCGACACTTCATATCACTACAGAAAAATTGAATGGAAAAAAATTTCTGGAGTGGTCTCATACGGGGAAGCTGTTTCTTAGGAGCAAGAAGAAGATGGGCTACATTTTGGAAATGATTAAAGCTCCCAAGACTACTGACCCTCTCTTTGAATCATGGGACTCTAAGAACTCCATGATCATGTCCTGACTTCTTAATTCTATGCAATCTGAGATAGGGAAGTCATTCTTATTTGTGTCCACAGCCAAGGATATCTAGGATGCCATGGTGAAGACTTATTCAAAGAAAGGGAATGTCACTCAGATTTTTTAATTAAAGCTCGTAATTCATGAGACCAAATAGAGAGATCTAGATTTTCAATAAATTGAAAATTCTATAGGAAGAATTGGATGTCCACCAACATTGGGAGATGGAATCACCAAGAGATGTTGCAAAGCCTGTAGAGATTCTTGGATGAGAAAGGATCTTCGATTTCTTGGTTGGATTAAGACTTGAGTATGATGAGGTCCGAAGCAGGTTGTTGGGCAGGGATATAGATCCAAATCTGCATGAGGTATTCTCCACCATATGAGATGAAGAAAGTAGACAGGCTGTGATGTTAGGATCCAATAATGAATCAAATAAGTCAGCACTCAAAACTTCTCGTTAAAACATTGTAGGAAACAAGAAAAATGATCATTGGTGTGACTTCTGCAACAGGGATAATCATACCAGAGAAACATGTTGGACAATAACTAGATTACCACGCATGGATAAAAAGAACCAAAAGGGAAAAAACTAGTCCAAGACAAGGAAAGGCTTCCATACTGACTCAACTAGCACTCAAACTTCCAAACCTGCTGCAGTTGCCACCAAAAACTGAGTCTTCACAAAAGATCAATTAGAGCTAAAACTATTGGGAAAAATTGAGGTTACTTCGCTAACCCCATCAGCCTCTTGTGCCTTGGCACAATCAGGTATAACCGAACCTATTATGTGCATGGCATCGGTCCTAAAGAATGTTCATTGGATTGTTGACTCTAGAGCAAGTGATCATATGATTCAAGAGTCAAAACTCTTTAAGTCATATATGCCTTGCTCTGGGAAATTAACAGAAAGTTTTCGTGGCAAACTGCTCGAATATATCAGTGCATGGAAAAGAAAGTATAGCCATTAATAAAGACTTTACTCTTGATTTTATTTTACATGTTCTTGAGATGTCAGTGAATTCGTTGTCCATTAACAAGCTTACGAAGTCTCAAAACCGTTCAGTAACACTTTTCTTGAATCAGTGTGTTTTTCAAGATCTGGCTATGGAGAAGATGATTGACAGTGCTAAGGGAAGAGAGGGCCTATACTACCTAATTCCGCAAGATTGAGCCTACCAAATGGAAGGAAGTTTAGCTAGAGAACATGAAATTAGGTTGCAACATGAAAGAATATTAGGACATTTAAATTTTGGTCCTTTAAGAATATACCCTGATTTGTTTAAGGGTTTTGATTCATCTTTTCTTAAGTTTGAAATTTGTGAACTTGCAAAGAGTCATCATGTTCCATACTCGTTGAGAAATAATAAATGTGATTTCCCATTTTTTTTTTCTTATTCACACAGATATATGGGTCCTTCTAGGGTCACGAGTATGTCAAGAACAAGGTGGTTTATTAATTTCATTGATGATTGTATTAGAGTTACCTGAATTTATTTGATGAGAGAAAAATCTGATGCTATAGGGACTTTCCAAAAATTTCACAAGATGATTAGTGTCAAATTTGATGCAAAAGTTAAGGTTATTAGATCTGATAATAGAGGAGAACACTTTAATGGATCTCTTAGCATGTTTCTAACTAATAATGGAATTAATGATACGAGTCATCATGCACAAATACACCTGAGTAAAATGGTGTTGCTGAGGGTAAGAATAGACATCTTTTGGAGGTTGCTTGGTTACTTCTCTTTGCTAGGAGTGTCTCAAAGATTTATTGGGGTGATGTTGTTTTAATAGCAGCTTACTTAACAAATTGGATGCCTTCCAAAATGCTTGCTAACAAGGCACCCCTTGAATCACTTAAAGGGTTCTTTCCTACGAAATATTTTCCAAGCTCCATACTGCCAAAAATCTTTGGGTCAGTTGCTTTTGTTCACATTCTAGCTAGGAGTTGTTCGAAACTAGAACCGAGAGCCCTAAAGTGTTGATTTATGGGTTATTCATCTCATCAAAAAGGCTATATTTGCTACCACCCTCCAACCAAGAAAAAATCTCCCTGAATGTTACTTTTTTCGAGACACAAGGTTATTTTTCTGGTCCTGATCTTCAGGGGGAGGGGGAGGAATAGAAGTAGTGAAGACCAGTCACAAAATATTTTTCCACTCCCAAAGTGGGAAGATATCAAACGTATTGACACGCAGAGTGGAGCTTCATGTCATAGAGAGAATGTAGAGAAGATAAAAACCTCTCTTGTACTTCCAGCCATTGAAAATGAATCTGAACAGGTTCCTTAATTTGGAGGTCTCAAATTAGTTATAGATTTAAGAACCAACAACTTCTGCACCTACAGACCGCCCTCTTCAAGTTTACTCTGGGAAGAACAAGCAGGAGATGAATCAAGGAACAGGCTCTCTCTCTCCAAATACTCAATCTTCTAAACTCGAGGTAAGTCCTGAAACTTGCAATGTTTGAGAAAAACCTGGCTTTTTGTTAAGACTAATTGTGATCTTCCCATAACTTTTTTTTTTAAAAAAAGTGTGAAGTGATACAAAGCATCTTATTGCCCATTTTCTCTTTTATTAGAAAATGAGACTATCAAACCTATCAAATGAGACTATCCTAAGGGATATTAAAGAAGCTTTGAAAGATCCAAAGTGGAAAGAGGCCATTAATGAGAAGATCAATGCATTGGAAGAGCAACACTTGGAAAGTGCCAAACTTACCCAAATGGAAGAATACCATGGGGTGCAAGTGGGTATTTACAATTAAATACAAGTGTGATGGCACTATAAAGAGATACAAAGCACATCTAGTCGTGAAGGGATATACACAAAGTCATGGGATTGACTATCAGGAAACATTGGCTCCAGTTACTAAAATTGATTCCATTCAAGTCTTGTTATCATTAGCAACTAATAATGACTGGTCTTTACAGCAGCTAGATATAAAGAATGTAATCCTCCATGGAAATCTAGAAAAAGTGTTTATGAATGCTCCTCCTAGTTTCAAAAAATACTTTGGTACTGGTAAGGTGTGCAAACTTAAGAAATATCTCTATGGCTTGAAGCAATAACTTAGAGCTTGATTTGAAAGATTTAGTAGGTCAATTATTCAATTTGGTTTCCAACAAAGCCAAGGTGATCATACTCTTTTTATTAAAAACAAGTCAGAAGAAAAACTAACAGCCTTGATTGTGTACGTGGACGACATTATCTTGATAGGGAATGATCTTGAGGGGATGAAAATGGTTAAGTTGAAGCTTGCTAAAGAATTTGAGATCAAAGACTTGTACAGTTTGAGATATTTCCTTAGCATTGAGATGGCAAGATCAAAGAAAGGTATCTATGTCACAACAAAAATACATCATTGACCTTTTAAACAAGGTTGGAATGTTAGGATGAAAACTTGAAACTACACCCATCAATCTTATTCATAAGTTAAGCTCTGACCCCTCAAGAACACTTGTAGGCAAAGGATGGTATCAACAATTAGTGGGAAAACTGATTTATTTGTCTCATAGTACTCGACATGACATAACTTATATCGTTGGCCTTGTTAGTCAATTCATGCACACTCCAATGAACTGTCATATAGAAGTAGTGACTCACATTTTCAGGTGCTTAAAACATACTCGAGGCAAAGGTCTTCTATTTGAGAAACAAGACCAATGTGATTGGGGTGGTTCATTCACACACAAGCGTTCTACATCAGGCTACTGCACTTTTGTTGCTAGAAATTTGGATGTGGAGGAGTAAAAAATAGCAGGTGGTCTCTCGATCCAATGCTAAAGCAAAATTTAAGGCTATGACTCTTAGGATTTGTGAGCTAATATGGCTCCATACTCTTCTAAAAGAAGTATATGTAAACGTGGATGAACCTATGAGATTGTATTGTGATAACAAATCAATAATAAATATCGTACATAATCTAGTACAACATAACAGAACAAAGTACGTTAAGATCAACTGAACTTCATCAAGGAGAAGATCAACAAAATGGTGATCAACACACCATTCATAGGCTCCAACTCACAATTGGTAGATGTGTTCACTAAGGCCTTACCTTCTAACATTTATTTTCTCTTAATTGACAAGTTGAACGTGTTGGACATCTTTGAACCAGCTTGAAGAGGAGTATTAGGGGATCTTTGAGTTGAAGATTTAAATTAGTTTAAAAGTCAAACTTTATATTTTAGGAGATTTTAAATTTAATTTCCTGTTTTGGGGAATCTATAAGTTTCTATTTTTTCGCCCTTCTTACACTTATATATACATTTTTTCTAAGCAATTAGGTTGTTTGTTTTTCTACTTTTACATAACTTATTATAAATTTTTTACTAAATAAAAAAAAAATCAAAATATGTAGTTTTTTCTAAATAAAAAAATAACATATATATATTTACTTTTTAATACTTTATAAAAATAAAATACTACAAAAACAAATAACTTAATATTTAACACTATTAAGCATTAAGATTTTATTTAGAATTAAGTAAAAGAACAAACATCACCTAAGTTTTGGTCCTCTAATTTAATAATAATAATAATAATAATAATAATAATAATTATAGAAGTGGAAAGAATACTGAGCACACCTTCTGCCATTAATTTAATGGCAATCCATTTGAAGTTTGAACCAATGGTATTGGTATCCAACTCATGGTCCTTAAACAGTGGTCATCATCTATAATTGGCTGCTGCAAATTGACTCCTAGTGTGGACAAACTATCGTAATCGCTGACGAGAGAAGTAATATATTAGATATTTGGGTAAAATCATATCATCGAATGCTTCGAATACAGTTTAATTTTCTCATATAAAAATAATATATTTGAGAACATCATTACAACTTCTTTTCTACCTCCAAAACATTTCTTAATTATAACTTCTATTTATATCATTAATCCTATTTTAAAAAATTGTTATCACTTCATTTTTAATTTTTTTTTATTCATCCTTTTAATTTATTTCATTTTGAATGTTTTTATTTTAAATTTTAAAAATATAAATTTATTCAAAAATTGCTAAAATATATATATATATATATATATAAAAGTAAGTAATGAAAATTCTAATATTTTATAAATTAAAATTAATTTAATAAGATAAATTATTAATATAATTTCAATTATTTAAATAAACTAATGTTAATAGCAAAAAGTTTTCACCACAAATTTATAATAAAATTTTAGAAATTAAATCTCAAATAAAATATTTTATATAAATATTAGAAATGATTTAATTTTTTATTTAAAATATAGAAAAAACATGTTTTAATAAAATAGTTTTTAATTTTTAAAATAAATGAATATAAATATATTAAATGAATTTAAGATTTTTTTTTTTTTCTAAAAAAACTTGATAAATATCATTAGAATTTTTAATATAGATTTTTTTTTTGATAAAATTAGTAATCTAACTTAAAGTTAAATAAGAAAAATTTTAAAATTTGATAACATTAGAAATTGTTATTCACGACTATTATTCTAATTATAAATAGAATCCAATGTCATGATTAATTTATTATAAATATAAATTTGTTATTGCATCGAAAAAAAAAAGATGGTAATAAAATCTTATTTTAGAAAAATACTATCAATATCTTCCAACAAAATTATTGTTGAAAACAAATGTCAAATGTGAAGTGAATGTTTTAACACCCAAAAAATAAGTAGGCTTTCCTAAACCTTTCTTGTGTGACATCATCACCAACTTAGAACAAAGCAACAAGAAGCTTTCAATACCATACCACCAACTTATAATAAAACAATAAACATATTCTTTTCATCACCATACACAAACATCATAGGCACAGGGAGCTTGTTTCAGTTCATAGAGAGCTTTCTATGACTTACAAACATCCGAGTGATCATGATGATGAACACCAAGTCTAGCACATGTACACTTGTTCTTGTAGAAAACCATGCAAAAATAGAACTTCCATAACAAGTTGTTCCAAATCTTCTAAGGCCTATGAAAGGATTATTTAAATTGTTGTTAGTTTAATAAGACAGAATTCCCCAGCATCAACTCCTCTTGATTTAAGCTTTAGGCTACTAGGTGAGCTCGAAGTCAGAAATGCACCATCAATTTTTGTATTAAAAAGAAAGACATTCAACATTCAGAAAAACTAAATATCAACCCACTTAAAAGGGTGAAGAGAGATTTCATACATTTTATTAGTAAAATTTGTTCTGCCTGAATTTCATGACCAGAACAATGTATAAATACAAGCCACTCAATTGCTTAGCTGGCCTATAGATATACTCCATGGAAGCAAAAACAACAGCCTGCATGAATACAAGCACTCAATCAGGTTAATTAACCAGCATGTAGACAGTCTAGTCCATGAAAGCAAATTTTAAAACACCTTTGCAGCCAGTGTCCATGTAGCAAATTAACCAAAAGGCTCTAACAAGATGCCATTTGAAACAGCAAATGAATTTGTACAATCTCAGGAAATCTCTCCCATATCAAGGTCAGAGTAAGGTTTTCATGTATCTCTTCTTTAAAATCTTCAATCCTTTCCGCAGCACCTATACAAGAAAAAAGGCAAATAAGCGAATTGATTTAAATAATGAAAAAACATATGCAAATTAAATAACTAAAATCTGTGCAATCAACATATAGTTAGACAAGTTTTGTGCAATCATCAATTTAGAATAACTACACATGTATGTACATGTGCTTGGGTAGACAAGTTTTTAAGATACGTAGCCTACTCTCCTAGATGTACATATTAGAAGGTAGCACATAATTACAAAGGAAAGGCTTTTCCTGATTGCTTTCCATACATGGTAAAAATATCTTCAATCCAACCCTTTATGACAAATTTAGCTCAAGATTTATAAAAAAAAAAATTGATATATTTTTGTTAAATATTTCCATGAAACTATTTCAGCTTCCATTACATAAACTCTGAACATCTAAAGAGTCAGCCATCCAAACATGAGTCCTAGCTGAGTTCCACTCAAACTAGAGCTTATGGTAAGATGGATGGAAGTTTCCGTAGATGTTTTTAACTGCAAGCCAAGATGCTTTAGAAACCCAAGGCGACCTGGGCAAATCAACTAACTAGCATGAAAACTACCAACTGATACATACGGTTAAAGAAGACCATGATTCTTCAAATATTTCACTTCATTCTTACATTTATGTAATCCTCCTCAATTGTCCAGCCCATATGGCTTCTCTTTAAGGAGGTTCTTCACTTGTTTCGATTATAGTTGCATATTGTAGAAGGATGTCTTGTCTCTCTTGAATTTTTTAATTAATAGAAAATACTTGTGTTTCAGATATTAAAAAAAAATGAATCTCAAAAGTATGAAACATTTTCTTACTCTCCATTGATTACAAAGAGGGGGAAAGGATGAACAATTTCAATTTACCACTATCACAATATAGTTAAAAGTATATAGAAAGATATTAAAAATCAAGCAATTTTAATAGACAGTCGATATCATGAGAGAATCAAGTAAGCTGCAAAGAAGGAAATCTAGATCATCCATGCAGAATTGATACCACATCAAGACATACATTAAGCATAAGTTTTTTTTATTTGTAAATAGTTCTCATACATCTTTCAGTTTTGCAGCTACTTTTGCCTTCATTTGGAAAAGTTCACTTTTATTTTCTTCTTTCTTTTATCAGTTCTTTTGTGTTTTGGAAGGATTTCTCATCCTTCATTATTTTACTAATCCATATCAACAAATCTATTGTTTCTATATGTTTGAAAACTGTGTTAAACACAGAAATATAACTGTATGGAATATCCAGATTACAAGTCAAGCAAAATGATTGAACAAAGCTACCCTAACTAAATGCTCTCACAAATTCTGTAAACAAGTCAAGAAATTAGAGTTAAACTGTTCTGAAAAACAATGTAAAGTACCGCTTGTATCTCTTTTTGGAACCACATGGGCAGAGTGCATTTCTACTTATTTGACCACTTTTAGCCAAGTTAGACCTGGCAAGATCCACCGGTGTTGAACCCATCAGCTTTTGCAACTACAGAACAAAAAATACCAAGTATAATTAGTATATTCGTGCAAATATTTTTATTTTCTGCTGGGTAATATAGGGCTCTACTTTCTAATCAGAAATCATGCATCTTGAAAGGATTGCTCATCCTTCTCTGTATTACCCTTTAGTACAATGAATATGTTTGTTTCACATTAGAAAAGAAAAGAATAAAGTAAGTACATTTGAAACATTCCATGTTTAAAGGAAAATTTTAGGAGAAAAATAACCAACATGGAACATTTTCTGTAAAGCAGTTCTAACAAGTTTCTGAAAACATGGAGTGACTAAATACTTTGAGACCATTGATCATAAAGAATGGCAAAATATGATTAGAGTGGTGGTCAAACATCAATAGTTAGCAAACAAGACCAATGAATATTTTTCTGATTTTTTATCTAATTTTTGGGTGAAAAACAAGAAACTGAAAAATACCCCATTTCAGCCAATAGTCTGCATTTTAAACCACTGGTTCCTATCTAATAGAGGTTTGCTTACATGAGAATAAACATGTTCCCAGAATATCTAAAAAGACAACATATGAATTTCAGATATCCAAATCAACTCAAGACTCATTGTGTGCAGTTGATTCCAAAAAAGGCTTAATAATCAGGTTTATTACTAACCATAAAGAACATAACCCATACCTTGCAAAAAAATAACATGAACATGACAACCAGGTCACCATGTTTTCTATATTCTGTACACAACTGAGAAGTATAACAAACAAACTGATGCATACTATATATATATATGGTGTACATACATTTTTTTGTTACCTATTCATACATAAACATATAGTATTCTCAAGTTAAGAAAGAATTAGACCCATTGATCTGTAACTTCTAATCCTCCAATATAAGTCCTCTGACATTCCATTTATCCAAAGCACTATATTTGAAAGATTAAGAAAACAACCATGCTTAAGGCAAAGTTTTGCTCCAATTCTATACAAACCCACACTAGCAATGCAATCAGAACAGCATCTTCCAGCACAATTCACAAAAGGCCTAAAATAATAGTAATCTACCTTAAACATCATTATCCCATACCAGGTTCCATATGTCTTCCTTTCACTGAGATCTAAAACCCATAAATGCTCTAAACCCATCAAAATTCATATCAATTTTAATGGAACTAATCATACTCCTCCACTAATCCAAGCATAGGATTTAGCCTTCTGGTGGAATGAAGTCCCAGTCCTTGACCATGTATTTACAGCCAGGAAGACCCTAGGATGTGTTCTACATTATAAGCAAAGACAAGGACACTGAAACTCACCCTCAGAAGTGCATGTACAGATACATTCTCCCATTAAATCCAAAACAAGTTAAGTTAGAAAATAAAACCGTTTAATGAATAGCCCCATATATGGTGACCCATTAAGATGGCCTCTATTACCCATACAAGTATAACCCCATTTTGGAAGTAAAAATGCTATAATAAGATGCAGGAAATAGTACCTCAGCCATCGACTTTGGGATTGGTTTCCCTTCTTCCTTTAACTTCTCCAATTTCTTGTGTGCTTGTTTAGCCCAAGTAAACTTTGCAAGAGCATTCTCGACATCAGCTATTGTGCAATTACAATTTTTTGCCGCTTCTTGCTTTTGACTAGTTTGCAGATTCTGCAATCAATAAACCAAAGACCCGAAACCAACATCTATATAACCAAATCAGAACATTCCCAACATATAACAGCCTCTCAGCTGCACTGCTTAAACAATCAAATCGAATTGGCAGTTGCAATTAATCTTGTGCTGAACTGCATATTTATTACAAAGAAATTATTCAGCAGAGGAGTGATCTAAGATGCAGATTAAGGTGGAAACTATTATAATTACTTGGATACTTTTAAGCTTAAAAAATTCAGATAATTCGGGAACTAGTGGCAATCTTTGCAGATAATATTCATTTGAAGCAAAAAAACTGGCAAAATAATCTTGAAAATAAAAAGATAGATTGGATTAAAGGGTTAAAAACTAACATCTCCAGAAGGATCAAAACGTCCAAGATATCGAATAATCGCTTCCTGCTTCCCGAAAGCATCAGCAAAT
This sequence comes from Vitis vinifera, assembly GCF_030704535.1. Classification (NCBI taxonomy): domain Eukaryota; kingdom Viridiplantae; phylum Streptophyta; class Magnoliopsida; order Vitales; family Vitaceae; genus Vitis; species Vitis vinifera. Next base: position 5,996,738 of record NC_081818.1, on the reverse strand, counting down.
GTGGCCTCACTGCTTCGACCCACTACAAACCTTTTAAATGTCCCTGCAGCCCTTGCGGCCTTCAGCTCATTTGCAAAACCTGAAACCCAAAATAATAAGAAGAAGAAGAAGAAATAATTGAAAAGAAGAAAATAAAAACAACCAACAAGCCCTATAAAAGATCAACAAATCTTACATTTTCCCCAAAAATTTGTTAACAGGCTCAAAGAAAAAAAGAACGCAAATTTGAAACAAAACAACAGAAATTTTCACAAACCAAAGCAAAGTGGTTTTCCAAAAATCTGAAGACATTAAAAAGGTGAAAAATCAATCGCCAATCAAGAGAACATTTCTAGCTTTTGCGTTCACTGGTGCTAAAACAGAGCAGTGATCGGGAGCTTACGAAGGAGGGTGAATTCTTCGGTGGTGATTTGGCCATCTGGGGCGGCCTTTTTGCCTGTTAAAACTCCTTTAATCTTGTCCATCCATGAGGCGTCGAGGTGGGACGTGGAGAAGATCGACCTGTGCTGTGACGGAGGTAGCTGACGGTAATGGTAAGAAAATGTAGAGGATGAAGAGGAGGAGAATAAGAAGGTGGGGTTGTTCTTGTAAATGTTGCGCAGAGTTCGTAAAGAAGCCATTATCGTTCTCTGCAAATCTTTCTAAGGTTAAGGTATAGGATTTTACACTCAGGGTTTTTCATGAGGAAGTGGAAGCAGCAGCAATACCCCTAAAACGCCGTCGTTTTGGTGCTCACATCATTCCTCGGACCTAACGCCCAAGTGAAACCCAATCCGAGCTTTCTCTTTTTTCACAAAATATTAAATTATTAATAATATAATTTTTTTTTTTAATAATGATTCAAAATTACAACATGTGTATTCCAAAATGTTTACGTTACAAAATTTAATTATTAAATATTTTATCCTCATTTATTAAAAGATAAAAAGAGTCTTTAAAATAAATCAATGAGAAAGTCTTTATTATTAAGAAATCTGTCGAAATAGCTCATGTGTAGAAGCAATGGTCTCCAACGGGCGGGCCGGGCCGGGCCGTAAATAGGAGGCCCGTGGCCCAGCTCGGGCCGGGCCTATGGGCCCGTTGACTGGTCAACAGATCAGGTCGGCCCGGGCCATGCTAAAATGCTAGGCATGGGCCCGGCCTATGAGCCCGCAGGCTGGCGGGCCTACGAGCCGGGCCTAAAGTGGGCTGCGGGCCGCGGACTTTTTGGAGACCCTTATGTAGAAGTAACGACCATCTTTCATGAAATCACCTTACCTTTTTCAAGGCGTGTAAAAGGTGGAACTCATTGAGAAACCATACATATACCTTTTTTTTCTTATAGGAGCTGGGATGGATGCAACCACCATCTACATTGCCAGAAGAGATTGAGAAAAATGCATTTTTTTAAGGCTACGTTTGGATTCATAAAAATAAAAAAAACAAACATTAATCACTTTTACCCATTAAAATGATGTATATATTAAAATGAGATATTTGGAAATTTCATCAAAAAATCTTAATAATAATTCATTAGAAAAGAAAAAAAAATTAAAAACATGAAAGCTATAAATTTCAATTTTTATGAATAAGGAAACTTAAACAAATTGTTAAATATTTATCCTAAAATATTCCTTATAAAATTTTGAAAAAAAATAATTTTAATATTTAATATTTTATTTTTAATAATTCTACATATTTATATAATTATTTTTTAAAACAAACTTAAGAAAAGAAACAAAAATATAAAAAATTAATTAATAGATGTTTTCTAAAAACACTATATTTTATGTTTTTAAAAATAGAAAATAGAAAATAGCTTTTTATTATTAAATGTGTTTTCATAATCTTTTATTCTGAAAAATAAAAAACTGTTCTCTATCAAATAAGCTCTAAAATTTAAATTTTCATATCACCGTGTGGAGATGTCTTTTGGATGGATTATAACCTTGCCAATATAACTTATTAAAATTTTGTTTCATAGTTAATCATGGCCATAATTTGATCAAATTATTGGTACATAGAAGTAAAGATGGTTTAAAATAAAAAATAATAATTATATAAATACTATCATTTCTTTAATATTTATATATTAAAATTACATGCATCATTATTTTAATATTAAATAAAGGAAAAAAGTGGGTTTTGATTATTATTATTATTATTATTATTATTTTATTATTTAGAATTCTTTTTCTCACTGAGAACAAAGGCCTCTTAGGAAAAGTTGAGATTTATTTTTTTCTACTTGAACAAACATCCAATAGTAAAAGTGGGGTAATTTGAAAAGTATGGACATTAAAAGTAGTGAAAAAAAACTCAAATAAAATAATAATAATAATAATGAATCTAAAGTAAAGGAAAACATTTGGGTGAATCTAGTTATCAATTATTTTAGAGAATAATTAAATGACTCATTCAAAAATTTATGTATTTCAAATTAATTTTAAATAGATGAAGATAACACTAATTTAAAAATTTTGAGATTTCTTTTTCCATATATTTTTATTTTAATAAATCAAAACCCATTTTTCCCAAAAATATATCTTCAAATTCTATAAATTATTATCCAGTAAATAAAATAGCAAGCAAAAAAATGATATTCAAAAGTTAAAAACTTGGAAATTATAGGTGAGTTAATAGTCTTAATTTAACCATATTCCTCCCTTGATCATAATTATTCACAAAAACAAACATATATTGAAAAAAAAATCTCCTAAAAATGGGAATGGAGGATATAGTTCCAATTAATTTACCAATTAGGCCATGTTTAGTTCCCAAAAAGTAATAAGAAAAAAAAATACTAAGGAAAATAATTTTCTCATAAGGGAACCAATTTTCTCATGTTTAGGTTCACCATGAAAAATATATATAAAAAAAATCAAATATAATGAAAATTAGTTTAAATTTTATACATTTTAAAATTATTTAATCCTTGTGAAACCAAAGTTTGATTAATCTCAATTTTGATGATAATAAAATAAGGTTTAAAACTAATGATTATATTTCAAGTGTGATTAGGCAAGACGATTTCCAAAGTAGCAATCACAAAAACAAATCAAGTCAATGAGAAATCATGAAGAAGAAAACCACCTCAAAGAAAAGTGTTTTTCAAAACCCAAGTTTCATAAGATCTCTTTGTAAGGTTGTTAGTGCACTACGATTTTCATGCATTACATTTTTTACTTATGCACCAAAATCATCCAAGAGTTATTTTGTTTTAAATATTTTAAAATTGGATGATTTCATGTTTTCAACTAAAACCTTATTTCAAATGTTTTTCAAACTTGTTTTAAAATGTTTTAAGTTGAAAAAACTGGTTGTCGCGGCCAAAACGTTGAACCGATTGAGGCACTAGGCCAATCGGCTCAACCGGCCAAGGTACCAGTTGACCGGTTCCCCTTGCCCAGTTGAGGTCAGGTCGAGGAGTGCTAAAAACACTTTCTCGCATCTAGCAGTCTTCCCTTCCCGGTCGAGGTATCCTTCTTCCCGGTCGACCTCCGATCGAGGTCCAGTTGAAGCAATGGTAACCTGTCAAAGCATTAAATGCTCTAATGGTTAGTGAACCGACCGACCCCCAACTCGACCAGTCGAACCCCCAACGGCTAGTTTGGTCATTTTCTTTTATAAAAAGACTCCAAATCTTCATTGTTTAGAGAGCTCAACCTTCCTAAACTTTTCTTGAATATATTTGAGCTTTAGAAAAGTGTTTTGAGTGCACCATTGTTCTAAAACTTGCATATCATTAGTGCACCTCTCAATCCTAATTTTCTTGTATCATTTGAGCTTAAAGTTTTTGTACTAGGATTTTGTGAGATCAATTATTTGTATATCTTTGAGATGATGATTCTCAAGTGTGGGGTATCACTTGAGAGGTTGTTCAAGAGTGAGGTATCTCTTGAGGATTGTAAAGGGTGTTTGGAGCCAAAAGTCCAAGATGGTGGATTGGAACCATAATCCAATTATATTGCTTGAATGCTTGGTTTGGAAGCCTTAAATTAGTGGAACCTCAAGCTTGGAATTGAAGTTAGAGGAGTGGATGTAGGCCGAGTTGCGTCGAACCACTATAGAATCTTGTGTTTGCATTCTCTCTTCCCTACTCTTTTACTTTATATGCAATTGTCTTTATATTGATTTATTATATATTTGCATATAATTGTCTCTTACATTCACATATGGAAATTAAGTTAAATAAATTTTAAAAAACATATAAAAATAATTTATTGGCTTTAAATTTATTTTTTATTTTCATCCATTTTTTTCTTTTCTTTTCACTTTTCATCTCTATTTTTTTTTCCACACATTTTCTTTCAAAATTTTCAAGTACCAAACATAGCCCAAAGTAAAAGAAAAATCTGTATGTTTATATTACACAAAATTCCTCACATATTAACATCATCGTCTCATGGGCCTTTTTGGATTCTCTTACTCGGTTTGTCTTGTGCCATGTATCTCTCCTTTTATTTTTCTCTCTGACGCTTTCTAAACACCTGTTCCTCCTTGACTTTCTCCGCTTCAAATCTTTTCCTCTTCTCCGTTGCTTTCAACTTCCGCTTCTTGATCTATGAAACATTAGACTCATAAATCATTACATCTATTGACAAACTGGAAACAAATTAACACAAAGAAATGTCAAATTTAACAATTGTACCTTCTCATTTCTAATCATCTGAAGGTGTCGGACAAGGGCATGGACTTTTCGCTTATGGGGTTCCATAACAACAGCTCTTTGGTTCTCCAGAAGAGGCTTCTTTCGTTTTGGAATATCTTTGGGCTTTGAAGCGAAAGGAAGAGCTGCTTGTAATGACTTGGGGATAACCAAGGGGTTGAACTTCCTTCCTTCCTTTCAATTGGCTGGTATACCCAACAATAAGCAAGCAAATGGATGAATTAAAAAACAATGTCCAAGAGAGAGGGAAAATTTTAAACAATACCATGTCCTGAGAGCATCATAAATTTTACCCTGTAGAGTGAATATTTGTTAACAGGAATGGAAAGATCGTTCTCTCTTCTTAATTCAGCCACAGTTTTCCTTCCTTGCTAGGTCTGCTCACGGGGTTGCAGGGCTGTTGTCAATGGATTAAAGAAGCAAGGGACTTCAACTTCAATCCATGCACGCAACAAAACCAGGTTACTCACCAATATTCTATCCTCAAATGTGCACCTGGCAATCCCTTCTCTAGGAAGTCCTCTTTTCTTTTTGGGTTGGTTACCAAGCTCTTCTTTTGCAGTCTGCCAAGATTATTGACATTAAATTCAAACTACCAATAAACTTTTCCATGGCAGAGGAAAAACACAAACTTCTTGGAATGCCCTTTTTTTTTCAGTTGGGAAAAAAATTCCCCAATAATATTACATGCTAAACAATGGCACCCAAAGAAAAATAATTGTAATTGTGCTTCCAATAGAACAATGCAAAAGTAAAAAATGAAGAACGTATTGTTTATAAGATGCATACCTCCTTCACCTGTCCCTTGATACCACTAGCAGTCTGGACTCCTGCACTTTCAAACCTAGCTATTTCAAGATCTGAAGTAAACATGTTCTTTATAAGTGTCGTCTTCTTGAAAATTTCGCAAGGCTCAGCAACTAGCTTGATCTTCTTTACTAAGCGTGGTGCATGATTGAACTCTAAGACAATTGCAGTGGCAATGATCCTAAATGCTGCCTGAGAAGGAACAACATTCACTGGTAAAAGAAAAGCCAGAAAAAGGAAAAAGGACTACAGAACCCAACAGAAAATATTCATTGACAACAAAAATAAAAGAAACCACCTGCAACAATATCATGTATAAGGCTTTAAGGATCTTCCTATATGCTAAAATTCCAAAGAGAGGTCCTTTGATTGTGGTTCAATGTTTTTAAAATCAATAGCTCAAACAAATTCAAATAGTGAAAATTGATTCCAAAAAAAAATTAAAAAAAAATAGGTGTGTTTTTTGGAAGATCTTTAAATGGTTTCTTTTGTATTTATTTATTTTTCCATGGACTATAATAGCTATGTTTTAAACTAAGGGAATGAATGAGTTTTGAAGTTAATTGATATATACAATGTCTTTTTTGAATTTGTTTTGCAAATCTGGGCAACTTACAATGTCATATTAACATATTTACATTGCAAAAGAAAATATTTAAAAGAAATTTATTTTTTTAAAAATTATGAACTATAAAATAAAAAATATTGTCAAATTTTTTTTTATAAAAAAAATTAAATGCTAATTTTTTTTATATTCAAATACTTAAATTTAATGAGCACTTACTAGTTATTATAAAGGAAAAAGATGTGAATTCTAAGTACAACACTTATATAAATATACTAAAAGTACAATACATTATCTCAAGAAGTTTTAGAGGACAGTTTTACTATTAAATATATTTTCTATATTATCTATAAATATATTTGAGATTGTCAATAATATGGGGCCCACTCATGATGATAAATATATTTAATCATTAGTACATATCTCGTGTCAAAAAAAAATTATTTTTCACTTTTGAACTATTACCCCGACTATTTAATATAGTTTTACTTATAAAAAGTCAAGGATAAAGATAATTTTATTATTTACTTGAAATGGACTTGCAAATGATAAGTCCAATTGAATGTTAAAATATTCATCAAAATAATATAATAAATTATGCATTATTAATCTAGTTTATTATTTTGTATTAATCATAAATTATTTTGTATTAACACATCAACATGATATATTTAATAAATTTGTCATTTTTATGTTACTCCTTTAGTTACTTAGAGCTAAAAAAAAAATGGGAAAGTGAAAAAAATGAAAAAGAAAAGGAATATATATAATTTTTCTTATTTTATTATAAGAAATTAAATTATTTGAATTTTTTTTTCTTCAAAACATTTGAGATTTATAGTCACGAATTTCGCATGACCGTGACCAAATGTATAGAGGTTTATTTTAAATATTTTGAACCTATGGTCACGGGGTTCACACAATCGTGACCAAAAGTCTATTAGTTATTTTTTTGGGTTACCTATTATAATATTTTAGAAAATCTTTTATATATATATCATAAATAGAAATTATCATTAATAGTAATAATAATAGTTCTTATTAATTATAAAAAGTTTAAAGTTATATTACTATATATTTTTTTAAGTTAAGAAACAAATTAGTGTGTTACCTATTTTTCTTTAGTTAAAATTATTTAATTTCCTTGTTATGATTAATGTTTTAATAAGAATCAAAATAAAGTTTAATATATTAGTTTAAAAATATGATGGTTCAATTTGATATTATTTGATAAAAAGTTTAAATGCAAGTGAGTTAGCAAATTAAAAAACAATTTTGATTTTATATATGTGTGGACCCCGTATTTCGGCTCATGCATTTCCACTCAATGACGAGCTCGATTTTATTTTAAAAAATGATTATATTTATTCAAAAATGACTTGGAGTCGCCACTTATTTTTGTTTTATTTTTAAAAGGGTAAACAAAATAAGAAAGAAAACACTAAGTGTGACTCCTTATTTGGAAAATGTGGTTTGTGAAAAACTGAATCGAGCTCGGGGATCAGGTTACTTATCAGGAAGGTACGATAAAGACCGTAGCACCCTTCTAAGTCCCTAAAGTCGGGTCTCTACTAATAAGATGAAGCTGACGTGGCAGTCAATAAGAGAATCAATGGATACCGACATGATCACATACTGAAAGTCAAAGCATATATGGATGATAGTTAAAGTAAAAAAGGATGCGTACCTGATCCGTAAACAGCAACGCGCTATCACAAAATGGGGTTAGTGCATAGTAATGATCATAAAATATGTCACTCATATCACCAAACCAGATAAAGAAGCACCAATAGCATGCACGACATTTCATTCAATTCCATTTTTATTTTAAAGGAAATTTATTTGATGTTGGGCCTCCACCATAGCCCAATTTATTATTGCATGAATTAATTCTGTAAATTCCATCACTTGAAATTACGAAATTTAGCTCACGCTTATTTTTAAAACATTTTAAAAAATCATGGAAGTTATTGAAAATTGCATGCCTAAAGAAATGTGGCAGCAAAATTTTATTGAAATTGATATTTTGAGGCCTAATAAAAAACTACCGATGAAGATTTGAAAAATTAAAATAATTTGAAGGGTTTAGAATTTGGAAAAAACTATTTAAAAGCTAGAATTTGAAAAAAGATTTGAGTATTGGAGTGTGAAAAATTATATATGAAAACCAAACGAGGATGAAGAAGAATGAAAGGGACACACGGCCAAAAAGTAGTCATACTAAAGGTGGTCATGCATGAGTATTTTCTTCTGGGCCCATTCTGGAAAAGTACTCTTTTAGACACTTCCTTTCTCAACGCAGTGAACCCAATTCAAATGGCATATCCAGGTTCCAATTCAGGTCACTTTCAAGCAATTTTTCATTCAAGGGGATCCAAATGTTGGCCCATTAACAATCATCAACTCATTCAAACTGTACCTCAATGGCCTTATCTTTCTTGAGAAGCAGGGAATACCCAACAAAATATAAGTGTTGAAAATGGGTCTTGCAAAAAAGAATCCATCAGCATGGCCACACTAACCAGGATAGGATGAGATTGCAGCCAACAACCGGCCACTACCAAATTGCTCTTCGATATGTGGATCAAGTTTGTGATCCTGTTGACGCTTCTCTAATTTTCTCACCACATGGTTGCCCTTATTTATCTCCTCAACAGGACCATCACCTTTCTCTCCTTCTTTCTTGGTGTGGTTGAGGCTTTCTTCTTGCAACCAATGTCAAGGCCATAGTGTTGGAGATACCGCTATTTAAATGGTGATGCATCAACCTGAATAATGGCATTCTTCACCAATGTTTGGGTACGAACTAACTCATTGTTTGATGCATTGTAAACCACATCCAAGATTCAAGTTTTCCTGTTTTACATCTCCATGCACATAACCTCGTGATGGCATTTTCTCTAGGATTGATAAATACTCAACTGCAGTACAAGCTACCAATTCTGAAGACATCGCTCGCCTTGAAGAATTCCATACATCCAATAAGCTAGGCCCTAGCATGGCCATAACCTTATGTTCTACTCTTATAACTTTTAAGAACTTTCCATGAGGATCCCAAGTCTCCAAGATTCATCAATGGGTCTCTTCTCTTCATCACCACGGATCACTTCAGGTCAGAGATGGAGACCACAGCGTCAGAGATGAGCTAGTTGCGAAGTACGCTGGAGATGACAATAATGACCACCAGAACAGTAATAACTAGGGCTGTGGAAGAAGAAGACGCATGTGGATCATGCGAAGTGAAAGATGAAGTGGAGTTCTTGTCCAAAACGTCGACGTATCGGTGTTGCTTCTTGACGACAACACCATCAACCTTAAAAAGGTCAGGTAAAAGCAGAACGGGAGGACCTGGTTGAGATCCTGAATTCAGTATGAGACAAAACACATTGAAGATGCCAATTGCACTGAGATTTCTTGCAGATTTCAGACGGGTATCCTTTTTCAATCTTGTTAACCTCTGATGTCGTGCCTTAGTTCCCAGGAGCAGTAGCTCTTAAATCATTGAAAATCCCGCAACTTGATGTGAACCATTGTGAAGATTTCCTCAGCGCTAAACCACTTTTCTTCGCCATTGTAGGTAGCCATGCAAACTGCCACAATTGGATAAGCCCGACTCATGGTCAAATTTATGTGATGTCATGGCTTGATAACTCCATATTTGGTTCAACATGTTTTTAATAGGACTCATGCTCACAGGTTTACTTTCACAGTGGATGCCCAAATAGCTAGCACTTCACATGGTTATGGTAGGATGGGTTCCTAATGAAAACATGTGGGTAGGATGGGTATTGGAAGGATTAGTGGTATGCACGGGTATGGAAGTTTGGAAAATGATGAAGGTGATAAATGAGAGAAATGGGTATAGATGAGGACCATGCATGCATGAGAATTGATAGAACGGGCATGGGGATATAGAGAATGATCATGAAGACAGTGGGTTTCATGGAGGTGATGACATGGGTGGGATAAGAGAAAATAGGTATGCTTGGATGTAGAGAGAGAAATGTGGTGATATGCATGGGGGTATAGAAGATGGGTGATACGTGTACGCATGGAGATGGGTATGAGAAAATTGAAGAATGGGTATGAAGTGGGCATGAAGGACGGGTATGGAGGAGTATGTATGATGGGTTTGAAAGAAAATGGGTATGAAGGAATGTGGTGGAAGGGAAATGGGTTTGGTATGCACGAGGTATGATAAATGGTGCATAGCCTTGGATATGATGGAATTGTGAGTGTGGGTATTATTGATAGCATGGATGGTTGGTGGTAATGGGGAGTGAGCTTGGTGGAAAGTGGATTTCAAGGAAAGGTGTTGGAAAGGGTTAGGGAGTCATGCACGTAAATTCCATGCGAATGGAAGAATAGAAGATAAATGAATATAGAGTGAATGAAGGAGGTATGGGTAGCTGGTAGTGAGTATGGGGGATGGGTTTGAAGGACATTTAAAAAGAATGGATATGTGGTGTGGTGTAGAAAGAGAAAAACATGAGGGAGTATGAGAATGTGTTCAATGGGTTTAAAAAGAATAGGTAGCATGTATAGGTATGGAAATGAGGAGAATAATGGGTTAGTTTAAGTGGGATGAAGGATGAATGAACACTGAAAACATGCCACCGGTGTGTGAAAGATGGAGATGAATAGGAGAGGTGGTGAGGAGGAATGGGTTTGGTGTGGTGATGGGCATGTAGGTTCTTGAGAAGGTGGGCGGTGGAGTGTTTCATGTAGCTATACATGCATGCACTGCATGCATATGGGGAATACCCTAATTCATGTTCCCATAAATCCTATAACCAGCAAGAAGTGTCTTCCAAATAGGCGGGCATGGGCATATACCATAAAGGCCTGACAGAGATTCAAAGTAGCAAAGTCCCTCTTCAACTAGATCAGCATGGCATGTCCTTGTTGACCCAGAGCTGCAATCATGACGTTCCAGGATATTGAACCCAAATAATACATTGTTAGAAAAACATAATGGGTCGCCTCAACCACACCACATCTTGCATGCATTACTATCAGTGCATTCCCTACTGGAAAGATAGAATCAAAACATAGCTGGACAAGCTGAGCATGGAGTTGTCGTCCATGTATCAACACTGCCAACCAAACACAAGCAATAATTGCCCCTGCAAATGCATAATCACATGGCTCAAAACCCTCTGGCTCTGTACGATTGAATAGATTTAGACCTTCTTCACCAAAACCGTTTTGCGCCAATCCAGATATTCATCACAGTCCGTGTCAAAAAATTCATCTCCGGCATCTCCCTGGAATCATCACATTCCATGCAACTACCAATTTTTGTGTCATCCCATCAACATATTCCTTATGCTTTAAGTGAAGAGCATCAATAACCTCACGCAGATTGTTAGCCTCCTCTTTCATCAAATCATCAATCTTACTTAATTGGATGATAGCATTTTCTGCAGATAGCTTTCCATGCAAAGCCTGTGCTATGTTTTTTGTTTTGACCCTTTGAGTATCAATGGTATCTTCCAGGGATTTCATCAACTCTAGAGTAGAAGAATGTCGCAAAGCAAGGGCTTCTTCAACATATTTGATAATTCCATCATTCCCATTGCTTTCAACAGAATCTGTTTCTAGCAGTCTATAGAGAAATATCTCCTCAGCAAGACATGATGGAATTAGACCTCGAGAATGGTCTGCATGGCCCAAGGTTTGTATAGCATTTTGACCTCCCCCCGCTCGTATTCCAAGTAGGATTAAATCATCAACCAACTAACTCTAGAGTGGGTTCGTGGTAATCAACATGTCATCATATGAAGTCTGTATGTCTTTTAATTCTTTGGTTTTGTCTTCAAGATCATGCAACTCATGCTTCTGCACCTCTAACTGTTGAACAAGTTTTTGATTCTGATACTGGACGTAAGTTGCATCAACGCTTCGGTTATCGGGAGAAACACTAGAGTTTCGGGCCATGGGGGATGACACAGTGTTCAAATGAGGCCTCTTCTTCTCTGTTAACACTCTCAGCTGAACATCCAAACCCTGTTCTCAAAGTGACAGTATCTCATATCTACTGGGTAGGCAACAACCTACCCTTGTTGAGGCTCGAATATGTATCCAGAATTATCAACAGTTGAAAGATGGCATTAATGCCTTGCTTTGGCAGTCATTATTTCTTTATTTTCAGTCCAAATAAGTTCGAGTGACATTCATCTTCCAGATTAGGAGCAGCCAAAGCTTTCTCAAAGGGGGATACACAGTCTACAAAGGGTGATACACAGTCCAAGGCATTTTCACAATTAAACACATGTGAGCACAAAAGTATGGAGAATGAAATAGATAAAACAAAGCAAGAACTCAAGCAATTATTAGGCAAAACCTCGTTTCATGAGCGATGAACAAAATGCCAACTGGTGGGACGAGCAGTAAGATTTTGTGTATTTAATCAAACATCAAGCTCAAAGAAAGTAAACCATATCCCAGTCATTTGAGGGAAAACAGAGAAACCGAATAAAGAACAGAGTAGAATGAACATAATAACAAAAACCATCAAACCATGCCTAAGATCAACGATGTGAAGAGACGAAAATCAAGTAATACAAAGTGAAAAAACTCCTAATGGTCATACCTGAGTCCTCAAGCGAAGATAATATGGCTTGCTTTCTGCTCAAACTCTTTCCGGACACCTCTGGTTTTCTCTTCAAGGAACCAACCTGCAACTTCCTCTGTCTAATCCCCTCCTCGTTGTTTTCTTCCAGCAAAAGGATGCTCTAAAAAAAAAATATTCCCCCCCCCCCCCCCCCCCCCCCCAAGCCTTTTTTTTTTACTTCTCACAGCTTGCTGCCCCTAGCTAAACGAATCCTCCCTCAGAAGCTCCAGGATCTCCCAACTCTCTGCAACTCCTCACAAAATCCCTAGTCCCCCCTCTTTCTTTCTCTGTTTTTTTCTCTCAAAAAAAAAAACCACCTCTCCTGCAGCTCACCAAAATATCTCTCCTCTACCAGTACCAAAAAAAGCACATCTCTCTCTGCAGAATCCTCTCTCCGAAGCTCCCAGACCTCCCATTTTTTCTTTCTTGTTTCTGTCTTCCTTGGCAAGCCACTACCCGCTCTCCTATTCACCGATCAACAAGCATGTCGTCTTCAACCACCACCATGGCCAGCCATGCTCCTTGCCACCCGTCCATGCAGCTGGTCCTTCTCTAAAAAGAGGTCCCCCTACTTAAAAAAATGGAAAAATTCCACTCTCCCGGGTGGTCATGGAATGCCTTTTATTTCAAATTATAAAAATAGTAATAATAAAATAATAACAACAAACCATTACACTTGGTTTGAAAAGAGGAAGGGTCTACAATATCATAAATAATTCTTAATCAATTGAATAATATACAAATATTCAATTGAATAACACACAACTATTCAATAGAATAACACACAACCATTCGTTGTATAATATAGCATGTGAAAAAAATTAAACAAAATTAAATTAAATTATATTGTAATATATTATAACGTTATTGTATTTATATTGTAAGTACAGTGCATTTATGTCGTACATATATTTTATTACAAAAGTAATAATACTAAAAATATTTATTCATAGTCTATTTGTATTAACACATCATATCAGTATATTAACATCATTCACCCAGTGCATTAAAATTATTTAATAATTTTTGTATATATATAAATTAAAAAAAATGCGAGTCTCATGAATTCAAATTAGTTCTTCATTTTGTTTCTAAAATGATTCATAATATAAGTATGTTATAAAGTATAGAATGATCATACAAAACTATCACTTTTATAAAAAAGTTCAAAATTTTCTCAATTAGGTTTTATTGTTATGTATTGTAATGTAAGTGTATTTATATCGTAATTATAATATATTTTTGTCGTACTTGTATTTTATAATAAAAGTAATAGTCTTAAGAGTCACTTTTTATACCTCATTAATATTTAACATATCATATGTATTGACATCATCCACTCTATGTAGTGAAGAAAAATAAAATTATATATAAAAATTAAGAAAGAAACATTATGCAAAGGAAAAATATATAGAAAAATCACATAATTTTTTTAAAATTATTTTATTATAAAAAATAAAAAACAATTAAACATTCTCCATCATTTTCTTATTCTTTTTAGATAATTTAAATGAAAAATTAAGCATTTTATCTTTCCCGAATTTAATACAAAAACATGATTTATCAATTTAAAATTTAATATATATATATATATGAAAAAAAATCATAATTTTTATTATATAATTATGAAACTTATTTTGTTCTTAATAAAATTAAAAAATAGAATAAAAATACAAAAAAAAACACATTAAATGTTATTTTAAAAATATTTCTTAAAAGTATTTTTTTAAAATAATAAATTTAAATAACAAATTCTACTATTGTTATATATAATAGTCGTAAAGGTTAAACCCACAATTTTGATTTGAATTTTGAATGTCAATAATTACAATAAATGTGGAATCCACACACCATAATTGTCACGACAAAACAAGTAAATTGCTTTAAATGCGTTGAATTTTAAAAGTTTTTAGTTGAATGACATTTTTAAATTTTAAGCCTATTATTGTCTTCCCCAATAATTATCAAAAGATATCACCCTTCCCGATCATTATCACACCCAACCCATCCTATATGGTAATTGTCACACCCTTGAAAATCCCTCTAAATTTTTCTTTGTGTGCAATGTTAAGTACCCTTCCTTAGCCAACCTTTCCCTTAAGCCTTATAAAAGCAGTGTAATCAGACCAAAACAATTATGGGAATACTTCCCAACTTGTATTATCCCAATCAACTACAAGATACAAAACTTTTTTCAAAGTGTTACAACACTTTACAAGAATCAGAGGATTGCAATGCTTTACACCCTAAGCATTCAGTAACTTTCCCACCCTCTGTCTCAAAGATGCATGAGGAATTTTATAACACTCAGCTTGCAGTTTTCTTTCAAATTTTTAACTAAGGGAGCCTATCGATAGTTATGTAACCACCCATAACCACTCATCTAGAGACACCCCTCTGAATCAAGTTGTCCCTTCACACCAACCACTAGCTTCTCAGCTACCTATCAGTTCTTTGTTGTTAAGTCTATTTGTTGTCATTTCATGTGTTGCATTGATCAACCTATTGTCACTAGCTAGCTGTTGTTTCTTTAAGTCATTTCTCATGGAGTTGTTGATGAGTTCCCCTAACAAGGTGTCTCCTCCTCGTAAAGTGCCTCCTATGATCGAGTGTCCATCAAGGTGTTTTTGACCAAGGCTTTCTAAACCAGCACTGTGCATCAACCAGTTGATCAAGTGCATTTGGTGCATTAGTGTGTCTTCCTCACACTGATGTCTAAGCTTATGCCTTGTCAAGGTACCCATTACCTAGGGCATGTGTCAAGCCCCCTCTGTTAGCCAAGGCTCACTATTGCCTTGCCCATGCTATGCACCACCAATCTTGTTTGTTGCCTTAAAGCTTCCTATCTAGCCACTGATCCACAACATCGAGCCATGGCATTGCGCCCATGGCTATTCCATCCTCATGCACAAGGCATTACACCCTTATGCATGCATAGGTGTCATGAGTCTGAGTCGGTTGCATGTCTAGTGTCCCATCGAGCCATGACATTGCACTCATGGCTTCTCCAATTGGCTCAATGCAAGTCTTTAGGCGCCCTCGTGCTAACGCGGGGAGGAGGTAGGTTGTATTAGATTATTAGGCCCTGTGCCATTGCAGTCATAGGGTGCACACCACACATGTCGTGGAGCCCATGTGTGCATGCTAGTGTGCCATCCATGTGTCCTAGGCACACCCAAGGTTGTGCCATGGTGCTCCCTTAGTGTAGTCAAGGCTTAGCCTTGGTACCCCTTCAGTCACATACCCCTCCTTAAAGAGCATTACGGGTCATTCTCGAGATGTCTAAAAGAGACATCAAACCCCCTTGAGGAAACATAATGGAATATTTAAATAAATAATAATTATATTTCATAAGAAACCTCACCCTCCATCTACACCGCCACCATAGTCCCAAATATGCAAGATGTGTGTTGAGTGTGCAGCCTGGTGTGTGCATGCGCATGATCTAGTGTGCACGCAAGTGCGGGACGGATGTGCGCATTGTGTCTGTCTGATGTGCGCGTGGTGTACACGCAACCTACGCCTAGTGCGTGTCTAGTGTGCACATAGCTTGTGCCAATCTCTTCATTTCACTTCTTGAGGCTTGAACCACCAAACCTCCAGGCTTTCTCGGTTCTCCTCCTAGGATCCTCATGGGTGCAAGGCCTACCCATGAGGCCCTTTACTCCATCATTGGGTCAAGGAGCTAAGGGGTTGACAATAATCCTCTTCTCACATATTATAAAAATAGTTTTTTTATTATGATTTTTTCTTAATAGTTATATTATAAGGTTAAACAACTCAAAATTTCTAAATCTATTTAATAAAAATATAAAAAAATAATTGTTGTAATATTTTCTTATGAAATCTTTATAATAAAAAACATAATAAATTTATTTATTTTAATTATTGAAAATAATTTGTGATTAATTATTATATTATTTATATGTATTAGTATTAATATTATTTTTATTTGATATATTATTTATAATGATAATAATAATTAGAAAAGACAAAGTAAGAATATGATTGATTTTAAAATGAAAAATATGATTGTATATTTGACTTTTTGTATTTTAAGACATTTAAAGACTTATCAAAGCATATGATCCTTCAAGGTTATTATCACATCCAACCCACCTTATATGGTGATTTTCCCATGAAATAATGTCATGACTCATAATTGTTTCCAAGAATTTGAATTTGGCCCATTTGCCTACTGGCCCGAACCGAGCTAACTTTTTTAGTCTAAGCCTAACCCCTGGAGTAGCCCAATCCGACCCGAACAGTAAAGCCCAAAAATTTATGCTTAATGTATAACGGTTATTATCACACCCAACCCACCCTATATGGCAATTTTTCCATGAAATAGTGTCATGACTCATAATTGTTTCCAAGAATGTGAATTTGGCCCATTTGCCTACTAGCCTAAACCGAACTAACTTTTGAAGTCTAAGCCTAACCCCTGGACTAGCCCAATCCGACGTGAACATTAAAGCCCAATAATCTATGCTTAATATATATATTGTTTGGTAAAACTTAATAATAATTTTTATATTAAATTGATTTACCAAACACCTTCTTAAAAATAATTTAATTTAAAATTGACTTAAATCATTAAATAATAAATATCAAGTTTTACTTAACACCCACTAAATCCTTTCAATATTTTTTCTAAAAGAACATCAAAGGTGATAAAAGAAAGAGGAATACAAAAAATAAATTACTAATAAAAAGAGGAATAAGAAATGTGAGAAAAGTATCATTTTTTCAATTATTTATTCTCTTAAATAAATAAATAGATCATGTTGATAGATTATATCCATATTGTATTAAAACTCAGACCCTCCACCAAATAAATGGACCCATCTAATTATTAAATAGATAATACATCATAAAATCGGATAATTTAGACTTAATTAATGTATTTATTCAATCAAAATTTAAATGAATCAATTAAATAAGTTATGATTATAATCACTTTAATCAACACCATTCTCAAATAGATTAATTCAAATCATATTTATGTTACCTGTTTTCGTATGAATTTGATCTAAACACGATTATACTCAACTCAGATTCAAAAAATACGGAAGCTCGGAATAATGACTGGGAAATGACATCAAAAAATTAAATAGCAACAATCTTCTATCAACAGCCGGACAAGGGAATAAATATTCAGCTCTCCAAAAGTTTCAAGCGAAAATAAAAAATCCCATAGAAGCCGAGGATAAGGCGAAGTACAGAGAGGGTTCACATCCTCCACTTGGACAGGAACTGTCCTATAACCTCTCCTCCAAGCCAACAAAGAAAATCCACAGGAACCCATTTTGGTATAGCAAATTCTCTCATAAAATATGACAACTTTCTGGATTTTCCAAAATCTCTAGGCATTGTGAGGTTGTGAGTCAGATGCATACTGAGGAACTAAACAGTTGTGGGGGATCCTTCTTACGTAGATCCCCGTCCCAGAAAGAATTGTCACCAACTGGCAAGAAGGCAGAAACGGTTGAACTTTGTTCAGAGAATTAATCTTCCCTCAGGATTACCAACTAGTGTACTAGAACTTTGAAGATAGTAAAATCTAAACCTCACCGAAAGAAACTTGATGTGATGAGCACAAAAGGAATCAGGTTTAGGAAACGGCCAAAGCAAACCCGGGAAGTTGAATGCAGGCATGATCATTACTGTCTAAGTAACAAAGACCTTCAAAATATCCACAAGTCTACTAAAGGAAATACATGAAAATGTAAATATCAACTGGACGAAAATTCCACTAGAACTAGTTAAGTTAAAGCCTAATTTCACGGATTGATTAACAAATTTCTCTAGCTTGAAAACATGCTCCAATGGCTCTAGGACTAGCAACTTTTGTCCTTGTTGAAATCCCTTTCTCATGACAAAAAAATCTACTCAACTTTATCTTGTTTATACCCTAGGTACCACCATGTTTACCTTAAATTTGCCTCCGAAGGGAGGTTTCCACAGCAGCAACCCCTGAATATCATACAAACTTCAAATCTGAATCCATTTCTATAAGACTAGTTACCATTAAGAAAACAAGAAACAAACAAACATGTTGATGTCGGAAAGGTTTGAAGCATCATACAAACACAATCACATCAGCAAGCATATAACTACATTGCAGTCAAAAGCAAATCAATCATATGGTTTTACTAATTGAAAGCAGGCCCCCACTTAAGTAAATGATTATTTGAACACAATCATTCAAGTTTATTGCAAGCGTGTAAAGGAGTTTCCTGTGCAATGATCAATAACAGCAGAGAATGGCAAGATAAAATGTCTGTACTGCAGCTAATTAAATAAATCCCAAATATATACTACTCATTACATGGTGTCAGTCTCAAATAACACAAAGCCCCCTCTTTTGCACTCAATCTCAAATACCTAAATAATAGTTACACAATCATTGTCATGTCAAAATTACAAAGCAGGGCCCCTGTTTCCTGCCAGATTTACGATTCATCTAAAAAAATCTGCAAGTGAGTAAGCCTTCTTTCTTCCACGTACAAATATCAACAGAGCATTGAAAATCCAACATTCCAAAAAATGTCACCATACCAACGAAGAGCAACACAATGTGCCCACTTTCAGCTGACAGCTGCATTGCTTGCTTCAAAATCGCTAATAACTAAACCCAAAAAGACTAAATTGAAAGAACTCTAAGCTTTTGACCTCCTGAACTCAAACCAAATCTCATAATGATTGAAGAGTAAGCTGTCATGTGTATGCTTGGCAACATACTCAAGTCCTAAACTTGTAAGCCTCTTTGTGCACTCCTCTCCTCCCAAACGCGAGCAGAACTTTATATTATGTGATACAAAGATCCGACCTTCATAAGGTTTCAATTTATTTGCTAGCCTCTCCAATCCAACCCAAACAAGCTTATCAGGCATATGAAGAAATACAGCACTAGCATATATCAAATCATACACAACTCCAGATCCAAACCTGCTAAAATCCATATCTTCACCTCTCACAATCAGAGGACGCTTGTACAACAGGCCTTGGGAAGGAAGCTCATACCTGAATGCAGCCATTAGGGAAAGCTCATCCCTCTCTAGACAGTGGTAGTGCTCAGGGTTCAGGTATCGAATGAAATGCAAGCCAACACGAAGCGTCCCACACCCAATCTCGAGGACACGGGAGTCAGGACTGAGGTGTACCGACTCAGCAATGAACTCAAACACATCTCGGCCACCTGCCCAGGGCTCACCATAGTTGCTATGGTGCTCTTCTACAAGTAGCTCACCAGGACATGGGAGTGCCGTATGGTTGCCCTCTCCAGGTTCTTCATAGTGAGATATTCCTTTGAATCTAGATATTTTAGGAAATTAAGTCATGATTCAAAGCAAATATGTGATAAATGTGCAGAAATTTGGGTTTGCAAGTTGAAAATTAAAAAGAAGAAGAGAAATGGAACCCGATCACAGTTCAAAAACAAAATTAGTGTCATTTAGCAACTAAAACTGGAAGAGAAAAAAGAAAAAGGGAAAAAGTGGATCTGCTAATTTCAGTTGTTTTTTATTCGCAGACACAAAAATCATCTCAACCAAGCAAAAGTGTTGTGACAGATCACAATTGTGTACAGTTATTAATTTTCTCTACTTCCCGAATTCCAATTACTTCATTTTCTTTTCCCAAGTTTGTCATCATCCAAGGAGACCCTATATGATACCAAATTGTAACTCGAGCAATAGATAGATAGATCGATAAAGTTATGATTTTTGTTTTCAATTTTTTTGTGTTTGTGTGCAAAGAAATGAAGAGATCAACTTATCCAAGCCAAATTGCTACATTAAGTTAAACTGAGTGAAATTATCTACTTTTGCTCTTCCTAAATTCTAGTTCCTTCCTTTTTCTTTTCCTCACATTTCTCACGAACCAAACAGACACTCTGTGAGAGAGATACACTAACCGGAATACACACTAACAAATTTTCCTTTTTTTTTTTTCTTTTTTTTCGTTTTTCTATGGGGAGGAAAATCTCAGTAAAGCCAAGCTAAATTGTTGTATTGGGTTAGGTTAAATGAACTCGCTGGTTTTCTCCCAAAATATTCAAGATTCAAAACATAGTTTTTCTTTTCTATTGTTTTGGTATACCTGCCCCAAAACCAAATGAAACCCTACGTCATAACACCGGGCAGTACAGATACAAATACAGAAACAAACACGCATATACGAAGAGATGAGAGAGTGAGTGAGTGAGAGAGATTACTCAATGAGATCTTGGAGCTGCTGCTGGCGAGTGCGAGGATTGATGCCCTTACGCAGCACATTGTCCTGCATTCTCAAACCATTCACTCTGATCTGACCTTTCACCCACTCTACATCCTCCGCACTCGTTGATATCCGACCCTCAAATGCCCCACTGCCGCCGCGGCCACCACCACCACCACCACCATCACCGACATCGCTGCCGACGGAGGAAGGAGCGGGGGGGATGGGGCAAGAGCAGGAGTAGAGGGAGGAGAGGAGGAAGAAGAGGAATACGGCGGCGACAGAGATGGAAAGAACGAGAACTGTAACAGTGCTCACCCCTCCCTTCGATGATAAAGCCATGTCTTCGTCACTCCCAATTCAGATCTCCCTCACATCTGTGTTTCGTGGACTAGTGTTTTCCCAAACGACGTCGTTTTGGGATTCGGGGGACCATGTTTTCTTTGTTTATCGGGAGGAGATGGGCCGGTGAATCATTGTTGCTTCGAATGTCGCAAGGGTGAAATAGAAAATCTGCGAGAAAGATTATTATGCGGGAGAGCTCATGGGACTTATCATGTGCTCTACGTTCACACCGCTCGTCTATAGCCTGAAATTATTTTTAGCTGCAAGAGCCACCGACGGTCCAAATGGCCTCCAACCACGAAAATAAATATCATATGCAAATTATCATTTGACTTACAATAAGGAATAAGTATGTCTCCTACACTCTTAATAAAAATAATTACAAAATAAAAACCCTTTAAAAATAATTCAAATTGCATGTAATGATCGGATCAAATATAATATCTAAAATAGTCAAAGTAGTACAAAAAATACATAAAATGTTAATAATTTGATAAGGTTAAAAAAAAAAATAGATATAATGATAAATTAATTTGGTATAAAATTATAATTTAATTTTGATATGAATAGAAAACTCAAGAATCAAATGATAGGCTTCACTATAAAGCTACAACATAAAGTCCTTAACGATTGAGGGTCTATTTGGTAATATTTTTAAAATCAATTTTTTGTTTTTTATAGAACAAAAAAACCATGAAAATATATTTAGCAACTAAAAATTATTTTTTATTTTTTATTCTTAAGAATAGAAAATAATGTATTTTTATAAAACATATTATAATTATTTTTACTTTTTGAGAACTGTTTTAAAAAATAATTATACAAACTTGTAGAACGATTAAAAATAAAACACTAGATATAAAATTAGTTTTAAAAATAAATTAAAAACATTTTAGATTTTCAAACAGAGTTTTGTTTTACAAAATATCAAATAACAATTTTTAAAAATTGTTTTTACAACTGTTTTAAAAAACAGTTACCAAAGGCAAGTCTCTATCTGTCCTTTGCTTTAAGTTCACTGGGAACACAAGCCAAGGAAAAGGCAACAATTTTATGGGAAAAACAGAGGAATGAAATCAATAGGGTCAGAGAACCTTGAGAAAGGTGAATAAGCAAAATAATGAACTGTGAAAAGCAAAGACATATACCAGACTAAAAAGATAACTTTTTGAGTTACATAATTTCAGGATATTTATAATGAGAATCTCAAAAATAAAGGAAGCCAATGTTTTTTCATATATGTTTCAATAACATGATGTCAACAAACCTATAGGCCCTATGTGGGCTACAAGACAAGGATCATGTAAATGAACAATTGACAGATCCCAAAAAGCCTAAACAAACCATGAGAGTTAAAGGGATCATGTAAACAAATAATTAACAGATCCCAACAAGCCTAAAAAAAAAAAGAAGAAGAAAAACCACCCCTTTAGAACAATGACACAAAATCAATCATCCTATATAAAAACCACTGTTAATCAAACATGGACAAAAAAACATTGTACAGAAAGCGCGAAATATCATTAACCAGGAGCAATTTACCCTCTAGATAAAATCAGACATCCTTCTTCTGTGACGGGAAAGTGTAACTCTCAAGTTTGGATTGGAAGAAGTGACGATCTTGCTCCGAGGCATGGAGGTTGTCTTAGAATCCAAATCACTGCATTTGGGACTCTCCATGGCAGGAGTATTCGTTTCCCCATATCTTGATTTTTTATTTGATCTTAAAATGGATTTGAAACGAAGATCTGAATAACTGAGGGACTGGGAACCTGAGAATTGGATTGAGCTTCGAGTCCCAGTTCTTGAACTGTTTGCTCTGCTATCAATTTCTTTTTCTGCAGCACCTAGCCTTTGGCGACTTGCCACGGTGGAATTCATGAATCGAGGCATAGAATTAGAAAATTTTCTTCTAGTCGTTTTCTCAAATGTTAGAGATGCTCTAGAAACTTGTACAAGAGCTCCCTTAGGGCTTGCAGGGGCCTTTCCTTCATCTTCAGGAGGTTGATATGTGGAAGAGAAGAGCCTTTTGTTTTCATTTAACAAGAACTCAGCCTTTTGTATTTGATTCCTAACTTTCTGACATTCTTCTTCAGCTTCTCTCATCTCTTCTTCAAGCTTGGCAATTCTCTTTTCCTTTTGCTTCTTTAAGTCCTAAATAAATGCATAGAGATCAGTAAGAGCTTTCAACATTCATACTCCAAGGACATTGGTAGCTAGCAAGAAATTGAAGAGGAGTACCTCAGGGAGCTCTTTAGTGGACTCCACTGCTCTTGCTCTCTTTGCAAAGCTCAAGGAATAGGTTGTCTCCCCGATATCTTCTTCAAATGGGCTTACATGCACAAGCATCAAGATCTTTGAACCGTCCCCTAAAGCAATCAGATTAAGAAGTATAAGACATTTTGCACTTTAATCCATCGTCTTCTCAACAGTATTATAGAAAACAAATTCATCTTTTGGAATGGAGTCATCACAAAAACTTGATAATTCAAAATTGAGAGAGCCTCCATTTCTCTAAATCAAAGAGTTTTCACCCCTTCAACAAAATAAATTCATTTTAAATGCAATGAGACAAGTAAAACAATTTCAAGTTCTAAGTAAATCAAAGAGGAAAAACTTTAATTTCTCAGTGGCAGCCAAACAGCCCACAACTAAATTAGAACCAAGAATGCAGTGTCATACCAAGGGAATCCTTGAGAATTTGAGTTAGCTTGCTATTTCTGCAACCAAAGAAACAAAACCCAACCAGATTAGAAGTGCAAATCTCAATGGGAACTAGAATGTAAGAACTTACCTATAGGGGACATGGCCTCGCTTCCTTCTCAGGGCTGCAATGACATCACCAAGAGCTGAAAGAGAGAGATTTATAGCCCTTCCTTCATCTAGTGTCTGACCAGTGGCACCTGTCTTTAACAATCTTTCACTTCCTCCAAGGTCAACCATCCACAGTTTGCTTACTTCTGCTTTAGCTTCCGAAGCAACCCCACGCCGAAAAATGGTGATCCTCGTTAAGCTAGATATATAGAACTAAACAGATAACGTAATTACCAAATCAAATTAATCCATCAAAGAAGTTGCAAAAGCCTGAGTAAACCTGGAACCCACCAATGAGACCTGCTAGATGCTTCATTCACGTTAGTCCATGAAGTAGATCTAACCCGTCTCCCCTTGGTATACCACCAACTTGCTTTTGTAAAATCAGAAATTGGCACTTCTGAGAGACCCTCAATTTCGACCAATCCCTTTGGATCTGTTTGAATGTTGAGATTGCTGTAGTAGGGTCAACAAAACACAGAACTGCAGTAAGCAACTCAGTTATCCCTCAAATTCATTTCTATTTCTGGGGCTTTAGGAGGTGTAGGAAGAAATATGATTACCATCTTGATATGGTTTCATATGCTCTGGAAAATGATTTGGGAGCCAGCAAATCTCTCAGACTACCCATGTAAACCTCCAACATGCTCATTGAAAAGGTATAAGACGATGATTTATCCAAAGAGGCATTATGGAAGAGCTGAACAAGGGCTCGAGGAGCAATTCCCAGCTGATCATTTGTACCATCCTGAATAATAATTGCATCACAACATTTATCCATAAGAAACAATGCAGTTTCAAATGATATGAGTAAAACAAAATCTTGATCACTAACCATTGTAAATGTCTTGCCAGTGCCAGTTTGACCATAAGCTAATATACATACATTGTGCCCATCCAGTGCCGACCTAAGAATTGGCTCGACCTCAACAAAAACATCTTCTACAGAGTTTTCAAAAGCAGGATAGAGTCTCTTACTACAACCGGAAACAAAATAAGATAATTAAACTTGAGAAAAACAGATGGAGATTTGATACTGACCTTGGCTTGCTTCTTGTGGGAACACCTTATCAAAACTGAACTCTTTCCTACTTCCCCCTGATCTAACCACTATCTTCTCCAATTCAGTAGAGATGGGTTGGTGAATTCTTCTCCTATCTGTCAATAGAATTGGTCTAACTCGACAAAACACTCTAATGCTGCCTGCAGGTTAAAGTCAATTCTTCAATAAACACACTTGTATATACAAATGCAAGATAAACCCATGATAAAGCCAGCCATGACCAGCTACCTTTTATATCTAAGATCTTATTCAGTGCTTCTCTTCGCGTCCGGTCCAAAGACCGATGCTGCAACCTCAATCCAGCAATTTCTCCTGCATAGTTAAATTCAGATTCATATTAGGAGCTCGTCAAAATGCTCCATCTTGTGAATTAATGCCAGAAGATGGTACCTTCTAGAGTAGAAATTGTTTGCTCAAGCTCCTGCTTTTCTTGCTCAGGAACAACAGTCACATCAGTATAGAGGGCAGGAACAGGAACCGGATCGCACAATTCAGTACCCGCCGGAAACCCATTAAGGGAATCCGGGTATGATCCTGCTGGGGAAGTTGACTTAAATGACTCCCCCCCATTCTCCAAAGGCAGTGAGATCTGTTCTTTCTCAGTAGAAACGAACATTTCTCAGCTACCGAACAAACCAAAACCACGAACCCCTTTACAGAAACTTCAAAATTCATGCACAAAGAACACTCCTTATACACCCAAAAATCCAAAATGAAGTAGAAATCAAGCTAAATCTACTCTACCAAACAAAAAAAAAATAAAGAAATAACAGCAACTGCAGATCACAACAAACAACGAGCAGAGATTTAACAGAGTATCACCACTCTGAAATCTCTCATTTCCTACTAAAAACTCAATGTTACTCGAATCAACCAACCTATAAAACAAACCCTTTCAAGAAACCCCAAGATTCACACACAAACAACACTCTTTACCCAGAAAAAGCAATGTTCAAACAAACCCTAAAAATTTCAAAAACCCTAGAAATTTGAGAAACCCCAAATCAGAAAAAGTGAAAAACAAAACTGGTAATGTTTTGATTTCAATGATTGATCACTCCACATGGACTCTGATTCAGAGGTTTTTTTTTTTTTTTTTAATTAATAGTTGTTTCACTCAAATACACCAATGAAATAAAAATATGAAGAATCTTGGGTTGCTTCAGATCTAAAAATCAACCTGGAAAGGTTGATTTTTCTGACAGGAGCGTGGGAGGGGCAAAAGTGGAAATAAGAATATATGCTGTATCTAGGGCTTTTCTGGGAATTTTGGAGGGAAAGAAACGGGGAAATGAATCAGCGTGCTAGATTTTGCCACGTCGGGTGGACGCCGTACGTTATTAGCCAGGATATGACGTGGCAAGATCTCAATAGTGTTGTGAGCTGAAATATAGCATAGGGAATTGTAGCTTTTTAACGGAATTTCAGAAAAGACTTGCCGTTAACGTTAAAGGTGCAATAATGGCGGGGACATCATTTTTTAAAATTTGGAAAATTATATTCATATTTGTTTATTCGAAGCTTCTAGGTTATGAAAATTAAAGTCTACGTTCGATTCTCCAACGTTTGATGAAAAAAAAAAGGAGAAAAAAAAATCTATAATTGTTTTTGTTTTATTATTTATAGAAAAGCTGAAGAAAAAGAATATAAAAAAATTATTTTTCCGACATTTACAAAGAAAGAAAATTTATATTTTTTATTTTATTATATTTTATTATTTGTGAAAAATTACATACAAATGCACTTTTCTTCATCTCTACTCACATTTATTTATAAAAAAAAGGATTTTTTTTTAATATCTTCTAATTTTAAAATATTTTTCACATGCAAACACAAGAAAATTAGTCTTTATTCGCTAACTATTTTAAAAAATAGTTTGAGATGTTTTGTAAAATAAAAATCTATTTAAAATTTTAAAATATTATTAATTTGTTTTTATTGTTTTTAAAATAAATTTTTATATTTAATGTTTTATTTTTAATAATTCTATATGTTTTTATTATTATTTTTTACAACATTCATAAAAAAATAAAACAAAACAATTAAAAAGCTAATTTTCTTTAAAAATAAAAAAGAAAAAATAATTTTTTTAGTTGTTATTATGAAAGACAATAGAAGGGTTAGGGATGAGTTACTCTTGAACATGTTTTTATCATGAATGACGGTAGAAGGGTTACGAATGAGTTACTCTCATCATAAACTTACCCTATTTAATCAAAGTAATTGTCGTCTCTATCCCATTATAAAAAATTAAAAAAGAGAGGACGGGGTTAAGAGAATATAAATTTCACATGCCGTCCCAACTTGTTTAAATTTTTTTTTTTTTTTGAAAATTTTAAATTTTTTTCTCAAAAAAAATATATATTTAATATTTTTAATTACATTAAAATAAATATATTTTCTAAATAATTAAAATATTATAATTTTGATAACTCATTCTATTTAAAAAATATTTTTATTATTATATATCAAAATTAGAAAAATAAAATTTTTAATTAATTCAATTTTTAAAATACATTTTATATATAATGGAAGCTAAATAGGATGGAACAAGACAATACCTAAACTTATCCCAAGTTTAAAAAAAAAAATATCAAATTTACCCATAATCTATTTATTTAATTTTCAAACGGGATAAAATCCCTAAGTATCTTTTTTTTTTTTTTCCCAATAACAAAAAACCATTTTTGAAAACATAATCAAATTTGCTCTTATTATTCTTAAAGGTTTTTAATACTTACCAAAACCCAAATTATCGCAATTAAATAGCAATCGACATAACATCATTTTTCTACATTATGAGGAAAACGTGTCCTTTAATATCATTAAAAAAAACACACATGTTTTTTTTTAATAATTTTTGTCATCACGCTAATTTAATTAGTAAGACAAAGTGGAATTTCTCACTATTTGTCTGTTTGTCGGTTTTATTTAAATAGAATGTCTTTTGTTACTTTCTATTATTAGGAAATTTTGGATAATAGTTTATTTATGAGTGACAGAAAATTAAACATTTGTAGTAAGTGTGGTGAATTTAAAGCATTTTTGTCCTGCTTTGCGGTCTATGCTAAGGTGGTCAGGTATGACAAACTCGTACTGATTTACGGAAGTTTGGATACTACCCTTTTTATGTTTTTTTTTTTTGAAATTATGTTGGAGTTGGATTTCAGTGACTCGATTCCATACAACAAAATGAAAAATGGGAGAATAGTATATAGGAGTTAAAACTACTTAAAAATGGTAACGGTTTAAAACAATTCTAAAAAATAGTTTTTAAAAATAGTTTTTGAAAATTATTTTTTGATGTTTTATAAAACAAAAGCCTATTTGAAATAGGATCTATGTAATCATAAATAAATAAATAAATCTTCCTTCTTTAGTAATATCGAAAGAACATGTTGTTGCAAGAAAGTTGTCTTTTTTGAATTTCGTCTAATTTTTTTTTTCTTAGTGAAAAAAGTCAAGACATTTGTGCTATGAAAAACAAAGTGTTTCTCAAAATTTTGTAATTTTATTCGCAGTTTGAGATAAAGAATTCATCAATGAAACAATTAATCTAGATTTTGAGTATTTTGGAAGATAATGAGAATCTTTATTTCCACTAATTATTTATTAAAGAAAACGGATTAAAACAATTTTATCAATATATATATATATATATGAATTGAGAACTAAAACACTCATCAAAATAGAAGGAATTTTATATCAATATTGAATAAAATGGGTTAAAATACTCTTGATACCAGGAAAATAACCTATTTTATTTATTTGCTATATAAATGATTTATTTTGGACATTTTTTAACCTTTTTTTATTTCATTTAAAAATAATATTTCCTTCTCACTCCTTGTCAAAGTTAAAAATAAATGTAAAAGAAAGTGTTATTTTTGTTCACATCATTTGAGGTATATAATTAATACTGATTTCAAATTTCCTAAGTTGATATTTCTATAAAATTATTTTGTTTACAAAAATTATTTTTAAAGAGATTTAACAATGGGGTTTATGTATTTATGCTAAACATCATGAAGTGTGAATGAAAATAACTTTAAAAATATTTTAGATTTAAAAATGACTATAAATTTTTAATAATAGAAAATAAAATTTATATTTTCTATTTTAGTAAAATTTATATTTTCTTTATTTATTTTTATAACTAATTATTTGTTCTCTATTTCTACTTTTTAAAAATAAAGTAAACTATCAAATAATTTTTAGAAAACAAGAAGTTATTTTAACTAAATTTTAAAAAAAGGAAAATTTAAAAAATTTAAAAAAATCATTAAAAAAAAAAAACAAATAAGATTAAACATGATATCATTCTTCTTCTCTTTTAATGATGTGACAATGATATAAAAAAAATCTTCAAATATGATATTCTTGTTGTAAAACAAAGGTAAATATAATGCAAATCAAAGTAATAGAGATGAAATATATCTTACTTTGATATATAATAGGGAAGAATAAATCAGAGAACAGAGTTGAGAAAGTTGAGAGAATGAAAACAGAGAAAATGAGATAAAGTAAAAAATTTATTTATTACTTAGGGATACATATTACAGGGGTTAGGAAACCCTTTTATAGGCTTTCCAAATGGCTTTCATTAATATTCTCATTAATGAATATTAATGGAACTCATAAATAATATTAATGAGTATTAATGAAAATCATAAATAATACTTAATTAACATTTATTATAATTAATGTGGTGGCATTCATTACTTCAGTTATAACACTCCTCCTTGGATGTCCACCACATTGAAGAATATGTTTCATTAAAACCTTGCTAGTAAAAAATCCTATGGGAAAAACCTAGCAAAGGAAAAAGAGTGTAATATTCTTATAATTCTTTAAGTTGCTCTTGGTATGTTAGGACTGCCTCGTTAAAAACCTTGTCAGTAAAACCCAGTAGGATAAAACATGGACGAAGGAAAAAAGAGTACAGTACACTAACACCCTTTTACAAGCATACCCCCTCTCATGTCAATATCCTTGAGTTGACGCATTCCAATCCTGTGTATTAACTTCTTGAATGTTGAGGTTGGCAATGATTTTGTGAATAAATCTGCTAGATTATCACTTAAGCATATTTGTTGCACATCAATTTCACCACTCTTCTGGAGTTCATGTGTATAAAAGAAATTTGGTAAAATGTATTTAGTTATATCCCCTTTAATATAACCCCCTGTTATTTGTGCAATGCATGCAACATTATTTTTAAATAATATTATCGGGTCACCTTTGTTAGAGGAGAGTCCACATGATTCTCGAATATGCTGGATCATAGATCTTAGCCATATACATTCACAACTTGCTTCATGAATTGCCAGTATTTCTGAATGATTTGATAATGTGGCCACCATTATTTGTTTGATAGATCTCCATGAAATAGCAATACCATTGCAATTAAACATATACCCTGTTTGTGACCTACCTTTATGTGGATCTGAAAGATATCTTGCATCTGCATATCCAAGCAATTGTTGATTTGATTCCCTTGAGTAAAATAAACTCATATCAGTAGTTATGCGAAGATAACGCAATATATGTTTGATACCATTCTAATGTCTTCGAGTTGGAGCGAAACTATATCTTGCTAATAAATTGACAGAAAAAACAATGTTGGACGTGTACAAGTGACAAGATACATAAGTGCACCAATAGCACTAAGATATAGTACTTCAAGACCAAGTAACTCTTCATCTTTTTCTCAATGACGAAATGAGTCTTTTTTCACATCAAGTGATCGGACAACCATTGAAGAACTTAAAGAATGCACTTTATCCATATAAAAACGCTTCAAAACTTTCTTAATGTATGTTGATTGATATACTAAAACTCCATTTGGAAAATGCTCGATTTGTAGGGCGAGACAAAATTTTGTTTTTCCAAGATCTTTCATCTCAAATTCCTTTTTTCAAGTAATTTGTTGTTCTTGTGAGCTCTTTAGGAGTTCCAACAAGATTTAAGTCATCAACATACACTGCAATAATTGCAAATCCGGTTTCTGATTTCTTAATGAAGATGCATGGGTATATAGAGTTATTTACATACCCTTCTTTTAGCAAGTATTTGCTAAGGCAATTGTACCACATGCGTCCAAATTGCTTTAATCCATACAAGGATCGTTGAAACTTGATTGAGTACATGCTACGAGGCTTTGTACTATTTGCTTCAGGCAATTTAAATCCTTCAAAGATTTTTATGTATATATCATTATCCATGGATCCGTATAAATATGTTGTAATAACATCCATGAGACACATATCCAGTCCTTCTGAGATTGCTAAACTAATTAAGAAACGAAATGTAATTGCGTCCATGACGGGAGAATATGTTTCCTCGTAGTCAATACTAGGTCTCTACGAGAAACCTTGTGCTACTAATCGCGTTTTATATCTTATGATCTCATTATTTTCATTGCGCTTTCGTACAAATACCCATTTGTACCCAATAGACTTTACATCTTCAGGTGTTTGGACTACAGGTCCAAAAACTTCTTGTTTTGTTAATGAGTTTAACTCTGCCTGTATAGCTTCTTTCCATTTTGGCCAATTATTTCTATGTCGACATTTTTCCACATTTCGTGGTTTGGGATCTTCATCATTTCTTATGAGATCAGAGACCACTTGGAAAGTAAAAATATTGTTAATAATAATATTATTTCAATCCCATTTTTTTCCCGTGTGTACATAACTTACTAAGATCTCACAATTTTCAGGTATCTGTGCCTTTTCAGGGGCTTCTTGTTCAATATGTGCCTCTTTAAGGGCTTCTTGTTCAATATGTGCCTCTTTAAGGGCTTCTTGTTCAATATGTGTCTCTTCAGGGGCTTTCTGCATTATTTGTGTCTCTTATAGGGCTATAAATTCATCAATTTTAAACTGATCAATCATTTTGATGGCCTCTTCTAGAGTGCCAAGTTTTTCTTGGGCTCTCCTCTTCCGAGGAGTTACATCATTTGAGCCGACAGATCTACCATGTTTCAGGCGTATCTTAGATTCATTTTTTAACTGTCCTACAAGGACATCAATCTGTGTTGAAGTATTTGCAGCCGGGATATGTGACTTTGTCACTTTCTTTGTATCAATGAATGCATCTGGTAATAGATTTGCAAGATTTTGCAAATGAATGATCCTTTGAACTTTTAGTTCACATTGATTTGTATGAGGATCAAGATGGGTCATAGTAGATGCCTTCCAACTAATTTCTCGTCGTTCTTCAGGAATCGACTTTTCTCCCCCTAATGACGGGAAAACACTCTCATTAAAATAACAATCCGTAAAGCGGGTTGTAAAAACATCGTCTGTCAAAGGTTCAAGATATCTTATGATAGATGGAGAATCAAAACCTACATAAATCCCAAGTCTTCGTTGAGGACCCATTTTAGTGTGTTGTGTAGGTGCAATTGGTACATATACTGCACAACCAAAGATTAGTAAGTGAGAGATATTTGGTTGTTTTCCAAACACAAGTTGTGAAGGGGAGTATTCATGGTAAGTTATAGGTCCAATATGGAATAAAGCTGCAGCATGCATAATAGCATGTCCCCAAACGAAAGTAGGTAATTTGGTTTTCATTAGTAATGGTCGAGCTATTAATTGGAGACGTTTGATGAAGGATTCTGCTAAACCATTTTGGGTATGAGTATGAGCAACATGATGCTCAATATTTATTCCTACTAACATGCAATAGTCAATGAATGTTTAAGAAGTAAATTCATTAGCATTATGAAGACATATTGTTTTAATTGGATAATCTGGAAATTGTACTCGTAATTTGATTATTTGTGCAAGGAGTCTATCAAAAGCAACGTTATGTGTAGAAAGGAGACAAACATGTGACCACCTAGTAGAAGCATCTATTAAGATCATACAATAACGGAATGGTCCACATGGTGGATGGATAGGCCCACATATGTTCCCATGTATTCTTTCTAAAAAGACCGGTGACTCAGATAAAAGATGGTCTGACTATCAATTTACCTTGTGAGCAGGCAACACATGAATATTCATTGGGCAAAATAATCTTCTAGTTATTTAGTGGATGTCCATGTGAGTGTTCGATTATTCGATGCATCATTGAAGACCCTAGGTGACCTAGCCTATCATGCCAAAGGACAAAAACTTTTGGGTTGTTGAACTTCTAGTTCACGACGACATATGATTCAATAAGCTTTATAGTTGCATGATACAACCCATAGGAGAAAGCCGAAAGTTTTTCCATTATAAGCTTCTGGCTAGATATAATGGAAGTAATGTAAAGATATTCTACATTATTTTCATCCATAGTTTCAATATGATATTCATTTCTACGGATATCTTTAAAACTGAGCAAATTTTTTCTGGATTTGCTAGAATATAAAGCATCATTTATATGGAATCTAGTTCCATTTAATAACATTATGTTTGCTCTTCGAAAGCCTTCAACTAAGTTTGTAGTAGTACCAGATATGGTACTTACATTAGCTTTTATTAATGTCAATTTGAGGAAATATCTTTTATCTCGAAGAATTGTGTGCATGGTCACACAGTTTATGAGACATACATCATCTTCATTCATCTTGAGACCAAATAACACATGGATTTCAGATATAACTAAAAAAACAAGGCATAATGTAAATAAGAAAAGAAAATCAGATGTAAATATAAGACATAATAATATATTATTTCATATATAAAGTAACATCAATCAATGTTAATTTTCTCATCATTTATCAAATGATCTATTTTTTCATTGGGACCTCCAAAGAAATCAATGTCATAGTAGGTTAGGTCCAATCCATCACCATCGGTAAAGTTCATCTCTATCTCTTTTCCTTTTTCTTTTATTGATGCTTGGTAAAGGTCAACCAAATGTTTGGGCATACGACAGGTATGAGACCAATGCCCCTTCATACCACATCTATAACAATTATTCTCATGGTTCTTAAGAGGTTTATCTTGTAAACGCTTCCCATTTTCTTGTTTTGCCTCAGTATTGTTCCACTTCTGGTGGTGCAACGAGGCTTTCATTTTCTGAGAATTATTACAATAAGAACCATGGTATCTAGGATTTCTTCCATGACCACGATCACGTCCTCGTCCATGTCCACGAGTTTGGGACGATATTGCATTCACTTCAAGGAATGGTTTAAATCCAGTTAGACGAGACTGGTGATTTCTCATCAAAAGTTCATTATCTTGTTCAGCAACAATAAGACATGATATTAATTCAGAATATTTTGTAATTCTATGCTCTCGATATTGCTGCTGCAGGAGCACCACATTCGAGGCATGAAATGTAGTAAAAGTTTTCTCTAACATGTTTTTTTCTGTGATTTTTTCTTCACACAACTTTAATTAAGACTGATTTTGAAAAGTGCAGAGTTGTATTCACTAACAGTTTTAAAATCTTGCAACCTTAGATGCATCCAATCATATTGAGCTTTTGGGAGAATCACAGTTTTCTGGTGGTCATATCTTTCCTTCAAATTACTCCATAGAGTAAAAGGGTCCTTTATCGTAAGATACTCATTTTTTAAACCTTCATGGAGGTGATGGCGAAGGAAAACTAATGTTTTTGCACGATCTTACAGGGATGCTTGATTTCCTTCTTTGATCGTAGCTCCAAGGTTCATTGCATCAAGATGTATTTCAACATTAAGGATCCAAGATAGATAGTTCTTTCCCGAAATAGCAAGTGCCACAAATTCGAGTTTTGTGATATTCGACATTGTCAAATAACTTCATATATATGACAAAACAATATTATTAGAATCAATTATAATAACTTGATGGCATTAATAGTATTTAAAATTCCATAACATAATTTCTTCATTTGGTTTTGAAGAAAATGTTATGGATCAATGCATGTACCTTAAGGTCAGTGGGAGTAAAGTTTGTTTTCTTGTTTTATACATGGATGACATCTTACTTGCAACCAATGATAAGGGTTTGCTTCATGAGGTAAAACAATTCCTCTCTAAAAATTTCGACATGAAGGATATGGGTGAGGCATCTTTATGTCATTGACATTAAGATCCATAGAGACAGATTTCAAGGTATCTTAGGTTTGTCTTAAGAGACCTATATCAATAAAGTTTTAGAGAGATTTTGGATGAAGAATTGTTCACCTAGTGTTTCTCCTATAGTGAAGGGTGATAGGTTCAATTTGGATCAATGCCCGAAAAACGATCTTGAGAGGGAACAAATGAAGAACATTCCATACGCTTCTGCAGTTGGAAGTCTGATGTATGCTCAGGTCTGCACAAGGCCTGACATTGCATTTGCTGTTGGAATGTTAGGACAATATCAGAGTAACCCAGGTAAGAACCACTGTAAAGCTGCAAAGAAAGTGATGAGATATCTTCAAGGAACCAAAGATTACAAGCTTATGTACAGATGGACAAGCAATTTAGAGGTTGTTGGCTACTCAGATTCAGACTTTGCTAGTTGTGTTGATTCACGTAAATCAACATCTGGATACATTTTTATATTGGCCGGTGGAGCTATATCTTGGAGGAGTGTTAAGCAGACCATGACTGCTACTTCTACTATGGAAGCTGAGTTCATATCTTATTTTGAGGCTACTTCACATGGTGTATGGCTTAAGAGTTTCATTTATGGGCTTAGAGTTATGGATTCAATATCTAGGCCATTGAGTATATATTGCGACAATTCAATTGCAGTCTTTATAGCGAAGAACAATAAAAGTGGAAGTCGAAGCAAACACATCGACATTAAGTATCTAGCCATAAGAGAACGTGTTAAAGAAAAGAAAGTGGTTATTGAGCACATTAGCACTGAATTGATGATCGCTGATCCTTTAACTAAGGGCATGCCACCATTGAAATTCAAGGATCATGTAGTGAACATGGAACTTAGTTCTTTTATGTAGTTTTTATTGTACAAACTCTTATTATGATGTTTTCTCATATTGATGCGCACTTTTTATTTAATTTTGAGAAAATTCAACTTCATTGGACCAAGAATGAACATAGGGTTTATTCATTAAGTAATATTGCCACATAAAGTATAATGTTAAGAAATGAGTACACTGTAATACATAGAAGGTAACACTCGTTAAATAGAGGACTTATCGCCATGATTCATGTATTTGTTACTTAGTGGGACAATTGATGGACTGAATTAGGACATTAGGTTAAAGGTGTGGACCAAGTGGGAGAATGTAAGCTGAATACACGTTCACACGTTCTCACTTCATGATGTGGTCCAACACTTTGACCATGTCTTCCACCATCTCACTTCCGCTGCGGTTAAGGAGCCAGCAACTGCTCAACGTGGTGGCAAGAACAACGTGGTATGATGGAAGCCATGGATATAAAGATTTTAAAAGGAAAAATGGTCCCGAACTCGTCTGCTATTATCTTCAGAAACACCATCTAAACAAAGGGAGATTAGAGTTTGGAAATCAAGTTTTTGAAACCGACTACAATGACTGGAGGTAAGTAGACTATTCTTAGTCTTTTTCAGTTTTGATTCATATTGCAAATCCATTGGAATCATATATATATATAGCATGTAAACAACTTACAATTACCTCATAAACTTATTAAAAAGTTAATTAGTTGGTTAAGTAAAAAAACAATGCTAAAATGCAAAGAAAAACAACTGAAATGCAAAGAAAAATATCTAATATCCAAGTTCAACGTCACCACACTTTGCAATAACATGCAAAAATCACGAATAGTCATGCGAAGATCCCTCTAAAATAAAATTTTAGAACTGATAGCTACTATATTTTGAATACAGTTGAGAATTTTCATTTTAAGATTAGTAATTCAAAGTTGGTTTTACTTAATTTCATACTAATATTCAAATCAAAGTACAAAAAAGATGAATCTCTTCCATAATTTTATGAAAAGTTTGTAATTAGAGGCAAGGTGTTTGTACTTAATAAGTTTATAGGGCAAAATGTTAGGTTTTGAACGTAAGAGGGTAAAATGTAAACATGCCAAAGATTGAGGGGGTTAAGTGTATTTAACCCTAAAATCTATTCACTCGACATTGTTTTTTTAAAACATTACAGAACACTTAAGGCCCATTTTGTCGATGTTTTTTAAAAAATGTTTTAAAAATAGAGAATAAAAATAGTTTTTTATAATTTTTTAAAAACTAGATTGTTTGGCAAGATATTTTAAAATATTGTTTTTTAAAACAAAAAATAAGAAGTTTGTTTGAATGGAAGAATTTGTATTGTTTTTAAAAATAATTTATTATTTTTATTTTATAAAATTAATTTATAATAATATGAAATCAAATTCAAATTAAGTCTTATTAAAAACTAAAAATTAAATTTACAACTATATATGAGTTAAAGATAAATATATGTTTTTTAATTATGAAACAACTTTTTTATTATAGTGAAACAAAAATTTCTATAAGATAAAAATAATTTTAATATTTATTTTTAATACAAGTCAAATAAGTATTTCAATTACTTTTTTTTTAATTTTTTGTTTGATCATGATTTCTCGTGCTTTTTTTAGAAACTTTTTTTTTTTTTAAGTTAAAAGAATAATTTTTTTTTTAATGTTTTATAAAATTAGGATATTTGGTAAGTTATTTTTATAAAAGGATTTTAAAAATAAAAAACAAAAGTCTTGTTTGAATAAATTGTTTTTTTTTTTAAAAATGTTTTGATTTTGTAAAAACCTTTTAAATTCAATTTATTTAATATTAATTAATTAAATTTAATTGAAGTCTTATTGAAAATGAAAATAATTTTTTAATTACAAAAAAATTAAAAAATATATGGCTTTTAGTAAAACATAAATAATAATATTATAGTAAAATCATAAATTATATTTTTAGTAGAAAATATACTATTTTATTATATGTTAGAAAAATAATATTTTATTATATTCATAAATTTATAGTATTAATGAGTTTATTATTTAAGTTTTAAATTATTTTTAAAAATTAATAGACTTGTTAACAAATCCAACACATTAAGTCTCGCTTAATTTGCCTAACAAAAAATAATTGAAAAATAATAATTCTATATAGGAAATAAGTAATAGAGTGTATGTGTCTTTTTATTGTTTTTAAAAATTGGTGAAAACAAATTTTACTTGTTTTCTAAAAGGTGTGCTTTATTTCACTTTGTTTTTAAAAAATGAAAACAGAGAATAATAACCAAACAGTGCTATGAATTTTTAAAAAT
Source organism: Vitis vinifera (assembly GCF_030704535.1). Classification (NCBI taxonomy): domain Eukaryota; kingdom Viridiplantae; phylum Streptophyta; class Magnoliopsida; order Vitales; family Vitaceae; genus Vitis; species Vitis vinifera. Next base: position 5,958,493 of record NC_081818.1, on the reverse strand, counting down.
TATTTTCTGTTTTTAAAAACTCCAGGCTCTTAAGTTTTCATAATATTTTTAAGATTATTTTTCTTTTATATAAAGAATAAAATATATTTTTTAATAAGTCTCTATTACTATTTTGTTATCTCTTACATTTTTTGCATATCATTTGAGATTTTTTTTTTTCCTTTCTTTTTCTAATACTTTTCAAATACAAAGCATTAAGAAACTTGAGAAAGTATTTTGTTTTTGACATGGTATATATCCATTCATATTTTCCCACATCAATGTTTAAAATAATTAAAGAAAGAAAGTTATTAGGGTTTAAAAATAACTAAGAAATTTTCAATTATTAATAAATTAAAATTTGAAGTTTCTTTTCAATGAAATAATTTATAGTTTATATTTATTTTGATAAATAAATAATTTTTAATAAAATAAAAATATATTAATGAATGGTTATACAAAATAAACCTCCCAATGGCTTAGCTCACTTACCAAGTACTTTCCAAAGGAGAAAGATGCACAACAATCACTTTCTTCCTTACATGGTACTTGCCAAACAAAGAATATGTAAAATTTTTAAATACTTTCTATTTTAAGTAATTTTAAAATAGAAAAAAATATTTTCTCCTTTTTTAAAATTTAATCATTTTATTTATGAAGCCCCAAACCTCTCCCCCCCCAAAAAAAAAAAAAAACCCACTAGATTTTAAAAAATAAAAAATGAAGGGTAGTCAATGACAATCTCACTAAGGGTTTTTTTGGAACCAAATTTAACTAGGGTTGTTGGATTGAAAATTTTCCTTGAGGGGTTGTTTTGGTATTTCCCTTCCTTTGTAATGTCAAAAGAAGAGAAAAATGGAAGCTTAATTAAATTCAAATGGTGGCATGACATGTGAAGTTCATTAAATGAGGGAAAAGTTGAGTAGCAAAGCTCTCAACCAATGGTCCAAGTTAGTGGCCAAACCACATGGATATCTTTTAGGAATTTGTACTATCACCATCCCATATCTACTTTTTTTCTCATTATTTTCCTTTATTTGTGCTCATTGCTTGTTTTCCCACAAGGGGTCTCATTCATTATGTTTTTCATGCCCTTGGCCAAGGGCTTGTTTGGGCACCTTCAATCTTGGATTGTGTTTTGAGCCAAAAATAAATTGGATCCCTTGTAACATCATTTGCAACTAAATTTTGAATTTGTTAAGTTGTTAATTTGTTGGTTTGATGATAGAATTGTTAGAAGTGATAGTTGTCCTTAAGTTAAAAAGCTCAGTTTTAAGGATATATGAGACATTTTATTTTTACTCAAAGAAGGAAAAAAAACTATTTTTATATTATTTTCTTCTAGTTTTTCTTTCTATTTTCTTGTTCTAATATTTTCTCTCAAATTTTTTACGATCAAACATTGCATTTATCCAAAAGAAAAAAAAAAGAGTGAGAGAATTATAACTCTTGATGAGAAAATAGATCTAATTATTTTTTATAAGTAAAAATGTAACTACTTTAATAATATAATATGGTGTATGGTATATATGAAGGCAAAGGTTAAGCACGATAATAAAAAAGGATTCATTAATACGAGGATAATGTAAGATAGACTTTAAATATTGGAAGGCTAGATTAAGTATGTATGCGAGACATCTCACTATTTCTTTGTTTAAGCTACATTAAGTACACATTTAAGGTTTATGAAACATCTTGTATTCTAACCTTAATCCCGATTTCTTTATTTAAGATTTGAATTAAATAATTCTAATAATGTATTAGAGAATAAATTGTTTTGCCAATGAGGCACTTTCTTAACTTTTTAGAAAAACAACATTTTTCTTAAGTCTTAAGCTTATTAGGTTTTTTTTTTTTTTTTTTTTTTCCAGTATTATGATGTCTTGAAAACCTATGATTAATGTATTGAACATAGGAGAATGAAATGTCTCTTTTACCAAAGGATATGTTCATAATTCTTTTAGAATATCACCTTTTAAGTCACAAGTTTATTAGATTCCTTTTTAATGTTATCATGTCCTAAGGAAGCCATAATTATTGTCTTGAAGATGAATGGATGAGCATCTCTTTCTCATTGAGGTTTCTTAATGTTAATGTCTACTCCTTTCACTAACAAACATATCTAGTGCTATCACCTTATAAAATACAAAAAAAAAAAAAAAAAACCCCGAGGCCACAAAAAAGATGGAAAATAAGAATACTCGTACTAAATATCACGTTTATGCCTTTTTATAAAAAAGTGATACATCACTCTTTCATTATTACGAGTCTATTTGATAATGTTTTTTAAAACAATTCTCAAAATACAATTTTTAAAAATAGTTTTCAAGTGTTTCCATGGCCAAAATTTTGTTTAGGAACTCAAATATTTGTTTTATTGGTTTGTTCTTAGTGGAATTTCTACAATATTAAAGTTTTTAAAATGTTCTTCATATTTTCAATTGTTACTTGAGCACTCTACAACATCATAACTAAAAATATATCAAATGTGTTCTAAAAAACATCTTACTTTCATAACAAATTTTGAAATATTTTTCTATTTATAAAACAATTTGCTATTTTCAAGAGCAGAAAACCATTTCAGAAAATAGTTACCATTTTATAAAATAAACCTTAAGGGTTTGTTTGGTAATTGTTTTTGAAAACAGTTTTAAAAAATAATTTTTAAAAATAGTTTTTGAAATTTATTTTGTTATAAAAACAGTTTTTGAAAACAGTTATCAAATAAGCCGTCTTTGAAGAATGCAAAAGTAAACCCTAGATTAACCCAAATTTCTGTATGGGCTTTAGGGGGGAACACAAGCCCATACAACATAGAGATTATGGGGGCTGACAATTTTGAATAATATCCTCAGGCATGGGCCAGCCTGGCCAATGTGCAGTAATATTATTACAGTCTTGACAACATTTCCTTGTGGTGCCACCTTTCATTTCCACTTTTGCTTTCTATTCTCTCTCCTTCTTTCCTTTTATTTTTATTTTTTAAATAGTAAATAGTAAAATTTTATAAGGAATTGATACCTACCTCCATGTCTTCTTTAATTTAATTTCAGAGTAAATATGCCCTAATTCTCTTTTGGCATTTGTCTTCTGGTTATGTTTGGTTTGAAGGAAAATGGAGGGAAAGAAAATATAAAGAAAGAGCAAAAATTAAAAGTAAAGAAAAATAAAATATAGATTTATATTATATTTAGTTTTTGAAAAATTTGAAGGAAAAAAAATTGAGATGAAAAGTAAAAAAAGAAAAAAAGAAAAATTGAAGAAAAATAAAAAATAATTTTAAAATCAATAAATTATTCTTTTTTACTATTTCAAACACATTTCACTTATTTTACTTGCCCATGTGAAGATTAAACAACTAAAAAAATGTATAAGTTTTTAATTAGTTTTAATTATAATTGATTTTTTTTATATATTTTCTATATAACAATCAAACATGAGAAAATATTTTTTTTAACATTTTTTTTGTTTTTTTTTAAATATTTTTTGGAATCAAACATAACGGAAAAATAGAAATAAAAAGTCTGGAAAAATAAAAAATAAGTTTTAATTTAACAAATTATTTTTATATGTTTCTTTAAACTTATTTATTCGTTATAATAAGATTAAATAATTTAAAAATATATAAAAATTTTAAATTAATTTTAATTATATTTGATTTTCTTTTTATATTTTTTTACGTTGAAACCAAATATGAGAAAACCATTTTTCTTAACATTTTTTTTTCTTTCCTTAATACCAAACATCTTGTTAAAGTCAACAAATTAATTTTATATACTACAATTTTTATTTTTATTTTTACTTATTTAGCTCTTTTATATAAAGATTAAATAATTTTAAAATATATACATTTTTTAATAATTTTAATTATATCTATTTTTTTATATATTTTTCATAATAAAATCAAATATGAAAAAATCATTCTCTTTAACAATTTTTTTATTTCCTTGATACTTTTCGGGAATAATTTATTCCTAATGTAATGTAAAAACATTTTTTTTGAAATAATTATGATTTAATTTATGAATGCAATTAAATTATTATTATTATTTTTAAAAATATATAGAAAACACTAGACAGGCATAAAAATGGTATATGTGCTCAAACCAAGGGGTACGCATGAGAACGTATTTTGGGATACGAGGCAGATAACGAAAAAACCATTAAACCGTGGCTTATTCACAAATACGACAAAATACAGGGGTGCCGTTGCAAAAACGACTTTCGCCTAAAAATCATCAACCCCACTCGCACTCCACTCAGAACAACTCTACTCGCTAATCCCCAAACTCCCAGTTCCATCAGCTCTTTCGTTTGCATCACAACCGTCTGCCAACGCCATAAAACCGGTCCCACCTAACAATTGGACGGCTGGGGAAGCGAGTAAGAATAAGCCAACTATCTCCGCGATTGTCATTAATTTTTCCTCCGCCTCTGTTGTTTATCTGTTGAGAGCGAAAAGACTAGATAACCCTCGAAGAAAACGGGAAAACCCAGTCAAAGGACTCATCCACACAACAAGATCGAAACTCACAAACCATCTCTCTCTGCACTTTCTCTCTCTAGCATTCTCAGCCATTTCTCACACACTGCCTCTCTCTCTCTACATTTTCTGTGTCTGAATTTTGGAACTTCATCAGTAGAGAAAAAACCAAAGCCGAAACCCCCACCAAATTCTTCATTGATTTTAAGGTTAGGGTTTCATTTTTTTCCCCTTCTCGACAGCTCCAATTTTGGTATCAATATGTGCTTGGATTGAATCTAGTGGATTTCTTAGGTTCTGTCTGTATGATTTTGTCTTTTTTGCGATTGATTATTTGGGGTTTGGTTCGATTTTGGATACCCTAAATCGTTTGATCTGGTTGATTGAATTAGGGGAAAGATCGACTGGTTTCAGTGTTTTGCAGTTGATGAGGGTTTTGGGTACTTGAAACCCTTGCCTTGTGTCCGGCTGCTGAGGAAAAGAGAAGGGGAATTTTGAATTTTGGGTTTTGTGGTATTTTTGGTTTCTGGGAAATGTAAAAAGTCAACTTAACTGAAATGTGGAATTCGGCTGTCCTTTATTTTAATGATTCTTATTGGTTAGGAAGCAGATTTTATTACTTTCATGCGCATCTGTGATTGTTTTGAAACTGATTTTAATGCTTTTTTCGAGTATCATAATCTGGGGTTTGATAGTTTAGAGATTTGCTATTGAATTTTTGAAATTTTCCCATTTGGACTATGGTTGTGAAGGATTAGACTTTTTGGTGAATTTTGTTGAGGGCTATGATTGTCTGTGACCACCCTATAGAATTTATTTATTTATTTTTTTAGGGGGGGTTGGGGTGTTTCTTGCTTTAGACGGGCATTATTGTAGATAGTGCTTTCTTTTGATCATATTACCATCCTAAGTCGATAATTGCTAAAAAGATCAATAGCAAATGTTGTTAAAAGTCATGATTGAGAATGCCATTTTCAAACTGCTTCCTCGTTTGAGTTCATCACAAACGAAACTCCTGAGTCACTTATCAAAGCAATTGATTTAATCAAGGAAAGACCACAATGAGAAAATGCTAATGTAAAACCTCATCTATATTACCACTTCATCCCTATGTTCTGCATTTACTCAATGGTTTATATTGGTCTGTCTAGGTTAGAATCTTCCTTGCAGACCTCATTTAGGAATATAATTTATAGTTGTCTTTTTCCTCACACATGCGATGTTTGTAATAATTGATAAATGCTTCATTGTTCACAGAACATATGTATATATATATATATATATATTTTAAATTAATGCAGTGAGACTGAAAAATGCAAGTGAAAATGTTCCTTGGTACAGATTAAAACTTTGCAAAGATGATTTTTATGTTATATATGTGATTTTTCAGCTTTTGAAATCTAAAGGGCATTTCAAGGGTACCTTTGGGGTTTCTGCAATTGTATCCATATCTTCTGGTTATCATCATTTGTAGATATGCTTGAAGGTGCCTCTTTGATTTGTTTGACAAATCTGCTATTAACACATTTGAAGTGCCAAATTATCTGGAAACTGGAGAACAGTCCGAATGTTTATGCTTATCAGTGACTGATTGAGAAAGGAAGCTTTTAACAGCGAGTGGGTATGGGAAGACATATTTCTAGACTTACTTTTTTCAATAAAAAAAGGAATGAACATTTTCAGACTGTTAATGTTTAATGTCCTAAAGTGGATAGTTTGACTGAAGTGGTAGCGCATGTATTAACTTCTCTGTACTTGTTGTATTGCAATCTCCTCGTTTGAACATTTGAATGCATGTAATAATCATTTATGATTGCTTTCTTGACCTTTTATTAGATTTTTTATAATTTTTTTAATAATTTTATGTATTGTTGCTTGTCAGTAATTGCTGATTGTATAGCTGGTACTGAACTGTACCAGGGTTCTGTTGATAGCAGGACCAACTCGATTCCTAAATTGATGAATTTTTACTTCCATTATATTACACATGGATAAAGGTTGGTCCAAAATTTGATACTGGATCATTCTGGCTCACATATGTCCCATTTCATTCAATCTTGAGGAAAAACAAAAAAAACTGATGCTAAGGTATTTTACTCCAATGGAATGTTATCTTGCTTTTTCACTGGTAGGAGTCTGCAAGCATTTCATGCTTATGAGTGTTTCCAAGTAATTGATAGGGAATTACATTCTTTAACATTTTTTCTTTATTTGACATTTTATTTATATCTGTTTAGGGGTTTCTGCAATGCACCGCGTAGGCAGTGCAGGAAACACATCTAATTCAACTCGCCCTCGCAAAGAGAAGAGGTTGACATATGTGTTGAATGATGCGGATGACACAAAGGTAGATTATTTTGTATTTGTTGAACATGCATGTTAGTTATCTATAAATTTTATCAGGGCCCCCTTTACTACTTGGATGTGTCACCTTCACTTTTAATGTATTGGGTTCTCCGAAATTGTGATGATTGCTGTAACTTGTTTCTTAAATTGAAGATAATTTGTAATTATATATTTTTCCAAATTATTGACGAGTGTCTAACAATTTTTTCCCCCTTTAGTGAATTTTTTATATTTCCTGAATCTTTCTCATTATTTTAGGGTGTTTATGGTTTACAGATTGCCATGTTTTTCTGCCCAATGTGGTGTAGTACCTTGGGTCACATATATTTTACTTTATTTGCTTACGAACCAAAATATGAGAGATTTTTACCCTGATACAACTTTATCACCATCTTTTGTCTCTTCATAGACAGTTCATGCAACTTTAAGTTAAATAACTTGATTCTTCTCCCTCACTGACAGGGGGAAAATAATTCACCAAATAGAAAAATATATTTTGTCATACCTGGGATGTGTGTATTTTTTTTTATCAGAGGGATATGTATGTTCACTAATATGTGTTGCTTCAATTTGGATGAAAAATTGTTATATGCTTGCTCGTGGTGTTAGATTTGTTCTATTTTTAAATGAACATGTTAAGATTGCTGTGTTCCTATGTTACTTATCAAAAAAAAAAAAAAAAAAAAGATTGCTGTGTTCTTATGTTATAGCTCCTGTTTTCAGTGAATCCATTTGGCTTGTTGGAACCCATGCTACCCTCCCCTTCACAAGGAGATACCTAAGCACACTCCTGCTGCTGTGGCCATGGTGTCATTTTTTTTATATTTTTTACCAGAGCTATGTTATCATTGATTACTTTTTATACATGTTGTCCTATTTTTTCTTTTTACAATCACGAAGTTCAAGCAATTTACATGCTTAGCTATGCCTATTATTGTTTGTCTTATTGTAACTATGTATGGTTAACCAACATGCGTGTGGGAATCACTTAACAAAATAAATCATATGACAGTGTTCTCATTTACACACCCCTCTTGTGTTGTTTTATTTTTCCCAATATCAAGAAGATTCTTTTCCCCTCCTCATCAAAAAAGGAAGATTTCTTTCCCCTTTGCTAGGTTACTGTTCTGTTGATAATTCTTTTACTGTTAGAGGATTTATAAATTCTTATGTTACTCCATTGTGGAATGTTTCCCTATTTGCAGCATTGTGCAGGCATAAATTGTTTGGCTGTATGGAAGCCATTGGCTCCTGATGGGCGTGATTACCTCTTCACTGGAAGCCGTGATGGCACGCTGAAGAGGTGGGAGCTCACTGAAGAGGTGGCTACCTGTTCTGCCACATTTGAGTCACACATTGATTGGGTACTGATCTTGCTTGTGTTAGGCTATTCTTCATCATTTACTTCACCCATTGCTGATCTGATTAGTGCCTAATTATTAGAATCATTTACATAAGTAGTTTCAGCCTTTATATTGGTATAGGCTATTCTTTTGCATTATCAGTTCCTCACAAAATGAATTTATCTAGTTTTAGCCACATAGCATTATTATTGGCAATCTAGCATTGCCAATCATTGATGAAATGGACATTTCTTTTAAAATTTTTAATTTATAGGTTTCCATTTTCAACATTGATAGTTCTCTTATCTTTATATGGGATTGTTTAGTTCATTGAATTCCATTTTTTATTGTGCTGCATACATACATTATTATTGAATTTGAAAGGAAAATTGTTGGTTGTGCAGGTTAATGATGCTGTTCTTGCAGGTGACAATACACTCGTTTCCTGTTCTTCAGATACTACCCTCAAGGTTTGTCAATTTGAATCCATCATTGTTGGTTTTTTAACCTATGGAAAATCTGATTATTTTTATTGACTTATTTCCCTTATTGAGATACACCAGACCTGGAATTGCTTGTCTGATGGAACTTGTACCAGGACTCTCCGTCAACACTCTGACTATGTTACTTGTCTCGCTGCAGCAGAAAAAAATGTAATTTCTTTGTCAAAATTTTCATGGAATTATTTACTGCATAGATGAAGGGTTCTTGTCAGTGTAATGCTGTTATTTAAGTTTCATGTTCAATTTAATGGTGCATATTTGGGGGCATTGTGTCATATTTTGTCGTTATCATTTTCTGATCCTTTTATAGTGTCATGCATTTTAGAGCAATGTTGTTGCCTCTGGTGGCCTTGGTGGGGAGGTTTTTGTATGGGATCTGGAAGCTGCACTAACTCCAGTCTCAAAGTCAAGTGATGCAATGGAGGAGGATTGTTCCAATGGCATCAATGGTTCTGGAAATTCATTGCCCATTACAAGTCTACGGACTATTAGTTCAAGCAACAGCATTTCTCTACACCCTACTCCACCTCATGGATATGTGCCTGTTGCTGCCAAAGGCCACAAAGAGTCTGTGTATGCATTGGCAATGAATGATAGTGGAACCCTTCTTGTTTCTGGTGGAACTGAGAAGGTATGCTATGATATTTATAGTTTCTTTATTGTCTTCATTTTTGAAGGATCGTTAATTCTTCCTTGCATCTGATTTCTTTTTTATATAAGAAATTTATTTATAATAGGTTCATTAGGTTTCTCTAAGTACCAACGAAGCCATTTTATGATATAGTTGATTTGCATCTTATATCCTTGACTTCTATGTTGATCAGCTAGTGTGTTGCTCCTGGTTTACTATTATTGGAAAGCAATTTTATGGCAAACTGCTACTGTACTGTAGGTTGTGCGTATTTGGGACCCAAGAACTGGTTCAAAGACTATGAAGCTCAGAGGGCATACAGATAACATTAGGGCTCTGCTTCTGGATTCTACTGGCAGGTGGGTTGCATGAAATCTGCAGTTATTTGACAAGGCAATTGTAAGCATTTTTGCTAAGCTTCAAATTGATTTTGGTCTTTTTCATTTGCAAATTTTTATACTAGATTTTCTTTTTCCCTTTTTTAGGGTAGGGGCAAAGCATTTTGTGTTGACTAGTTGTTGCATTTATATCATCATTTTTTTGGTGATATCCATTCATGCACTTGATTGAATTTTTCATATATGTATACATGCATATGTAATACAGGTTCGAACAATGTTTCAACCATACCTAATACTTTTGTTCAGTTCTGTAGCACTTGCTGCAATCTTGGTTTGAAGTCAGATTGCTCTGCAGGAGGCATTCCCATATGGATTTTGTTACCAGTTTGAGTGGCCCTTCATTGTTAAGTGCTATCTTGTTTATTATTTTCTTTCGTTTTCTTGTCCTCCTTGCTTATGTAGTTTGGTTGGGCCCAGTGAGTGTACTCCATGTATACATGGATTGCCACCCCCCACAAGGTTTTTTTTAATTCTTTTTTTTTTTTTTTTTTTTTGTACTTATCAGGAAAAAAAAGTTTCTTGTGGGTTCTGTTTTGTATGGCATGGCTAGAAATCTATGTATTTATAGTGTCATGTTATGTATGTCTAAATGGATGTTTCCATGTTTTTGTGCCTATGTATGTCGGTGTGTGTATGTATATATACTATGGATTATCTCTGAATCCTATTATCAACATATCATTCAACAATGCCTTTGATTTCCTTCATTGATACACTTATTACTACTGCTGTTGTTGATGGGACTACAGATAAAAGACGATACCAACAAAGAGGGATTACTTATCAAAAAAGTGGAAAAGGAGAGAGAAAGAAAGAGGGAATTTGGTTGTTTTCCGTTTTATTTCATCTTAAATTTTCTTGGAGTTTGGGGGTAGGAAGAGTTGAGAGTTCAGCAGTATTCTTATGGAAAGCACCTCAAGTGGCTAGGGTTGGGGTGGGGATGTGAAGGTTCTAGGTTTGATTTCATGTCCTAAAGTTCTGATTGAAGGAATTTGTGATAACATATGGGAATAACCTGGACAAAGTTTGGAAGCCATTGGCAATGATGAAATTGGGCTAAGCTTTGGGTATGATATGGTGTTTTTCTTTTTCTTTCTTTCTTCTTCCTTTTTTATTTTTATTTTTTTTATTTTTATTTTTTATTTTTTTTTTAAAGGGGAGGGAGGAATAAACTTGGAAGTTATGTTTTTCTTGAAACCTTGTTGATAGCTCCTCTTGTTGAATGATAGATAAATCAGTAAATTTATTTGCATGATATTCATTTTACTATAGTTATGCTTTACTTGAAACCTTGTTGATAGTACCTCTGGTTGAATGATAGATAAATCAGTTAATTTATGTACTTGATATTCATTTTTCTGTCTTCTTGATCCTTCTTTGAATAGAGGTTACATCTTGGCAGAACTGCTTATCCTTCTTTGAATGTTTAACCACAATGAAATCATTGGTTATTATAAAAAAAATTTACTAGGAGAAAAACTTTATGCATTTTAATGTCATATAATACAATGGAAATTATGGTGTAGTTGAAAATTAAATCTTTTAGAACATAAATAAAATATGTAATTATTGTCAACTTCATAGATTGGCTGGGGTCTTGCTAAAGGAGGGGAGTTGTTTCTTGTACCCTCTGTCTTTTGGGTTGTGCCTTTCGATGCCTGTTGTAGACAACCTGTATACTTTGGTGTGCTCTTATTGGCACTGTTTATAAATTTGTTTTCATTTGCTTATCAAAAAATAAAAAAATAAAAAATATTGTCATCCCAGTTATTAGGGGTGTGACTCTTAAATACTTGAGATGACCCTATGGCATAAAATATCGCATTCCCTAGGAAACCTCAATAATCACTTTTTCAAGAGTTTGCTAGTGCTCAAATAAATCCTCCCCAAACTCAAACAATTGTTGTTCCTAGATCGAGGGATTTTGTCTTTATTTTTACTTTAGTTCTGCGTTTACTTCTCTTTTATATCTGTAGTTGCACTTTTCTGTTTAGCCATTTTTTTTTTAAAATAAAAAAAGAAGGGAAATATATTTTTTGGGTAAGCTTGTTTGTTTAATTTGTTATGCTAAGATGACCATTGTCTTGCTGCTTGGTACTTACACAGTGTTAGAAGAATGCATCATCCTTCTTTGTACTTTCCTTTTATTATTACATTTTTTTGCTTCTTACTAGAAAAAAGGGGCACATATTTGAGAAGCATGTTAGTTAGCAATTTCTTTTATCCACTGGATTTGTGTTGCTTCCTGGCAAATTCACAAAATCAAACCTTTAATATTTTTGAGCTTCAAACTTTTTTAATCTTCGTTTTATTTTTTGCAAGTAACATCCTGTATTCTGACAATTTAATTTGTTGCAAATATTTCCTGTTTTTCTGTCACTACAGCATCCCTTATGATTAATTTTTTATTTCAGTACTTTTTTCCTCTTTAATTTTCAGTGTCACACAAGGTAAATTTTAGGACTGTGATGGATCTTGAAATGCATTAGGGAGATATTGGGTGTGTTGCATCATTGTTGGACTGACTAATCATTAGTTGGCTTTCCAATTTGATGAATCATCTATTGCTGTGTTACTAATCATTTTGATTATGTTCTTGTTTACTTCAAGTAAGTGTTTTTTAATTCTCATTGTTGCAGGTTTTGCTTATCGGGGTCTTCTGATTCCATGATTAGGTTGGTACCTCATACTGCTTTTTGCTTTTTCACAATGATGAAACTTATTATCTTATTCAGACATGCAAATTTGCCTTTTAATGTTCCTCCAGTTCCATATGCAGTTCAAATGGTTGTAATGATGCTAGTCAGTCAATTTTTTGTTCCTCTTGGTCATTTTTTATGAGTAGGCCCAATATCAACTACTTGGCTGTATAAATACCAAGGATGAACGTCTAATTTGTTTGCTTAGATTTGCATGGGAAATGCACTTTTCATGGGCAAAAAACTAAAGCTAACAGGTACGAATTGGTCTGATCAGATAGGTACCCATTTTGGGGATGTCCAGGGCTAAAGTCACTGAATGGTAAGTGGCAATTCCCCAAATTGAACTCTGTTTTGTATTCATCTATGGGGTTATAGGTAGGACTGAGTGTAACCACCAAGTTTGGAGTGGGGTGGCGTGGTTCCTCAATGCCTGGGACATCAGAATATTGAACCATGAACAAAGAAAGGCATGAGAAAAAAGCCTCATTGGTGAGCATTGTGAAGCCCAATTCTTTACTTGAGGGAACATGAAAGGCATTTGACTTTCCATCTCTGAGAGAGGGGAAGGGCAGAGCTTTTGGTTTCAACATGATGAGTTGTTTCAAAACTAATCTCAACAGTTTTTTGAATTGATCCTCAACAGAATCAAAGTAACTTGATTGATGCACATGCCTTGTAATTCTTTATTGTGTAATTCTTTTTTTTTTTTTTTTGATAACCGAGGAACCTTCCATGGCCAAGCCCTTAGTACTCATCATGGGGACCCAAACCTTGGGGTGCTGACTGCCCAGCAACAACCAATCTTTATTGTGTAATTCAGTAATTCTTTATTTAGGACCTTCTCCTAGACAAAGAGAGGGCAAGTGTCAAATCAAATTAACTTGATTTATAAGCATACCTTCTAATTCTTTATTGAGTGGTTTTCTATTATAACTTCTATACCTATTATGTTTATTTACCATCTCCAAGAATTTTTTATTTTTTTTATAGGCAAAAAATGCGAATATATAAACAAGCACCAAAAAGACAGCAAACCATTGTACACAGGTGGTATACAATGAGTACCTAAAGGCGCAACCAAAAAAGAGAGAACACAAAAAACAACTCCCTCCCTCAATGAGAACCCAACCAATCTACAAAATCAAATAAAGATGTAGAGCTTATGTCTATGCACATCTTCACCCACGAAAACAAATTTCTAAGGAAGAGTTTTTCTAACCTTGATCTGATTGCTCCTTATCGTAAAAAGCAAGTGTCAAAGCATTCAAATCATATCATCCCTAACCATTATCTCTCCTCTTAGCTGTAACAAAGAGTTGGGTTGAGATTGATAAAAATCGGGGATACATAACTGTGATACTATATACGGGAATGGAAAGTTTGCTATTATGCTACATTTTTTGTTGAATTTTACATTGCTTAGCAAGTGTTTAGTGCCTTCAAAGGAGCCTAATTTTATATGGAGCTCTATCATGGCTATTAAGTATTGGTACATGGGTGAGGAATAGGCAGCAAGGTGCTGTATGGATAGCACCTTTGGGATCTATGTCTGAAGTATTTGAGGATTTTCTTAAGGCATCATATGATATCCTGGAATGTCGCCCTAGGATCAAGATCATTATGATTTTAAATTCTTGGGTGACTGAATTCTAGTTTCTGGTATGAAACTAAACCCTACAATGCTATTTCAGATGCAAGTTTGCAGGTTTCTAATATGTGGGAGAGAGATGCCCTTCCAATCTTGGAGCACACTTTCTGCCCTACTGTTCATATAGGAGAGAAAGTTCCTAGCGTTATATAAGCATCGACTCCTCTTAACCATGTAGACGCGTTTTAAAGTTGTGAGCCCTTTGAGCTCAGAGCGAATAATATTTATACGGTTGGGAGCGGGTCATTACATATGGTATTAGAGTTGATCCCCGACTTCAGTGTTGAGGTTTGTTTGTTTGACCCTATAATCCCATGGGACACAACGAGGACGTTGTGTCTGCATGGGGGTGATTGTGATATCCCATAGCCGATAGGGGAGAAAGTTCCTAACACTAGACGTGTTTTAAAGCCGTGAGCCCTTTGAGCTTAGAGTAAATGATATCTATATGGTTGGGAGTGGATTGTTACAAAGCCTCTACCTCCTTTTCATATCATTATTGCCAAAAACTTCCACTTCTGCAACACTACTATTGTTCTCACACTGCTGCCACCCATGCCACTATTGCTAGAAACCATGTGGTTGCCAATTCTCCCTCCATTGCATTGCTGACACTGTCAGTAGGCCACCTCCATCATGGTCACTCCAATCCAACCACCATCACTGTTAGGCACTCATCTCATGCATGCCACATGCTTCACCACAAGATCATCATGAGTGCCACGACCACCATCTTCATTGATTGTGGACTAACACAATCATTGTCACACCAAATGCCACCACCATAACCACTGCATCCCCTTTCAGAATTGTAAGTGATCTACAAGGATATTTTTTTGGGGGTCCTAAACAGAAGAGGGGCACCTCTGTTGGGGTTGGTCCAGTCAATCGTGTCCAACATAACCATGCATCTCCTTTCAGAGTTGCGAGTGCTCCACAATGGGTGTATATAGATATTGGGTTCTAAATAGAAGGGAGGCACACATCTCTTTTGAATTTGGTTCGGTAAATTGTGTTAATTAATTGGTTTTCTGAGTGAAATACAATTTTTGTAAACCAAATGTGGTCTAAATGCTGTTGTTAGGATTTACACCCCCACAAGAAAAAGGGGAAGGCAGCAATGAGAAACAAAGGAAATGCCATAATAGAACTACTATTATAGCATCCTCCATTGATGTAGAACAACCTTAGGATAGTTGTCTACAACCAAATAAGGTGGGCTAGGGCTTCAATTTTTTAAGATTTAAGGAGAGCTAAAATTATGGCAGTGAAGAAAATAAAATAAAATAAAATCTTAAACAAGTCATTAAAGCCTTCTTAGAGTCTCACCTAAAAGAAAAGTCATGGAGTCTCACAATTGAAAATTGCAAGGTATGTAAAAACTTTAATATAATTCGTCATCAATCCCATAATTAAGTAATTAACCTTATTTGCAGGTTTTGGAAAACTCTAAAAATTGAATAAAATTATGAAAACAGAAACCTAGTCCATTTAGTAATTAAGAGTTCTATTCTTTTCCTATAATGATTAAAGCTTCTAAATAAAAAAATCTAAAAGAAAGTAAAAATACTTTTTTTTTAGATTAGAAGCTTAACTTTATATAAAATTCTTTTTCTTTCCCTAATATGCTTCAAGAAAGAATATATGTGTGTGTGTGTGTGTGTATAAAGAAATAAGCACTAGAGATACCAAAGTGCACACAAAGTACGAAGAATAGGTAAGAAGAAGACACAGGCAAGTTTTGCAAGGAGCAACATGTTATGCACCATCATATTTTGAAACTATAATGTGATGAAACTTTGAGTAACACTTGCATGGCCCTGTGCTCTGTTACTTCATTTTTTCATTAGAGTAATTTCTTTAAAGCTCTATGCAGTTTTCTTTATTTTGTAAGCTACATATCATTGATGGGGAAAGCTACAAGTTGGTTGAATCCTAGAAGTTTTCTCCAAGAATTATATTTCTACACGAGTTTTGCCTTGTTTTTTTTTCCCTTTATCCTTAGGGGTGAGGTTGAGGTTTGTGCTTGGATTCATGGTTGTTAAGTTGCAAAACATATTATCATTTTTCTATTCTTTTGTACAATGTATCATAAGTTTTTTTATATGGTGAAAAAATAAATAGAAAAAAAATGTATACATGTACATATATATTGGAAGCATGGATTGTGAGGTAGCATATAACCAATTTCATAAAAGATGTTGAGATTTAAAGAGTCAAACTATATCATACCATATGAAAACATTGAATGCTAGAGCTTTAAAAAATTCAATTTAACAAAATATGAGTTTAATGCATAGATTTATCATAACATCCACACAAATAAGCTTTTTTAAACTTTTACATATGATTTTAGTTCCAAATTCTAACTAGGCATATGTACTTGTATGTGTTGTGGATATTTATGCCTTATGTTTTATCCCCAAACTTCTAACTTTTCATGTTTGTCACATTTTCTTTTTCTCTGTAAAGTAAAGAGAAAAAAAATGGGAGAGAGAGAGAGAGAGAGTGCGAGAGAGAGAGAGAGGGCGTGAGGGAGAGTGAGAGCGCGTGCGACGGCGACGACGATGAGACCGGCGAGGTGAGTCGAAAGCGAGGCTTCACGGTGGAATCCAAGACTTTCGAGCTCGCCCTGGATGAAAGGAAAGGGAAACGTCAGTTTCTCATTGTGGAGAAGAAGCGGGGGGCCTCGACATGGGTTCGATTAGGGCTGGAAAGCTTATGGCTTTTCAAGGAGGGGCTAATCCATTGTATACGAGACGAAAAAGAAGGGAGATGGAAAAAGGAGTGGAAAGAAAGCGGCAAGCTGTATACATTGGCTCGGGGCTTCAACAGAGCGGGTGGTTTTTTAAGGTTGGGGGTTGTGGATCTGGAACGAAAAAGGTTCTGTATCTTCTTACCGAGAGGTAGGAGGGACAAAAGAGGATGGATGGCTATGACGGAGATGATACGGCAAATGGAAGAGCTGGTTGGTAGAAGAACAGATTTCAGGAAGTAAGGGTCGGCGGAAAAGCTTTTCCGGCGAAATCATATGCAGAAGTAGTCATGAGAACAAATCGGAAAGGCTCAAATGCAATCAAGATGAAGGTCACTAGGGAGGAGATTGCTGGAAATTTACAGAAGCTGGAGCACTGCCTCGTCGAGAGCTGGAAGTCCAACAAAAAGGAAGAAGAAGATTTGGAGAGGCTGGGAAGTCTTTGGGCGAATTCTTGGGGCCTAAAAGGCAAGTTAGGGCTGGCCAAGTTGGAACGAGGTAGGGCATTGTTGGAGTTTGAAGATCTAAGAGAGGCACACCGTGTGGTCTCCTCGGGGAGCAGAGTGATGGGAGGAGCCCACTTAGGGTTGGATCTCTAGAATCCAAAGACGGGTTGTTGGGTAGAGAAGGAGATGGAACAGGAAGCTTGGGTTAAAATTTTCGGCCTTCCAATTTCGCTATGGAGCCCGGTGATTTTGAAGAAAATAGGGGAGGAATGTGAGTGATTTGTTGAAATTGATGAGCGGACAAGGTCGATGGGGGAGATTCAATGGGCTAGGATACTGGTCAAAATAAGAGGTGATTTTAGACCGAGTATGTTAGAAATTGAGGTAGAGGAGGAGGTTTACACTTTGGCGCTATGGTGGGAGATTAGGTCGGTGGTGAGACGGATTTTCTCTGCGGCGAAAAACAGAAGGAGAAATGAGGTCAGGGGTGACACGTATTCACGCGCGGAGAAGCGCGTGGGGAAGGAACTGGTAGACGCGGGAACCGAGGAATTGCACCTGCCAGATGATGGGAGGTTTCTGCAGGAGAATGGGCCGGGTCTAGAGCTCGGGAACCAGATCCATGGCCCGGTACCTCGGGATTGGGTCTATCCAGATGGAAGAGTGGCTGGGTCGATCTCATTTGGCCCAAATATGGGTCTTAAAGAGCTGGAGAAGGATGGTGGGCTGGCTAAGATAGACGGGCCTTTGGACCGAATTTTAAAAGATAAGACAAAGGTGGCTGGTGATTCAGAGGCAGGCCCATCGTCTAGTAGTTGGGCTGCCATCCTTTAGTTGAGGTGGAAGGCTTGGAAAGGGATGGTCCAACTGCGCCCCAAGAGAAGGCTGGTTTTCTAGGCCGTTTTATCTCCAGAAAAATATCCATTCCAGAGGATCCTTTGACGAGCTGGGTGCCAGAGGAGCTTAGAAGGGAACAGAGGGATGATGGCTTTTCAATGATTGACCGAGCGCTTGAAGAGGAAGCTAAGAGGTATGTCTTGAATTCCCATCCTAAAGGAAATCGGGTTATGGGGACACCCCTTCTTCTCTCTTCTAATTCTGATTAGGCTCCGGAGGGGGAGTCTTTCGATCGTTCAGGGGGAATAGAGGAGGAATTTTGGGGGGACAAGTCAACATGGTTAACAGTCTATGAGGGGAACGTTGAGAATGAGAACGGATCCTGGAAGTTGGGAGAGGCCAACAAAAACAGAGACAAGGTTAGGGGCAAGGAGGGGAATACTAGTGCCTCTGGATCTCAATATACCAAAAATGAGAAAGAGGAACTATGGGAGGACTGTAGCTTAGCAAAATTTAGCCAATTTCTGGGATTCTCTAAGGAGGGGCTGGAAAAGGAGATATTGAATTTTCTGACTAAAATCAGAAAGAGGCGGGAAAAGATTCATAGCAAAGAACTTTTGGAGAAGTCCAAGTTTGAAAGGGAACTAAAGAGGCTGGAATGCTCTGTCAATTATGAGGGGGGGAATAAGCAGAAAGGTCCTTCACAGGGCAAAGGGAATCAATTGATAGTTGCCCAATGAAGCTGAAGATTATAAGTTGGAATGTGAGGGGAGCTAATGACAGCTCTAAGAGGAAAATTATTAAGAACTATATAAGGAACCAGAGGGTGGACCTAATGTGTATTCAGGAAATCAAGATTTAGGAGATGTCGGAGGGTATTGTAAGAAGTCTGGGCACGGGGAGATTTATAGATTGGAGAGCCCTAAATGCGGAGGGGGCTGCGGGTGGCATTTTGATATGCTGGGACAAGAGGGTCTTGGATATTTTGGATTGGGAGGAGGGTCATTTCTCATTGTCTTATAGATTCGAGACTATAGAAAATGGGGCTACTTGGGTTTTTATGGGAGTGTATGGTCCATTTACCAAAGTGGAAAGGGAGGGTATGTGGGAAGAATTTGGGGCGATAAGAGGCCTTTGGGATGATCCCTGGTGTCTCGGTGGGGATTTCAATATCACTCTGCTTCAACAAGAAAGGAGCAGCCAAAGAAGAATCAGCTCAGCCATGAGGAGATTTGCAGAGACTGTGGATGAGTTAGAGCTGGTGGACCTGCACCTTCAGGGGGGAGAGTTCACTTGGAATGGGGGGCTTAATAATCAGGCGTGGGCGAGACTAGACAGATTTTTAGTTTCCCCTAGCTGGTTAGATCAGTTTAGTGGAGTCACTCAGAGCAGGCTGTCTCGGCCAATTTCTGATCACTTCCCAATCGTGTTAGAGGGGGGTGGAATAAGAAAAGGCTCAACCCCGTTTAGATTCGAAAATATGTGGTTGAAGGTTGAGGGGTTTAAAGACATTGTTAGAACCTGGTGGCAGGGAATTGAAGTCAGGGGCAGCGCTAGCTATAGATTGGCTGTTAAAATGAAGGAAATTAAAAAGAAGCTGAAAGTTTGGAACAAAGAGGTTTTTGGGAGGCTGGAAATTAATAAAGCTTCAGCCTTATAGCAAGTAGACTTTTGGGATCGGGTGGAAAGTGAGAGAAACTTGACTGTGGAGGAAGCTGAATTAAAAAAGGAAGCTAAAGACTCCTTTAAGAAATGGGTCCTGGTGGAGGAAGCCCATTGGAGACAGCACTCAAGGGAGATTTGGTTAAGGGAGGGGGATAGAAACACGGGGTTCTTCCATAGAATGGCAAGTGCTCATCGAAGAAACAACGCTATGGACAGAATTAAGGTTAATGGGGAGTGGCTAGTAAAGGAGCAGGAGGTGAGAGAAGGAGTTGTGAATTCGTTTCAGTAGATGCTTTCAGAAGATATGGTTTGGCAGGCAGATATTGGTAGAATTCAGGTGAGTTGCATCAGCCAGCAAGAAGCAGAGAGTTTGGAAATCCCATTTGCAGAGATTGAGATTCATTCGGCGTTGATGGAGATGAATGGGGATAAAGCCCCTGGCCCAAATGGTTTTACTGTAGCCTTCTGGCAAAACGCATGGGATTTTACCAAAGAGGAGATCATGGAGATGTTTAAAGAATTTCATGAGCATAATTCCTTTGTTAGGAGCCTCAACAATACTTTTCTGGTGTTGATACCCAAGAAAAGCGGGGCTGAGGATCTTGGAGACTTTAGACCTATCAGCCTGTTGGGGGGGCTTTATAAACTTTTGGCTAAAGTCTTAGCTAATAGACTCAAAAAAGTAATTGGTAAGGTGGTCTCTATTGCTCAGAATGCCTTTGTAATGGGAAGACAAACTCTGGATGCGTCCTTAATTGCTAATGAGGTGATAGATTCAGGGCAGAAGAGAAAAGAAAAGGGCCTTATTTGCAAATTGGATATAGAAAAAGCTTATGACAACATCAATTGGAATTTCTTAATGAAAGTCCTTCAAAAAAGGGGCTTTGGGACCAAGTGGGTGGGATGGATGTGGAGCTGCGTGTCTTCTGCTAAATTCTCTATTCTTGTTAATGGAGTGCCAGTTGGGTTTTTTCCTACCACTAGAGGGCTTCGTCAAGGGGATCCTCTATCCCCTTACCTCTTTGTTATGGGAATGGAGATTCTGGACGTCCTTATCAGGAGAGCGGTGGAGGGGGGATATCTATCAGGATGCAACATTCGGGGTGGTAGTAGAACTTCCTTGAATATCTCCCACCTATTTTTTGCTGATGACACAATTGTGTTTTGTGAGGCGAGCAAAGAGCAAGTTTCTCATCTAAGCTGGATTCTCTTTTGGTTTGAAGCGGCTTCGGGTCTTCGAATTAATCTAGCCAAAAGCGAAATCATTCCAGTTGGAGAAGTGGAGGAGATTCTTGAGATGGCAGCTGAGCTAGGGTTCAGGGTGGGGTCTCTGCCCTCTCACTATTTGGGTCTCCCCTTAGGGGTCCCTAATAGGGCTACTTCTATGTGGGATGGAGTGGAAGAGAGGGTCAGGAGGAGACTTGCGCTTTGGAAAAGACAGTACATCTCCAAAGGGGGGAGGACCACTCTCATAAAAGGCACCTTGGCTAGCATGCCAATTTACCAAATGTCTATCTTCCGAATGCCCAAGTCCGTTGCTAAAAGAGTGGAGAAAACCCAAAGAGATTTCCTATGGGGGGGAGGAAACTTGGAGGGAAAAGTTCATCTAGTTAAATGGGATGTGGTCTGTACAGAAAACCACAAGGGAGGGCTAGGATTAAGGAGAATAGCCACTCTGAATAGAGCCTTGTTGGGCAAGTGGATTTGGAGGTTTGCTTGTGAAAAGGATAACCTTTGGAAACAAGTGATCACTACGAAATATGGACAAGAGGATTATGGTTGGAGGTCAAAGAAGGCTAGTGGGGCTGCTGGAGTAGGGGTCTGGAAGGAGATTATGAAAGAATCTGAATGGTGCTGGGAAAATTTGGCTTTTCTAGTTGGGAAGGGTTCCAAAATCAAATTTTGGAAAGATAGTTGGTGCACTGACACTCCGTTGTCCCAATGCTTCAATCATCTTTTTGTCCTTGCCGCGCATAGGGACGCTACGATTGAGGAGATGTGGGACCAAGATTCGGGCCAAGGAGATTGGAATCTTGTTTTTGTGAGGGACTTCAATGATTGGGTGTTGGATATGGTTGGGGATTTGCTCCATACTTTGAGGGGTCATAGGCCATCCCTAGAGGATGATTCAGTTATGTGGAGGTAGGGAAGAAATGGTCTCTTCAGGGTCAAAGAAGCTTACAGGTTGCTGGACAAGCCTAATGCCACAGTGTTTCCCGCAAGGAGAATATGGGTGGATAGGGTGCCAACTAAAGTCTGTTTTTTTGCTTGGGAGGCTACGTGGGGCAAGGATGAAAGTTTCCATTTTTTTCGCCGAAATTTCTTCGAAATTTCGGGTTTCGGTGGTCGGCGATACGAAAGAGGGGGGCGAAATGTCGATAGGATATGTATAAATTATTGATATTTACTAAAATAAGTTTTTCATGAAAGTTCATAATGAGTGTATAAATACAATTGACATAATATAATTATGTTTAATATCGCAAATCATATTATATATATATATATATATATATATATATATATATATCAAATTCTTCACCAAAACAACTTTAAATTGTTTATTATACTTTTAATTACATTAATATGAGGTTTTTTTACATTTCCATAAGTTTTGATCAATTTTTTGCTTATCAAATTTTTTTTCCAAAATATCCGTCGATAATTCTCCGATATATCCGATATATCTGTAAAATCAAGTTACCAATATATCCGTGATTACCGATATTTTCATCCTTGACGTGGGGGAAGGTGCTCACTCTGGACAGACTCTAGATAAGAGGGATGCAACTCCCAAATTGCTGCTTTTTGTGTGGTTGTGAAGAAGAGAATGTAAATCATATTCTTTTACACTGTATAGTGACTAGAATCCTATGGGATATTATTTTTGGGTTGATAGGTATTAAGTGGGTCCTCCCAGAAACTGTAAAGGAGGCTTTAATCTCCTGGAGGGGTTCATTTGTAGGGAAGAAAAGGAAAAATATTTGGAAATCCATTCCGTTGTGTATTTTTTGGATGGTTTGGAAGGAGAGGAATAGGTTAGCTTTTAGGGGGGGGGGGGGGGGGGTGCGTTGAATATTCAGAAATTAAAAAATTCTTTTGTCTGTAACTTATGGAATTGGGCCAAAGTGTATTTAGGTGAGGAGTCTTTCTCCCTTATAGGATTTTTGGAGTGGATAGCTTCCACTTAAGGGGAGGTAGGTCTTTTTGATCCTTTTTCTCTTTTTGAGGCTGTAGTCGTCTTGTATACTCCCTGTATGCTTTGTGGCGTTTTGCCTTTTCTATTGCATTTCTTGTTTACTTATCAAAAAAAAAAAAAACTTTTCATGTTTGTCACCATTCTTTTTCCACTAGAAAAAAAATAAAAAACTAATTTATTACCTAAAAATTTTTATTTATCAATTACCATCATTTTCAATGTCAATAAATATTGTTAGAATAAATTTAATTAACTTCCAACATTGTCTTTGACAACAAGGATATAGTTTTTCATATAGGATTATTTTACCTCTCTCTCCCTTTTATGACTACTTTCTAACCTTACCATTCATTTTAAACAATTACTATAATAATTCTTTCAAAAAACGGAATTTATTTTTGTTAAAATTATGAAAAATAGTTGAAGATGTATATATTGTTGTATTTTGTATTATATCATGTATTGTATATGTATTGCAAGATACGTTAATGATAAAATATGAATTACGATATGTATTGATTTTTGTTAAAAACGCAATGCATCATTGTATCGTATTATGTATTGTAAGTTTTGGGCCCTTCTTCTCTTGTAAGTTTCTTTGATTGGTTAGGCTTTAAGTAAGGGAAGGTGATGTGTTTTGTTTCTATCCCTTCCCCTTCGGTTTTAAGCCTTTGGGCTTCTTTTGTATACTTTGAGGGCACTGTTTTTGGTGCTTCCTCTTTTTGTTTAATATACATCCTTTTATCTATAAAAAAAAAAACAAAATGTATTGCAAGTTTTTAACAACTATGCTTGGATTTAGTTGTGCAAGGTAGTTGCTTCCCTCATCCCTCCAGTCTCCTTGGTTGCTGCTTTTGTATTTCTTCCTCTTAATAAGTTTTCTACATTGCTTGTAGGCATTGTACGTTTTCTTTTAGTTTCTCAGCTGAGCAGCTTTAGTTTCTTTTGGGGTGTTTTTCCATTCTTACTCTTTTATCAGTTCTTATTTTTTTAGAATGATACCTACTTCTTTGTATTTTTAATCCATTTCAATGAATTTCTTTTCTGATAAGATAAATAAATTTTCTGGTTTCTGATTTTTAATCACGCATTCAATATATGTTTCGTTTATTTCCTTATAATTAATCCTTTTAGTGCTTCATGTGGTTGATCAACCTGTACATCTCTCTTCACATTTCACAGGCTATGGGATCTTGGTCAGCAGAGATGCGTGCATTCCTATGCCGTGCATACAGATTCTGTCTGGGCACTTGCAAGCACCCCAACATTTAGCCATGTTTATAGTGGTGGGAGGGACCTTTCCGTGAGTACAGTTTTCTCCCAGAACTCAACCAATGCAAATATTCCCCTGCCTCTTTCTTATGTTTTGCCATTATTTTTTTCCTTTAGCATATGATGTTTTCTCCCTTTTTTCTTTCTCTATCTCTCTCTCTCTCTCTTTTCTGATCTTTTTCTGCAATACTCATCCTTTGATGCCCAATTCTGTTTATACTCTCAGTTATACTTGACAGACTTGGCGACAAGAGAGAGTATTTTGCTTTGCACAAAGGAACATCCTATTTTGCAACTGGCATTGCATGATGATGGCATATGGGCTGCAACAACTGACTCTTCTGTACGCAGATGGCCAGCTGAAGGACGTAACCCTCAAAAGGTTTTTCAGAGAGGCGGTTCATTCTTGGCTGGAAACTTGTCCTTTTCAAGGGCAAGGGCTTCCTTAGAAGGATCAACCCCTGTAAGTCATTCTTATTCCTGTCTGTTCTGTAATTCATAAAAGATGTTAATGTGTATACTGAATCCTTATTGTGCATAATAATATGAATAGTAGGCATCCTTTAAAAAACAGTAATCTAGAAATATAATTAGTTCAATCAGTCTTGTTCTCTTTTGTTTATTTCTTTTTCCTTCTTTCTCCAAAGAGGTATACCTGAGCTTCCTTAACCAAGTTAATATACTTTTTCCAATGTTGTAGGTTCCTGTTCACAAGGAACCATCCTTTACCATTCCTGGAACCCCAGGAATTGTGCAGCATGAGATTCTAAATAATAGAAGGCATGTCTTGACTAAGGTAATTACGATGCTTCCTCTTATTTTACGATAAGATAATTATTACTTTTACGATCAATTTCTAATTCAGATTTGAATGGTTATTTTGTTGAATGTGATTTTGCAAATTGACACTATACTTCTCCACAATAGGATACAGCTGGCTCAGTAAAGCTATGGGAGATCACCAGAGGCATTGTTGTTGAGGACTATGGACAGGTTAAAAGAGCTCATTTTTTTGTCTATAGTTTTTGTGACACTAGAATGATATGATTCGTGCCCCTGTGCTAAGGCCTGATTGGGTTGCAATCGTCTTGCTGAATTACGATGTACGGCTTTTACGTTCGAAGATTTTCTTTTGGGCTAATTCCTAAACATTTGTGCTTTTAACATCCTTAGGTCTCATTTGAGGAGAAGAAAGAAGAATTGTTCGAGATGGTATGGATTCCTAATTTATATTAAATATTTGTTGTAATTTGAGTGAAACATTTTGGTGGATCTTTCTTTTGATTGCATTATCTTGTCCAGGTGAGCATTCCTGCATGGTTTACTGTAGATACGAGGCTGGGAAGCTTGTCTGTCCATTTGGATACCCCACAATGCTTTTCTGCAGAAATGTACTCTGCTGACCTTAATATTATTGGAAAACCTGAGGATGATAAGGTAAATCCGTCATTATTCCTTATTATCATCTCCCCTTGAGAAAGTATTTTGTTGCTTTGTTTGGTTGGAGTGATTTATTAATTTTTTTTTTGGGTTTTTTTAACTCTTTTTTTTGCTTTTATTTATTTTTTCTCCTAGAATGGGTGGGGCTTTTGGGTTGGTTGGTGTTGTTGTTTATGTACCTTTAATACAGTTTTTCCATTATTTGTAAAAACTATGATAAAATGGAAACAAGATTATCAATTAAAAATTCTTTTCCAATGTCTGACTCTCAGAGATATATTATCCTTTATTCTCTTATGAAATGGTACTCATGAAGTGACCAGATCTCTTTTACATCGTATAATTATAAAATTGAATTTATTCAGGTGAGATTTCTTATCTTTATTCTCAAAGTTTTGTATCACTATGTCATTGGATTTCTGAATTTGGTAGCAGAAATCCCTTGGGTACATCTCAGCTATATCTGTACATTTTTGGGCACTTCATGTAGATAGCTGGAGTGTTAGAATTTTGTTCTTCTTCAATTTTGTTTTTGTAAAATTTTCTGACTTTAAAAGGCATTTTAGACAATGTGAGGTAGGAAGCCAAAGGCTTTCCACCAAGTGGTTTTTGCTTTACACTGTATGATTTATTTATTTATTTATCTCTTTTTGAAGGATTTCTTATCCTTCTTCCTTTTGTGTATACTCCTAATATACAAGTATAGTTTTTCCTCAAAGAAAATAAAACATTTTTATTTTTTTGCTGTTATATATCATAAAAGAAGTTCTATACTCATCATTAATTGGAATGTGTTTGGTAATCAATGTATCCTGAAATGGTGTAACTTTGCATTTTCATAGGTTTAATTGCAATAATTCATTTATTGTATCATCTTAATGTGATTCTGCAGGTTAATTTAGCACGGGAAACTCTTAAAGGTCTTTTGTCTCATTGGTTAACCAAAAGAAAACAAAGATTTGGGTCCCAATCTGTAGTCAATGGGGAGGTTGCTTCTGGGAAGGAAATTTCTACTAGAAGTATTACCCATTCAAGAATGGAGATAGATGGTAATGCTGAAAATGATTCCATGGTTTATCCTCCTTTTGAGTTTTCAACAGTTTCCCCTCCTTCCATTATTACTGAGGGCTCGCAAGGAGGCCCATGGAGAAAGAAAATCACTGATCTAGATGGAACAGAGGATGAGAAGGACTTCCCTTGGTGGTGTCTAGATTGTGTACTGAACAATCGTCTACCTCCCAGGGAAAATACCAAGTAATTCTTTGACCTTGTTGCATTTGCTTTTCTTTATTGGTTATTATTTTCCCCTTTTTTTATAGGCTTTTCTTTATTTGTCATCTACTTGCAAGATACCTTGCATATAAGAAATTGCTTATTATTTGTTTGCTGTTCTGTGATTGAAAGATGCCTGCTGCTTGCTGTAGTAGGACCTGTTAAAAGATTGCGATCATTTCTGGGATGTGAAATAAGTGTCAGTGGTTGGGGCCATATATTAAATTGCTTTAAATAAATTTATGCATCCAGAATGAAACAGTTGACTGTCGAATTCTTCTACTGGAAGCTATTGGAAGTATTATGGTGTTAATGAGCCCTTGACATGTAGACATGTTTGGGAAATTAAAAGAACTATATTTTTGTTATGTTTGATGTTGCTGGTGCTCAGGCTCCCTAAAATTGTGAACTATCTTTATTTTGTCCAATGAAAAGTAATGAATGATTGTCATAGGAAATCAGACATTTTCAGTTATTGGTTGCCTAGCGTTATAGGACACTGTTCATTT
Organism: Vitis vinifera; assembly: GCF_030704535.1. NCBI lineage: Eukaryota > Viridiplantae > Streptophyta > Magnoliopsida > Vitales > Vitaceae > Vitis > Vitis vinifera. The sequence goes on along the minus strand of NC_081818.1, from coordinate 5,931,062 downwards.
TTTATTTATTTTACATAACCAATTTAGTAATTTTCATAAAATTTTATGTAAACTACTGCAGGTGCAGCTTTTATCTACAAGCATGTGAAGGTTCAACTGTTCAGATCCTTACTCAAGGGAAACTGAGTGCACCTCGTATATTGAGAATTCATAAAGTAAGTTTTTCTTTTGGTTCTGCTAGTTTGGAAAAAGGTAAAGTTTTCAACTTCACTTGTTTGGGTACAATAACACATGTATATTTTATGTACATGTGCATATATGCCTTGTGCATGCATATCATGAACGCTGCTTGTGGCTTTTGTCTGATATTTGTTTTCTTCATGTGTCATTCATTATTGAAGTTGAAAGTTCTTAACTATAATGACCAACTCCAATGTACATATGAGATAAATGGGAAATGGATGTTGTACTGTATATTCTCTCACTTTATAGCATATGCTTTGTGAATAGTGAAACAAAATGAAAATTGAGTTGTGTTTCATTTTCTCTGAGGCAAGTTGAATGCCTTGTTGGATCTGCTTATTTTGATGTAAAATTCTTCCTGCCTTTTTTTTTTCCATGTAAAATACCTTTTCCACCTGTCTACCTTGAGCTCCATCTCACTCTTCATCTCCATAGCTTCCAAGCAACACTAACTGCTCAAAATTTTTGAGCGATTTTCTCTTGAAAAAGCTGTTAATGATTTTTCTGGGAACCTTTTTCTTGAGCTATGGTCACCTTTGGGAATCCACTGCTGTATCAGCCATTCTCTGTGGAACTTGATGCTTTATTTGCCTATAATTCTATCTCCACCCCACTGATTTCTGGCAATATTGTCCTTTTGAAAATCTAGTACGTTGACAATCTCTGCTTGGAATCATAATCAATGATTGATTTATATGTATTATGTAAAAAACCTCACAGAAGTTTTTATGGATCAGGTTCACAGTCAATCTGAAAGCATGGCAAAAATTGGGGAAAAAACAAAGTCAGTGTTGAAATTATTAAAGAAAATAGTTCTCTTCATTCTTTCAATTGATATTTCCAGTTAGGGTTTTTATTTATTTATTTTTAAATATAAATTTTTCTTTTTGGTTTTTACTTTTTTATATGTGAAGTCGAAAGTGAATGAAGGTGTCCAAGTTGATTGTAGATAAATAAAACCCCTAAATTTATTGTGTTACCTGAATACATGATGACCAGGAAATTGAAGTAAATAAAAAATGGTGCTTAAATCCTTGACTAATAAAAAACAGTCGGTGGTGATTTTGAAGATGAGGGTTTAGCACCACAAATGGTTGGTGTCATAATACTCTTGTCTTTCCTTCGTAACACACTGATTAATGATTGTAGAATACTTGAACATTTTCAAGTTTCATACCAAACAATGAAAAAACTAAAAAAATTGGTGTTTTACCTGTAAAGGCTTTAAATTTGAAATGTTTTCCCACCATGAAGTGCTTTATGTCAAAGCAACTGAAGTCATTATCTAAAATATACTTTAGTAGATACACAGAGATGTATTAGACTGCTGGCTGAAGCATCAGGGAAAAATGTTCAGAGGTTAACTCGGAGCATGTCTCATATATATTATCATCCTCACTGTGCTCTGTGATGGGAGATCACATTATCCTGTCCCACCTAGGGGTCTGAGACTTCTTCTAAGTACTTGGGCATAATTTTGTAGAAGAGTTCTGGTGTCTGTTTCCTTAGTTGGAACACATTGTTTAAATGTATATATTATCATCTGAATGGATGAAAGATGTGAGGAGCATCTCTTTTTGTGCATCTTGACATGTGTTCACACCAGGTTGTACAAAACTGCATTTACTTCATGCTTTTAGAAGAATACTGTGTGATGAAAACAATTCTGTGGATTTGTTTCTTTTAGGTTGTTAATTATGTTGTGGAAAAGATGGTCCTTGACAAACCAATGGATAGTGTAAACCCTGATGGAACATTTGCCCCGGGCCTCCCTGGTGGGCAGTCACAGCATTCAGCGGTTGGTGGAGATGGATCCTTCAGGTCTGGGTTGAAGCCTTGGCAAAAGCTTAAGCCCTCAATAGAGATCTTGTGCAATAACCAGGCAAGTTGATATACTTGGATGAGTATAATGTTACTGATCCATTCACCTTTTGTTAAAGCAGTATTTCAAACTATGAACTACAACTTTGTGCTTCTTGAAATGCTGAATTAAAACAGAAGAATTAGAATTTGGAAAAAACAGTAAAGTAGAATGGATAAATATATTAATGGTAATCGATATGTGATATGGAGTGCCATTCCCTTGGGTTTGAGCTAGACTGTCAGACTGTGGTCTGAAATGTTTTCCCCTAGTTTTCTTTCATTCCTATTCTTGAATTTATTTTAATTTTCATTTAGTTGTTTACTCTTTGATTTCATTCCCATTCATGAAATCACTTTCATGTTTATTTGAGGGACTTACCATATTATTCGAGATGGACTAGGGGCGGAGGAAAGTCTGCCAATTGGAAATTCATTTTCTCAAGGAATTTAAGAAAACCCATGATAGTTTTCCCTGTTATTGTTCTTCTGTAAGACATGCTTTGATATACTTCTTGCTGGAAATATATTGGATGTTTATTTATGGGACCTACCATGTTATTTAAGAGTACACTTTTGCCCTGATATTGTTCATATGTAAGACAAACTTTGACATCCTTATCTATGGAATTATTTTTGGAATGACCAGAATGGACTATGGAGTTCTGAAATGCCTGGTAAACTCTCTGATAGTAGGAGTTTTTTAAGCTTCGTTTAGATCATAGAAAGAACAAGGGAAATGGGAGGGAGATGCTGATAATAGTTTGAGAAGGATACCATTTTGAAATTTTCAGCATTTTCCCATTTCCTTTCCCCTTCTCTGGGGATTCAGAAAGAGCCTTGGTATTCTTGATAACAATGTCTTTTATTTGTTGTGTTTTAGGTCTTATCCCCTGACATGAGCTTAGCCACAGTCCGCGCTTATATATGGAAGAAACCTGAGGACCTGGTTCTTAATTACAGAGTGGTGCAGGGAAGATGATTCCAGATGACATTTTGACAGAGGTTAGTGCTGATTTACTTAGATGTGCATATGCATTATTTTTATTTTTGTTTTATTCAAGAAACTTTGTCATGGACCTGAAATGTACATCAATGGAACATCTTTGAGTTCATTCTGATGAATTAGTGGGAAATGATTTTGTGAGTCTTAGAACATGGCAAGCATAGAAATAGGTATTTCTTGGTCAGTAAAATTGTGAGTTGGAATATATGATTTTCACTTGTTCTTTAATCTTGGAAAAGCATTTTAGAGTTCAGCAAAATTTCTAAGCCACAGGAACAGCATTCTTTGCTGTGGGTGCTCATCTCTGGTACTATTTAATTCTAGATTTATAAAGATGGCAGCATCCTATGATCATTGGTCCAATGGATTTATCTATTCATTTTCTTAAAGCTATTTTCTTTGATTGAATCAGAAGATTGCAAGTTTGTGGTTGAACAGTGTGGAGCTTGATTCACACTTAGCTTTGTTCAAAGTTTCTCCTGTTGCCTCTTGAAGCACTTCGTCTGTCCTTGTATTCATTTGTTTCTTTAACAGCATGGATTCTTGGTTTGTATGAGGGAAGAAAAAATAAATAAATAAAAACCAGAGTGTAGCAGCTATTTTTGAGTGATACCCTCTTAGTTACAGATACTTGCAGGATTGGAGTTCGAGGCCCATGGTGATGAAGATCTTGTGCTTTGTGTAAAATACTTGGAAATGATCGAATCTTCTTGGGGGTTGCTTGCGATGATCAGTTGCAAATCTTGATAATCAATCCATTGCTGAGTCAAATCGGTATTCTCAAAAATTTGATGAGAGAACCCGGTTAGCTGTTTCATAGTTGGACGGTGGTATTATAAGTTTTGGCTTTGTGTAGCTCTTCTCATGCAAGCTTTTACTTGACATGATGGAGTGTTTGTTGTAGTCCCTCTCTCCTTGCGGGCGGGATTAGAACGTGTTTTTTTGACTCTGAAGGGGAATTAGCATGAAGGAACTTGGAGCAACACCCAAGTTGAATATGATGTCGAAAGCTTTGTAGATTTATATTGTTGGGGCACAGTAGCAAAACCATGTTATGAAGGTCATTAATATTTTTTCTTTCATTTTCTCCTTTTGAAAATAAAATACCATTCCCATTTGTGTCTAGTTAAGTCACTTGACATATATATATAATACTAGATAGTAGATTTTTTTTTTTTTCCTTTCTTCTTTCTTCTACTGGGAAGTTCAATATCTGAAGATCAGTGGCTGGTAAGGTGTTGGGATTTCACAGTATCTTCGGCTCTTCCAACTGGTGACTTGCAGCCGTAGTTTATGAATTGGTTATTGTTGCTGCTGCTGCTCTATATACATATACTCCTTTGAGATGAAGTTAAAAATTTGATTTCATTGAATGATTCAGAGCATTTGCTTCTTTTTATCTATTGTTCCCTAATTACTAATATGTGGCAGCTCAAAAGTGCAAATAGAAGGGCATGTAACTGTTATTGATGCTTTAACAAATTTTGAAGGGATGGTATAGAAGTAGGCTTCTAAGTCTATTCAACTCAAATCATTCCCAATCCACCCAACTTGATTTGAGAATTGTGGAAATTGACTTGATGAGAAAAAAATAGAGAGGAAAAGGAGCGGAGAAAAAAATTTAAAATTAATAAATTATTTTTATAAAATGAAATAATGTAAAAATTTGTAAATTATTTAGTAATTTTAATTTTTAATTTTTATTTTTTATAATAAACATAGACTGGTAGGGTTTATAATGACTTCAACTGAATAAAGTAAGCCTAACGGGCTTGTCTTGATTGTTGAGCACATCGATTCCCTCGTCCAAGGAATTCCATGCGGAACATAATTATTATTATTGTTTATATTTACTGGAAAGTTTTCTTAAATACTATGTTCAATCCCAATGAATTCTTTTCTATGATGAACTCTTGTTAATCTTTGATTGTTGGAATGATAATTTTAATTAGGTTTTGTTTGGGAGGTGTTTTTGAGAATTGAAAATATTACGGAAAAATAATTTTTGAAAACCTATTTTCTAATGTTTTATTAAATAAAGTTTTATTGGAGAATTTGAACTGTTTTTAACTTATTTTTTTATACTTTTACATATGTTTTTAAAATGTTTTTTTGTATGTAATATTTTATTTCATATTTAAGAATGTGGTGCAGAAACTTAAAAAATACCTACATCAAGACAACCTTCAATCCATTCAGTCAATTGAAGACGGACCCAAGAAGCTTCCAATTACACCCTTAAGGCAAAGAGTAGACCCAAGAAGCTTTGTGCATGTGCATCATCTTGAGTTTTAGAGAGAGAAAAAAGGCATGTGTTGGAGAAGATGATCTAAGGGCAAAAATGGAATAAATTGAATAGCACTATTTTCCTACCGCTGGGAGGATTAAGGTTTGTTTAGTTGCTGTTTTTTAAAATTATTCCGAAAACAGTTTTTAAGAATAGTTTTTAGTGTTTTCAGAAAAAAAAAAAAATTGTTTTTTGGGAAATGAATTTTGGAAAACATTTTTTGTTCTCAAAAGTAAAAAAAAATATGTTTGGTTGAGCTAATAAAAAAGTTTTTTTAGAATAAATAAAACAAAAAAAAACATGTTTGAAGGTTTTTTTTAATTAATAAAGTATTTTCTTTCATTAACTTGATATTATAAATATATAAATAATTTTTATATGCACAATTCATTTTAATTAAAAAAGATATTCTATTTTGAAAATTTTACATCAATTATAATTTTTTTAAATAAATGATGATTTTGTATTTTATAACCATGTAAGTATATTAATTTCATTAATTTAAGGAAGAAAAAAAGGCTTACAGATGGGGATATGGTGATTGGGTGGAGTTTACATTTCTAGAAACACAAAAAGCAACTAGGAAAACATAAAAAAAAAAGAAAAGAAAACACGTAAAACAATCTATTATTTAAACAGTGAAAAAACAATAAAACATGTTTTTATTGTTCTCAAAGAAGTGGTTTTTGAGAATACGAAAAACATAAAAAACTAAAACACACCCCTTTCTCTAAACATGTTTTTAGTGTTTTTTGTTTTCAAGAAGTAAAATTAGTTCTTGAAAATAACAATCAAACATATCCTTACTTTTTGTTGTGGGCTCTTAACCAAAATGTAGGCAGATGAACTACCAAAATTTAGATAGATTGGGCTCTTTCACTCACTTTTCCTAATTTTCTTTTCTAATAATATATCCAATTGAAATTTTTTACACCTTCCTCTAGAAAAGTATGAACCACTTAAAAAAAAATCAATTGAAAAAAAAGATAAAAAAAAAAAAAATCTATAGCATTGTCTCATATCATATCAAACTTTTTAGTTTGGGTTGTAGATCAAAATTTAAAGAGTAGCTGAATAAGGGTATTAAGATATGAGATGGGGTTTAGATTAATGACACCCAACTACCAAACTAAGTAAATAAATGCAGCAATAAAAAGAAGTAGAAAGCAATAAAAATTAAATGGCGACTTAGGGTAGACAAGTGGCAAAATTTGTTGTTGGTAGGTTCAGAGGTAATGAGAGGGTAGCTTTCCAATTGAATCAATTGTTTATATTACCCCAAAACCTTGTAGATTGAAGGCTAATGGATGTGTTGGTGATGGTGATGGTGACGTGCCCCTAATATTGGGTAATGATGTTGTGAGTAACCCATCGTTTCCTCTCTGGATGAACCCTAAACGTATGTCATTGATTCTCATCATGTCTATTTAAGTGAAGGCGAGAGACCAACTAGAGCTTCATCTCCATGATTCAAATCACTCCACCCCACCTCTTAATTTTTTCTTCGATGCATGAAACACATTTTAATTGTTTTAAGCATGGACCACTGGCAGCTGTGCAGAAGTTAATAGTCCTGATTAACCTAAAAATGGCTGTTTTATTTTCCAAAGTAAGAAAAAAAAACATAGATGAAAAAAACAAAGGCAGGAGCATTTTTGAATACTTCGATAGTTTTATTAACCACAAAATGCCAAATGAAGATAAAAAAGGGAAACATCCATTGCAGGGCCACCAATCTCGTGCAGCTCCAAAAGGTAGCTGACACTTCTACGGTGTGAAAACTGAGGCTGAGAGGGGACTTGGGTGGCTCAAGAACAACCAGACAAACAACAAGCATGTGGACAACCGCCCGACCCAGTGACAGTTCTCCCTCTCTCTCTCTCTTTCTCTCTCCATCTGCACACACCCAACTTGTCAGAATGGCTATCTGACAAAAGATAGTTCAACCCCACATGGTTAAAGGTTTAAAGAAAAAAACCCATTAATTTTATTTTCATTTATTTATTTCAACGTCCATTTTTTCACTTCCCAATTACTGCTTCACAATAATTTCTTTCCCTTTTTTACTTGTTGTGGAAACCCCACACTTCATTTTGCTTCTGGGTTTCTCTCTAATTCCCGTTTTGTTCCCATTTGGTTTGTTCTTTTTTGTATATTAAGCACATTGTATATAGCCTTTCCTCTTGTCCTGAAAGTTCTTGAAAGAAGGGGGGTGTATTGGTGTATTGTATATTCCATGCCATGGCATCAGTTTCAAGTTTCCGGGTGGCTCTGCCTAGTTTTGTGCTCAAGTCAGAGTGTAAGTCTAGGAATCGAGCACAAATTCAGTGTTTAACGGGCCCTGATTCGTCCATGGTGTCTTCTGATTCAGTTTTAGTAAATGGAGCTTCTGTTGTTGGAGATAAGTCCAAAATTGAGCCTTTGATCAATGGTGAGAATAGGAGGTTAGGGTCTAAAGTTGAGGAGAAGAAGAGTGTGAAATATGATGTCAAGGAACAGTTAGAAGTGTTGTGGGATGATGGTTATGGGACTGAGACTGTAAAAGATTACCTTGAGATATCCAAGGAGATGATTAGGCCAGATGGGGGGCCACCCCGGTGGTTTTGCCCAGTGGCCTGTGGGCAGCCTTTGAAGGATTCCCCTGTTCTTTTGTTTTTGCCAGGTAACAAACTCTGGGGACAAACTCTTAAGTTGGTTTCATGTTTGTGATTGTTCTAGAAATACTGGGCACATGTAGATGGCTCTGGTTATGGTGTATATTTCAGCCTCTCAAAGGTTCTCCAATTCTTTTGCCTTTTCCTAGTAACCGGCTTGTTATAAACTCTCAAGTGGATTTTGAAGTTAGTCAAGTCTCTATAAATAAGGGGTACATGTAGATGGCTTCAATTTCTTATATATTTTACTGGGTCTTTGAAAAATTCCCAATTCTTTTGTTTAGGCCTGGTATCTACAGGGGTGATCAACTCTTGTTAGAGTTTTAGGCTTGTCAACACTTTAGGGGCCCATGTAGATGACTTTAGATTTTTAAATATCTATCTTAGTTTCAAAGAAGTGCTTTTGTTTTCAAAACCGTCTATTCACCGAGAAAATTGAGATTTGAAATTGAAAAAATGGATGTTATGCATGTTTAATGGTTTCTCGGTCACTATAAAATGAATACTTTCAACAAAACTTAGTCAATATTTATATCATGGTCACCAGAATAGAGTTTTCTGTTTCTCTGGTCATGTGGTGAAAAATTTTAGTTTCAAACTATTTACCTTTTTTTTTCTTTTCCATTTCCAATTTACTTGGAATTTTTGTTTGTGTTGATTTTCTTTTTTTGGTAATGATTTTATAGATTTAATCACCAGTTACTGGGTTTTGAATCACAATTAGGGCTGATATATTTTTGTTTTTAATGTATGTAGGTATAGATGGTGTTGGATTGGGCCTCATTTTACACCATAAAGCTCTTGGCAAGTAAGTCATAGTGTTCTCATTCTTTCATTATCATATGGGCAAATAAGTTTTTATATGTATATTATTTTATAGGTAAAATGAATATCTGTTAATCTGTAGCTATATGTAGTTGTATTGGATAAAGCGATAAATGAATCTATTCAAGAGTTTCCCTTGACATGGTGGATCTGAAAATATGTCTATTATGTCCTGAGATGATAATCCAGTTTTTTCTTGAATCTACTCGGTCAGGTAATTTTCCAGCGAAAAATTTATCTCTATGCCTCTAGCTTCCGATTGTCTATAATTGGAATTTTTTACTTAAAAAAATGACTTCTTGGGTTTTTTTCACTTCTTTTTTAGGTTTTTGTTCCCTTCTTTTCCCTTCTTTTTTCTTTCTATAGGACAGCAGAAACATAATATTAATAGAACTAGAGATGGGACCTTACTAAAAGGACGCATGAGCCATCCTTCAGACTGGAACATAAAAGCAAAAAGAGAAGAAAGGCCAAATCTTTGTGCTACCTGGTTGTCAGCCTAGGAATCCAAACAAAGGAACAGGTCAATAATCTTGCAAGTCCAAAAATCTAATTTGTATGGCCATTTGAGTAACGTGTGAGAGAACAATCTGTGAGTTCCCCTCTGGTAAGAGATTACTGCCACCCAATGGGGCCACCTTGATCAACTGTTTCAATAGAGCAATGATTTCTGCCTCAATGGTCAAATCATAGCTAGTTGATATTTTCTCCAAGCCTTTGTCTCTATTATCCTTGATCACTTTGCCGATTCTCATTTGTCCTATGTTACCTAAAGGACAATTGTCAAAATTCAGTTTAAGGCACCAATAAGGTGGCAATGTTCATTTAATGTCTACTCCTGCATGGTTTCTATAATCTTTTGTACGAAGACGTGAAAATTAAAATTTTATTAAATCAAATGGAAATTACATTTAAATAGACTTAGGTTTGAATAAGAGTTTACAACCAAGTCCAAAACCTACTCTTAATATCTCGGCAGTTTAGTTTCTATCAACTAACCTGATTTATTTGAATTTAAAAATAAAAAACAATAACTCCTAATCTAGATAAAGGGAAATAACAACCTAAACATATTGACTTATTTAAATTCTTCCTAAAAACTAGATTTTATCTGTCAACACTCCCCCTCAAGCTTGGCCATAGATGTCAATGAGCCCAAGCTTGCCTACTAAGTACTCAAATGTTGGTCCTGAGAGACCTTTGGTGGGTATCTCTGCAACTTTTTGGTCTGTAGGAATGTACTCTATGCTGATTATTCTGTTATCTAGTTTTTCAGTAATAAAGTGTCTATCCACCTCCACATGTTTGGTTCTATCATGATGAACCGGGTTGTGTGCTATGCTGATTGTGGCATTGTTGTTGCAATAGAGCTGCATAGGGAACTCACAAACTGATCCGCAACTCTTCTAGCAATTGTTTCAACCAAATTGCTTCACAAATACCATAAGTCATGGCTTTGTATTCAGCTTCAGTACTACTCCTTGCTACTACGGACTTCTTTTTGTTGTGCTGAGTCACTAAATTCCCCCAAAGACGTGTGCAATACCCAGATGTTGATTTCCTATCATTGATGGATCCTGCCCAATCTGCATCTGTAAAAATTTCCACTTTTCTGTTTCCTTCTTTACCAAAAAATAATCCTTTCCCCAGAGTCTTCTTGAGATACCTCAATATTTGATAAACGAGATCAAAGTGTCCTTGGCACGACGAATGCATGTATTGGCTTACTACACTTACTGCAAAGGTGATGTCAGGTTTTGTGTGTGAAAGGTATATTAGTTTTCCCACAAGCCATTGATATCTTCCTTTATCAACCATATCTCCTTCAATTAATTTTGCCTTGCCTTCTTGTTCAATTGGAGTCTTTATTGGTTTGCAGTCGAGCATACCTGTCTCTTCTAACAAGTCTAGCGTGTACTTCCTTTGTGATATAGAAATGCCCTTCTTACTTCTTGCGACTTCCATTCCCAAAAAAGATTTCAAAGTTCCGAGATCTTTAACCTCAAACTCCATTGCCATCAATCTTTTAATTTCCTCCATTTCTTTGAAGTTGCCTCTAGTAAGTATTATACCATCTATGTATACTATTAGGGGTGTGATTTTTCCATCTGATGAGTGCTTAACAAATAACGTGTGATCAGTTTGCCCTTGTGAGTATCCGTGGCTCCTAATCACCTTCAAAAATCTATCAAACCATGCATGCGGAGACTGCTTTAGCCCATACGGTGATTTCTTTAACTTGCACACCATTCTGTTTTTCTTATCTTCTTCAAAGCCGAGTGGGAGACTCATGTATACTTCTTCCTCCAATTCACCATTTAAGAATGCATTCTTCACATAGAGTTGAAACAATGGCTGATCTAAATGTACTACTAGGGATAATAGGACTCGGATTGTGTTGAGCTTTGCCACAGGAGCGAATGTCTCAGTGTAATCTACTCCATAAGTTTGTGTGAAACCTTTTGCAACTAGCCGTGCTTTGTATCTTTCAATCAATCCATCTGGTTTTAATTTGACAGTAAATATCCATTTACATCTGATCACACTCTTGCCTTGTGGTAATTTCACCAAACTCCATGTGTCATTCTTCTTAAGTGCTCGCATCTCTTCAAGGGCTGCATTTTTCCATTCAGGAACAGCAAAGGCTTCTTTTACTGACCTGGGAGTATTAACACTAGATAGATTTGTGGTAAAGGCATGAAATGATGGAGACAAGTTATCATATGACAGATTTAGAAATAGGATGTTTTGTACATGATCTAACACCTTTCCTATGGGTAATTGGCACATCTAGTGTTTCAAAAATGTTTTCGGGATTACCTGAAGATGAGGAATTAGTTCCTAGCACAAGTTCAGATTCTGGACAGTGCATAGAGTTCATGAGCAGCTTGTTTCCTTGAGAATTCTGTTTCCGAGAATAAACACGGAGCTCTTGCTGATTAGGAATATTGAGATCTCCCCCTGTTTCAAGGAGCGGTACTGCTTGTGTTTGCTGTAGCATATTCTGTGTTTGCTGTGGCATATTCTCGGATGGTGGTATAGTTTTGGATGGGGTGAGCTCGGGTGTGATGGGTGTAGTAGCATCAATCTCAGTCTCAAATGAGGTGAATTCGGGTGTGATGGGTGAAGCAGTAGTGGTTTTGGGTAATGAGGTGGCAGACATGGATGGAGTCTCGGATATAGGTAAGGCAATGGTGTCTCAATCCCACACATGAGCTTTTTGGTTGTGGTTCTCCCCTTGAAGCGAAGTGGGGGAATAGTATGGCACTTCTTCAAAGAATGTGACATCTCGGGAGATAAATATTTTTTTGGTCTTGGGACAGTAGCACCGGTACCCTTTTTAGGTTGGAGAATAGCCAAGAAAGATGGTTTTTATGGCTTGAGGGTCAAATTTGGTTCGGTGTTGGGAGTGAAGATGAACAAAGGTGGTGCATCTAAATGTCTTGAGGGGAAGATTATTTACGGTTTGAAGGTGTGGATATGTTTTGGTAAGCAAGGACAGTTGGGAATTGAAGTTTAAGGTTCGACTAGGTAGGCGATTTATGAGAAACGTAGCAATTCAAATGGCATTTCCCCATAGGTATTTGGGAATGTTCATTGTAAACATGAGAGCACGGGCCACTTCCAATAAATGTCTATTTTTTCTTTTTGAGACTCCGTTTTGTTGCGGTGTATCAACACAAGAACTTTGGTGAACAATTCCCTGTTATAGCAAATATTCTCCCAAGATAGATTGAAAATATTCTCTCCCATTGTCAGTTCTTAAGACAGTTTTTTTCCTGAAACCGAGTTTGAATCATGCTGTTGAAATTTTGGAATACTTGGTAGGTTTCAGATTTTTCTCGAAGAAGATATACCCAAGTTATTCGTGTATGATCATCAATAAATGTCACAAACCATCTTTTTCCATTCATTGTGGTAACCTTAGATGACCCCCATATGTCGCTGTGAATTAAGGTTTAGGAGAAAATGGTACCCGAGTGTGTTTTGCAAATTGGCCGATGTCACAATTGAAAGAAACAAGAGTTTTTCTTGAAGGATGATGGTAACAAATGTTTCAAATATGAAAAATTAGGGTGGCTGAGTCTATGATGCCACAACATTATTTTCTTATCACTAGAAAGAGAAATAGGCGAAATACTAGTCGCAAAGGCTTGTCGCCTCTCATTCTCCGTGTCCTCAAGGAAGTAAAGCCCCTCATGAACTCTAGCACTACCAATCATCCTCCCTGATGATAGGTCTTGAGAGTGACACATAGAGGAATGAAAATTAGCAACACAATTATTATCATGAGTGAGTTTACTTATTGACAACAGATTGCATTTTAAGGCGGGAACAGAAGGACTGAATTAAGAGTTAGGTCTTTAGATACTTTTACTGAACCTATTCCTGCAACAGAAGACAAGGATCAATCTGTAATTTTCACTATAGTAGAACTAGGACATGGAGTATAAGAGAGGAAAAAATTAGAGACACCTGCCATATGGTCGGAGGCACCAGAATCAATGATCCAAGGTTCCTTAAAGTGAATGGTAGATTTTAAGGCTGAGTGATAGTTACCAGATTGAGCTACATAACATAATCCAAGGCTTGGAGTTGATGAGGATGGGGCAGGTGACTGATTGAGAAGGCGACAGAGTTGCTTAGTCTGTTCCTTGCTAAACAGAATTGAGGCTTGATTTTCTGTTGTTGCTTCATTGTCTTGGTTTGATTGAGTTTGACATGCATGTCCTTCAGTTTGTCTTTGGGGAACCCAATTTGCAGGTTTGCCATGAATTTTCCAACATATGTCACTGGTATGTCCATGGCGGTTATAATGGTCGCACCACATTTGTTCTCCTCGTCGTGGTGTCCTAGAATCATTGTTGTTCCTTGCTAGTTGCAAAAGCTGAGCTTTCTGTTGGTGGGTGCACTAGGAGATCCTTCCTCTGGCAGCATGACTTTCCAGCGTTTTTCTTCTCTATGAACTTCAGCAAATGCTTCTTCAGTTGTTGGGAATGGAAGACGACTCAAGATATGTCCTCTGACTTCATCCAGGCCTCGATTTAATCCAGTGAGAAAGTCGTACACGCGTTCTTTTTCAAGAATCTGTCTCTGCTTCACATTACAGGTTGCACACACTGAATTTTCTTCAAGGAAAAGATCCAGTTCTTGCCAACTGTCCTGTAGATCAGTGAAGTATTGAGTAACAAATTTGGTACCCTGTTTCATCTCCTTCAGTTTTGAAGGAATTTCGAACACTTGTGAGGCATTGCCAAGATCAGAATTTGTTCTTCTAGCAGTATCCCATACATCTTTAGCTGTTGGAAGGAAGAGATATCGGCGGCTGATCATGGGTTCCATGGAGTTGATAAGCCATGCGTGTACAATGGAGCTTTCTGCAAATCATTTCTTGTATGCAGGGGCAGTTGGAGCTGGAGCTTTAGCTTCACCGGTGATGTATTTGAATTTTCCTCTGCTGCAAATCACAATTTTAATTGATTGAGACCATTGAAGATAGTTTTTTCCGTTACGTTTGTGAGCTGTAATCTGGGGTGAGCTGTTGTCGCCGCCGGGAAACGCTGTGATGGGCTGATCAGCGTGAGTCTTGTTGGAGATTTCTGATTTGGGATTGTCTCCACGTAAGGACCCTGTCATGGCTGTTTTTGCCATGGAAATTATCAGAGTTCTAGCTCTGATACCATGTATGAAGATTAAATTTTTTATTAAATCAAACAGAAATTACATTTAAATAGACTTAGGTTTGAATAAGATTTTACAACCAAGTCCAAAACCTACTCCTAATATCTCGGCAGTTTAGTTTCTATCAAATAACCTGATTTATTTGAATTTAAAAAGAAAGAACAAACTGATAACTCCTAATCTAGATAAATGGAAATAACAACCTAAACATATTGACTTATTTAAATTCTTCCTAAAAACTAGATCCTATCTGTCAACATCCCTGCATGCTCCTCTCATTTTCAACATAATCCCACTGGTGATGGGGACACCCCAAAAACTCTAGCTGCATATCCCCAAAGGAAGGTAAGGTAGTGTATGGAATTCTAGAAGACATCCAAGGTCCTCCACCTATCTTCAAAGATTCTAACATTATTCTTAATCCATATCCTCCAACAGCCCCCCACTATAGCACTTGTCCCTAGTTTTTTTCCCCCCCAAAACCATGAAATGAAATAACCACAATAGCTGCAATTTGTTCAGGAGGAGCCTGGGAAATATGCCAATCTGAAATTTCAGCTCTTGAGAATACTTTCTGCCTTTGCCTTGCCATAATCATGAAGGAATATTTCTACAGATTTTCCCATGAAACGATTAGAGGCTAATCAGACTTATGGCAAAGATTGGGGAACATATAAACAATTTCTTCGCATTTATGGCACCATTCTGAGATTAGATAATTCCTCTTATAGAGCAAAGAGCAACTTCTTTAGAGTCATTGCTAACTGCCTTGAGTGTGCTTGTTTTCTATGCTGCAGTTTTGAAATCAAATTGATAGAATAGCTAGAAAAATTACAATTGCATTACACTTGGGAAACACTCTGATACTTGGAACTTGTATATGTTCTTGTAGTTTATTGTTAGTTGCAAAAGCAAGATTCTTTTGAAAAGATTTCTAAATTAATTTTTTTGGACTGCCTAGCTTTATTTTATTTATGCTTTTTAACAAGGTTATTTTTGTTTTTCCTTATTTTCCTCAATGGGCACTGTTATCCATGTGAGAATTGAAGTTGTATTGACAATATCATAGTTGTACAAATGCATTGCTTTCATGGTCTTCTTTTGCTTTCTTTTCTTGCTTAGTATGTGTATGTGCGGTTTTCCAAGATTTTTTTTTTTTTTTGAATCCATATGTTCCATTCAAAATAATGAATCATATCCACTCTAAGGATTGCACTTGTCCTGTTCAGGAAAATCCTCTGAGGCTTTAGTTCTGTAAAATTTGGGTTAACTTTAAGTAAATGTCTGATTTTGAATTGTTCAATTTCAGGGTTTTTGAAGTTCGGTGCATGCATATTCCTGTTTATGATCGAACGCCATTTGAAGGTCCTAACTGCAAAAGCTTCTAAATATAGCAGAGAATTTTTCTTGAATTATTTATAGAGTTCACTTATTTATGGAGTTCATTATAATATTTTTATATATTATTTCCCTTAGTTTTGAAATTGATACCGTTATATTGTATTATATCTTAAATCTTTGGAATTAGTATTTATTGAGAGATTTTTTGGAACTTTCCTTTGCTGGATTTATAGTGCTTAGGATTTGTGCTTTGGTGCCTAAGCAATGTGCATTTCTGCATGTACACTTGCATGCACCCTATGGTCATGCTTTTGCAAATTTGTTTTTCTATTTATAAGATTTTATCGTTTTTATCAATATAATTTGATGGTAATCCCTTATGGGCAGCTCAACTGGCAGGCACTCCTGCTTTGGGATGGGAGGTCCCAGGTTTTATTCTGGGCATGCCTAATATACAGTCCTTGTTCCTGCTAAGTGGAAATAGTGGGTTTCTGTATTATAAAAAAAAAAACTTAATGCCAATTTGTTTTCTTCTTTTTCTGGTATGAAGGTCTGGTGAAACTTGTGGAAAAAACTGTGAGGCTTGAGCATGCTTCATCTCCAAATAAACCCATTTATTTGTTAGGAGAGTCATTTGGAGGATGCCTGGCACTTGCTGTTGCTGCTCGTAATCCTACCATTGACCTGGTAGTGATATTAGTAAATCCAGGTCAGTTTCCAGATTTACAGTTTAATTTTATCATCATATTTTATTTAGATGTGTCTGGTTGAACAACTCTGTTCACTGATACATGGTAGTAACTGATGTCTTTGGTTGTTCATTTTAGCAACATCATTTGGGAGGTCACAGCTGCAACCTTTGCTCCCTATATTGGAGTCTTTGCCTGATGGACTTCATTTCACAGTGCCTTATCTGCTCAGCTTTATTATGGGTATGTGCTTTCAAATTCAATGTTGAGTTTCTTTATTTTTTTGAAAAATTATATGGAAATATTATGAAATAGACATTCTTAAAACTATTACCGTTTTTATGAAACAAACATTATGTTATTTGATGCTCTGTGCTGCTTCTCTAAGCTTGAATTCCTGATTGTATTAAGTTTTGGCTGCCTTCTAGAAAGCATGATAATGAATGATATTTCTTTGTCATTCATCGGATGAATTTTGTTTCATTTACAATCTTAAATTCAACCTGAACTGTTGATGAAAAATTGACATTGTTGAAAAGCCTGATATATATTATGAGCCTAAATCTTATCAGCTTAAACTTTTAGGAAAATTAGTAGCCTAATATGGTATCTGAGCCTCAGGAGGTGGTGAGTTTGAACCTCACCATATTTCCCTAATTTATTGAGTCCATGTGTAAGCCTAAAGAAGGCTTTTTGCTGTTTCTTTGCCTACAGGTCAGTTTGTCTCTCTACATAGGTATGAGGCTGTACATGAGGGAGGGTGTTTCTTAGGAAGACTGGTTGTCCAACAGAAGTACTTTAAACCACTTTTATAAATATATGGACTTACCAGTAGTGTTAAAAATCACTGTTGAGCCAAGCAAGGGACAAGTCTTGTCAATCTAGTTGTACTATTGTTTGGTCCTTGATAATCTTATCCATGGGATGAAGTGGTAAATCCACTTTCATGCTGTGGATTGGTGGATTGCAGCAGGTCCACCAAATTCATGGATTGAAATCTTTTGGGTGCTTGAATTTTGTTAAGTCTGTTTGATAAGCTTATAATTTCTTCCTAAAAAGATCTAAAGAAACCTCAAATGCTAGAAATTACAATTGGCTCACTGACTTCTCACTGAAACCTACTGAGAAATGAAAATTGAGAACTTTTCTGTCAACTTTTCATGTCATATGGCAATCATGATTTCTGAGTTATATGTACCATTTGTTTGGTTGGAATTCCTATACATATATAATCATATTGATATGCATGCAAACACAAACATATTTGCAGGCTTAGATATATTTTCAAAGGCATAAATGGAAATATCTACAATAATATTGAGTTTCAGAAGATATGGAGATATTAATAACAAGCTTTTTATTGATAATCTAAACATTTGAGTTATTGGTAGAGATATGCACAAGTAAATGGATTTTAAAGCCATGTATGCATTATTCTGCATGCTATACAAGCTCTGGAGCATTAATTCCATCTCTGCACTCCCCCCTTATACCATCAAATCACTCTCTTGAGCTCTTGATCCTGTGTTTGCATCTTCTTTTGCTAGTTGCTTCAATGGCATTTACTTAAAGCTTGTGTATTTAGTATCTTGAAACTAAAAATGTATAACCCACAATTTGTTCCGCTTTAATGTTGCATCCTTTTTCCTCTCAATGAGGGTTAATTTCTGTTCCCAACAGCATCATTATCTCCCATATTGACATCAACAATGACAAATCCTCCGTGTGTGTGTGATAGCTGCAATTACCGTTCCTTGGGGATTTTTAACGATATTCCATTGAAATATTCTGTGTGCACCTCCTGGGAGTTTTACTATAACCTATTTTGAACTTGTATTATCTTGGAATATCTTGCTGGTTGAGTCATCAATATGTTTTGTTTTGAGTTTATTTAGAAGTTTCTCCAATGATTTGCTGAAGAAACATGAAGTACCGTTCCTTAGGGATTTTGAGTGATCTTCCATTCATTTGCACCTATTGGAGTTTTATTGTAACCCATCCTGAACTTGTATTGTATCAGAAATATCATGTTGATTGAGTTATCCTTGTGTCTTGTTTTGAATTTATTTTGAAGTTTCTTCAATGAGTCGCTGAAGAACTCTGAAGTGGGAAGTTCTTGCATTTGATAGCCTTTTGGATGTTCTGTGTATGCATCATGCAACTTGATACTGCACTGGATCTTGGATTATGGGATTGATATGCTAAATTCAGGGTTCACTTTTTTCCCCCTTTTTCATTCCATTTCATCAAGCAACAATTAGCATCCTAAGCATTTCCTTTTCTTTATGTTCTCAGATGCAAATAGGCCCATGAATTGGCTTGTATGTAAATTTTCTAGTTGTTCCATTTCATCAAGATACTTATTCATGGAATCAATCTTATGGTTCATATGATTTGTTTTTATTTTGTCGATACAAGCTACTAAATATTTTCTTTATATAGCTTGTTGATAAACTTTATCATTTATTATCCAATTCAGTTTTTAGCTTCAATTTGCTCTCATCTTATGGTTGCTTACTTTCTTGACACCAGGAGATCCAATGAAGATGGCAATGGTCAATATTGATAGTACACTTCCTCCTCCATTTGTAGTTGAACAATTATCTGGGAACCTCACTGCTTTGCTACCATGTCTTTCTGTAAGAAGTCCTCCACTGCTTATGCTTTCTCTGAACTTTTTGATTTCAAATTTTTTCTATGGTGTAAGAATTGCTTTTGGTACTATTTATTTTTGAAATTTACTTAAGATCAAATAACAGTTCAGAATGGAGTTAAATACATTTTACCATCAGTTGTTGGAAGGATGTTGGAGGGAGCATTCCAATATAATCTTTTCCCCTGGAACATTCAATTTGTTATAGATTGAAATAGATCTTGAAGTTAACAAAGAACAAAAAAGGGAAAAAGAAAAAAAAAAGTACAGGAAAGGCAACTGGTTTTTCATTGTTTATCGATGGGGCGTAGTTCATTTAGTTAGTTTAGATGATAGTTGTACACTGAACTGGAAAACTCTTCCAACTTTTCCTTGGTTAAATTATGTTGAACATTTCATTGTGGTAAGGTAAAATTTCAGGTTGCAGATATTGCAATAGGTTAAAGCCTTGCAGGAAAATAGAACAGGTGGGTGCATTGTTTAATGTAGGCTAGGTTGATTTCTTGTGTAACACTATTGCGGTACAATCCTATCTTGTTCATAAAGTTGTTAATTGATTTATCTGAGGATGAGGATGTTTGGATATTTTCTGGGTTTTAATTTTCTTCCTTTCTTAGGGCTTGTCTGACATCATACCCAAAGACACTCTTCATTGGAAGCTGAAGCTGCTTAAATCAGCTGCTGCTTATGCTAATTCCCGCCTCCATGCTGTTAAAGCTGAAGTACTTTTGCTTGCTAGGTTTTTGTTCTCTCTCGCTTTCATGTGGATCTTTGTTATATTCACCATCCATGAATATTTTATATCGAATCTCTTTTTGAATTTTTGTTTAGTGTGTTCTTTTTTTCCTTTATTTTCTTTTTTTACATTTGGTTTTGATTTTGTGGTAGCCATTCAACTCTATGATCCCCTTAGTGGTTGTGTTCTGCCTCTAATTATTAATCTCTGCTTACAAATTTTATATTTTTAATTCTAGAGTTCACCAAATCAAGTTATTATTGATTTTAGAGTAGGCATATGGTTTTTACCTTGAGAGGGAGAAAGGAATATAGAACGCATTTGTAACATGGGCTTGTAGCAAGAATGATTATGATTGGATGGGAGACTGATTGAGTTTCCAAGTCTTAGTTGTCTTACATCAAAAGGTTGACACCAGGTAACACTGCTCTTATATTTGTCACAGATGCAGAAACCGTCAGATAAATTAGGTGGTTATGTTGTGATTCTTTTCTGATGATTTATTTTCTCTGTCCACTCTGTCTTTCTCTGTCCTTGTGAGTTGTACAAATCTTTCCATTTTTCAGTTTGATCGATCTATTCATTTGTGGAGCTATTTACTGGATTGCAGACATTTCTAGAGCACCTTTAACAGAGGGACAAATTGACAATTTTGAAAGAAATTATTCTCAACCTCTTTTAGATATGAATCTGTCTAATTCAGAAGAGACAAACTTCCATTAGTATCCCAATTTCAATTCAAATATGGGTTTGATTCACACTTAATATTCAGAGAAATATTTGCCATTTGAAGAGAGGGAAAGTATTGAGAAAGGGTAGATGTATATAACCTTTCAACGAGATAGAGCCTTTTCGACTCTCTTAAAACATGTCTCACGGTTCCATCTCTTTCTACTCTCACTTTTTTTTTTTAATGCCCATGTGTTTCTATTTATGTGCATGGGTTTCTTAAGATTAAATGAAAATTATGGGTTAAACTCTGTAGATATTTGACAGTCTTCAATTGGGAAATACTAGTGAAGGTCACAAGGTTTTGAATATTGAGAAGAGGAGATTTGTTTTGATCCTATCCAATTGCAATGTTCTTATTCCTCATGGAAGTTTAGATGTTCAAGACCTCATTCGATTGAGAGGTTTTGTTTTGATTTTTCACTTATGGTTCTATATAGATGTATAGGTCTTATTAACATACTGGAGTAGGTCAATATATATATATATATATATATATATATATATATATATATATATTTCTGTTTAGCTTTTGTAAATATGGGGAAGATTCCTTATTCTTCTCATGTATTTGCTTTACCTATTTCTTATACATTCTATTTTCTGATTAAAAAAAAAGAAGAAAGAAATATATGAATTTTGGGTGTAGAGTACATTAAGGAGCGAGAGATTAGAGAAAATGATGCTTATACTTCATTGCACTTGTGTAAAAAAAGAGTAAGATCAACAAAATTTTAGATTTCAGACCTATCAACCTAGTCACTATCTTGTATAAGATCATAGCTAAAGTCTTTTTAGGTTGTATCCGAGGAGTCCTTCATGAAACCATTCATATTTCCCAAGGAGCTTTTGTTGAGGGGAGGCAGATTTTGGACATAGTTCTAAGGTCCAATGAAATGGTGGATGAGAACAAATGTTCAAGAGAGAAAGGGGTAGTCTTCAAGATTGATTTTGAAAAGGTCTCTAATCATGTGAACTTGGGTTTTTGTGATCATGCACTAAAGAAGAAAGAGGCTTAGTGCAAGATGGGTGTCGTGGATGAAGGGTTGCTTGTTTGTGACAAATTTTGTGGTCTTAGTGAATGGAAGCACCAAAGGATTGGTTAAAGCAATCAAAGGTTTAAGATAAAGGGATCCTTTTTCCCTATTGCTTTCACCATTGCAATGTCAAAATACTAAAAAAAACTCCACAGAATCCGAGAACTCTGATCAGTTTTTTTATATTTCATTGCATCCATCTATATACAAATATATATCCTATACACGGAGTCTAACTGATTCCTAAATTGTATATGGTAACATTAACAAATACATGGTAAGCCAATCTGTCAATCTTTTCCTATATGTACAACCAATATGATTGCTAAATTGTATATGGTAACATTAACATTCCTATATGTACAACCAATATGATTCCTAAATTGTATATGGTAACATTAACATCCCCCCTCAAATTGATGCTTGTAAGTCAACCAACAACAATTTGCCAATAAGAAATTGATGCCGTTGTCGAGTCAAAGCTTTGGTGAAGATATCAGCCACTTGGAGATCAGAAGAGATGTGAAGAAGAGATATCACCCGACTTTCCAAGGTGTCTCGAATAGAATGACAATCAACCTCAATGTGCTTGGTACGTTCATGAAAAACGGGATTGGTGGCAATCCGAATAGCACTAGTGTTATCAGCATGAAGAGGTTTAGAAGTAGTCTGAGGAAATCTAAGCTCCTTAAGAAAACCGCGTAGCCATACAATTTCAGAACAAGCAGTAGACATGGCATGATACTCGGCCTCAGTAGAGGATTTAGAAACACGATCTTGTTTCTTACATCTCCAAGAAATTAAGGCATCACCTAAAAACATACACCAACTCGTAGTAGATCGATGTGTATCTGGACACCCAACCCAATCAGCATCATTATAGGCAACAAGTTGAAGAGAGGAGCCGGTAGGAAAGAATAACCCACGAGTAGGTGAACCTCGAAGATAGCGGATGATGCGTCGAACTACAGCAAGATGGAGATGTCGAGGAGAAGTCATAAATTGACGGACCTGATGAACAACATAGGATATATCATGTCGAGTAGTGGTCAAGTAGATAAGACTCCCAACCAGGCGCCGATAGAGAGTAGGATCATCCAGAAGGTCCCCTTCATCTTTCCTGCATTTGACATTTACCTCCATAGGAGTATCAACAGAAGAAGTGTCCTCCAAACCAGCAAAAGTGATAAGATCTTGAATATACTTATGTTGGTTCACAAAAATACCACTAGCTCGATGATGAACTTCCAATCCTAAGAAGTATGTGCGCTGTCCAAGATCTTTCATATGGAAAGTTGTATGTAACATCCGTTGAAGCTTAGTAATCAAACCACAGTCAGTGCCAGTAATGATGATATCATCCACATAAATCAAGAGAAGGACTATACCTAACACAAACGTGTGGAAGAAGAGGGAAGAATCATACTGACTTTGGGTAAAACTGAAGGAAAGAATTGTACTGCGAAACTTCTCAAACGAAGCCCGGGGTGCTTGCTTGAGCCCATACAAAGAATGTTTTAGGTTACAGACATCATGAGGAGAAGAATTAGTTATACCAGAGGGAAGCTTCATGTAAATCTCTTCTTGGAGATCACCATGAAGAAAAACATTCTTTACATCCATCTGATGTAGTTGCCATGACTGTGAAGCGGCAATAGCTAAGATGGTTCGAACCATGGTCATTTTGGCAATAGGAGCAAATGTCTCCTCATAATCAACCCCATATTCCTACTTGTTACCCAGAGCTACGAGGTGAGCTTTGTACCAGTCCAAAGAGCCATCAGAGCGAAGTTTTACAGAGAAAACCCATTTACTCCCAATAGGTTTGACTGTAGGAGGACAAGGAACAATATCCCAAGTATGATTCTCCTCAAGTGCTTGAAGTTCTGTTTGCATTGCATTTTGCCAACACTTATGTTCCATGGCCTGTTTGTAGCAAGAGGGAATAGAAATAGTGGATAAAGTAGCAACAGGAGAGACAGGAGAGAAGAATCCATACCAATCAGGGGGTCGAGAAAGACGAGTAGACTGACGAAGAGTGGTGGAAGTAAGAGCAGGATTAGGCGCCTAGTCAAGATCGAAAGGGGGCACAGAGGAAGTGGAACCGGACTCATGTCGACTACGTTTTTCATACACAAAACCAGGTTTGAACCTTTCCACAATTGTTGGGGATTCAGAAAAACTAGGCAGAAGAGATACAAATGTAGATGGCAGCTCAACATGAGATGGAAAGAAATATTGATTTTCAAAGAAAATCACATTCTGGGAAACTTGTATACGACGAGCATGGGGATCATAACAAACATAACCCTTGTGAAGGATAGCATAACCAAGAAAAGCACACTTAACAGACTGAGCAATAAGTTTATGTCATTCATGAGTAGGTAGATGCACAAAACAAACACAACCAAATGTACGAAGATCATAATATAAAGGAGAATGACCAAACAACTTAGAGAAAGGAGAAACATGATTTAACATAGGAGAGGGTAAGCGATTGATCAAATGAACTGCAGTAGAAAGTGCTTCACACCAAAAACGAGGAGGAAACGATGAGTCAAGTAAAAGAGTTCTTACCACATCAAGAAGATGACGATTTTTCCTCTCAGTAACACCGTTTTGTTGCGTTGTCGAAGGACAAGAACGCTGAGAGATGATCCCTTTGCTTTGAAGAAAGTCTTGAAACTCATTAGATATGTATTCTCCGCTAGAATCGGAGCGCAAGACCTTGATGCTGGCAGATAATTGAGTCTCAATAAGTGCAAGAAAGCGCTTAAAGACTGAAAAAACTTCAGCCTTAGCTCGGAGGAAGTAAATCCAAGTAAAGCGACTAAAGTCATCAATGAAAGTAACAAAGTACTTGTAATGTGCATGAGAAATAATAGGTGCAATCCCCCAAACATCACTATGTATAATATTAAAACATTGTGAGGCACGAGATGTGGAATGAGGAAAAGGTAGAACTTTACTTTTGCCAAGTTTGCATGACGTACGATCGAAAGAAAGATCAAGGGAAGAACATGCTTTATTTCCTAATAATCCAAAATTAAACAAAGTACGAAGTATATCAGAGTTTGGGTGGTCAAGACATCTAAGCCACATCTTATGTCTAGAACCAACAACATTACATGCAAAGGAAAGTAAAGGAAAATTAGGAATAATAGTGGAAGGAGAAACATGAAGAGGAAAGAGTCGTCCCACTTTAGGTCCCTTCACGATCATCTTCCCGGACACTTGATCCTGCACAACACAACCAGAATGGGAGAAATTGACATTACAATTATTATCAACCAATTGACCAACAGAAATAAGATTTGTGGAGAGGTTAGGAGACACAAAAACATCAGTTAAGGAAGAGGAAAGATCACCAACAACACTGATAGGCAGAGAACTGCCATCAGCAGTGTTAATTTTCAGATTTCCATCATAATTTTTGACATTGGAGAGAGAAAGAACAATATTTGTCATATGGTTAGAAGCTCTAGAGTCAAAATACCATGGCTTAGAAGAAACCGTATGATTACCTGAGAGCCTAAAAACAGAAAAAACAGAAATGATCATTTATTGTACCATTTCAGGAGTGAGTGTGTTTGGGTTTGCTAAGACTGTAGGAGCAGGAATAGGAACAACTGACGAGGCAGCAGACAATGCAACAAAACTAGAGGCACCGGTGGAGGTATGATAAGCAGTACCTTGCTTTCTTTCAGGCTGAATGGGACAAATAGAGATGATATGACCTTGTTTCTTGCAGTAGTTACAGAACTTCTTAGGACAATCCCAAGCAATGTGACCAAAATCTTTACAACTAAAGCACTGGACAACATGCATGTCTCAATCCTTATTCCGCCCTTATGTTGCATAAGCCACAGAAACAGGTGCACTAACATTAGCTCGATGTTCCATGGTAGCTAGTTACGATATGTTGCTCCTCACGCAGAAGTTCACTCAAGCAGGCATCTAGAGATGGTACGGGATGACGATTCATCAGATTAGATCGTGCAATTTTGAAGTCGGGTCGTAGCTTCATTAAGAATTGATCTCGCTTGCTGGTTGCATGCACTGCTTGGACAATAGAGCTGCAACGGGAACATTAACATAAACAATGTCGGAATAATCAATCCAAAGAGTTTGAAAACCAGAAAAATATTCCTCAATTGAGAGACTTCCTTGTGTGAAATTAGCCATCTCATACTCCAATTGAAAACGCCTAGCAGAGTTGTCTTGATTGTAAACCGTGTGGAGATAATTCCACATAGTAGCCACAGTTTTATAAGGTTTCAGATTGAGAACAAGGTGAGGTTCAACCAAGCTAAGGATCCAGGTCATAACCTGAGCATCCTTAATTTCCCACTTAGACAAAGCCTCGGCATCACGAGGTGCAGGATTACTCCCATCAATATGACCCCATAATTCCTTTCCTTTGACAAATAATTTAAATTGAAACTCCCAAGCACAATAATTTTTGCCAATAAATCTAATAGGAAATGATTCCAACTTATCTGATGACATGATGCAACCGAGAGACAAAGGAAATAGCCCACCAGAAAATTGGAACAGAAAAGGCCAAGAACCAGGTCGTGATGAACCCGATCAACACTGTTTTCGATGCCAAGCGTTTGATTCGTAGAAGATCACGAACTCCACTCAAAAGGTGTCGAAACCTTGCTTTGATACCATGTCAAAATACTCGAAAAAACTCCACAGAAACCGAGGACTTTGATAAGTTTTTTTATATTTCACTGCATCCATCTATATACAGATATATATCTTATACACGGAGTCTAATTGATTCCTCAATTGTATATGGTAACATTAGCAAATACATAGTAAGTCAATCTGTCAATCTTTTCCTATATGTACAACCAATATGATTCCTAAATTGTATATGGTAACATTAACATTCCTATATGTACAACCAATATGATTCCTAAATTGTATATGGTAACATTAACAATTGATATTTTAAGTAGGATATTGTTGTGAGCTAAAAAGTGGTTTTTTTGAAGGCTTCTTAGCAGGTTGGAGTAGGACTAGAGAATGCAAGTGACACCATGTTTTTTTAGAGCTTGTTTGGAAGATAATCAAAATTTGAAACTTATATTATTGGTTTTTTGACACATATCAGGACTTAAGATCACTTTAAATAAGAAAACTCTATCTGGTATTAACATGAGCTAGGATTAGATTACTAGACCGACTACCATGCTTGAATGCAAAGTCTCTTATTAGCCCTTATTCTACCCGGGCCTCTCATTAGGGGGAACCCAAAGGTTGACGCCTTTTAAGATCTAGTGATTGAAAAAATTTCACGGAGATTTGATGGATGGAAAAAAAAACGCTTTTGTCATTAGGTCGAAGAATAACTCAAATAAAGTCTTGCTTGTCTCACATTCCTTTTTTTTCTAGATTCCATCATTAGTGGCTTCTAAGATTGGGAAATTTAAAAGGAATTTTCTATGGTTGGGGAAGGTAAGAGAGATCATCTTATTAGTCGGGGCATAGTATGCAAGCCTAAGGCAAAAAAGGTCTAAGGTTTGCGAAGATTTCTTTGAGGAATCAAGTGCTCTTAGGGAAGTGACTTTGGAGGTTTCCAAGGGAAAGTTTTGTTTTTTGGCATTAGTCATATTGAGTATCTATGAGACACACCCCAATTGGTGAGATGCCAACATTCTAGTCAAGTGATCGCATTGTTACTCTCAGAAGGCAATTGCACAAGTTTTTCAAGATTTTTTCAGACGTACTCGCTTTGTGGTGAGTGATAGGATAAGTATTCGTTTTTGTGAAGACATGTAGTGGGGGGATCAACCATCATGTTCTTAATTTTTAGGTCTTTTCACGTTTGTCATAATTAGAAAACTACTTATCTCATCTGTTCTTGGCATCTCTTCCCATTTTTCTTGAAACCTAAACTTTCTGTTAACCCTTATTGACTTGGAGTAGAGAACCTTGAAATACTCATGTCTTCTTTTACTCGTGTGTACTTTTCACCATTTGTTCCAGATGTAAGAGTTTGGTCATTATCTTTTCCAGGCTCATTTATGATGGAGTTTTTCATTTTAAACTTGTTCAATTTATTAGATCCAGTTTCTTTCTCTCTAGCTAAATTTATTTGGAAACCTAAAGTCCCATTTAAGATCAAAGCCTTTGCTTGGTTAGTGGCTAATAAGAAGGTTAGCACTAACAACATGCTATAGTAATAACTCAGAGCATTTGGAATATCTAAGCTAGGTTTTCATGTGGTTTGAAGCGGTATTTTGTTTAAGGATAAAAATAGAAAAAAGTGAGCTAATTCTAATTGGAGAAGCCATAAGTATGGAAGGTCTAGCCTTAGTGTTGGGTTGTAGGGTTAGGAGCCTGCCTACTACATACTTGGGTCTTTTGTTAGGTGCACCCCATAAATCATTAAGGGTATGGGATTTAGTGGAGGAGAGATTTCAGAGATAACTATTCTTGTGGAAAAGATAGTATTTATCCAAATGAGGGAGACTCACTTTGATCAAAAGCACACTGTCTAGTTTGCTAATTTATTTCATGTTTCTTTTTGCCATTCTAAGAAGGTTGAGTTTAAGACTTGAGTTGATATAAAGGGATTTCCTTTGGGGCGAAGGGGTGCTTGAGAAAAACCTTATTTGGTTAATTGGTCTACCATTTGTTTAGGGGAAAAAAACATAGAGGGCTTAGCATTAGAAATCTCCATACTCTGCATAAGGTTCTCCTTAGTAAATGAAGTTAGAGATTCGCTTTCAAGAGAGATCCCTTATGGAAACAAGTCATATCATGGAAGCGCGGGACAGATGAGGGGGAATGGTGGTCAAGGGTGGTGAGGAATGACTATGAGGTGTGGTTGTGGAAGGCTATTAGAGATAGTTGGAAGTTTTTAGAAGTAAAACTCACCCTCTTTGTAGATAATGACAGAAAGATAAAATTTTGGAAAGACAAATGGGATGATGAATCTTCTTTGGAAAAGTCTTTCCTGGCGTTATTTTCTATAGCTGTTGATAAAGACTCTTGGATAGTAGAAATGTGGGAATGGGTTGGGGAGGGGGCCGGTAGAGTTCTTGTTTTCACAAACAATTCCATGATTAGGAATTGGAAAGAGTGGAGATTTTTTTTTTGAAGACTATTGAAGGGCGAAAAGGACAAATTGAGTTAGAAGAGAGGTAGAGACTATGGCTCTCTCTCTTTTTGGAGTTAGAAGATGGCTCTTTAGAAAAAACTATGGAAACCCTAACCCCTAAGAGGGGATTTATAGCGTTCCTCATAGGTTTGAGTGATTTGAGCTTATTAAGAGCTTGGGTTACTTAATCTAACCCAAAATGGGTCCAAGTCGATTAGTTAACCTAATAGGGCCTACTAATTAATCAATTAGCTCAATCTAGAGACCTTGTTCACTTATCCTTGTGCAAGCTTGAGTAATTACCAAAACGCCCTTATACACAAAAGTGAACCTAGAGCTAATCCGATCATAACCCGTGCCAACAAGACATATGAGCTCAGAGTGGGGACATTAGGACCCATAGGAGTATTGACTCTCTTAAAATTAATTTTGAAGTTGATTCTGTCAAAGGACAGCTTTGCTGGTCAAAGGACAACTATCAAAGGACAGCTTTGCTGTCACACTTCCTTCCTTATTTTAGCCCACACTTGCTGTCCACACTTCCTTCCTTAATTTAGCCCACCCTTCTTTCTTTATTTTAGCCTACAATTGTTTCCTTATTTCTTCATTTATTATTTTGTACAGTTAGCATATATTATTTGACAGATTATAGTTTACATGTATAGGGCTAGAATCATGCTGGAATTTATTTGCTTTTATTTGCTTTCCATGTAAAGCATCCTTGTAAAGTCTATATATAATATACAAAACTCAAGGCCAAGGTATTCGGTCATTCACACAATATTTTGACATGGTATCAGAGCAAGGTTGCTAATTTTTCTTCCCTCAAATTCTTTTCTGTCTTTTCGGTTTCGGAGGTGCCTCTCGTGTCTTTCGGTCAAGTCTGTGTTGATCCGTGCTGCACCCAACCACAACCATTTTTCTCAGTATTTCTGTGGCTGTCGTGGGTCAGTTTTCTTCTGGGATTTTTTTTTGGTCCATCCTTTTGTCTCGGGTTCTATTTATTTTCTATGGATTCCGCACCGCTGTGTGTTAAGTTTACAGGCACAAATTATTCTACCTGGGCATTTCAGTTTGAACTTTTTCTTAAGGGAAAAGACCTTTGGGGTCATATTGATGGCACGGATGTTGAAAAACCATCCACTTTTGACAAATCTCAGGATGTTGGGACTTCTCATTCATGGGCTGTGCTTGATGCACGCATCATGTCTTGGCTTCTTGGTTCAGTGGAGCCTCATATTGTCACCCACTTGCGGCCCCATCGCTCCGCTCAATCTATGTGGGCTTATTTGAAGAAAGTTTATCATCAGGATAACGATGCTCGTCGCTTTCAATTAGAACATGCGATTTCCATGTTTCAACATGGTAGTCTTTCCATCCAGGACTACTACTCGGCATTTCTGACTCTTTGGCATGAATATGCTGATTTGGTTACAGTGGATGTTCCTATTGCCGCTCTCTCAACTATTCAGACTATTCACGCGACTACCCGGCGTGATCAGTTTCTTATGAAACTACGTTCGGAATATGAATCTGTTCGCTCCTCTTTACTGAATAGATCTCCTGTTCCCTCTCTTGATATTTGTTTTGGTGAGTTACTTCGCGAAGAGCAACGCCTTAGTACTCAAGCTATTTTGGAGCAATCTCATGGCAGTTCCGGGACGACAACTGTAGCTTATTGTCACGGACTTAGTCGTTCACTAAGCTCGTGCGGCACTTAGACAAGCCAAGACGCTTGATCTTGCTAAGTCAGCCTTGCTCCCCAATGCTTAGCTTGCTCGGCTAAG
This sequence comes from Vitis vinifera, assembly GCF_030704535.1. Classification (NCBI taxonomy): domain Eukaryota; kingdom Viridiplantae; phylum Streptophyta; class Magnoliopsida; order Vitales; family Vitaceae; genus Vitis; species Vitis vinifera. The sequence goes on along the minus strand of NC_081818.1, from coordinate 5,900,476 downwards.
ACACTCGCGACTTAAAAGCTTAAGAAGCTTGGTAGGCAACTCTTGAAAGAATGGAAGCTTTCACTAACTTAAGGAAACCTTTACAAGTGCTTGGATGCTCACTTGCTTGGTGCCTTGGCCAAATGAGGCCCTCACCTATTTATAGGCACCAATGGAACTCTCTAGAACCTTGGAGGGTTCCTTACAATTCATGAATATTCTAGAATGTCCTACACTATTCTAGAATATTCAAGAGACTTCTAGAATGTCCTACACTATTCTAGAATATTCAAGAGACTTCTAGAATGTCCTACACTATTCTAGAATATTCAAGAGACTTCTAGATTTCTCTAGAAAGCTTTGGACCCTTCTCATGCCTTCTACCAGAGTGTAGAGTTGTGTGGACTTCTCTAGGCATTTCTAGAACCTTCCACACTCTTCCCACTAATGACTAAGTGTGGATGTCTCCAAGGGTCTCTAGAAGCTTCTCACCTCCTATATAAGCCATGGGGAGGGTCATTTGAAGCATCTTGTGACACTCTCCCCCACCTAAGCCGCAGACGTCCTCGTCGTGTCTTCTGCCCGGAACCGCTCAATCTGTTCCTGGAACTGCCATAGTGCATTTGCTGGCTCCCAACTAGCCTCGCTTTCTGGTAGTCCCTTCCATTTCACTAAGTACTCCGTAGCAGGAGGCACACCACGCCTTCTGATGATTCGGTCTGCAATGATGTGTTCCACCTCCTTGTCATAGGAGGTCACAACCGCTGTAGGTGCCCTCTTAGAAAGCCCTTGGCTTGGATCATCCTTGTCTTCGTGATATGGTTTCAAGTAACTCACGTGGAAGACAGGGTGAATCTTTAACCTTGGCGGTAACTCCACTTTGTAGGACACCTTGCCGACCTTTCCAAGTATAGGGAAGGGTCCTTCATACCTCCTCACAAGGCCCTTATGCACTGGCCTTAGGGATTTGAATTGTTGAGGAAGGAGCTTGACAAGCACCATGTCTCCGACCTTGTACTCCGTGTGACGTCGCTTCTTGTCAGCCCACTTCTTCATTTTCTTAGCGGCCTTGTCCAAGTACGAGCGTGCTATGTCAGCTTGCTCATGCCACCCCTTCGCGAACTTGAAAGCCGCTGGACTTCTCCTTGTGTAGCCTATCGTTAGCGTGTGAGGAGTTAAGGGTTGCTGCCCTGTGGCTAGCTCGAATGAGCTCTTGTTGGTCGCCTCACTCCTTTGCAAGTTGTATGAGAACTGGGCTATATCTAGCAACTTAGCCCAATCCCTCTGGTTGGCACTCACAAAGTGCCTCAAGTATAGCTCCAGCAAGGCGTTCACCCTCTCAGTCTGCCCATCTGTCTGTGGGTGAAAGCTGGTGGAGAAGTGAAGCTCCGAACCCATAAGCTTGAAGAGCTCCGTCCAAAACTTCCCAGTGAAGCGCGGGTCGCGATCACTGATGATGAACTTAGGCAACCCCCAATACTTGACTACGTTCTTTAGGAATAGCCTCGCCGTCTCTTCCGCAGTGCAGTCAGTCGGGGCTGCTATGAAGGTTGCATACTTAGAGAACCTATCCACCACCACTATGATAGAGCCGTTGTCCTCTGACTTAGGTAGCCCGATGATGAAGTCCATGGTGACGCTGTCCCATGGGCGTTCTGCTACAGGTAGTGGCTCTAACAGGCCTCTAGGTTGTCGTTGTTCCACCTTGTTTTGTTGGCACACAAGACAAGTCCTCACATAGGCCTCAACCTCGTCCCGTATCTGAGGCCAATAGTAAGCCGACTCGAGTAGTGCCCTAGTGCGTCGTTGCCCAGGGTGCCCTGCCCACTTGGTGTCATGGCACTCCTTAATCAGGTTCCGCCTTATGTTCCCCCACTTAGGCACGTAGAGTCGTCTCCCTTTGGTGTAGAGTAAGCCGTCCTCCACCCAAAACCGCTTGGTCTTCCCTTCATGAGCCAGGGCGATGAGGCTCTTAGCCACTGGATCATGTTGCAGTCCCTCCCTTAGAAGATCCATTATGTCTCCTTGGGGCTGACTCGTTATGGACGCTAGCTCGGCTTTGCAACTTAGGGCGTCGGCCACATGATTAGCACTTCCTGGCTTATACTCCATCGTATAGTTGAACTCGGCCAGGAAGTCTTGCCACCTAGCTTGTTTAGGACTCAGCTTCTTCTGTGTCTGGAAGTAGCTAGTGGCCACATTGTCGGTCTTCACTATGAAGTGAGACCCTAGCAAATAGTGCCTCCAGGTGCGCAAGCAGTGAACGATAGCGGTCATCTCCTTTTCTTGCACCGTGTAACGCCTCTCCGCGTCGTTTAGCTTGCGACTCTCAAATGCAATTGGGTGTCTTTCTTGCATAAGGACTCCCCCAATAGCGAAGTCTGAGGCATCTGTGTGTACCTCAAAGACCTTGGTGTGGTCGGGTAGTGCCAACACTGGCTCCTCAGTCACAGCCTTCTTCAGGTCCTCAAAGGCTTGTTGGCACCTTTCATCCCATTCCCATGCCTTATTCTTCTTCAGAAGATCAGTGAGTGGAGCGGCCCTTGCCGAATAACCCTTTATGAACCGCCGATAGTAATTAACTAAACCAAGGAAAGATCTGAGTTGAGGTACCTTGGTTGGTGGATCCCATTCTTGGATGGCTTTCACCTTGCTATCATCCATCATCAGCTTGCCATCTCTGATGCGATGCCCAAGGAGGCTCACTTCCTCCTTAGCAAACGAACACTTCTCCTTCTTCACGTATAGCTCGTTCTGCCTCAAGATCTTAAAGACCTTCCTCAAGTGCTCTACGTGCTCCTTTAGAGTGTTACTATAGATGACTATGTCATCCAAGTACACCACCATGAACTTGTCCAAGTATGGGTGGAAGATCTTGTTCATGAGGGTGCAAAACGTTGCTGGGGCATTGGTGAGTCCGAAAGGCATTACTAAGAACTCATATGAGCCATACCTGGTCACACATGTAGTCTTCGGCTCATCTCCCTCCGCAATCCTGACTTGGTAGTAGCCTGACCTTAAGTCCAGCTTCGTGAAGTACCTTGCCCTTCCAAGTTGATCGAACAAGTCAGCAATGAGCGGGATGGGATACTTGTTCTTCACCATCACCTTGTTGAGTGCCCGGTAATCTATGCACATTCGTAGGGACCCATCATGCTTTTTCTGAAATAGAACCGGCGCGCCATAAGGAGCCTTGGATGGTTGGATGAACCCCGCATCTAGCAACTCTTTGAGTTGTCTCCTTAGCTCCTCCAACTCGGGTGGTGCCATCCTATATGGCCCCATAGCAGGGGGCTTGGCTCCCGGCTCCAGCTCAATCTTGTGATCTTCCTCTCTCCTAGGAGGAAGTCTCTTGGGCAACTCGGGCGGCATAACGTCCTTGAACTCATCAAGGACCCCCTCGATTTCTCTAGGCATGGGTTCTCCCGACCCATCATCCTTTTCTTCCTTTAGGGTGGCGAGGTAGGTCACCTCTTCCCTCTTTAACCCCTTCTTTACTTGCATAGCGGATAACATAGGGGTCTTGAGCGTACCTTCATTGACCGTAGGGACCATGCACGGCTTCTCCTCCTCTAGGATAGCCATTGAGCGTAGGAAAGGTAGTGGCACGGCCTTGACCTTCTGTAGGAAGTCCATTCCTAGCACCATCTTGAAGTCATCCATGGGTGCCACTGTGAAGTCGACCCTTCCTTCCCACGAGCCGATGTGCATAGTCACCTCGCGAGCTACTCCATGTGATGGCTTGGCGGCTGAATTGACTGCCTTGAGCCATCCTCCTTCCTTGGATGCTTGGAGCTCCAACCTTCTTGCCTCATTCTCCGAGACAAAGTTGTGAGTGGCACCTGTGTCCACCAGGGCCTTGGTGGCCTTCCCATTCACAAGGGCCTCCACATACATCAACCCTTTGCTTTGAGGCGTCTTAGGCATCGGCTTGGCCTTAAGGGCATTTAAGAACTGCAACGATCCCATCTTAGCATCGCCTTCTTGCTCCTTTTCCTCGATCATAGCATTTAAGGCCTTCCTCTTAGGGCAGTCTCGTGCCCAGTGCGGACCATCGCACAGGAAGCAATTGGTCCTGGGCGTGAACTCCTTTCGCTTGTCCTTGCCTTTGCCATCCTTGCCACTAGGGCCTTTGCTTGATCTTTCCTTAGAGGTATGGCCTTGCGACCTCTTGTCTCCCCCACCTTTGGCCTGGTTACCCTTGGATGGTGGCTTGGGCTTGGAGGAGTCTCCCCTTCTATAATCTACTAAGGACTCGGCTACTGCCATGGCCGTGGCTAGGTCTTGGACACCACGTCTCCTCAACTCTTGCTCGGCCCAGCTTTGCAAGTTGAACAGTAGCTCCTCCTTAGCCATGTTAGGTATCTCAAGCATAAGAGTAGAGAATTCTTTGACATACTCACGGATCGAGCCCGTGTTCTTGAGACGCTTCAAACTCTTCCTTGCTAGGTAAGCCACGTCTTCGGGATAGAATTGCCTCTTGATTTCTCTCTTAAAGGTATCCCATGTGTCTATGGTGCACGTCCCTCTCTCTATGTCGGCAAATCGTCGACGCCACCATAGAGTAGCATTATCAGTGAGGTAAAGGGTCGCGGTGCGTACCTTAGTGGCTTCATCCGTTAATGCAATTGCCTCAAAGTAACGCTCCATGTGCCACAAGAAGTTATCTAGCTCCTTGGTATCCCTCTTGCCACTGAACGTGTGTGGCTTGGGCACCTCCACCCTTGGTGCCTCATGAGTGGCCATGACTCGTGCTGATACAGCGGTCTTATAGATGGCCAACTCTTGTCGAATCTCTTGGTCTCGGGCCTCCACTCGTGCAGTCAAGGCCTCCATCCTTGACTCCACACTAGCGAACATGCTCATGACCTTGTCTTGGAAAGACATGAACTCCTCGTGTGACACCGACTGAACTTGCGAGACCAGCACCCCCTCGCGAAGGTCTTGGATCTACTCCCTTAGATCCTCTAAGCCCTTCTCCATGCCTTGCTCGATCAAGTCCACCCCTTCCCGGGTGTCTGCCATGGCTAGCTCCACCTTGGCTAACCTTGCCTCCATGTTGGCAACAACATCACGAGATGTATCCTTCTTACCTCTGCCCCTGCCCCGTGCAGTAGGCTCGGCCTCCCTTCCACGGGTTTGTTCGCTATACTCCTCCATGTTAGAGCCCGACATGCTTCCCTTATGCCCGCTTCGTAGCCACGCTCTGATACCACTTGTCATGGACTTAGTCGTTCACTAAGCTCGTGCGGCACTTAGACAAGCCAAGACGCTTGATTTTGCTAAGTCAGCCTTGCTCCCCAATGCTTAGCTTGCTCGGCTAAGACACTCGCGACTTAAAAGCTTAAGAAGCTTGGTAGGCAACTCTTGAAAAAATGGAAGCTTTCACTAACTCAAGGAAACCTTTACAAGTGCTTGGATGCTCACTTGCTTGGTGCCTTGGCCAAATGAGGCCCTCACCTATTTATAGGCACCAATGGAACTCTCTAGAACCTTGGAGGGTTCCTTACAATTCATGAATATTCTAGAATGTCCTACACTATTCTAGAATATTCAAGAGACTTCTAGAATGTCCTACACTATTCTAGAATATTCAAGAGACTTCTAGATTTCTCTAGAAAGCTTTGGACCCTTCTCATGCCTTCTACCATAGTGTAGAGTTGTGTGGACTTCTCTAGGCATTTCTAGAACTTTCCACACTCTTCCCACTAGTGGCTAAGTGTGGATGTCTCCAAGGGTCTCTAGAAGCTTCTCACCTCCTATATAAGCCATGGGGAGGGTCATTTGAAGCATCTTGTGACATTATGCTGCCCAAGGACGCGGACCACCTATGCATTCTAAAAACTTGCAGTGTTTTTGTTGCAAGGAATATGGACATATTGCTGCCACTTGCCCTAAGAAGTTTTGTTCTTATTGCAAGAAGAAAGGTCACATTATCAAAGAATGTCGTATTCGCCCCCAGAATCGTCAGGCCCAAGCATTTCAGACTTCGGTTATTGTCCCTCCTGTAGCAACACACGACTCTCCTTCAGCTGCGTGCTCTGTTCCTGCACCTCCTGCACCAGATTACTGCACCCCAGAAATGGTGCAACGAATATTAATTTCAGCATTATCAGCAATGGGGTTTCAAGGTAACAATTCTACTAAACTCTGGTACGTGGACTCGGGGGCCTCTAATCACATGACTAATAATCCCACCGCTTTGTGTCATGTTCGGCCCTACGCTGGTCAATCTTCCATTCAGACTGCCAATGGCAGCTCTTTGCCCATAGCTGCTATCGGCGATGCCTCTTCTAAGTTCACTGATGTGTTTCTTGCCCCTCAGCTTTCCACAAATCTTATTTCTGTTGGCCAATTAGTTGATAACAATTGTGCTGTTAATTTTTCTGGTAATGGTTGTGTTGTGCAGGACCAGGTAACGGGGAAGCCGATCGCGAAGGGACCTAAAGTGGGGCGCTTGTTTCCACTATTTTTACCTGTTCCAGATTTTTCTCCACGTTCTTCTATTAAGTCTTTTGCTTGTAATAATGTTTCAGATCTTAGTATGGTGTGGCATCGTCGTTTAGGCCATCCCAATACTCAGATCTTATCTCATGTATTGAACTCTGATTTACCTGGTAATAAGGATCGTTATTCTTTATCTCTTGAGTGTGATTCTTGCAAACTTGGTAAAAGTAAAACTCTTCCCTTCCCTTTGCATGCAAGTAGAGCATCTCACTGCTTTGATCTTATCCATAGTGATGTTTGGGGACCTTCCCCGGTTAGTTCACATGAGAAATTTAAATATTATGTGACTTTCATTGATGATCATAGCAGATTTACTTGGGTCTACTTTCTTCGCTCTAAATCTGAGGTATTTCGTACTTTCACTGAGTTTTTAGCGTATGTTGACAATCAATTTTCTACTTCTATTAAGACATTACGCACAGATTTTGGTGGTGAGTATTTGTCTACTGAGTTTCAAGCATTCTTGGCTTCTAAGGGTATTATTCATCAACGTTCATGTCCCTCTACTCCTCAACAAAATGGAGTTGCCGAACGCAAAAATCGTTATCTTTTAGATGTGGTACGTACTCTCTTGTTAGAATCTTCTGTTCCATCCATGTTTTGGGTAGAGGCTCTAAAAACTGCTACTCACTTGATTAATCGTTTACCTTCTCAAGTCCTACATATGGAGTCTCCCTATTTCCGCTTATTTGCTAAGCAACCTAGTTATGATCACCTTCGTATTTTTGGTTGTGTATGCTTTGTTCATTTACCTCCTCATGAGCGACATAAATTATCTGCTCAATCTGTTCGATGTGCTTTCTTGGGATATAATATGTGTCAAAAGGGATTTGTTTGCTATGATCCTACATTACATCGTACACGTATTTCTAGGAATGTTATTTTCTTTGAAAATCAACATTTCTTTCCTGTCTCCTCTTCTACTGTGTCATCCTCTTCTACTGTGGTCCTTCCCTCCTTTGAGCAACAGTTCTCAGATCTTCATCCAGTCAGTTCTCGTTTTCAACCAGGTATTGTGTATACGAGACGCTCCCGCCCACAGTCTCTTTCGGTGGCTCACCCGATATCTGATCCTACCACGCTCCAGATGCAGTCAGTTGCAGCACCTTCAGTACGTCGCTCTTCTCGAGTGTCTGTACCTTCGAATAGGTATGAATTTCCCTCTTCCAGTTCTGGCAATTCTATTTTAGCCCTTACTGCTGCATTGTCCAAATTTGATATTCCCACATGCTACTCACATGCTGCTAAGCATGATTGTTGGCGACAAGCTATGCAGGAAGAAATTGTCGCTCTAGAGGCCAATCACACTTGGGACATTGAGCCCTGTCCTCCCACTATTGTTCCTCTGGGTTGCAAATGGGTTTACTCAGTCAAGGTCCGATCTGATGGAAGTTTGGATCGTTACAAAGCTCGGCTTGTTGCACTTGGGAATAATCAGGAATATGGTGTCAATTATGAAGAGACCTTTGCTCCTGTGGCTAAAATGACTACTGTTCGTACGATTCTAGCTCTTGCTGCTTCCAGTGATTGGCCATTACATCAGATGAATGTAAAAAATGCTTTTCTTCATGGGGATCTTAAAGAGTGTATTTATATGAAGTCACCCCCGGGATTGTTTCCCTCTCCGACTTCACAGGTGTGTAAGCTTCGTCGCTCTCTTTATGGTCTCAAATAGGCTCCGAGGGCCTGGTTTGAGAAATTCCGCACCACTTTATTACAATTTTCATTCAGGCAGAGCAAGTATGACACTTCCTTGTTTCTTCGGAAATCAGACATGGGTATTGTTGTTCTTTTGGTTTATGTTGATGATATTGTGATCACTGGTTCCGATTCTGCTTTACTTGGTCAGCTCAAAACTCATCTCTCCGAGTCCTTTCATATGAAAGATCTTGGACCTCTCACATATTTTCTTGGTCTTGAGGTGCATCATAGTCCCTCTGGTATTTTCCTCAATCAACATAAGTATGCGAGTGACTTGGTGGCTACAACTGGTCTACAAGGGGCTACTTCTGTTGATACTCCCATGGAATTAAATGTCAAGCTTCGCAAAGAGGAGGACGACTTACTTGCTGATCCCAGTTTATACAGGAAGTTGGTGGGTAGCCTTGTTTATCTCACCATTACTAGACCGGACATTTCTTTTGCTGTACAGCAAGTCAGCCAGTTCCTTCAGATTCCTCGTCATCTTCATTTGGCTGCTGTTCGTAGGATCATACGCTATGTTCAAGGCACTTCTACTCGTGGCTTGTTCTTCCCTGCAGGCAATTCTACTCGCCTTGCTGCTTAGAGTGATGCTGATTGGGCAGGTTGTGCGGATACCCGTCGCTCCATCACTGGTTGGTGTGTGTTCTTAGGAGATGCATTGATATCTTGGAAAAGTAAGAAGCAAGACAGAGTCTCTAAGTCATCTACGGAATCTGAGTACCGGGCGATGTCTCTTGCTTGTTCTGAAATCATTTGGCTTCGAGGTATGCTTGCGGAGTTAGATTTTTCTGAGACCGATCCTACACCTCTCCATGCCGATAATACAAGCGCTATTCAGATCACGGCCAATCCTGTCTATCATGAGCGCACAAAGCATATTGAAGTGGACTGTCACTCTATCCGTGAAGCCTTTGAAGCTCGTGTTATCACTCTTCCACATATTTCCACCGACTTACAAATTGCTGATATCTTCACCAAGGCTCTCCTTCGTCATCGACATTGCTTGCTAAGTAGCAAATTGATGCTTGTTGATCAACCTGCATCAATTTGAGGGGGGCTGTCAAAGGATAGCTTTGCTGTCCACACTAGGACAACTTTGCTGGTCAAAGGACAGCTATCAAAGGACAGCTTTGCTGTCACACTTCCTTCCTTATTTTAGCCCACACTTGCTGTCCACACTTCCTTCCTTAATTTAGCCCACCCTTCTTTCCTTATTTTAGCCCACAATTGTTTCCTTATTTCTTCATTTATTATTTTGTACAGTTAGCATATATTATTTGACAGATTATAGTTTACATGTATAGGGCTAGAATCATGCTGGAATTTATTTGCTTTTATTTGCTTTCCATGTAAAGCATCCTTGTAAAGTCTATATATAATATACAAAACTCAAGGCCAAGGTATTCGGTCATTCACACAATATTTTGACAGATTCAACATCTTAAGATAGAGAATCAACTGAACTCCAATATCCTATGTAATTAACAATGAGACACTATGTGCTAGGGTCTGTGACCTGCTATCCATTGTGTTCGGTCTCTTTATGAACTGATGTCTGTAGTCTAACAAGTTGAAAACTATTAGCCTTTCAAGACTATTTTTACTGTCCTATTGTGTGTTCAATTGACATGTTTTAGCTCTTAAAGAGTTAATATCAAGTTCCACTTAAGGAACTATTATGAACATAGTTTTCATGAACATAGTTTTCATGAACACACCTCCTTAGGATCACCTAAGGGGATCTTTTGTGTCAATTCCATGAGATATCGTGGTGCCTCCACGGAGAATACTTATTACTATCGGTTTCCATCAATAGTGAACCAATTCATAGAGAATATATAATCAACTTATGATGTCACTCGTATGTCAAAACTACCACTAACCTTAGCACAAACTCAATATTCTCTCAAGGTTGAGAGACAATACAATGAAGTAGCTTGGTGAAGTCATGACTGCTTGATAACTTTAAATCATAACTCACCATAGGTCTTGTCCAATGTGTAACCATACACACTAATGTACTCGTCATGGGAAATTCATCTTGATGACCAAGATCGACCATCCCTCGAATTAGGAGGTGGTACACTACAAGCTCTAATGCGTTGCCTAGACCCACAAACCAATTGTGAACAAGTCATGTATTTGCAAGGAACCCGTAACTTAGATATTCCGTGCAACTCTTAATGTACCCAAGTCAACGTACAATGCAAAAGATGCAAGCTAGAGTGCTTACAAGGTATAATGTATGGAAATAGGATAAATAAAAATGAATTGGAATTTTATTAAATAAATAATAAAATTTAAGAGTTTATTATGTCATGTCATGCTTTTAATGGCTTTATCCTAACACTTTCTATGTCAATGATAGACTTTGTAAATTGGTTGATTTCGAGGTAAGGAGAGGGAGATTGTTTTTTTTTGTATTCTTTCTTCCTTTTATTTGCTTGTTTTGGGCATTAATTGTATATATTATGTGTACCTTGTTTTTGTTTTTTTTTTAGGTACTTTCTTTATAAATATATCTTTTGTTTTCCTATCCACAAAAAAGGACATGTTACAGACGAAAAGACCTTACAAACCCTTAGTTCTAACTTTCTGATCAATTTCAATCATTGTGATGACATCCTTTGTGTCTTTCATTTTTCATGGATTTCGATCATTACGATAGCATTGTCGAGCTTTTTTTTCATTTCCCCTTGATTGCAAACACATCCTTGGAGTTTTTCATTTCCCATTGATTCAGGTCATAACCATTGCATCCATGGTATTTTTTCATTTCCCATTGGTTTCGGTCATCTCTATATATTCTATCGTCTGTTATTTTAGGAGCTATGACATAGGCTATTCAAACTAGCTAGCTTGGATTGGGTTCTTCCCTAAAGTATATGTGATATAATGGCCATCTCCTTTAGTGGTTTGAGGAGCCTCACTAGAGCTAAAGTCCTATGGTAAATCACCTATCTCATGATGGTTTGGATTGTGGTGAGAAACAAATGCAAAATTTTTTAGGACAAGTGGAGGAAGACTATGGGATCTAATTTGTTTCTATTCCTCTTTCAAGGCCTCTTGTACCACAATCTTTAAGGGTACTCCTCTCAATGTTGTTCATCTCAATTGGTATGCAGTGTGTAAATCATAAGGGTTTGGATAACAAGGAGAGAAACATTGATTCGATTTTGAAGGTTGTTTTAGCCCTCATGGAGTGATGAGTTGTTTTATATTATATATCCTTTTGTGGTACTGTACTGATGTATGGGTCTCCTTTGTATATTGGAAGAGGTTCAATCATCTATTCTTTGATCAGTTTTTGTAAGGATTCCTTATCCTTCATATGTGCCTTTATCCATATCAAAGCATATTTCTGATAATATATATATATATATATTGTTAACCCTCATGGAGTGATGAGTTGTTTTATATATCCTTTTGTGGTACTGTACTGATGTTTGGGTCTCCTTTGTATATTGGAAGAGGTTCAATCATCTATTCTTTGATCAGTTTTTGTAAATTTGGGGAGGATTCCTTATCCTTCACATGTGTCTTTATCCATATCAAAGCATATTTCTGATAATATATATATATATATATATATATATATATTGATAACCCTCATGGAGTGATGAGTTGTTTTATATATCCTTTTGTGGTACTGTACTGATGTTTGGGTCTCCATTGTATATTGGAAGAGGTTCAATCATCTATTCTTTGATCAGTTTTTGTAAATTTGGGGAGGATTCCTTATCCTTCACATGTGTCTTTATCCATATCAAAGCATATTTCTGATAATATATATATATATATATATATATATATATATAGGGAGAGAGAGAGAGAGAGAGAGACAGAGAGAGATTGATAAAACTGGATTAATTTTCAGGAGTATACTTGAGCTTGTCTGTTCCTAGGTATGAATTTTGTTTTTAAGTTGGTATAGTTCAAGATTAATGCTAATATGAATAGAATAACTTTAGTATCTTTATCTATTTGGTGGCTAAACAAATTATCAAGCACTATTTATTATTAATCATCTGGATTAAAATTTTGATATTATATAGTTTTGGGAAGTAATTTGTTGATTTTCTTTTTCTGTTTCTCCATTCTTATATGAGATATCAATGTAAGTTACTTTTAAATTGGTATATCTTGATGGAATTTTAGGTTTGATGGTGTATTTGCATTTTAGTGGCAAGGACAACATGCTTCCTAGTGGAGATGAAGCTCGACGACTTTGGAATTTACTACAGAATTGTAGAGTTCGTTACTTCAAGGACAATGGGCATACCCTCTTACTGGTAGGTTAAATGTATGTGTTGTTATGCTGCTCCTAGACTCTCTTAAAATTCTCTTCATTAGGGATTAGCTTTTAGATCAATAGAGCTTCTCAACATATCAAGATTTGACATACACTGTTGAATTTCAATTTGAACTCTTTGTCAAGTATGTCAATTATTTACTTAAATTTGATAAAGTTCTCTTTCCATCCTTTGGTGATTCTGCCTGTAATGTTAATTTGTCAATTGGTGATTTCATGACATGTTCTTTATAAAGCAATAGATTAGGTTTTTCACTGAAATGAGTCCTTATGTTGAATTTTGACTTAGTATTTGCTGGAATTTGAATTTTGAATATTGCAGCTGGAGTCTTGCACAAAATCTGCAACATCTAGATATTTTCTTATTTTTATTTGGTCAAGATTTGGTTTCTATTTTATAGGAAGTAGTTGTTCATCATCTAGTAGCTTGATTTTCTGCTATTCTAATGTCATTTAAGTTACAAGTTCATGTATAAATTCAGCATTCTTCATCAATAAAATCAGAGTTCCAGCAGCCCAAAAATATATATTCTGTATAAGTATTTAATCTTATACCAACAAAGTGGTATCAGAGCCATAGTTATCTTGAGGGGCCAGTGAGGTGAGAACCCAAACACCTTCTAAAATCATCTAGCAATGGAAGAGTCAAGTCTCACAGTTGCACCATCAATTCTTGATGGAGACAATTATGAAACTTGGGCTGTTAGAATGACAGTTCATCTACAAGCACTTGATGTTTGGGAAGCAGTGGAAGAAAATTATGAAGTTCCTCCCCTAGGAGCCAATCCAACTGTGGCTCAAATGAAGTTGCATAAAGAAAGAAGGACAAGAAAGGCTAAAGCGAAAGCTTGCTTGTTTGCTGCAGTTTCACCATCAATTTTCATCAAAATCATGAAAATTGATTCAGCTGCAGAAATTTGGGAGTATCTCAAGGAGGAATACAAAGGAGATGAAAGAATCAAGAACATGCAGGTGATGAACTTGATTCGAGAATTTGAAATGAAGAAAATGAGGGAGTCTGATGCTGTTAAAGACTATGCTGCACAACTTCTTTCAATAGCAGACAAAGTTAGGCTGCTTGGAAAAGAATTTTCCAATGAGAAGATTGTTCAAAAGATATTGGTTACACTTCCTGAGAAATATGAAGCTACAATTTCCTCTTTGGAGAATTCAAAAGATCTGTCAACTATTAGCTTGACAGAATTATTACATTCCTTGGAGGCTGTGGAACAAAGAAGACTCATGAGACAAGGAGATACTACAGAAGGAGCATTTCAAGCAAGAATGCAGAAAAATGCAGGCCATAAAAATGGAAAGATGAACAACAACAAGCCATGCAGCAACAACCAGAAAAATGGAGTTTTTCCACCTTGTCCTCATTGCAAGAAGACAAATCATTCTCCACAAAAATGTTGGTGGAGACCAGATGTGAAATGCAACAAGTGTGGTAAACAAGGACATGTGGAGAGGATTTGCAAAAATCAACAACAGGAAGAAACTAGTGCAGCAGTTGATTATTGCCAGGAGGAGCAATTGTTTGCAGCAACGTGTTTTGCTAATAAAAGCACCTCTGAAAGTTGGCTTGTGGATAGTGGTTGTACAAATCACATGACAAATAATCAAGATCTCTTTAGAGAACTTGATAGAACAACTATTTCCAAAGTCAAAATTGGAAATGGTGAGTATATTCCAGTGAAGGGCAAAGGAACGGTTGCTATCGAAAGCCAAACAGGTTTGAAACTCATTTATGATGTTTTGTTTGTGCCTGACATTGACCAAAACTTACTCAGTGTTGGACAGCTCGTTGAGAAAGAATTTAAAGTTTATTTTGAAGATAGGAATTGCATTATCAAGGATGCTGAAGGCAAAGAGGTGTTCAACATAAAAATGAAGGGCAAGAGTTTTGCCTTGAATTTACTGGAAGATGAGCATACTGCTATTTTACAACAAGATAGCACAACAATGTTTTGGGACAGAAGGGTCGAGCACTTTCATCATGATGATGTGCTCTACATGAAGAAAAATCAAATAGTTGAAGGACTTCCTGACTTAGAAAAAGATCTTCCTATATGTGCTACTTGTCAATATGGGAAGCAAACTAAACTTCCCTTTCCAAAGAAAATATCCTGGAGAGCAACCCAAAAACTGCAACTGGTGCATACTGATGTTGGTGGATCTCAAAAGATGCCATCCTTGAAATTGAATGCAAACAATGTTCACCAGCTCACTGCACCATATAATCCACAACAAAATGGAGCAGTATATTTTCTGAAGCAGACTCCTTTCGAAGTTTGGTTTGAGTGTCTACGTGCAAGACTTGGAGTTTGCATCTACGAAGTCAAGGAGGAGTGTTGAATTTTGACTTAGTATTTGCTGGAATTTGAATTTTGAATATTGCAGCTGGAGTCTTGCACAAAATCTGCAACATCTAGATATTTTCTTATTTTTATTTGGTCAAGATTTGGTTTCTATTTTATAGGAAGTAGTTGTTCATCATCTAGTAGCTTGATTTTCTGCTATTCTAATGTCATTTAAGTTACAAGTTCATGTATAAATTCAGCATTCTTCATCAATAAAATCAGAGTTCCAGCAGCCCAAAAATATATATTCTGTATAAGTATTTAATCTTATACCAACACCTTAAGATCAGTCTTGAAGATGTGTTTATGTTGGGTTCAAGACTGGTGAAGTTTTGGTTGAGGACCAAGACAGATTCATCACTGAAGGTAATGACTGGTTGGAGTAGAATTATTCCAATTTTTCACAAGACCAGGTTGTAGTCTTTCTAGCATTTCTTAGATATCGTAGACCTATTAGGATCTCCAAAACATGCCTGGGAGTTAGTTTAGCTTAGGTCAAACGTAGAAGATGAGAGAGCTCAAAGAGCAGTTCTTTTCACTTGCTCCCAGCATTGTAGAAGCAAGATGGATTGGAAGCCTTGCAAACTGCCTAGAGGTTTAAATGGTTCAGGGTGAGCAGTTTGAGGATAGAATGCCCTTAAACCAGGTCTGTCCAAACTGCCCTGCAGTTTGTTGTGCCCAGGCAAAGTGGTTTGATGACAGAACAGGAGCTTTTACATGGATTGAAACTGCTTGGTCTGAATGTTTTGTCTCAAAGAGTATTATTGTTTCTTGCAAATGGCCCCATGGTTTGAAACTACTTAGGGGGTGCGGTTTTGCTTGATTTTGCGGCTTCTTGGCGCTTTTCTAATGCCACACTATAGAATGTGCTTGGGTCAGTATGATTTGGTTTGGGACTTTCAATTTGGAGTCTTTGAGAACCGATTGGACCGTACCACATGTTTTTTTATTTTATCTGAGTCTTTTGCCTGTCAATAAATCCTTAGATGTGATTTTTTAGCGACTTTTGGAGAGGACTTTCTGCTCATTTGTTCCAATTGAGAGAGATCATTTGAGAGCCTCTTCTAGGATAGAAACCTAGGTTTTTAATTGATCAATCCAAATCTTGTGAACATTGTAATTGAATCTCCTCAGTTGTGATTTTGCAATGGATCTGATATGTTGATTTTTCATTTGTTGTGTTCATTGATTCTGGAGAGATTTTGGAAAGCTGATCCATAGGGCTTTAGGAGTTTTAGTTGAAGTGATTCAACATCTGTTGTGAAGCTCAGTTTCAGTGTGATTTCAAGGTGCTTTCTGAGATGAAGAGCATTTGGCAAGTTGAAGATCAAAAGTAGAAGAATTCAAATGAGACTAATGTTGGGATTGATCTTAAGACCCACGTTCACTGAGACCAATCTTGTACTTTGAACTTTGGTTAGTGAAGTTTTGGGTGCCATGATTGTTGCTGTGGTTTTTGACCTCTTGGTAGAGGTTTTCCACACGTGGCATGCCATTTTTGGATATTTTCTTGTTTGCTGTTATTGAACCAGATTAATAATCAATCACTAATCATCAGAAAGTTGACTTTAATAATTAGCAAATTTCATTCATAAAATGAAGCATATCTTACTGAAATCAATCTATTATTTGAGAACCCATAGCTTAAGATGATCAAATCACATCATATCATGATTTTTCACCACCCTACCGAGTTTTGATAGATACCTAACATGAGATAACATTTTGACCTTGCAGCCACAAGGTTCCTTGTCTGTGGTCCATGTCAGGTCATAAACTTGACAAGATTTCCTCAAATGATGAATAGGACATGGAAACATGGATATTGCATGAATACCCTTTGTATCATGACATAAGATCAAATAACTAAACATTAAGATTCTGTGGCACTTGATGGTATGAGTGAATGCATTATCATTTTATAAAGGATGAGGGTAGTCTAATTGCAGTATGCGAACTTGTGAATATGTTGGTTCACTGGGTTTCTTAAGCAACGGCTACATCTTTATCACTCAGTTCTATGGTTCTTACACTTGAATTTTGGATATAATTCAAGCATGTATGTTTTAAATTTTTTTCACCTAAGATAATTGCAAGCAGGAACAAATGATTAATTGATGTTCAAGATATGAAATTTGGATGAACTTTTCCTAAAATTTGATATTCCACCTTTTTTTTCCTCCAGGGTATTTTGGATTTGTAGAAGTGGATCACATAATCTAAGCCTCTCTAGTTAGGAAAGCATTTTGGAGATACACTTTGGAAGGAGAAGCATTTTGAAAAAAGGTCATTCAGGGAAAGCATGAAGAAGATTAGGGGGGTTGGTGTTCCTACAATGTAAGGGAAGGGTATAGGGTTGAAGTTTGAAAAAACATCAGAAAGGATGAGACTTGGTTGGCAATAGAGTATCCTTTGAGATGGGAAACAGAAGGAGGGTGAAGTTTTGGAATAGGTGGTGCAGGGATGAACCCTTATTTACATCTTTCCCCTCCATATATGCCTTAGCATTGTTAATAGGGGCTTGGGTGGTGCATGTGTAGGATGATTTGGGTGATGGGGGCCACTAGAATCCTTGTTTCACTAGATACTTAAATGATTGGGAGCTAGATAATATAAAGGCTTTCTTCTCAAAGCTTCAAGGAAGGCCCATGAAGAGGGCATAGAAGGATAAAGTGGTATGCATGTATTCTAGGAATGGGGTCTTCTCCATCAAATCTTTATTTTCCATTATGGATCCGGAGCATGCACTTTCTTTCCCAATGGCCTTCATTTGGAATTCATGGGTCCCATTAAAAGTGAGTTTTTTGACATGAGAAGCTAGTTGGGGTAAGTGGTGACTTTGGATTAGCTTCATATAAGAGAATGGTGTCATTGGCGAACAAATGTCTCCTTTGCAGCAGCGAAGAGGTATTGATCACATTCTTCTACACCGTGGCAATTTCTGTTCTCTTTGTTCGGCATTGCATGGATCCTTCCTTCTACACTCAGGGGGACTCTTTTAAGTTGGCATAGCTTGTTTGTGGGAAGAAAACACAAGAAGGTTTGGAGTGCTGCTCTTCTATGCATTTTTTTTTTAATAATTTAGAAGGAAAAGAATTAAAGAGTGTTTGAAAGTGAGGAGCAGTCGCTTAAAGAGCTAAAGTGTTCTTTCCTTAGAAATATAGTGTTTTGAGCTAGCATGTACATAGAAGTAGGCTCAATGCCTTTAATTGATTTTGTTGATTAGGTTCTAGTTGAGGGAGGGAGTAGTTATTTTAGAGTTGTCTTTTTCTAGCAATGTCTTTTGGTACCCATTGTATACGTCCTGTGTATCTTGGTGTATAGCTTTTTTGATATTTATTGTATTTCCTTGCTTGCATATGTATATGAAAAAAATCTAAATCTCTTTGCCTATCAAGATGAAGCCTACTCAATTATTAGTAAATGTGAATGTCTTTTTCCATGTAGGTTTTAATTCTAGATACCAACTGTTGCATCTGGAATTGAGCATTGAATGGGATTTCCTGTGGTTCAAGTTTGGGTTTAGGTTCAGGGAAGGGAGTAGAGGCTATCTAATAGGTCAGAATCATGTCCGTGGACCAAAATGTGAATGGGGTTTGGGCATTGGATTAGCCTTTTTGAGACATAAAACCCTCTTTGCCTGGTGGTTGTGGAGGTTTCCTATGGAAAGTGATTCTCTCTAAGATTAAAATATCTGCAGTCTTACTTCAATGGTTGTGATATCAACATTCAGCTTAGGAGGTGGATTACTAAACTATATGTTCTTCCCATGAAAACAATATTATGCTCATGTGGTTTTTGCCTCTTCTTATGCTCCTCATTCTTTTCTTGTTGAATCATACACACTAGCTACAAAAAGGTATTTGTTTGATGACATTTTTTGACTTTTACTGTGTGGCCCTTTGGGAAGTCCATAGCACTGTAAAATTTGATCACTGCAGTGGAACTTATTCTCTGCACGATTGCATTGTGAAAACTTGGTGAAACTTCTGACTGCAATGTTTATTGTGATAGTGCAGGAGGATGGAGTTAATCTGCTGACTATTATTAAAGGTGCTTTGAGATACCGCCGTTCAAGGAGACATGATTACGTTTCTGATTTTCTGCCTCCTAGTATGTCAGAACTGAAACGTGCATTCGATCAACAAAATAGGTAATTCGACAGAAAAATCTGTACTATCTTATTTTTTAATGGAACATCACTGGGAATCAAGGTTATTCTGAATCCAGACTATTATTGTGACTTGATCTTCTCTAATATAAGTTATAGTACATAATGTTGACATCTCCCTCAGTCTTGCCACACCTTTCTGGTCCCTCATAAGGTGAAATTTAAACCTTTTCATTCTCAAAATAATTTTTACTTGTAATTCTTTTGCTACAAGTAGCTAAATGGAGTCTCACATTTCTCATCTTGGTGTGTGTTTTTTTATTTTTTTTGAAGGGGAATATATTATTGTGGAACAAAGGTAGAACTTAAGAGTGTTTTTTCCCCATTTTTCAATTCTGTATCTTTTTTCCTTAAAAGTTAGCTCTTAAAAAGTTAGTCTTTTTTCCTTCAAATTGTCAGGTTCTCTTACAGATTCCAGTGTGACATCTATGTAAATCAGCACCAATCCCTTTATATGTGCCCCAGTTTAAACGGATCTAATTTACATAGATTAAACTGGATCTAATTTACATAGATTAAACTGGATCTAATTTAGTTGAGGTGTGTTAAGGATGATAATAGATACATTGGTTTAAAGCTTGAGTTAGCTGCTGGGTAGTTTTTTCACCCTCATGTTTAAGCTTGGGTTGAGCCCCATCCTCAGCCAGGGTGTTAGTTGCACTCTTTTACATATTTTTAGGTATGTGAATCTGAAGCTGATGCTTTATAATGCCATGAGTTGCAGACTACTTCGCTTTGGTGCTAGTCCAATAATGTTCTCAACTTTGGAAAATGGAAAGATAGTGAAAGGCATTGCAGGAGTTCCAAATGAAGGTCCTGTCTTGTTGGTGGGCTATCACATGCTGATGGGATTAGAACTTTCTTTCCTCATAGAAGAATTCTTGCGTGAGAAGAATATTATGGTTCGTGGCGTAGCACATCCAGAGTTGTTCTTAGAGAGGCGTGCAAGTCCATCTGATGAATTTTCCTATTTTGATTGGACAAGAATATATGGTGCAGTACCTGTAACAGCAAGCAACCTTTTCAAGTTGTTTTCAAAAAAATCACATATTCTCCTTTATCCTGGTGGTGCACGTGAGGCTCTACATCGCAAGGTGTGTCATACTCCTGTTCAGCTTGACTAGTTTTATTCTTCTACAGCTGAAAATCACCATATTTCTTAGTGTTCTTATTTCTTGCGATGTCCCATAAAATCTGCACAATCATTTTGTTATAATTTTTTTATTTTGCTGCTGTCTTTTTATAACTGGAATGATAAATTCAAAACTCCAACATTAAAAGACATTAATATTCTAACTGAAGTGCTTTTTTGGCTACGGTTTATGTCAAATGTTGAAGTGTAAGGTGTAGAAAATCAGAGGAGAAACTGATGTTTTCATAAAATTGATCAAAAAACGAAATACAACTAAGGCCTAAATAAATAGAAATCGGGAGTCAGTTCAAGTTTGAATCTGACCAGTTTTCTTTCCTACTTCTATGGTACTAACTTTGAAAGATTCGAAGTTTACAATTATTTAAATTTGGATAACAATAACTAAAATCAAATAAACTTTAAACTAAAACAAGATAATATCCTAAAATAATTAAACAGAAACCAGATTATTCAAACGCAGGTAATTCAGGATTATCTTCAGATTTGATTTTCCACACTCCCCCTCAAGCTGGTAAGAAAATATCCAACATGCCCAGCTTAGAACAAAGGTCTTCAAAAATCGGCTTAGGTGGACTTTAAGTAAACACATTGGCTACTTGCTTGGTGGTTGGGACAAAGGTCATGCTAATGATCTTCTGCTTGATTTTTTCTTTTATGAAATGATGATTGACTTCCACATGTTTAGTTATGTTGTAGTGAACTGGATTATGAACAATACTTATTGTAGCCTTGTTGTCACAAAATAATTTCATAGGACCATTAAATGGAATTTTCAATTCGTCTAAAATCAATTTTAACCATAATAATTCGCAAGTCCCTTGAGCAATGGATTGAAACTCCTCTTCTACACTACTCCTTGTGACAACTGAATTTTTTTCACTTTTCCAAGTTACCAAATTTCCCCAAAGGAACGTACAATAGCCCATGGTGGATCTTCTATTGGAAACTAAACCAACCCAATACATTGGTGAAGGCTTCCACACTGCTCTCTTCATTTCTTCCAAAAAACCAATCCTTTTCCTGGTATTCCCTTTAAATATTTCAAAATTTTGTAAATGGCTTCAAGGTGTTCTTCTCGTGGTGAGTGCATAAACTAAGTCACGTAGCTCTTGACAAAGGCAATGTCTGGTCTTGTATGTGATAAGCATATTAACCTTCCTAAGAGTCACTAATAACTCCCTCGATCAACCGGTTCTCCTTCTTCTGCATGTTTGAGTTTTAAGTTTGCATACACCAGTGTCTTTGTTGGTTTGCTTCCAAGTGTTCTGGTCTCCTCTAGAAGATCAAGGTGTATTTCCTTTGCGAAACAGAAATAACTTTTTTTTTTTTTTTATCTCACCACTTCCATGCTAAGAAGTTCTTTAAGTTTCCGAGATCTTTTATCTAGAATTCTTGTGCCAAAGTGCTTTTTAATTTCTCCATCTCTTTAAGAGCATCTCCTGTAATAATAATACTATCAATGTACACAATAAGAATGGTGATTTTTCCATTCTCATTATATTTGAAAAACAAAGTGTGGTCCATCTATCCTTAGTGGAAGCTGTGATTTTTAATGGACCGTGTAAATCTCTTGAACCATGTTCTCGAGGATTGCTTGAGACCGTATAAAGACTTTAGTAGTCGACACACCTTATTGTTTGAAAAATAAAGTGTGGTCCATCTATCCTCAGTGGAAGCTGTGATTTTTAATGGACCTTGTAAATCTCTTGAACCATGTTCTTGAGGATTGCTTGAGACCGTATAAAGACTTCAATAGTTGACACACCTTATTGCTCCCAAATTTTTCTTCAAAACCCAGTGGTGCATCTATGTACACTTCTTCCTCAAGGTCACCATTAAGAAATGCATTTTTTTTATGTCAAACTGCGAGAGTGACCAATCAAGATTTGCAACTAGTGAAAGAAGAACCCGAATTGAATTTAGCTTTGCAACTGGAGCAAAAGTCTTCTGATAGTCAATGCCATAGGTTTGGGTGAAACCCTTGGCAACTAAACTCGAACATGTAGAAGAAGGAGAATCGATTGATTGAGGGAGTTATGTTTTGCTACTAGGAAGGTTAATATACTTATCACATACGAGACCAGAGATTACCTTTGCTGTGAGCTTAGTGAGTCAGTTTATGCATTCACTGTAAGAAGAACACCTTGAAGCCGTTTACATAATTTTGGGATATTTAAAGGGAACTCTAGGAAAAAGATTTTATTTTATTTTTGGGCAGAAAATTAGAGGAGAAACTGATTTTTCATAAAATTGATAAAAAACGAAATAAAACCTAGGCCTAAATAATTATAAATCGGAAGTCAGTTCAAATTTGAATCTGACCGGTTTTCTTTTCTACTTTTATGCTACTAACTTTGAAAGATTCAAAGTTTACAATTATTCAAATTTGGATAACAATAATTGTGTAACTCAACCAAGGTATTTCTCAATTCCCTTATTCTTTATTAAAGGAATAATACTTATATATATATACAATTGAGAGTCCTAAATTAGGAAGATATTATCCCTAAGGAAACAACCAAATTATGGTATATACAGATATATACAACTAACACTCCCCCTCAAGCTGGAGCATAGATGTTGATCATGCCCAGCTTGTTACAAAAGTACTCAACTCGAGTTCCATTTAGAGCTTTTGTAAAAATATCCCCAAGTTGCTCTCCAGTCTTCACATAGCCAGTAGAGACTAGATTTTCCTCAATCTTTTCACGAATGAAGTGACAATCGACCTCAATGTGTTTGGTTCTTTCATGATAGACTGGGTTCGCAGCAATATGAAGAGCGGCTTGATTGTCACACCAAAGCTTTGCTGGCATTGTGCACTTCATTCCCACTTCACATAAGAGTTGATGTATCCATATGATTTCACAAGTAGCCTGTGCCATGGCCCTATACTCAGATTCTGCACTCGAACGGGATACAACACTCTGCTTCTTACTTTTCCAAGCCACTAGATTCCCACCAAAGAACGCACAATAACCTGTAGTGGATCTTCTATCAAACTTAGAACCTGCCCAATCCGCATAAGAAAAACACTCAATGCGAGTGTGTCCCTAACTACTATATAGTATGCCTAGACCAGGAGCCTTCTTTAGATAGCACAAAATCTGCTCTAAAGCCGCCCAATGCTTTATTGTAGGCGCAGATGTGAACTGACTAATAACACTTACTGCATATGCAATATCTGGTCGCGTCACGGTGAGATAATTCAGCTTTCCAACCACTCTCCGATACCTCTCAGGGTTGTAGAAGGGATCTCCATCATCTGACATAAGTTGTACATTAGGAACCATCGGGGTAGTACATGGCTTTGCTTCTATCTTACCGGTCTCTTTAAGCAGATCAAGCACATACTTCCTCTGTGATAAGAACATCCCTTTCTTGCTCCTTGATACTTCTATTCCTAGGAAATACTTAGTTCACCCTAGTCCTTTGTATGAAACTTGGAATGCATGAATGCCTTAAGATCAGAAATTCCTGCATGATCATTTCCTATAATAACTATATCATCGACATAGACCACAAGAAGTATGATACCAGCAGTTGATTTCTCGTAGAAAACGGAGTGATCTTTCTCACTCTTGTTCATGCCAAATGCTTGAATCTCCTTACTGAATTTTCCAAACCAAGCACGGGGACTCTGCTTCAATCCATAGAGAGCTTTTTTCAGACAACAAACCTTCCCATACTCCCCCTGAGCAACAAACCTAGGAGGTTGCTCCAGATAGACTTCTTCTTCTAGATCACCATGAAGAAAAGCATTCTTGATGTCTAACTGATGTATCATCCACTGTTGGGAAGCAGCAATAGAAATAAATAGTCGAACTGAATTTAGTTTGGCAACTGGAGAGAAAGTATCAGAATAGTCTACTCCATATGTTTGAGCATATCCTCTAGCTACAAGCCTGGCTTTCAGTCGTGCCACAGAGCCATCAGGATTAACTTTTATCGCAAAGACCCACTTGCAGCCAACAACTTTCTTTCCTTGACGCAAATCAACAAGTTTCCATGTATGATTATCCTCCATTGCACAGATTTCTTCAAGCATTGCATTCTTCCAACCAGGATGATTCAGGGCCTTTGTAACAGTTTTAGGTACTGAAATAGAATCTATAGAGGCTACAAGAACACTTGAGGAAGATGACAGGTGATCATAAGACACAAAGTTAGCAATGGAATAGATAGATTTGCAGTGTCGTTTACCTTTCCGAAGGCTAATAGGAAGGTCGAGATCACTGGAAGGATCAGATGACGAAGGAGCTGGTGCAGGACATGTATCTGTTGTCACTGGGCGCCGAGAGTACACCTGTACAATTGGTGGTTTGTCTGGAGCAGGAGGAATATTAACAACAAGACCCAAATGAGCAAGAGACGCATCAGAATCAACCACACTTGATTGCCCAACAGTTGGTCTTGAATTAACCACTTGATACACAAGCCATTCTTCATCCTCCTCCTCACTTGCAGAACTTGTGGGTGAAGAGAAAAAGGATGTGTCTTCTGAAAACACAACATCCGTTGATACTAGATACTTATTAAGATGAGGCGAGAAACATTTATAGCCCTTTTGCAGTCTTGAGTACCCCAAGAAAACACACTTTAACGCCTTAGGATCAAGTTTAGTAACAAAAGGCCTTGTATCTCTAACATAGCATGTACATCCAAAAATTCTTGGTTCAAGTGGAAAAAGTGATTTTTGTGGATGTATTACTTTGTACGGAATATCACCTTTAAGCACTACAGTGGGCATACGGTTGATCAGAAAGCAAGCTGTGGAAACTGCATTAGCCCAAAATTGTTTCGGAACCTTCATCTGGAACATGAATGCACGAGCCGTCTCAAGTAAATGCCTGTTTTTTCTTTCAGCAACCCCATTTTGAGAAGGAGTATCAACACAAGATGTTTGATGAAGAATCCCATTGTGACTCATGTAGTTTTGAAATGAGTTAGACACATATTCTTTTCCATTATCGCTTCTTAATATTTTCACAGACACATCATATTTAGTTTTAATCTTAGCAGAGAATGCACAAAAATGGGAAAATACTTCTGAATGATTCTTCATAAATTAAATCCAAGTCATTCGAGAAAAATCATCCACAAAGGTAACAAAATATCGAAACCCAGTTTTAGAAGTAACAGGACACGGACCAAACATCATAATGTACTAACTCAAACAAAGACTCAGCCCGTTTATTAATCCTTGGGCCTAAAGAACTACGATGATGCTTCGCAAAATGACACGACTCACAATCTAATGAAGGTAAATTATCAAACTGAGGACATAATTTCTTCAACATCGGTAGAGAAGGATGTCCTAACCGACAATGAGCTTCAACAGGAGAGGCAGTACTGACATACACAACTAGTCGAGGTACCCACTCGTCAAGAATATAGAGCCCATCAGATACATGTCCTTTACCAAATGTCTGTTTCGTCATAAGATCCTGAAACACACAATGATCAGGGAAAAATGAGACACTACAATTCAGATTTTTGGTAAGTTTACTGACAGAGATTAGGTTAAAGGCCAAATTTGGTAAGTTTAACATAGAAGATAACGTAATAGAAGATGTTGGTTTCACAGTCCCAGACCCTTTAATCTCATAGGTAGAACCATCAGCAACAGTAACAGGAGGAGCATAATGTGTTCTGAAGGTAGAGAAAGTTTTATGATTACCTGTCATATGATCTGTGGCACCTGAATCAATTATCCATTTGTTTGAGGAGGAGACAAGACATGTTTTACCTGACTTTGCCAGAGCACTAACAGGAGTAAATGCTTTCAGTGCGTCTTGATACTGTGAATATTTAGCAAACTCTTTTGTTGTCATTGTGACGATCTTGTCTGAGGAGTCTGAAAATGTAACAGTATCAGATGTAGCAACATTGGCAGTTTGAATTCTCCGATTTCGATTCTGCAATTTCCTGCAGTTCTTCTTGGTATGGCCAGCCTCATGGAAGTAAAAACACACAATAGTACTTGAATCATTGCCACGATTTTCAAATGCCCTGTTTCCGCCCCTGTTATTCACCCTTCTTGCATTTTCTGCATTTCCTCCTTTTGCAGTAAGAACATTGGTGTGCTGAGAAGACGAGACATTCTTAGTTCGTAGAACTCTACTGAAAACTTCCTGAAGGGAACCAATGTCAGAACCAGAAAGAATATGAGATTTTGCAGTCTCAAACTCAGATGGGAGACCGGATAAGAAACTCATAACAGCCATCTGTTCCCGTTGAGCCTATTGTACTCTAACATTCGGACTGAAAGGCATAAGTGCATTCAATTCCTCATATACCTTCTTGAAGTCCATAAAATATGCAGTGAGGGATTTAGCTCCCTTCTCAGGACAATGGAAGGCATTCCATACATCATACATCCGAGAGACATTTCCTTTTCCAGAGTACAGAAAATCAAGAGAATCCATTAGCTCTTTAACAAATTCACAATGACTCAGCAGACCAACAATATCACTATTAATAGAGTTTTTCATCTACAGAAATAACCATGCATCATCTTGCATCCAAAGTTTTCTAGTGTTATCATTAGGAGGTTCCTCAATCAAGTGGTCATCTTTAGCAACACTTCTCAGATAAATTTTGATAGTCTTGCTCCATTCAATATAATTAGACCCATTTAATTTGTGTTCAGTTATTTTTGACACAATAGGCACTATATCAGCAACAGAATTCTTATTCTCTTCCATGACAATAAAATTCAATCTCCAAAGTAATCAGCCCAGACCAGAAATTACAATTCACTATAGCAAGAAGAAAGAGACAAGTACCTCTCTTACAAGAAGGCGTCAAAAGTGTCAAAGCGTCAAAAGCGTGCGTCAAAAGCGTCACTTATATTTTTTCTTCCCCCATTTTTGCCGTAGCAACTATAAAACCCTTGACTCCCTCTTTTTCTCACCCTGAAAGTTGTGAGGAAAAATGGATTGTTGTCGTGGCGGCCAAGGTGGGCGAAGAGGAGTGTGCGAGAAACTCAGATTGGTCCGGTTTCTAAGAGGAGCAATTCAATTGGATCGGCGTTGAAGCGGTGGAGAGTCGAGATTTACTCCGGCGAAGTAACAGTAGCGGCGAAGTTACAGCAGTGGCAAGTATCAGCAGCGAGAGACAACAACCCTTTCAATGAAGTTCTTCTCGGAACTGGGGTCGTGCTGCCGAGCTCCAGCGTCGGTGCCGGAGACAGAGGTCTCGTCAGGGCTGCTGACAAACGTGGGTTGTGTGTCGGGCCTGAAAAGCAGCAATAAAAGGCGCTCCTCTGGGCAGTGGAGGTTGGGGCTTTCAATGATTTCGGAAGACGGCATCGCTTCGGCGGCGAAGAGAAGGCGTGAGAGGGTGGCGGGATCTGAGAAGAAGGCGTCTCAGGAAGGTGGATCGAGGGGCAGGGTTCGCCGGACTAGCGATGGTGACAAATCTGACAAATCTGATCAGTCAAAGGAAAAGAGAAACTCCGTCAACGCGTCCCAAGGGTAGAATCTCACAGTCCAAGAACGAGATCACCCTGGCCAGAAAACAGGATTGTGACGCCAATGGAACTGGTCAGAGGTCAAAAGAAGCTGCTATGCTCCTCCACGCGCCGGCGCGTGAGTTGACGCGTCCTGCTTCTCAGTCCGGACGCGTGAGCTTCACGTGTTCAGCTTCAGGTCGTCAGACTTCGGGTACCGGCCGATCTTGACACCTTGCTTCCCCCTCCGAAGGTAGTGACACTACCAGGTCACTTTTATTCTGTGACCCAAGAACAAACCCAGAATTTGAGCCAATGGCTCTGATACCATGTAACTCAACCAAGGTATTTCTCAATTCCCTTATTCTTTATTAAAGGAATAATACTTATATATATATACAATTGAGAGTCCTAAATTAGGAAGATATTATCCCTAAGGAAACAACCAAATTATGGTATGTACAAATATATACAACTAACAAATTGAAACTAAATAAACTTTAAACTAAATCAAGATAATCTCCTAAACTAATTAAACATAAACCAAATTATCCAAATGGAGATAATCCAGGATTATCTCCAAATTTGATTTTCCACACAAGGTTTATAACTTATTTTTTTTAAATGAACAATTAGAATTTCTGAATGAAATGTAAAAGTGCTTGTGTTTTTTTTTTTTTTTAATCAATTTGTAATTTAAACTTGTTTCCAAGTGTGGCAATGTGAAGTTATTGCCTAGGCTGACTTCTAGCTTTTTATTCTTTAATTTTTGCCCTATACAACGACCTGAAGTGATGCTACTTGTAGTAGTTGATGCTTTGTTTCATAGGTACATGACCAACTGAAAATGCATCCTCGAGCAGAAATCATCCCACCTACTCTTAGGGCATTCTACAAGCTCGACCAGGAGACTTCTCTGTTCTCTCTAGATCTTCATCCTTCTTTCTCCTCTTCATACTTTCCCACAATTACCTATCTCTAAAAACTATCATGCTTGTTTCAAAGCTTCAAAATCATTTCCTAGCAAACCCTTGTTCAAGGACAAATGTAAAATTTTTTTTTGTAAAATTATGGAAGTGACTTTCTTGTTAGAACTCAAGTATTACCCAAAATAGGAATGTGAACTAGTAGTGGTAGTTATCATTTTGGTTGTCACCATCATGTAGTCCTAAAAGCTTTCATCAGTAGGCACTGTCCTGGGACCTGGTGTAGCAGGTCTGTTTGCATCCTACCCTTTAGGATACAACAGCTGCTACCTTAGGATCCCTCCCCTCAAATTACCGGGCTCATTTACCATTTAGACCTTCCTCTAGAATTGGAAATACAATTCATGAGTTGAGGGAACACAGTTGTAGTCGATTTTTTTCCCCTTTTTCTTTTAAGTTTAACTAGTGTAGCAACAACGATAGTTGTAGTTCCTATAATTGCAAAAAAGAGAAACCAAATTGCCAGAGAGAAACTAAAAAGATAGCAAAGAAAAATAACAATTGACAAGTTGTTTGGCACCCTATGCTCCATGCTACAACAATTGTTACCTATGCAAGTGTAAGCTTTCTTTTTAATAGGCAAATGTTGTGCTAGTGGAAACTTCAATTCCACCTATTCAACATACAATGATACAGAAGATTTTAACATTATTTGACTAATGATACCTACATTTATGGATGGGAGAGAATCATTCTTCTATCATCAAATATTAGAAAGAGAAAAACTAGATTAATTCTCAAGAGCTAAAGCATCCCGTATTTTTTCACTCTTAGTATTTATACTTGAATTGTAACCGCTACTTCACTGGATCTTTCTTATGATTCCTCACATCTCTACATGCTCTTTATAGTCTTTATAAGTTTATTTAAATATGATAAATTTTTATTTTGATGACCTAGAATATTTCTAGTGACATTCCTAATATATTTCCTTATTTTATAAGGAAACCTATTTTTACTAGGAATATCAATGTATTAAATATTATATATAATATTCTTTACTAAAAGGAATATATACCAAAAAGAAATTTTAGATATTTTCAATAATCTTCACCTTGAATCAAATTCCATCAAGTCAATCTTTTATCTTTTGATGATACATGATTCCATTGTATACATGGCTTTTCCTCACATGCTTTTACTAGCAACACACCACTCTTTTGATATGCCTTAATCAACGTAATTTCTGATATGTTTCACTTGGAAATTTATCTACACCACCTTCACTAGAGATTAAGTTTTGAGTAAAAAAATATCATATGGGCATCCATTATCTTTAATCATAGGTCCACAATACTTGATCTTTTGAATCATTACTCCATGGTATGATTTTCACATTCACTATGATGCAAACACTCTCAGATACTACTTGTTGTGCGAGTGGAAGCTTCAATGCCACATGTTAGAGCAATAACATAAAAGACAAAATTTTCCTCCCATAAATGTTTACAAGGTTTTAATATGATTTAAACAATGA
Source organism: Vitis vinifera (assembly GCF_030704535.1). Classification (NCBI taxonomy): domain Eukaryota; kingdom Viridiplantae; phylum Streptophyta; class Magnoliopsida; order Vitales; family Vitaceae; genus Vitis; species Vitis vinifera. The sequence goes on along the minus strand of NC_081818.1, from coordinate 5,870,374 downwards.
TGCTTACAAACATGGATGAGAGAGAATCACTCTATTGTACCATGGAGCATTACAAGGGAAAGAGAAAAAAAAATCAAATGCAACTCTTGTACTTTGAAACAAGGTCCCAACCAAAGCGGCCTTTTTTGCTTGGGAAGCCGCGTGGGGGAGGATTCTCACCTTGGATAAGCTTAAAAAACGGGGATGGCAGCTCCCTAACCGCTGTTTTTTGTGCGGGCGTGAAGAGAAAAATGTAAATCACATTCTTTTACATTGTATAGTGGTAAGGGCCCTATGGGAGATCGTCCTTGCCCTTGTTGGGGTTCAGTGGGTGTTCCCAGAGTTAGTTAAAGAGGCGTTATTCAGTTGGAGGGGCTCTTTTGTGGGGAAAAAAAGGAAAAAGATTTGGAATTCCATCCCATTGTGTATTTTTTGGACGGTATGGAAGGAAATGAATAGATTAGCTTTTAGGGGAGGTGTGTTAGATATACAGAAACTCAAAAATTCTTTTGTATGTACCTTGTGAAGTTGAGCTAGGGTGTATATTAGAGAGGAGTCCTCTTCGCTTTTAGGCTTTTTGGAGTGGCTAGCGGCCACTTAAGGGTGGGTAAGGGTGCTTGTTTTTTGTGTTCTTGTTTTAGGCTGATTTGTATACTCCCTGTATGCTTTGTGGCCTTTGCCCTTTAATATATTTGTGATTATCTATCCAAAAAAAAAAATCTACACCATAAACCATGAGCCTTGTTTTATTGAATATCTTCCACTCTTCCTTACATCTATACTAACCTTATATAGTCTTTACAAATTGTGACCTAGAATATTTCTAAAGATATTCTCAACACATTTCCTTATTTATAAGGAAACCTATTTTTACAAGGAATAATAATATATGTTATATTCTATACAATATTCTTACCAAAAAGAATATATACCAAATAGGAATTTGAGATATTTTCCAACTGAAAATGGGAGAAAATTTGTTGGAAAGCACCTAATAGAAAAAAAAAAAAAAGGTGCCATTGGAACATATCAGAAGTATACTAGGCACCCAAAGACTTGAACAAAACCAAAAAAATGTTATGCTTTTGTCTTATATTACCCATACCATTTGCAAAATCTAGAAAAGAAAATTTACCATTGCCTACCACCTCTTTGGTCTATAATAATAAAGCCTCTAGAAACAACCCCTTTAAAGCCACTCCGCCTGGTTTACTCTTGAAAATTCTTATGTCATGCTCTCTCCAAATTGACTAATAAGGCATAAAGTGGGCAACCTACAAAATGCCTCACTGCCCATGTAGTCATTGTTCAAAACTAAGCAACATCTTTCTTACTTATTAGAGGATCCAAGATATTCTTAACAAGGTGAATGCTAAGGCCCACAAAGTAGAAGCTCATCTATAAAAAATGAAGATATGCTCCTAAATCAGAGCTTGCTGACTTAGCAAGCATATGCTTGCAATGCTTCAACTTAGCAAAAGCTCGGATATAGGAATAGAAATTGTAAGAGGATTAAAAATAGAAGTGGTTGGAAGATAGCAGTAGGAATATTATTATTATTATTATTTTTATTTCATTAAATGGTTTAAACTGATGGCTGATGGTTTTCCTAATTTCATTTGGAAATCTAAAGCCCACTCTAAGGTAAAGGCTTTTGCATGTCTTGTGGCTAGTAAGAGGGTTAACACTAATAATATGCTTTAGAAGTAGAGTCCTCTCAAAGCCGTAAGGTACTTAATTCAAAGTTGTGCATCATGTGCAAGAAGAGTAAGGAATCAATTGATCTTCTTTTTCTTCATTGCCTTAGTAGCTTTGGGCCTATGACATAGAATATTCATCCTTGCGGGACTAGATTGGGTGGCATCATGTTCAATGGTGGAGATGATAACTAGTTCCTTTAAAGATTTTACGAATCATGCAAAAGGAAAGGTTTTATGTTGTATTGCAAGCGTTAGTTTGATTTGGTCAATATGGTGGAAAAGAAATCCGAGGATTTTTTCGGATGCTATGAGGACAATGGATGCAGTTTGGGACCTATTTTACTCTTCATCGTCTCTTTGGGCCTCTACTAGCAAGGCCTTTAGAGTTACACCCTTGAGTCTAATATTACTAGATTGAAGTCTTTTATGCAAGTCAAAGAGGGTCAGGAAGACCTGACAAGTATGGTTAGTGCTAATTGAAGGAGTAGTTGAGTAGAACTTCGATGTATGTTCTTTGGGCACCTCAGGGCAACTTGGGATTGATGGTGTGATTAGAGATCATCGAGGTTCAATAGTCAAAGCATATTCTAAACTTACAGGTGATGGTTTTGCTATTGAGGTTGAGGTTGTACCACTTATGGAGGGCCTTGTGCTAGCAAAAGCTTTGGGTAGGTAGTTTATGTTGTTGTTAGCTCATGGGTGGCTTAAAAAAAAAGAGGTTCATGGAGACTTGACAGGTGGTTGTGCCAAATATTCGATATCTTTATAGAGTTAGGTTGCTCCATTGGATGGGTTCCTTGCTTAGCTAATCAAGTGGCAAATGGGCTAGTAGGAGCAGAGCAATTGATATCTTTTATTGGAGATTATATGTCTCCTTAAGTCTACTTAATGGTTGTTCAAATGTTACTTCACTTTTTGTAACTTCTCTCATTTATTTGGTTAAATGGTTCCTTGTAAAGAAGTCCATTCTGTAGTCTTGATCTAAGTTTGTACATTATGGAAGGATGTCTTGTCCTTCTTGATCTTTTAATTAATAGTCAGGATCTATTAGGTTTGTAATAAAAAAAAAGAAGAAAAAAAAAGAGAAAAACCAACTAGTAGGGAACAACAAAAAGATCTTTCCCCCTTGGTAGCTGGTCTCGTTCATATGTAGGATCTCAGACTTGTCTACAAAGTTGGGTTGCTCTTTCTTGTGGACTCCTTGTTTAGCTAACCATTTAGCACAGATATGTTGCTAAGTGAGGTGCTTCTAGCAAAAGGATTTTGGAAGGGAATTCTTGTTTTTATTGAGTATTTGTTATATGTTTGGATCTCTTATTGCTTTAGGGTGGGTCTGTGTGTTTTACTTGTTCATCCTTGAAGAATTTCTTTTTTTTTTTTTTTCTTTCTTTTTTCTTTATAGTCTGTTTGTGGAGGGTAACTTATCCTTACCATTTTTTTGATCTATGTTGCAATAAAATTGTTGTTTCTGATCAAGAAAGATGACATAACTTCCATGAATCTCCTTTAATGGATGTGGCAAGATCCCTAAAGAGGGACTTACTATAAAGGAAGCTTCAGCAAAGAAAAACACAAAAATTATGTTGACTGTATATGCATATCCACCAGTCATATACGGGAATTTGCACATGATGTGAACTTGTGCACTGCACTATGCTCGTTCTGAACTCTTATGCTGTCTGAAGAGAAATGAAAGTTGTCCAATGAACTTTGAATGAGCTGCCAGAAGCTGCAATTACTACAGAGTTGAATGCTGAATATTTTGGTTTGGCCCTGGTTCTAGGCAAATCCAAACTGCTCTATACTTCGAAGAAAATTTTGAGGGCTTGGATTTGAAATGTCATTACAACTCCAGCAAGTTCTCCTCTCAAATGTGCAAAAGCTTTTGTTGAACATTTGGTGTCTCATTTAAATTTTAAGCCCTTCTGGTAAGACTATTCAAAGAAACTAGAGTCAGTTTGCAATGGCATATCAGAAGGTCAGGCACAAGCATGATAGCTCATCACCCCTAAACTAGGATTTCACTAGTCTATAAACTTGGAAGTATTGAGCTTCATCAGAGTTCTTTTTGCCTTTTTTGATAGTCTTGCCCCATATTTCCTTACTATGACAGAAAAATGAGAGTGTAGACAGGCTGTTGCAACAATGGTCTGTCATTTATAAGGCCTTCTCTTTCTTCCTTTACCTGGAAATTATAGAAACACAAAAGAGATTAATATTTTGAATTATGTCTTCACCCTTGGGGACATCAAGAACAAAATCTCTAACAAACTGGGATTAATATCTGGCCCTTTTGAGGTGATATTCATTCTATGACATTCCAAAACCATAAAATATAGTGTTGAGATTGTCCAATGAGATAGTGCTGAGGCAATAATTTTCATTATGTTATGAGCAGTGTTCTGTAATAGTTAAGGTTTTTGTTTTGATAGGTTCTGTAAAAGTTAAGGTTATGTATTATCTAATGTTGTGGTTTATCTATGGTATTAGGGTGAAGAATATCAGTTATTTTGGCCTGATCAGCCAGAATTTGTGCGGATGGCAGCACATTTTGGGGCCACAATTGTACCATTTGGAGTTGTTGGAGAAGATGACATAGCAGAAGTAAGTTTGTGCTTTTGTTTCTCTTAAAAATTTGTTTAAATTTTAATAGAAACAACCTTTTCATGGTGGAATATTATTCTAATTTGGCATCTTAGATTGGACTAAAGATTTTTACATGATTTTCTTTCTTTTTTTCCTCCCCTTCTATTTCTATAACTTTTGTTGGCAATGATTTATTACATACTTACGAATTAACCCATACTCAAGGTTACTAGAATTGAGGAACTTTGGTAGATCATTATGGAAGAATTAGCCATTGAGAGTTACATCTATATATAGTAACATTATAAAAGAAACATGGAAAAATTGCAAAATAGAATGATGAAAAATATTTAAAGAACATTTTTTTTTTCTTCAGTACATGGAACCATACCTGGAACTTTCCTATCCCTACCCAGGCCTTGAGCCAGGGCTGAGGCTTCTTAGAGAATATATTGTTTCAATATATACAAATAAGAAATAATGAGCAATGAAGTGGAAATTTGCAAATTTTTCCTATTTTAAAAGTATGTGAAACTATTGAAATAAAATTTGGCAAGTATGAAAATATTAAAGGGCACTCTTATTGGGATGGAAGGACAAAAACTAATGATCTTTGCACAAGTTATTTCACATGGTGGTGGAAGATATATATTGACTTTCATTGATGACCACTCGAGAAAGGTCTGACCATATATCTTGAAGCATAAGAATTATGTTTTTGGGAAGTTCAAACAGTGGAAAGCTACGATCAAGAAGCAGAAACAAAAATAGATCAAATGCTTGAGAACTAACAATGACAATGAATTCTATGGGAAAAAGTTCAATTAATTCTATATGAATGAAGCTCTGATGAGATACTGCATAGTTAGGCATACTTTAGAACATAATGACGTTGCAAAACAGATGAATATAAATCTTTTAGAGAAAGACACTTTCAAATGTAGGTTTATTGAAGGAATTTGAGTTGAAACAATTAATTCAACTTATTTTCTTGTAAAGTGATCTACTTCAATTTTTATTAATTGGAGGACACTTGAACAGGTATGGTTTAGTTCTCATGTTAATTATACAAATTTAATGATTTTTGTTATCTTGTTTATTCTCATATGAATGAAGGTAAGTTAGAACTAAGAGTAATGCAGAGCATATTTTTCTAATGTATGAAGATGATGTATAAGGGTTTAGGTTATGATGTCTAAATTCAAAATTCTCTAGATTTATTAGTGGAGATGTGACCTTTGATGAGTCTATAATGTTGAGTCCTAGTAAGGACTAATTTGATGGAGAAAAAACCCCGGTGTCAGAGAAGGCAAAGTTTGAGCTTGATACTTCAAGAACTATAGAAAAAGAAGCTTTTGGCAAAAAAGACACCGTAAGAGCAACAATACAATTATTATTTTATTTTTCTTCGTTTCTGATAAAAAAAAAAAAAGAGCAACAATACAATTTAGCTTGGAAATAACGAGGAGGAGGCAAATTAAACCAACTCAAAGGTATATGCTAGTAATAGTAGTGTTGCTTATATATTTAGTGTGACAAACATTAAAAAAAAAATCATAGTAGTGGAGAGTCCAATAAACGTGATTACTAAATTTGTTCCTACATTTAAGTTCAGAGATTGCTTGAATTTTAATGGTGATTGCAGTTTCTAAAGGCCCTTTAAGGGTGTGGGAGTGAAGTGACATGAAATACTTTTGAGCTTGTTTAAGACATGGGAATTTAAGCTAAGGTAGAAATTGTTGGAAAGTATCTTAGGTTCTCTTTTAAGTTAATTTTTAACTTTGATATTTTCCTATTTGAATACATTCTAGTTGGGGACATTCCTATTATTATGAAGGAAATATTCTATTGTGAGAATTTTTTTTTATTTATAGGAATAAGTACTTTAATAATTAGACAATTAAGTTTTTATATGTAATCAGGAAAAATATACAAAGAGATTTTGATTGAAGATAGAGTTATTTGTTTTGGGTGTAATTGGGGATTTGGGATTTGAGAGCTCTAAGATTGCAATATCTTTTAACAATAGTAGTTTTTTTTCATCTTCACTCATAGATGTGGGCTTTAAGCCTAATCATGTAAATCATAGTATGTTTTATGTATTTTCCATTTTCTTTTCCTCATTTTCTTCTTATTGTTGTTCTTTGTTGTGGTTTTATATAACCAAAAAAGTGATCATCATTTTATTGAAGTGGGATTGAATGTTGATTGTGAAACTACTAAGTCTATCATGAATCAAAACAAAAGGTTGTAGTTATTGTTCTGATTAGGATTATCTTAGATGGATCATGGGGCTATATTCATTCTTTCGGAAAGAAGAAAAAAAAAAAGAATGTAAATTTCCTCTTCCTGAGAAAGGTATTAGTTAGAGAATACATCCTTGTAGGAAGGAATTTGTCACAAGAAGGATATTTGGGTTTCTCTTTCCATTTTTCCATCTTCTGTATCTGAATCAGAATATGCTTAAAACTGTGTTTCCTGTATGAAAAATCCTGCCTACTCGTTGAAGGGTGAACAATTGGTCATATCCTATATATATATATATCCGTTTATGATTTTATGATAATGCAGGGTAGATTCTTCTTTGGTTTATATTTTTATCCGGTTTTTCCTTTTATGGTTGGTACATCTAGTCTTGCACACATGTTTCTTCTAAAGATCATGAAAGTTGTGATCACTGCTTTCTCCATTTCTTTACCATATTGGTACCAAGAGAAGAGATCAACTATAATATCTTACATCAAATAAGGGAAAAAACTCTTCATGCTATATATACAGGGGCTTCTCTTAATCACGTAGACGTGTTTTAAAATTGTGAAGGACCTTTGGATCAAAGTAGGCAGTACTTGAACAGTTGGGAGGGGTTCGTTACATCAGGACCCAACTTTTGAGGTTGTCTTGTTTAATATATAAGTTCTTGAAAATTTAAATATATTTGATGAGGTTTGACCATCCAATTTGAGAATTAATTTCTCCAAAAATTTTATAAGATTCTCCACCATCCATGAATTCGATTCAATATGATTACAATCAAAATGCAAGATCATCAAATGAGCTGCTTTTTAGTAGAGCTTATGCTTAGTAAATGAGACCCATTATCTTAAGGAACTTTAACCACATGTACCCAAATATGAGCTCAAGTTTGCAATTAACATTGTACTTGCTTATGACCTCTGCTACTTTACGATTGCCTGATATGGTCATTTCTGGCATGGCAGCTTGTTCTCGACTATGATGACCTGATGAGAATCCCCTTGGTTAATGACTATATTAAAGAAACTACTCGGGATGCTGTAAGACCCAGGTAATTCTCTTCTTTCAATTATAGTTATTACTTGGTTCAAATTAGTTTTGCATGGACCCTTCTTCTATAGATCAAAATATCTCATAAACCAATGCTTCAACTATTAACATGGAACATGTTCTTGTTATAGGGCTGGTTTCAGTGGTGAGGTTGGTAATGAAAATCTCTTTGTACCAGTGCTTTTTCCTAAGGTTCCTGGACGCTTCTACTATCTGTTTGGGAAGCCAATAGAAACAAAGGGAAGAGAAAATGAGCTGAAGAACAAAGAAAATGCAAATGTATTGTACTTGCAGATAAAATCCGAGATTGAACATATTATGGCCTACTTGATTAAGAAGCGAGAGAAGGATCCTTACAGGGGTATCATTGATAGAACTATATATCAGGCGATTTCTGCTCCCCCTGGTCAAGTCCCAACATTTGATCCATGAAAGAGCTAGTTCAGAAGGTAGATCACATACCATTTTCTACATGTAAAGTGGTGTATGTACAAATATATAATAGTGTGGTGACGGTACTTTATCTCCTGTGTTACATGTAGTCTATTCATGATCTAAAGTATATCATAATACATTCTGTGAAATAAAAGTGGAATAAAATTCTCCTGATGGATGATTCTCCTGCAGGTTTTGAACGTTCTGGGATAATTCTTGGTCTATCTGGGAATGCTATCTACTATTTAACAATGATCTGCAATTATTACACAGGGCCTTGATATTGGTTCATCCTCAGCCTTCTTCTTCTCTTGCAATGGTGAAAGCACCATCTGTGTAAGCAAATTCACATTCATTTGAAGTGTGACTCTCCCTGCTCTGTTTTACCCTGCCGACCTTGGCAGCCATTGTGGATGAAAGTTGATGAGGAAGACATTCCGGTACATGCGTGAAAACCGACACTCAAAATTCAAGGGTTGAGAAGGTAGTGGAGGTCGCCATCCACAAGTAATTATCAGATTATGTATTGTTCTTACAACCATTATTTCACCGGAAGCACGTGAATGAATCCACTGGTGCATACTGAGGTGCAAGAAAAGTGGAATATGATCCTTGGAAGAAAAACGCAACTTTGAATCTAAAATATAGCGGGGGATTGGGATAGAAGTTGACACTAACCCAGAACACCCAATTTGGCACCAGATTCCAGTTTCTGAACCAACCTTAGGATCAATACCTGTTGGGTTGTTGACCCAGAACTACTGTTGCCTTGCCAAAGAGAAGCGAAATATTCACATTATTTTTCATAAAGTCGAAGTGATTGTCTCCCTTCTTTCATTCTCAATCACAGGACCAGTTGTAACTCCGGTTCAGCAGTACCGATACAATCAAGAATGGGGTGAAGGTGGTCACACACCAATCACCATTGATAAGAAGAATATGATTCGTACTGTTTAACTTTTTCATTCAATGGAATGGCCTGTAAAATCTTAAAAGGTGTTTGCAAAAAGTGGCGTATGCTCTTTGCTACTGCGGCCGTAAGCAAAATAGAGCAAAAAATTTTCTATCTAAAGAGATGTTTCTGCATGTCTAATATGTAAAAGAAAATCCTTCTGCTAAGAGTAGTTAAGGGAAAGCAATGGCTGAGTGGCTACACGAGAGGAGACTACACCACCTCCAGGATGTTTTCACAGGCCGAACCCACCAGCAGGAATGACGGTGCTGCGAATGGCCTTGTTAGGGTTGATTCCGTCGGAATAACGCAGCGTGTCATCTATTTCCCAGACAGCTATGGTACAAAACCATTTGTGGAACAACGTGCGGTAAATAGAAGGGGTAGGCCTTCAAACCCAGTTGATGATCGTGACTGGGGTTCTTCCCCCTACAGCACCATGGATTTGCGTCAGCCACCATATTCGACAGGCCACAATGGCAGCAGTGGCTATGGTGGGCATAGTGAGTACAGCAAGAATGATTCCTGGAACAGGCCTAGTGGTAATACCATTAGAAATGACGGTTTCGACGACTACCACCGCAGAATTGATCGCGCCATGGAAGTGATGAACACCAGTGGGGGGGTGGGGTAGCAGGCCAAACAGTGGAGGATGGTCTGCAACGTCCGGCTCCTCACTGGCCAAACCAACAAACAACATTGGCGAGGCTGTGGAGACTCTGAAGGAAGCTACCAGGTCTACATCTTCACGACAGGGGGTTTCACAGCACTAGTTTCAGCAGGGCATACATATGCTGAAACCACGACAGTATGGATGCCACAAGGCGATATGGGAACTTTAAATTAACTTCTATGTCAACCAAGAGCGTAGGGTTCTACTGAACACAACATCTAGACATGATTACACATATATATGGATCTATGGACTATAGCTTCATGCAGCTTCTCAGCTGGAATGCTCTGTGAGTTGAAGGTTTGTTGAAACTTCATCTAGCTAGCTAAACTATCAGTATTGTATGTTTTCCGTTTTGCTGTTCGTTACGGTGGAATGTCTTTGGTGTCATAAACAGGTAAGTGGTGCTAATTAATGGCCTTTGATGCTCTGCCATTGCTAGTATAAAATAAGCTTTCCTTGTAAGCAGATTGCAATGAAGTATCTCTCCTTTTTATTTATGGTTTTTTTTTCCCTAAGGATTGATTCACCTCGGATCACATGTGGCTAGTACCCTTAAATATCCATTATGTTTATCTTTTTATCAAAAAATTGAAGAGATCTCACATATGATAGGTAACTATTTTCGAGGATAGTTTTGAAAAAACCATTTTTGAGAACAAATATTTTGTAGAATAAAAGTCTGTTTAGATAATTTTTTAAATATATTTTAAAAATAATTTTTATATTTAGTGTTTTATTTTTAATTATTTTACATGTTTATATAGTTATTTTTTAAAACGGTTATAAAAAACAAGTGAAAAAGGTAGAAAACAATTAACAAATGTTATTTTAACAACTTTTTTTTATTGTCAAATCGTGTTTTCCTAATTTTTTTTGTTTGGAAGAGAAAAACTGTTCTCTAAAACAGTTATCAAATTGTTTGAATAAAAATTAATGTAAAAGTATCAAATTTAAGATAAAATTTAAAATAATACTTGGAATTTGTTTGCATATTAAATTAAAATTTTAAAATAAGTTACTTTAAGATTTAAATTTGACTTCATCATTTAGTATGAGATAATTTTGTTTTAAAGAAAAAAGTCAATTTTTTCCATCTTTGTCTTATTGGAAAAAATAACTTCTTATATTTTATCTTTTCAAATTTTAACTTCAACAACATCCAAACCCAATTTCTCAAATAAAATAAAGCCAAATATACTTTTGAAAATTTTTGTTAATTCTTAACTTAAAAATAAATCAAGTTACCCAAATTACAAGTAAAGTCAAATGTGAATGATAGATGAATTTCTTATAAATTAATAAAGTAGTTGTTCCCATTTCTTAAGCAAATTTACATCTAAATCTTTTGAATAATCCTTACTAAAATTGAAACCAACAATCTAAGAGTCAATTAATTTGAACAAGAAACAATTCCAAAATAAATGTACAAATTTTAAAAACCGAAATAAATATTTAGTCATATATAATCAATATTTTTATCTCATAACTCATTCAATTCTCAACGAAAATAAATTCTTCACCTATCCCACTTAAAAAAAAAAAGAAGCTTGACTTGAATGATGCTATATTAAGAGCTAAATCAACTAAAGGACAAATATAAGTACATAATTCACCATTATAGACTTGTATTATTGTAATTTATTTAATCATTTAGAGACATTTGGAAATATTTTAATTTAAATTAGTAGGGTTTTTTTTTTAATTTTTAATTTTAATTCTTAGTTTTTAAATTGCTTATCTTAATTGTATAGAATAATAAAGTACTAAATTTTGGTATTTTGAGATATATGAAAATATAATAAATTACTTTTTTTTAATTATCATTTTCAAATATATTTATTTTAATTATATGAAATAAAAAAGAAATAACTATGTTTCAACTTTCAAGTAAATTTTTATTAATCATATAAAAAATAAAAATAAATAATTATTTTTATAATGATAGAATTTTTTATTTAATTTGTAAAAAACATTAAGATATTATTAAAATTAAGTCATTTAACACTTAATAGTTCTAACCTTAACAAAAATAAATAACTTAAACACTTAATTCAATAGACTTAAATTAAGATATATTTAGATTTGATAGAAAAAAAAAAGGCCACCTTAGTTATAAAAAATAAACAAAATAAACGAACCATCTGTAAGTGATGTAATTTTAACAATAGCTAAAAACATTAGCAATTGTGGAGTAAATAAGAAATTCTTATTTTTATTTTTTATATTATTTTATAAATTTACTTTTTTATTATATAATTATTCTACACTAGACTTAATTTATCTTATTTGAAAGTGGGTTCCTTAATGGACTAGTCCCAATGCGATGGTGAAAGATTATTAATTTTTTTTAAAAAAATATTATTAAAAATATAAAATATGGCACTTTTGGTTTTTTTTTTTAAACATTAAATTCATTTTTTAAAGGTAGTTCACCCTTTATATTGAATTCATTTTATGAAAATGTAGGTTTCTTTTTTTAACATTTAACTCATTTTTCATCTTTTTCTTACAAAAAAATGAGCTCAATTACATTTTGAAATTTTTTACGTTGGATTTATGTTTTTTAAAAACTAGTTTACATCTATAATAGCAACAATTACATCAAAATAAGGTAAATGGGAAAACTCTTACTGCTAATAATTATCGAAATTGCGGTTTACAAACTCTCTCTATTTCTTCCTCTTCTTCTCCCTCTTCCACCTTCATTTTGCATTTTTAATCCATTACCATTGACTTAAACAAGATATACTTAAAACTTTTGTTCTAAGCCAAGGACACCCAACTTTTAATCCATTCCCCAAGTAGCTATGAACCAATGGTAAGGTTGAAACAACAAAAGAACATGTATGTATAATCCTTAATTGCTAGACAATGCATACTCCATCGAGTTAAGGGTAAGTAGATTGAAGATATATTGGAGAGAATAACAGTAAAACAAAGAACACTCTATTTTGAATTATAAGAAAAATAGGATACAAGAATATATATATAACCTACAACCCTCCTATTTATAGACTTAAGCATATGTTGACTATACCTCATTTACATTTTTTTTACTCAATCTTATTCACTCGTACTCTATATAATTATCATTGCTTTCTTCTCGCCTTTCTCAACTTCATTTCAAGGAGAGGACAATTTTGTTTGATGTGATCCAACTTCTTGTATAAGTGGTATACAATATTCTTCATCTTGTTATCTTCATTTGATGATGTTGTCTTTGGTTGAAGTTTTATTTCCTTACTCTTTTGAACTTCATAATCTTCTTTAAAAATTTTTCCAATGAAATCAAAATCTTCATCTTTTTTACTTTCCTCGTCATTATTGATGCTTTAAATGCAATGTTCTTTTTAATTCTTATGGTTTTCAACTTCTTGATGACTTTTCAATATGATCTCAAGAATCATAAGTGATTTAATGAGTTCTTCAACTAGGAGCTTCGTGATATTGTTAACCTTTTATATGTAATAACTTTGGCCTCCCATTGCTTTGGTTGAAACCTCATAATCTTCATCATTTTCTTCAATTTGGTGTGGACTTTCCTTAAGAACTATAGACCATTTACGATGTTGGTGAACCAGGTGAACATCTTAATAGTGGTCTCATTTTTCTCATCTTTAAAATTAATAATTATGCATAAGAAAGTTAATTATAGACATTTTTATTTGATTGATGCCCTTTTAAATAACCTTAAATGACCTTCATATATATTTAGTTGATCCATAACGACAAACTTTAGTACATTCATGTCTATATTTGACATAATACAAGTAATAAAAAGCCCTTACATTTAATCGAACCCTTCTCTTATATATCATGCTAGGTTTGAGGAGTCAAAACCTATTTTTAATTCTAGTAGGCATATGAGGACCATTTTGAATGACTTGCTATAACTCATAATCAATTAATTTTTAAAACTAAGGTGGTGTTTGTTTTTTTGGCTTTTTGCTTAAAGCAATTTGTTTTCAAAATTAGGTTGTTTGTTTTTCTATTTTTTCATGACTTATTATAAACTTTTTACTAATTAGAAAAAACCAAAATATGTAGCTTTTTCTAAATAGAAAAAATAACATATTGGTTTTTCTTTACTTTTTAATACTTAATATAAATAAAATACTAAAAAAACAAACAACTTAATATTTAACACTATTAAGCATTAAGGTTTTATTTAGAATTAAGTAAAAAAACAAACATCACCTAAGTCACTTTATTTTTCCAATAGCTATAATCGTGTTAGACTAAAGTTTGATTAATCTTAGTTTTGATTTTATAATTGGAAAACAAGTTTTAGAACTAATGGTTCTATTCTAAATATGATTAGACAAGAAGATTTCTTAAAAGACAATTGATGAGAACTCAAACTTGACACTTAATAGCTCTAAAGAGTTTATTTCTATGCGTTTGAAGTACTCAAAACTAATCCAATGCTTGCTTTTATTGTTAATGCCTTAACCCTTTATATTTGATGATTTTTGCAAGCATTTTATAGGTTTGAAGGTGTTTTGAGGTGTAGTAGAATCCTTTGGAGGGCTTTGAAAATGTAAGAATGCCTAATGAGGAAAGAAGGAACTTGATAAATAGTTGGTGCACTTGTATGTGTAGGGCCACAGTCTTGTGGCACACCTCTATGGTGTGCCATGTTATTGATTTGGGTTGGGCTCACCGGCCCGCTTTTACGAGGATGCCGCCTGAAAGGACCCCTGGTCTTTTGGATGCTATAACAGCGGGCTCCCAAATTAAAGAACCCATCCAGATCTTTCATGATGCAAAAGCTTCATTCCATGATTCAATGACAGGGCTCCAAACATCTTTTTTTCTGTCCTGCAATTGCACACTTCCTTCTTCACAGGTACAAGAAGTGCACCTCACATTGTGAATCAAACAGACATTGTGCACCTCTTTCCTTCAATTAAGCTGCGCTCCTCGATCCCCTGCAATTCAAGTTGCACACCTCCTCCACACTACTTAAACATGCGCAATCCATTTGCCACTCAAAGCTGCATACCGACTGTTAAAGTATATTATGTTATGGGCTTTAGGCCCAGTTAGGTTACTTGTATAGTACACTTTACTTGTACCGCACACATATGCCTCATATATAAAGGCACTGATGTATATTCTTTAATTAAGAAATAGAATACAATTATTCCATATTTCTAACATGGTATCAGAGCCACTGCTCTGACCTTTTCTTAGCAGTCTTGTTTTCATTAGTGTGACTTCCTTTCTTTCACTAAATGCTTCCGCCATCACAACTGCTGCCGCAACCTCTTGTCGTTGAACCTTCGACGTCATCCAGCCGTCGTCCTTGGGTTGCGGACCTGCAGCCGCCGTCGTTAAGGAGTTTCACACTGCACAGACCACTGCTCTTTGCATCACCGCTACGAATATTGCTCCGATTTCATTTTTGAAGATACCACTAAGATCATCCAGCGCCGATTTACACATTCGTGGAACCCTCGCCGCCATCAGAGACCGCACGCGCCCCCACGCGCCGCTCAAAGATTCTGCGATGCTGATCACGCGCCTCCATGCGCTCTCACACGCCTCCACGCGCCTCCATGCGCTCTCACACACCTCCACGCGCTCTCACACGCCGGGGCCTGGTCTACTGACGTCATCATTTCTACCACGTTAGCCCTAGCTGCGTCAGCATCCACCGATTTGCTGACGTCATCTCCACGTCATCCTGTGGCTTCATCCGTTGACCGTTGACCCAACCGTTGACCGTTGACCGTTGACCATCCGTTGACCGTTGACTTCTCTCTAGTTGACTTTTTCTATCCAGGTTCTCCTTACCCAGTTTTTCGTGTAGATTTCATTTTTGCAGTCTGTTTTTGCATATTGTGTCTCTAAATGGATAAAAATGATGTTTTTCTTCCTCGCCCCATCAATACTGTATTGGAGGGGAATAAAAATTACTTATCCTGGTCTCAAACTATGCACAGTTTTCTTAAGAGTCGCATGCTCTGGCATTATTGTACTGGTGCAATGACTATTCCTGTCAAGGGAGCAAGTGAAGAAGATGTTGTCTTTCTTAGTCGCATGATTGAATGGGATAGTCATAACCACATGATCCTCACATGGATTCGGAATACTTCCATTCCCTCTATTTCCAATCTATTGGGCAGCTTTGACGATGCAAAATCTGCATGGGATATGTTGACCAAAAGGTACTCCACTACTCATGGATCCATGAAATATCAGTTAGTGGTTGAATTGCATCAACTCAGGCAAGAATCGGGGCAATCCATCAATGACTATTATGATCAGCTTCGCTTCATTTGGGACCAAATTGACCTTTCTGATCCAACTTGGGCATGCTCAAAAGATGCTCAGCAATATGCTTCCATCAGAGATGAATTTCGCCTCTATGAATTCTTGATGTCACTTCACAAGGACTTTGAGCCCATTCGTGGTCAGCTGCTAAATCGCAGTCCTGCTCCCTCTCTTGATACTGCTGTGAATGAGTTGGTTAGAGAAGAAGCTCGTCTTGCAACCCTGCAAGCCCAGAATAAGCTCAATGTTTTGGCTATTACTCCATTTACTCCACTCATAGAGCAACCTCAACAATTAGGTGATTTTTCTAGCTCTAGCAATCGTCGCAAGTAGACCAACAAAAAGTTCTGCAACTATTGCAAGCGTCCTGGCCACACCATTGAGACTTGTTACCGTCGTAACAAATCTACTGTTGCTGTTGCTAATACTGAGCCTACTCCGCCAACGGCTTCCACCTCAGCTGAGTCCCAGTCTTCTGGATCTACTATCAACCTCTCCTCCACTGAACTACAAGAGACCATAGCTCAAGCTGTTCATATGGCTGGTAATGCATCACTTTCCACTGCCTTATCTGTTCTACCTGGTAAGTCTCAAACTTGGCTTTTTTATTTTGCTTGCTGCAATCACATGACACCTCACTCATCCCTGTTCTCCAACCTTGACCCTGCACCACATCCTCTAAATATTCATATAGCTGATGGTTCCACCATGCATGGAAATAGTCTAGGTTTTGTTTCAACTTCTAATCTTTCTGTTCCTGGAGTCTTCCACGTACCTGCCCTATCCTATAATTTGTGCTCTGTGGGACAATTAGCTGAACTAGGTTATCGCCTTATTTTTTACTATTCTGGGTGTATTGTGTAGGATCTGAGGACGGGGCAGGAGCTTGGGATCGGTCCTAGAGTTGGGCGTATGTTTCCCGTGAACAATCTTCATCTTCCACCTATTGCTCCTGTTTCTGTTGCTGCTGCAGCGGCTGCAGTTTCTTCCTTACCTTCTCTTGCACTTTGACATTCTCGTCTTGGTCATGCACCATCTTCTCGGGTACAACAGTTAGTGTCTAGGGGTCTGTTGGGTTCTGTGTCTAAAGATAATTTTGATTGCACTTCATGTCAGTTAGGAAAACAGTCAACTTTGTCTTTTAATAACAGTGAATCCATTTCTAATAGTATTTTTGAGTTAATTCATTCTGATGTTTGGGGACCTTCTCCTGTTGCTAGTATTGGTGGATCTCGATATTTTGTTGTTTTTATTGATGATTATTCTCGTTATAGTTGGATTTTTCCTATGAAATCTCGTTCTGAAATTTTACCAATATATAGCAATTTTGCAAAAATGGTTGAAACTCAATTCTCCAAACGTATCAAAACCTTTCGATCTGATAATGCTCTTGAATATACTCAATATGCGTTTCAAGCTCTGTTACATTCCTATGGCACTATACGTCATCTAACTTGTCCAGGTACCTCTCAGCAAAATGGTAGAGCCGAAAGAAAACTTCGTCATATTCTTGACACTGTTCGTGCTCTACTTCTTTCTGCCAAAGTTCCTGCCCCATTTTGGGGTGAAGCTAATCTTCATGTTGTTCATGCAATTAACCGCATTCCAAGTGTTGTCATCTATAATTAGACTCCGTATGAGCGTCTTTTTGGGTCACCCCCTGACTATCATCACCTTCGCTCATTTGGATCTGCTTGTTTCGTTCTTCTTCAGCCTCATGAGCACAACAAACTTGAGCCTCGATCTAGACTATGTTGTTTCCTTGGTTATGGCGAAACTCAAAAGGGGTATAGGTGTTATGATCCTGTCTCTCATCGTCTTCGTGTTTCTCGTGATGTTGTCTTTTGGGATCACCGATTGTTTGTTGACCTCTCTCACTTTCGTTCTTCCTTGACTAACTCCTCTGTTTTAGAAATCTTTCCAGATGAGTCTCTTGTTCCTTTTACAATACTTTTGATCCTCCTTTGGACTCTCTCCAGATATCTTTGATGCTTCTCCTAGACAGGTTGCAGATGAACAGATTGATGATGAGCTACCCCACTTTGAGCTTGGGTCCCCTGTTCCTACTCTGCCTGAAGATCCTCCACAAGACATTCCACCTCGCCACTCAACCCGGGTAAGATCCATTCTTCCACACCTCCTTTACTATCATTGTTACACTGCCCTTGCTACACTTCACGAGCCTCAAACCTATCGTGAGGCCTCTACTGACCCTTTATGGCAGATTGCAATGAAAGAGGAACTTGATGCATTAACCAAAAACCATACTTGGGACCTTGTTACTCTCTCTCCTGGACAGTCTATGGTTGGTTGTAAGTGGATCTATAAGATCAAGACTCGCTCTGATGGATCCGTTGAGCGCTACAAGGCTCGTCTTGTTGCCAAAGGTTTTACACAGGAGTATGGGATTGATTATGAAGAGACTTTTGCTCCAGTTGCTCGTATCTCATCTGTTCATGCTCTCTTAGCTGTTGCTGCTACTCGTAAATGGGATCTTTTTCAGATGGATGTTAAAAATGCCTTCCTTAATGGGGATCTGAGTGAAGAAGTCTATATGCAACCTCCTCCTGGTCTCTCTGTTGAATCAAACAAGGTTTGTCATCTTCGACGTGCACTTTATGGTCTTAAACAAGCCCCACGAGCTTGGTTTGCCAAGTTCAGCTCCACTATTTTTCCGTTTGGGTTACACTGCCAGTCCGTATGATTCTGCCTTATTTCTTCGTCGTACTGATAAAGGCACTATTTTGCTTCTTCTATATGTGGATGATATGATCATAACTGGTGATGACCTTAGTAGCATTCAAGAACTCAAGGATTTTCTCAGTCAGCAGTTTGAGATGAAAGATCTTGGACATCTCAGCTATTTCTTGGGTCTTGAAATTACTCATTCCACATATGGTCTTTATATTACTCAAGCCAAGTATGCTTCTGACCTGTTGTCTCAAGCTGGACTCACTGACAGCAAGACTGTTGACACTCCAGTTGAACTTAATGCGCATCTGACACCCTCGGGGGGAAACCATTGTCTAATCCTTCTCTTTACAAACGATTGGTTGGCAGCTTAGTTTATCTCACAGTTACTCGTCCAGACATCTCCTATGCTGTTCATCAGGTGAGCCAGTATTTGTTTGCTCCACGATCAACTCACTATGCTGTTGTTCTGTGCATTCTTCGATACCTGAAGGGTACCCTTTTTCATGGCCTTTTCTACTCAGCTCAGTCTCCTCTTGTATTCCGTGCATTCTCTGATGCTGATTGGGCAGGAGATCCTACTAATCACAGGTCTACAGGTTATTTCTTCCTCCTTGGTTCTTCTTTGATTTCTTGGAGAAGTAAGAAACAAACTTTTGTGGCCTGCTCCAGTACTGAAGCGAAATATCGTGCCCTTGCTGATACCACATTTGAGCTCCTTTGGCTAAGATGGCTTCTTAAGGATTTGGGTGTGTCCACCTCCTCTGCTACTCCTCTTTATTGTGACAACTAGAGTGACATTCATATTGCTCACAATGATGTCTTTCATGAACGGACTAAACACATCGAGATTGATTGTCATTTTATCCGTTATCATCTTGTCCATGGTGCTCTTAAGCTTTTCTCCGTCTCCTCCAAAGATCAACTTGCAGATATCTTCACCAAGTCACTTCCTAAGAGACGCACTCGTGATTTAGTTGACAACCTCAAGTTGGTCTCACATCCACCTTGAATTTGAGGGGGGCTGTTAAAGTATATTATGTTTTGGGCTTTAGGCCCAGTTAGGTTACTTGTATAGTACACTTTACTTGTACCGCACACATATTACTTGTATCGCACACATATGCCTCCTATATAAAGGCATTGATGTATATTCTTTAATTAAGAAATAGAATACAATTATTCCATATTTCTAACACCTGCCAAAGTTGAACTAAAGCTTTCCATGCTACTTCCATAGAAAAAACATGTGTACCTCTTTCCTTTATGTTGATTGCCAAAGCCTTCAATGCAAAGTGTCCTTAATTCAATTTTACACTTGATAATTAAAGGTATTAGTGAACCTGAACACCTTCTCAAGTGTTCTTCTAACACTCGAGTAATACACTCCCACACAAAGTATAAATGAATAATAGCTTGAAGTACAAGAATTAGTCTAGGTCACCAACAAATGTAGGAGAAAAGATAGCTAGATAGTCATTATGAGGATGCAATCAATAGGAAAGCAAGTTGGGAGTAACTGCACTCAAGCATTGAAAGATCCAAATAAATTCTCACTAATGATATTTACACGATAAGTAATTCATAATTGAAGTTTAGATGTTATAAATATGAGATTTTTGTACTACCTAACTATTAGACACAAATTCCAACTCAATTAGTCAACTACCCAATCAACCGATCAACTAGTTGTTGACATGTATGTTTATGTATGTAGGTGACCAATGAGCTAACAAGAGTTCATTTGATATTGATTCTAGGAAATACTTTTATCCTAAAATTTATATATATATATATATATATATATATATATAAAGATGTTTAATAAAATTTAGAAAACACTTTTAAAAATTTGAAAAAATCACTTCTAGTATTTTGTTTTTTGGAGATTGCTTGAATTTAATTGGTGATTGTAGTATCTAAAGGCCCTTTAAGGGTGTGGGAGTGAAGTGACATGAAAGACTTTTGAGCTTGTTTAAGACATGAGAATTTAAGCTAAGGTAGAAATTATTAGAAAGCATCTCAAATTCTCTTTTAAGTTCATTTTTAACTTCAATATTTTCCTATTTGAATACATTCTAGTTGGGGAGATTCCTATTATTATGAAGGAAATATTCTATTGTGAGAATTTTTTATTATAGGAATAAGTACTTTAATAATTAGACAATTAAGTTTTTATATGTAATCAGGAAAAATATACAAAGAGATTTGGACTGAAAGATAAAGTTCTTTGTTTTGGGTGTAATTGGGGATTTGAGAACTCTAAGATTGCAATATCTTTTAACAATAGTAGTTTTTTTTTCATCTTCACTCATAGATGTGGGCTTTAGGCTAATCATGTAAATCATGGTATGTTTTATGTATTTTCCATTTTCTTTTCCTCATTTTCTTCTCTTTATTGTTGTTCTTTGTTGTGGTTTTATATAACCAAAAAAGTCATCATCATTTTATTGAAGTAGGATTGAATGTTGATTGTGAAACTACTAAGTCTATCATGAGTCAAAACAAAAGGTGGTTGTAGTTATTGTTCTGATTAGGATGTTATCTTAGATGGATCATGGGGCTATATTTATTCTTTCAAAAAGAAGAAAAAAAAAAAGGGAAAAAAAAGAATGTGAATTTCCTCTTCTTGAGAAAAGGTATTAGTTAGAGAATACATCCTTGTAGGAAGGAATCTGTCACAAGAAGGATATTTGGGTTTCTCTTTCCATTTCTCCATCTTCTGTATCTGAATCAGAATATGCTTAAAACTGTGTGTTTCCTATATGAAAAATCCTGCCTACTCGTTGAAGAGTGAACAATTGGTCATATCCTATATATACCCGTTTATGATTTTATGATAATGTAGGGTAGATTCTTCTTTGGTTTATATTTTTATCCGGTTTTTCCTTTTATGGTTGGTACATCTAGTCTTGCACACATGTTTCTTCTAAAGATCATGAAAGTAGTGATCACTGCTTTCTCCATTTTTGTACCATATTGGTACCAAGAGAATAGATCAACTGTAATATCTTACATCAAATAAGGGAAAAAAACTCTTTATGTTATATATACAAGGACTCTTCTTAATCACGTAGACGTGTTTTAAAATTGTGAAGGGCCTTTGGGCCAAAGTAGGCAATATTTAAACAGTTGGGAGGGGTTCATTACATCAAGACCCGACTTTTGAGGTTGTCTTGTTTAATATATAAGTTCTTGAAAATTTAAATATATTTGATGAGGCTCGACCATCCAATTTGAGAATTAATTTCTCCAAAAATTTTATAAGCTTCTCCACCATCCATGAATTCAATTCAATATGATTACAATCAAAATGTAAGATCATCAAATGAGCTACTTTTTAGTAGAGCTTATGCTTAGTAAATGTGACCCATCATCTTAAGGAAACTTAACCACATGTACCCAAATATGAGCTCAAGTTTGCAATTAACATTGTACTTGCTTATGACCTCTGCTACTTTGGATTGCTTGATATGGTCATTTCTGGCATGGCAGCTTGTTCTCGACTATGATGACCTGATGAGAATCCCCTTGGTTAATGACTATATTAAAGAAACTACTCGGGATGCTGTAAGACTCAGGTAATTCTCTTCTTTCAATTATAGTTTTACTTGGTTTGCATGGACCCTTCTATAGATCAAAATATCTCATAAACTAATGCTTCAACTATTAACATAGAACATGTTCTTGTTAAAGGGCTGGTTTCAGTGGCGAGGTTGGTAATGAAAATCTCTTTGTACCAGTGCTTTTTCCTAAGGTTCCTGGATGCTTCTACTATCTGTTTGGGAAGCGAATAGAAACAAAGGGAAGAGAAAATGAGATGAAGAACGAAAGTATATTATAATACATTCTGTGAAATAAAAGTGGAGGAAATTTTTCCTAATAGATGATTCTCCTGCAGGTTTTGAACGTTCTGGGATAATTCTTGGTCCATCTGGGAATGCTATCTATTATTTAACAATGATCTGCAATTATTACACAGGGCCTTGGTATTGGTTCATCCTCAGCCCTCTTCTTCTCTTGCAATGGTGAAAGCACCATCTATGTAAGCAAATTCACATTCATTTGAAGTGTGACTCTCCCTTCTCGATCTGTTTTACCCTGCCGACCTTGGCAGCCATTGTGGATGAAAGTTGATGTGGAAGACATTCCGGTGTATGCGTGAAAACCGACACTAAAAATTCAAGGGTTGAGAAGGTAGTGGAGGTCGCCATCCACAAGTAATTATCAGAATATGTATTGTTCTGACAACCATTATTTCACCGGAAGCACGTGAATGAATGCACTGGTGCATACTGAGGTGAAAGAAAAGTGGAATATGATCCTTGGAAGAGAAATGCCACTTTGAATCTAAATATAGTGGGGGATTGGGATAGAAGTTGACATTGACCCAGAACATCCAATTTGGCACCAGATTCCATTTTCTGAACCAACCTTAGGACCAATACCTGTTGGGTCATTAACCCAGAACTCTTTCTCCACCTTTGCCTTGCCATAGACAACAAAATATTCACATTATTTTTCATAAAGTGGACGTGATTGTCTCCCTTCTTTCATTCTCAATCACAGGACCCGTTGTGACTCCGGTTCAGCAGTACCGATACAATCAAGAATGGGGTGAAGTTGGTCACACACCAATCACCATTAATAAGAATATGATTCTTACTGAAACTTTTTCATTCAATGGAATGGCCTGTAGAATCTTAAAAGGTGTTTGCAAGAAGTGGCATATACTCTGCGCTATTGCGGCCGTAAGCAAAATAGAGCAAAAATTTTTCTATATAAAGAGATGTTTCTGTATGTCTAATATGTAAAAGGAAATCCTTCTGCTAAGAGTAGTTAAGGGAAAGTAATGGCTGAGTATGGCTACACGAGCGGAGACTACACCACCTCCAGTAGGATGTTTCCACGGACCGAACCCGTCGGCATGAATTACGGGGCTGAGATGTTTTCACGGACCGAACCCGTCGGCATGAATTACAGGGCTGCGAAGGGCCCTGTCACCGTTGATGGCCGCGGAAAAACGCAGCCTGTCATCTATTTCCCAGACAGCTATGGTACAAAACCATTTGTGGAACAACCTGAGCACAAATACAGCTCTCCTGCAAATAGATGGGGTAGGCCTTCAAGCCCAGTTCATGATCGTGATTCCCAGAGAACTGGGGAGTTCTTCACCAAAATCCAAACTGAAGTGAGCCAATCAACCAGGTCTCCCCCCAACAGCACCATGGATTGGCGTCAGCCACCATATTCGACAGGCCACAATGGCAGCAGTGGCTATGGTGGGTATAGTGAGTACAGCAAGAATGATTCCTGGAACAGGCCTAGTGGTAATACCATTAGAAATGACGGTTTCGACGACTACCACCGCAGAAATGATCGTGCCATGGAAGTGATGAACACCAGTGGGGGGTGGGGTAGCAGGCCAAACAGTGGAGGATGGTCTGCAACGTCCGGCTCCTCACTGACCAAACCAACAAACAACATTGGCGAGGCTGTCGAGACTCTGAAGGAAGCTGCCACGTCTACATTTTCACGACAGGGAGGGTCAGCACCGGTTTCAGCAGGGCCTAGATATGCTGAAACCACTGACAGTATGGATGCTGCAAGGCGATATGGGAACTTTAAATTAACTTCTAGGTCACCCAAGAGCGTAGGGTTCTACTGAACACAACATCTAGACTTGATTACACATATATATGGATCTATGGACTATAGCTTCATGAAGCTCCTCAGCTGGAATGCTCTGTGAGTAGAAGGTTTGTTGGAACTTCATCTAGCTAGCTAAACTATCAGTATTGTATGTTTTCCGTTTTGCCGTTCGTTTCAGTGGAATCTCTTTGGTGTCGTAAACAGGTAAGTGGTGCTAATTAATGGCCTTTGATGCTCTGCCATTGCTAGTATAAAATAAGCTTTCCTTGTAAGCAGATTGCAATGAAGTATCTCTCCTTTTTATTTATGGTTTTGTTTCCCTAAGGATTGATTCGCCTCGGATCACATGTGGTTAGTACCCTTACATATCCCTTATGTTTATCTTTTTATCAAAAAGTTGAAGAGATGTAGCATATGATAAGGTAACTATTTTCGAAAACAATTCTAAAATTAGTTTTGAAAACAATTTTTTAAAACTGGTTTTTAATATTTTATATAACAAAAGTTTATTTGTATAATTTTTTTAAATAGGTTTTAAAAATAATTTTATATTTAGTGTTTTATTTTTAATCATTCTACATAATTGTATAATTATTTTTTTAAAATAGTCTTTAAAAAATAAATAAAAATGATATAGAACAAGTAAAAGATATTTTTTGAAAACACCCTATTTTATGTTTTTAAGAATAAAAAACAAATTTTTTTTAATAATAATTACCAAACAAGTCATTAAATTTTGAATAAAAATCAATACAAAGATATCAATTTTAAGATAAAATTTAAAACAACACTTGGAATTTGTTTGCATATTCAACTAAAATTTTAAAATAAGTTATTTTAAGATTTAAGTTTGGCTCTATCATTTATTACGTGGTAATTTTGTTTTAATGAAAAAAGTTAATTTTTTCAATCTTTGTCTTATTGGGAAAATAACTTTTGCAACGTCCAAACCCAATTTCTCAAATAAAATAAAGCCAAATATACTTTTCAAAATTTTTGTTAATTCTTAACTTAAAAATAAATCAAATTACCTAAATTACAAGTAAAATCAAATGTGATTGATAGATGAATTTCCTATAAATTAATAAAGTAGTTGTCTCCATTTCTTAAGCAAATTTAGATCTAAATCTTTTGAATAATCCTTACTAAAATTGAAACCAACAATCTAAGAGTCAATTACTTCAAACAAGATATGATTCCAAAATAAATGTATAAATTTTAAAAATTGAAATAAATATTTGGTCATATATAATTAATATTTTTATCTCATAACTCATTCAACTCTCAACGAAAATAAATTCTTGTCCTATCCCACTAATATATATATATATTAAGAGCTAAATTAGCTAAAGGGCAAATATGCATCAAATAAGTGAGTAGACAAAGAAATTTAACTTAAAACAATTTTTAATATTTCTTATTAACCAAACATAATTGGAAAACTTGATTACTAATTAATTTTTAATTTCATAACTAATTAAATAATTCACCATTATAAACTTGTATCATTGTCATTTATTTTAGCATTTAGAGACATTTGGAAATATTTTAATTTAAGTTAGTAGGGTTTTTTTTTTTCAAAAAAAAAATTCTTAATTTTTAAATATCTTATCTTAATTGTATAAAATAATAATGTAATAAATTTTGGTATTTTGAGATATATGAAAATATAATAAATTAATTTTTTAATTATCATTTTTAAATATATAAAATAAAATAAAAATAACTATGTTTTCAGTATATTTTTATTAACTATATAAAAATAAAAAATAAAAAATTACTTTTATAAGGATAAAATTTGTTTATTTAATTGGTAAACAACAATATTAAGATATTATTAAAATTAAGTCATTTAACACTTAATAGTTCTAACATTAACAAAAATAAATAACTTAAATAATTAATTTGGTCGACTTAAGTTAAATTAAGATATATTTAGATTTGATAAAAAATAAAATAAAATACGTCATCTTAGTTATAAAAAAAAAAAAAACAAAATAGATGAACCATCCGTAAGTGATGTAATTTTAACAATAGCTAAAGACTTTTAGCAATTAAGGAATAAATAAGAAATTCTTCTTTTTATTGTTTCTATTATTTTATAAATTTATTTTTCTTATTATATAGTTATTCTACACTAGCTTTAATTTATCTTATTTGAAAGTGAGTTCCTTAATGGAGCAGTCTCAATGCCATGGTGAAGGATTATTTTTAGGAAAAAATATTATTAAAAAATATAAAAAATAATCTATTTATATATAGACTAAGCAATAAGTTAGTGAGGATTCTCATTTTTCTTGGAAAAAACACACCAACTCAACATGTATCAAAACATGGGGTTATTGAGAACATGGAGCTAAACACCATTCTAAACCAAGGTAACTAAACTACCATTACTAACTAAGCTGAAAATTCCTAGAGGAGTTTTGTGAACCCATTTGCAACTTAGTTAATTGAAAGAACATCTTGAATAAAATGATGGTGCTGCTCAATGTTCTTTTTTATTCCATTAAAAACATGTTTCTTTGTCATAGAAATTGTTGTCTCAATGTATTAGAAATTCATAGCATACATATTGTTAGTTGAATTTTACAGAAATATCGAAAATATTATATAAACATTCAAAAAAAAATGGTGAAATGGAAAATTTGAAATTGATCATTTTTCCCATTTAATTTGAAATTTTTTTGTGTGCTATTGCTTGAAACCTTTTTTTTAAAAAAAAATAATTTTCATCACATTTTTTTTAATGAGATTTGTAACTAAAACCCTCTTTATCAAAATTAATGCATTTTTGGCAAGCTAAAATCATGTTCAAAGTCTTTTAGCCGTTCAAAAATTTTAAGAAATAGTATTCAACCATTTATTTTTATTTTCTAAAATATTATTTACTTTCTCAACAGAAGTTTTAGCCTTCTTATAAGTTTCAAAATTTTATCAAACTCATTTTGAAGATAAGAGATTGTCCTTTTAAGAGAAGAATGTTCTAAATCATTATATAATTCTACAAAAGCCTGTGCAACTTATCATAGTTTTGAATTAAAATTTGCATTATCTACTTTTTCTTTAATATCCATGAAGCATGTGTTGACCATGTTATTTGCATTTTTTTTTTATTCAATCTTTTTCACTTGTACTCTAGCTATACAACCGTCATTGTTTTCTTCTTCCTTTTCTTAACTTCATTTAAAGGAGAGGATAATTTTGTTTGATGTGATTCATCTTCTTTAATAAGTGGTATACCTTCGTCTTTTTCTCCATTTGAGGATGTTGTCTTTGGTTGAAGTTTTCTATTTCACTCTTTTCGAACTTTATAATCTTCTTTAAATTTCTTCCCAATGAAATCAAGATCTTCATCTTTTTCACTTTCCTCATTATCATTGAGGCTTTGAATGCAATGTTCTTATTAATTCTTGTTGTTTTCAACTTCTTAATGACTTTTTCACTATGATCTCATGAGTCATAAGCGATTTAACAAGTTCTTTAACTAGGAGCTCTATGATATCCTTAACCTCTTATATATAATAACTTTGGCCTCCCTTTGCTTTGGTTGAGACCTTAGAATCTTCATTATTTTCTTGAATTTGGTGTAGACTTTCCTTAAGAATTGTAGACCATTTACGATGCTGGTAAACCTAATGAACATCTCAATAGTAGTCTCGTTATTCTTTATCTTTAAAAATCATAATTATGCATATGAAGGTTAATTATAGACATTTTTATTTGATTGATGCCCTTTTAAGTAGCCTTAAATAACCTTCATATATATTTAGTTGATCCATAATGACAAACTCTAGTACAATCATTTCTATTTATGACATAATACAAGTAATAAATAGCCTTTGGATTTAATTGAGCCGTACTCTTATCATGCTAGGTTTGAGGAGTAGAAACTTATTGTAATTCTAGTAGGCATATGAGGACCATTTTGAATGACTTATCATCACTCGTGGTCAATTAATTTTTAAAACTAAGTCATTTTATTTTTCCAATAACTACAATTGTTAGACTAAAGTCCGATTAACCTTAGTTTTGATTTTATAATTGAAAAACAAGTTTTAGAACTAATGGTTCTATTCTAAATATGATTAGACAAGAAGATTTCTTAAAAGACAATCGATGAGAACTCAAACTCGACACTTTAATAGCTCTAAAGAGTTTATTTAAGTGCATTAATTAAGGTACTCAAAACTAATCCAATGCGTGCTTTTATTGTTAATGTCTGAGCCTTTTTATATTGGATGATTTTTACAAGTATTTTGTAGGTTTTAAGGTGTGGTAGAATTACTTTGGAGGGCTTTGAAAATGTAAGAATGCCGAATGATGAAAGAAGGAACTTGATAAATAGTTGGTGCACTTATTTAATGTGTAGGGCCGCATCAGGCTCACTGGCATGCATTAACAAGGATGTCGCCCGAAAGGACCCCGGTCTTTTGGATGCTATAAAAGCAGGCTCCCAAATTAAAGAACCCGTTGAGGTCTTTCATGATGCAAAAGCTTCATTCCATGATTCAGTGACAGGACTCCAAACGTCTTTTTTTATCTGTCATGCAATTGCACACTTCCTTCTGCACAGGTCCAAGGAGCGCACCTCACACTGTGAATCAAACTCACATTGTGCACCTCTTTCCTTGAATTAAGCTGCGCTCCTCCCCTGCAATTTAAGTTGTGCACCAACTTAAATTGCGCAATCCATTTGCCACTACTTATACATGCGCAATCCATTTGCCACTCCAAGCTGCACACCCACCAAAGTTGCGCAAAAGCTTTCCATGCTGATTGCACAGAAAAAACATCTGTACCTTTTTCCCTTATGCTGATTGCAAAAGCCTCCAATGCAAAGAGTCCTTCAATGTACACTTGAAATTAAAATTGAAGGTATTAGTGAATCTGAACACCTTCTCAAGTGTTCTCCTAACACTCAAGTAATACACTCGCACATAAAGTATAAATGAATAGTAGCTTGAAGAAGCACAAGAATTAGTCTAGATCACTGACAAATGTAAGAGAAAAGATAGATAGATAGTCATGAGGATGCAATCAATAGGGAATGCAAGTTGGGAGTAATTGCACTCAAGTATTGAAAGATCCGAATAAATTCTCACTAATGATATTTAGGCTATAAGTAATTCATAACTGAAGTTTAGATGTTATAAATATGAGATTTTTGCACAACATAATACAATACATCAGTTTGGAGATGATAAGAAAAGTAAAGAAGAAACCGTGAGGAATTGCTGAAGAATTTGATAATTTGGTAATAGAAGTAATGTGTATTTTATTGTTTCTTTTCAAAAATTTATACAAGAATGCATTTGGGAATTATAAAAAGAAATAAATAACAAATATCCTAAAATTAAAGAAATGAACATTATTTCCTAAATTAGGAGAATCAAATATTGTTAATATTTGATTGCTCTTGATTTATTTAAAATAAATATCCTAAATTAAGAAAATAAAATATTATTAATATTTTATTGCTCTAAATTTATGGAAATATTGACTAAATGGATACTTAATATTTTTTGTGTCCTACCATTTTATACTCCTGTGTCATTCTGTGTCCATGTCCTGTCATTTTGTGTCTTGTCATTATATGTCTTCTTTTATTCTTTCCCTTAATTCACCCCTCAAATTGGAGTGGAATGAATATGAACTCCCAACTTGTCTCAAAACTTGGTGAAGACATCCGTGTGTGTGTATAACAATAGGATTCACTTGAATCTAAAATTATGAAATTAAAAAATTCAACAGGATTTTATTTTCATTTATTCACTTTTTAAATAAATGATACGAAGTTTTAGAAAATAGAAATTTCTAAATATTTTTTTTGTGCTTCATTTTATTATTTACTAATTTATAGAAGTTCGGATTCCTTTTTCTATATTTTTTTAAATTAGTGAGTCAAGACCCACTTTTTCCTATATTATATTATATATATTAATAATTGTAACACACTAGAAATGGTGAAACCTCTTTGCCCTAAATTGAAATTTCTACCTTCTCAACCATTCCAACTATGACTATGTTGTTTAAATAAAAACTTATGAATGCTCTAAGAATATTTTCTCTCCTCTATTTTGGTAGTGAGTAATTGATTATGTCCTTAAAGAGCTACTATGATTTTGGCTTTATCATAAGCCATATGAGAATGGACAATATATATAATAGTAACGCATAGAAAGGGTGAAACCTCTTCCCCTTAAATTGGGAAATTTTTGCCTTCTCAACCATTCCAACCATGATTATGTTGTCTAAATAAAACTTGTGCATACTCTAGGATCATTTTTTCTCCTTCATTTTGATAGTGAGTAATTGATTATATCCTTGAAGAGTTGCCACGATTTTGGCTTTGTCCTAAGCCAGGTGTGAATGGACAAACTTTGTCTTGGTCTGAAATTGGCTTTGATTGCATCGAGATGTTACATATATTTTTTAAGTCTCTTAAATATTCTTTTAAGAACTCTTTTTTTTAAAGAAGCAATTGCTCTTTCAGAGAAGTTCATACCTCATATACCGTGTTAACACCAAGGATCGTGCTAAAAACATCTTCTTTCATTGTTCCAATAATTCATGAAGTGATAAATTTGTTATTGTTGATCATATTGCAGGATAGAACATTTGCTCTTCTCATCATTAATTTCTTTAGCAAGTTTCCCCACCTAAGAGATATTAGAGAACATCAATGTCATAAACAATGATTTGATTTTGCCATAGTAGGAATTTTGTGGTGTTTAGCTTGATTGAAATCAAACTAGAAATAACACAAATGAAAGGCTAGAACATTGAAGCCACGAAGTAAGTTAAAAAATTCATGGTGTTTAGCTTGATTGAAATCAAACTAGAATGAATATTATTGATGGAAAGACTAGAACACTAAGGATTTTTTTTTAAAAAAAAAAATTAATAAGACGAAGACATGGTTTGTGTGGATGGGTCGACCCTTTTAGAGCATTTGACTACCTTTGGAGAAAACCAATAGATACAAGGTGTATTTTATTATTTCTTTTCATCAATCATAAATTTATACAAGAATGCACAGGGAATTATAGAGAAAAATAAATAATAAATATCCTAAAATTAAGGAAATAAATATTATTTCCTAAATTAAGAGAATAAAATATTATCAATGTAATGCTCTTGATTTATTTAAAACGAATATTGTTTTAAGAGAATCAAATATTATTAATATTTTATTGCTCTAAATTTATGAAAATATTGACTAAATGGATGCTTAATATTGTGTATGCGTCCTGGTATTGTCTGTGTCCTACCATTATATGTTTTGTCTCCTGTCATTCTATGTTTTGCCGTTATGTGTACTTTTTTATTCTTTCCCCCAGTAATTGCATCAAGAAAATGGACAGGATCATTAGGAAAACATTTGCAGGCCCCAGTTGAGGGAATCACATCCAAAAAAGATGAGTATGTTGGAAATTAAATCTGACAATGATGAAGGCAGTGATTTTGGTCAGTCAAAGACGGGTAACATTTGATAAAGAGAAAAATCTCTAGAACTCATACAAGGCCCTTCAAAGATTCAAATTCTATTGAAATATAGTAGAGTGCAGACTCTGAGGGTAGAAAAATAGCTGGTTTTTACTGAAAAGCAAATACTATTTCATGAGCCAGCACTTTTTAATTTTTTGGTTCCTGCCTTGCCAAAACAGAATGGAACATTCAAATTACAATTCATGGAGTCAAAAGTAATTCTCTTACTTTTCTTTATTCTGTAGTGATTGCTGCACAACCTGCTTTGCAATCATGAAAGGGCCAGTTGTAACTACAAGGCATCTCCTTCACCTTAGCAGAACCGGTAAAATCAAGGAATATGTAATGGAGGTCGCACACTCCATGGATTAGTAGAATATGATTCTTGTGGAACTTCTTATCGGATGGGAGGGCCCTAAGAATCTTGAAAGTGGGAAAAAGCAGCATACAATCCTTCTATCATGTTATGTAAGGAATTCAGCATAATTAATTTCTCTATATAAGAAGATAGTGTGGCAAGTTGCATGTATGAGAAGAAACTCATTTTATTAAGACTTCTTTGAGGGAAAAACATCTTGGTGAATCAGGCAATGGCTCATGAGTATGGCTACTGGAACGGAGGCCGCAGTGATGGAGGCTACAGCGACGGAGGCTATACCACCCACAATGGACCGCGGGAGGAGGAGTGGAGAAAAGGCGCTGGAAATGGGCATGCTGATCATGTATGCCGCCCAGTCATTGTTGATGCTATGGGAAGAAAAAGGCCTATAGTTTGCTTCAATCCCATCAGTAACACAGAGACCTATGTTGCACAAACTGAAACAATTGTCTTCCGCACTCCAGCTGTCACAGAGTACAGATTCAGCGCTCCTGGAAGGGTGGGTGAGCACAAATACAGCTATCCTGTAAGGGAGGAGGAATACAAGCTTGGCTCTCCTGGAAGGGTGGATGAGCAGAAATACAGCTATCCTGTAAGGGTGGAGGAATACAAGCATGGCTCTCCTGGAAGGGTGGATGAGCACAAATACAGCTATCCTGTAAGGGTGGAGTACAAGCCTAGCTCTCCTGGAAAGGTGGACGAGCACAAGTACAGCCACCCTGTAAGGGTGGAGGAGTACAAGCATAGCCCTCCTGCCAACAGATGGGGTAGGCCTTCGAGCCCAGTTCATGACCGTCCTCCCGAAGTCGAGCAATTCATCACTAAAATCCAAACTGAAGTTAGCGAAGTACCCACCAGGCATGGCCCCCTCACTGCCATGAACTGGCGTCAGCACCATAATCCCCCCAAAGCTCTTAATGGCACCGGCGGCTATGGCGAGTATGGTAACTACGGCAAAGACGATTACTGGAACAAGCCAAATAGTAATATTATAATTCGAAGTGACCCTTCTGATGGTGATGATGACTATTACCACAGAAATGATGGCACCAAGGAACCAACTATCACGAACAGCAACGGCTGGGGTGGTCGGCCAAAACAGGCAGAGTGGGCTACACCCCCCGGCAGCAAGCTGACCAGACCAACAAGTGACATAGGAGCAGCGGTGGAGATTCTGAAGGAGGCTGCCATGCCTTCATCTGGACAGCCTGTTCGGTTCGCAACACCAGCTCCTACCGTGCCTAAATACGCAGAAACCATTGACAGCAAGGAAGCCGCAAGGCGATATGGCAACTTCAAACCAACTCCTAGGCCAGACTTGACCGGAGGGACAATCATTGACAGCAAGACGGCCCAGGAAAAGTATAAGGGCGCAAAAGTCTGACCACAAGCTTGCAGACATACAGGAGTCTCCGGGATAATTATAGGTTTTGCTGGGACTTCATCTAGCTATACTTTCTACCGGTGTGCCTGTTTTCTCCTTTGTTGTTCATCTCTGTGGAACTATATATAGATAAATATGGTGTGGTAATTAATGGCATTTTATGCCTTGATGTTACTGATAAAATAAGCTTTCTTTGTAAGCATGCAGTTTGCAATATATTAATTTACTAAGTATCTTTTCTTTTTGTATATAGATTTTTTTCTCTTTTTTTTTTTTAATTTCCTTATGTCAATGGTTATGGTGATACATTCTTGAACTTCGATGTTAATATTAATATTTGTCCACTTCAAATTGAAGTTAGAAATGAATTTTTCCGATAAAGTAAACTTAATGGATCACTAAAAATGTAATTGGTTGAAAAGTTACTTATCAAAAAAGCCAAGTATTTTGGCTTTTTTTTTTTTTTAACTTAATTCATTATAGTTATATTTGTTAATATCAATATATTGCTTTTAATGAAATAAATAAATAAATATTTTATTTTTTTTATTCAAACACTACCTTAATTGTATTAATGAATAATTGGACCCAAATACTAATTTCCATGATGGTGCATAATACAAATTGATCAAGAATTAAATTAATTTTTCTTTGACATTAAACTCAAAAGATGTAGGGCACCTTGTATTATTATATATAGCATGACCTACATAATGATATTGGGTTTAATAATTGTTATTAATTTTAGGTATATTTACAAAACTTGCTGTGGTGTTTATTTTTTTGATTTTTTTTATTTCATTAAAAACAATTTATTGATATCAATCAATATAACTAAATTAAACCTATTGATAATAAACTCAGTTTAATTATATTAATTTATTAATATTAATAGGTTACTTTAAGTGGAATAGAAAAAACTAAATATTTTAATTTTTTCTATTCGGTTAAAAACAAACATAATCACATGTTAATTAGGATTGTGCGAAACTACTATTAATGATTATAAACCAATGAACATATTCTCATATGAATTATAATATAATAATCTCTTCAAATCATATATGAATAAAGGAGGATATGTTCTTGATAAAGATCATATACTGTAGAAATGACAACAATATGGTTCTTTGCTCATAAATGATATGAATATGTTGTTGAGACAGCCTATCACACATTGTGGAAGAATGTATTCTCCTTGTCACTAATACAAAACCCAGAAAATGAACACATGCAGCTGATCATGGGTATACTGTACGTACAAACAAGAATAATATATTCAAACAGCCAGTAAGAGTATAATTCTTGGAAATATTTAGCAAGTGGGAGGCCTTGGAAACACAAAAAATTGTGGAAGAATATGATTTCAAAAATTGTATGAATATATTTTGGTATAAATTGTGGTAGAATAAAATCTCTTGGAATTTTTAAAAGTATTAATCTACCATGATATTGACAAGAGTATAATATTTATGCCCAGAAATGAAGAACATACACGTAATAAAATTTACACTCAATAGATAAACAAGAATATTTTCAAATGATCACCAGAAAATTAAAGAGGGACGAAATTAATCTATATTGATAAGAATAATGGAATGTCACATGAAGTGTTGTAAGACAGCAAGATCAAGCTTATGGTCTTCAATCACCACCCATAGTGTGGATAACCTAGAAATAGACAAGTACCCAAGAAAGTTCACATTTGATAAAGATTAGTGCTCCTGCAATGGAAGGATTTTGAGGGACTTCATGAATTAGCTTGTGTTGGATTGTCAAACCCGAATCAGTATTATTGCGCTTAGATGTTGGGTTGAATTGCTTGGTCAGCTTGCAGGAGTTGAAAGCCTCCTGAATAAAAAATTTTATGTGATGATTGATAAGTTTGCTCTTATTATATATTTTAACCCTTTTTATTTTAGGGTTTTGTTTTCTAGAGAATCAATCGTAATTGAAAGTTTTTTTCAAGAATTTCATCATTGTAACTCTTCTCATTCATTTTTATTAGTGGATTGTTGAGTGTTGGTGCATTCCATAAATGTAGGAATCATATTGATCGTCAAACCATGTTAAAAATTTTGTCTTCTTCTTTACTTTCTACTAGCATGTGTGCGTGATTTGTTTAACAGCCCGACAAATCTTAGTACTCTATGGCCAAACCATATACTATGCTACCATGGTATACGATGTTAGCCCTTCACCTAACATGGAACCAGTCACAGCTTTAGTTAATTAACTGGAGTTTTGGGTTAGTTTCTTCATGTATTTGATCTATTTATTATATCTATATCTATATATATATATATATATATATATATATATATATATATATATAAATACACACACGCACAGGTGACTTCCTTGAAGAGTGATATATAGAGTCACAATCATTTAACAAGCACCTAGGAGCCATATCTATGGACTGTAGGTACATCAAGCCCCTCTTGAATGCTTTCTCTGGGAGTGGTTTGTGGTGGGAGTTTATCTAGCCACCATAAATGTGATGTTCCTCTTGTTGTTCATTTCAGTTGGACCATACATGTTTTCATCTGTAAGCAAGTCTTGCCAGATGTGTTTTCCTTGTAAGCTGTTACCTCTAATTTTTTTCTAAATGTATTTCCTCACATATTCATGAGAGGTTTTGAGTGTGATTAATATGTATGAGAAAGTCTTTCAGGAGTCATTTGCAGGGAAGCATCCCCACAGAAATTGAGTAATGGTTGTCATCAAGTGATTAATGTCGATGAAGATGGAAGAAAAATGCCTATCATTTCTTTCAATCCCAACCATAACACAGAGCCCTATTCTACGAAAACTGAGACGGTCAAAGTAGAACAGGTTCATGCACCCAGCTAGCTCTATCATGAAGGTGGAGCCAGTACCGCAGGATTATGAATCAGTTGTCAGCAATAGATGGGGTAGGCCTGGAGCTCAGCTAATGATCAGACACAGAAGCCCAACAGCTTCATCACCAATTCAAGTTAGAGTCAACCCACCAAAGCTGGCCACATCGATGGGATGCCTTATTCCACTGGTTGTGGCTGCACCACTGACGATGGAGGGTGCGGTACTGAATTCAGCAAGCTCCATTACTGGACCAAGCCAAGTGCTGAAATCATTCCTAATGACAACTTTGACTATTATTTCCATGGAGCTGAGAGCATCATAGGTCACTGCTGTGGAACTCCACGAGAAGCCTACCAATACTGCACCAAATTCCCTGATTAAAGTAACAATCAACAGAGTTCAGTTAACTCTAGAAGAAGCAGCAAGCTAGGTTACATGGATAGCAGAGAGTTATATTCATCCATAATATATCCATCTGAAGTTCTTCAAAGTGGGGAAAAGTCTTGAACAGCCAACTTTTCTTACTAAACATATGCGGAACTAATTTTCAGTGGAAAAAATACTCACTTTTAACCATTAGAGTAGTTTGGGAAGTGATTTTGGTAGAAGTGATATTTACTGTAATTTTCATTGGAAATAATACTCACTTTTAACCATTAGAGTAGTTTGGGAAGTGATTTTGGTAGAAGTGATATTTTCTGTGTGTTTGGGAGTGTTTATCCGAAATGTTTTTAGTAAAAATATTGTTTCAAGAAGTGTTTTTAGAAGAATCACTCTTAAAAGTGCTTTTCCAAAAAACTCTATAAGTAATTTTTCAATAGTATAGGTGATTCTTCGTATTTTTAAAAGCGTTTCTTAAATTTTATCAAACACTTATTTTAAAAAAAATACTTTTTAAATTAAAAGTGTTTCATAGTAATTCGAACGGACTCTTATGGCTTGTGGCTTGTGGCTTGTTTGATAATTGTTTTTAAGAACAATTATGAGAAATAGAACCGATATCTGATTTTATAAAACAAATGTTTGTTTGAAACCTAAAATGTTTTTAATCTGTTTTTAACATTTTAAATATGTTTTAAAAATATTTTTTATATTTAGTTTTTTATTTTTAATTATTTTACATATTTGTATAATCATTTCTTAAAACTATCCTAAGAAAATAAGAAAAAACAATCAAAAGATATTCTAACACCCTATTTTCTATTCTTATGAACATAAAATAGATAATAGTTTTTTGTTATCAAATATGTTTTCAGTATTTTTTGTTCTAGAGAACAAAAAATTGTTCTAAAAAATAGTTCTCAAACACTCTTTAATCTCTAATATTTTTTATTAGTAACTCGATTAGAAATTGTTTTAGGGAGAGTAAGTGTTTGGATATAAAAAGGAAAAAAAAATGGAAAAGTGGTATAAGGTGTGTTAGATAGAAAATTTTGAAAAATATGTTACTTGCTTTTATATTTTCAATGCAAATGACAATAACACATCTTATTTCATAAAATTCTTATCTCATAAGGTATGAACTCTTATTGGCATACCAACATTATCATCTTTTATATGTGTGTGTATATATATATATATATATATATTCTCAATGATAGAAACTTTTAAAATATAAAAAAAAAAAAGAAATTTGAGATTTTCAAATAATAGAATTCTTTAAAAATTTGTTCATATGAAAATTCCTTTTTGTCAGAAAATATTTAATCATAAATAATTTTATAAATACTCGTTCTAAAATATGTTAATATAGATGAAGTTAAAAATGTTATTAATTTTTGTGATTAAGTATTATCGTAAACAATAAATTAATAAATACTTTGATGAGAAAATAATTTGTCATCAAAAGTAAAGGTTTTTATAATTTAAAATTTTATTTGTTTGTGATGTGACATTATTACCATAAAATAATTATTATAAATAATAAATATATTTTTGAAAAAGGACCGAGGGTTTGGTGAATAAAACTATTTATTATTAAAAATTGAAAATTAGTGACAAATAATTTTATCTCCAATATATATTTATTTTGCCATTAAAAAAAAATTCCTCCACACGGCGAGAACAACAATTTTGACATCAACTCTCCAATGGTGAAATATTTTATGACAAAATTTCATCTTCGTAGCGTATGATTCATAATTAGTAACAAATTTTTAGTCATTAAAAAAATGATCACTAAATCTCACATTTGTTGGAGTGCTTCCACACTCATCCACCACCAAACATCGACAATTGTTACGGCTAATAAAGATTTCAATCACCATAGAACAACATTTTTGTCACGATCTTCCCGTCATCCATATGTTCAAGTATCACTTCAAAATTATAGTGTGAATATATAATTATTTCAATAAAAGTTGGGAATTAACATTTACAAATGCCTAAAACCTATTTTCTGACTCCACCGGTGTACACA
The DNA here is from genome assembly GCF_030704535.1 of Vitis vinifera. NCBI lineage: Eukaryota > Viridiplantae > Streptophyta > Magnoliopsida > Vitales > Vitaceae > Vitis > Vitis vinifera. The sequence continues at coordinate 5,831,601 of NC_081818.1, read as the reverse complement.
ACTAAGCAAAGAAAAAAAATATTAATCATTGAGTTTTTCTTTCTGACAATAGAACTTTACTTTATTTTCCAAAAAATGTGTTTATGTAACCTAATGGCAAGTGTAAAGAAGAAAATCACAAGGCCCTGATAGGCTTTAGCATTTCAAGCCTGTGGTCACTCAAGACTGAAACCAGCCTCATGCCCAAGCATAGCTCTATCCCTGATCAGTACAACAAATATGGTTTTTTTTTACTACAAAGCAATTTATGACTAAAAGATTTATGCCATGCAAAACTTTTTGTGACAAGTTCATGCTTATAAATTTGTGGACTAGTTTTTTTTCTTTTAATCACAAGAATGATGTTTGTTGCAAAATACTTAATATACCTTATATTTTGGGTGTTATATTTAAAGTGTAGTTTGGTCCCGCTTCTAATGTTGCTATTTTAAAAACTAAGAATATAAGAGTCTATTTTTCTGTGTGATTTAAAAACAGTTTTTTGTATTTAAAAATTGAAAATTGTTTTTAAAAATTTATAATATTGTTTGGTTGTTATTCTTTGGAAACAATTTTTAAAAACAAAGTAAAATAGAGAACAATTTTTAAAGAATAAGTATGAATTGTTTTTATCAGTTTTTAAAAAACAAAAGAAAAATATGGGCCAATTTGACCATATTTTCTTTTAAATTGTTTTTAAGTAAAAGGATAAAAAATAGTTTTTAAAAACAAGTTTCAAAAAACATGACCAAACAAATCCTAAGAGTTAGTTTGATCATGTTTTTTGAAACTTGTTTTTAAAAAAACCAGTGAAAACAATTTTTACTTATTTTTAAAAAACTATTATCTATTTCACTTTGTTTTTAATCATTGTTTCCAAAAAACAATGAAAAACAACATTATGAATTTTTAAAAACAATTTTATATTTTTAAAAAGAGAAAATTGTTTTAAAATCAAACAGCCAAATAAACTCTAAATATTTTTTAATTATATTTTTAACTTGGGCTTTGGGATCACAAGGTTCTATCTATATAATATCGAGTTATATAAAAGATTTTAATACATATATATATAGTTAGTTAGTTAGTAGGGTTCTTTTCCAAAAGTGGGAAGCTGCGAGAGATATAGGGATTGATACCCTACATCTCCACTAGTCCCACTAGACCATCCAAGTAAGACCAAACTCACAAACCTTACAATCTTTCTTATAGTGGCCTACTTTACTACACCTAAAGACTCTTGAGATACCAAGGTTCTTTGTACACTTTGGTATGATCCAAGCCAAATGATTCCACTTTTCATCACTCAATTTTTCCAACGTTTCTTAGGAAACCTTAATTATGTATCAGAATTCCTTAAGGGCTTCTAAAGGGGGTAAATTTGGGGACATGTTGCAAAAACTTGCTAAAAGTCTTGTCTTAAGAGATCCTTGTTAATCTCAAATTCTTGACTTACATTGTTAATCATTTGTGAATATGTGGGAGAAATATTTGGTGATTTATCTTGTTGTGATCCTTAAATAGACTCTTTTTCCTCAATGTAAAAGAGTCTAGCTAGGTTGGTGTAACTCTTGACACCTGTTAGCTTAATATTCTTAAGATTCACTAAAGTGGATCATTCCTCCATCCTAGAGGTTCTTATTAGGATAGATGAGCTTGATGCTTTGGAAATCTCATAATCTGAAATTCTAAGATTACTAGAATGTCTAAAAGAGTTGGAGAAAACCAAATCTCCTCCTCCATCTAGATATTAAATGATTTGTTCAATTCTCTCAGATCTTTGTTCTATGGCTGGAACAACATTGGTGAAATGCTATGATTATGGAAATTCAACTTCATTCCATAGGATTTTCTTAAGGATGATAAAGTTGGACTTATGGACTGAGTCTAATTGAAAGAGAATAGTTTCTCCCTTAAGGCTGGTGCACAATGCTCCAGAACCAACGCTTGTGGTCATACTCTTATAGGCAAATGTTGTAATGATGGAAACATGATTGTTTCCTTCCTTCAACTTAAATCCATGAGTCTTAACATGAAGGATAATCGAATCAAGGATGTCGACATCAATCTTGTCTGGACTGCTCCAATAATAGAATCTCGGTAATCAAGATGTCTATTATCCCTTAAACACAAGACAATTAAGGTGTTTAAGCCTATTCTTGTCAAAGGCTTCGCTACTACTTGGATCATACCAAAGTGTATGAAGTTGTAATCTTTCTTATGTCCCTCTATACATCTACTATCCAAGAGTCTTATCACTTGATCTCCTAGCTCTAGGCTTATGATTTGCTCAAGTGTCTTAATGGTGTAATCTATGCAGAACTTAAAGGTTTTTTTTTTATAAATTTCTTGATTAGATACCTTGGGTAATCTCCAATCATCTAACCCATTTTGAGTCTTAGGATAATTGATCTTTTCACTATTTAATACAACTTCTTGAGAATCTATGGATTTCCTAAACATGGTTCAAAAAACCGAATCCATCTTAAGGTCTTAATCTAAAGCCTAATAGCAGATTGACAAACCTAAGTAAGTAATCACCCAAAAAATCTTGCCCTAACAGCGCCTGACCTTGGCTAACAACGGGCACAACCTGGGATCTCCTTTAGGCACATTGCTACTTCCTAGGATAGATTAAAAACTTAAAATAAACACAACTTCCCTTCCCGTGATCTTTGTTGGAGAAAACCAAATCTCCTCCTCCATCTGTGTAACAACTCGTACCCAATTGCGTAGATATTGTTCACTTTGGACTCAAATGAGGCTTCACGGCTTTAAAATGTGTCTACATGGTTAAGAGGAGTCCATAGCCAGAAACTTTCCCCCCTATCCAATGTAGGATGTCACAAACACTCACTGATACAAACACAACATCCTCGTTGTATGCCATGAGATTATGGTGCCAAATTAACAAGCACCCCATAAGGGACCAAACAAACCCCCACACTGGGGTTGGGGATCGGCTCGATACCATTTGTAACGACCCGTACCCAGTTGTGTAAATATTGTCCGCTCTAAACCTGAAAGGGCCCTTATGACTTTAAAACGCATCTACATGGTTAAGAGGAATCCATACTTATATACTGTCAGGAACTTTCCCCCCTATTCGATGTGAAATGTCACAAACACCCCCCCATACAAACACAACGTCCTCATTGTGTCCCATGGGAATGTGGGGCCAAACAAACAAGCACCCTCTACAAGGCCAAACAAACTCCCACATCGGGGTCGAGGATCGGCTTTAATAACATTTATGATGACCCGCACCTAACTGTATAGATATTGTCCGCTATAGCCTCAAAAAAAATCTTACGGCTTTAAAACGCATTCACATGGTTAAGAGAAGTTCATACTTATATAGTGTCAGGAACTTTCCCCTTCATTCGATGTGAGATGTCACAATCTGGGTATTGAACGATTTGTTCAATCCTCCTCTTAGATCTTTGTTTTATGGTTGGAACATCATTGGTGAAATGCTATGAATCTGGAAATTCATATATATATTATCATCCATGTGATTTTCCACTAAAAACATAAATTTTGTGACAAAATATGAAATTTATTAAATTTATAAAATAAAATAAAAATCTATGTACTTACCATAAAAATATTGTAGAATGTGACTTTTGTTCATAACCAAAAGAAAATGATATTTAAAACTTATAAAAAATATTTGTTACAAAGAGATATCATGGTTAAATGTGATTTTAATAACTAACATAGATTTCATACTAAAAGTTGATGGAGTTCATAGATGTCATATTTTTTGCCATAAATACAAATTTGGTCTTTTATAAAATTATATAAGTTAGGTAGTGTTTGTTTCTTACCTAAATAGAAAAAATCAAAATATTTAACTTTTTTCTCATTCAAGTAAAAATAACTTATTGATATTAATCATCATAACTAAACTAAACTTATTGATAACAAGTTCACTTTAGTTATATTAGTCGATATCAACAAGTCATTATCTTTAGTTTTAAAAAAAATTTAAATATTTTGAATTTTTCTATTTAATCAAAAAAACAAACATCACTTTATTGACATAAATAAGCATCATAATTAAATATGACTTTTTACCCATCAATATAAACTTTACAATAAACCATTTTGAAAAATTATGTGCCCCAAATAAAAACCATGACTAAATATGAATTTTCATAACAACCACAAAGTTTATAAATAAAAAAAAAGTTAATTCAATTCACCTCCCCTAAGGTTTTTGTTAAATACATTTAGTCCTCATAGGTTTGAAAATTCATCATACACCTCCCTTATTTTGATTGAAATGGGAGGTGGGTGAAAATAAGAAATGAAAAAAATAAGGGAAGTATTTGATGAAATTTCAAACCTATAGGGATTAAATGTATTTAGCTTAAACTTTAAGAGAGGTGGATGAAATTAATCCAAAAAAAGAATTATTTTTGACACCAAAATAAAAATAATGGAAAAAAAAGTCTATTTCAACTACAATAATACCTTGCTGGCAAAAATTCTTCTCATCACAAAAGGTAAACATTGTTGTGGTGATTTGCACTAGACTTAATACTTGAAAAGGGAAAAAAATGAGCAAATAAAGGATCAATATTAAGACACATAAATAATGTACAAGACACCTAATCCTGCATGGTATAAAAAGAAAATATGCATGCATATGAAAGGAAGAAAATCTGTGAATGGATTGTGGTTTTGAACCTATTCATCACTAACCAAACAACCTTCCTTTTTGTACAAATATGCTACCAGGTTTCAGTTCCTTACCATCATAGGTGAATAGATACCAAATATATATATATATATAATGTACACACACGTATATATATATATATATATATATGAACCCTAGCTGATTGCCAAACTAACTAATCAGAAATGGAGAAAGCTTCACTGAAGGTGGTATTCATGGCAGTCCTACTAGTTATTGGATGTGGTAAGCATCTATATTTGCTCTTCCATGCACAGATTTTTCTGTTGATTTACAATGTACTTATATCACATAATGGAAAAGAAGTGGAGTTATGAATATATTATTTGATGAGTAATAATGGAAAAACTGTTGGCAGGTCTGCAGTTGAGAGTTGAAGGAAGGTTAGAGAAGGGAGCTCAAAATGAAGCCATGGTGGGAGCCACCCGTCCAATGGAGGAAAAAAAAGTGCAGTGCAGAGTCCCCAATGACTGCATCCAAATCTGTCATGGCTGCCAGGTGAACAAGTGCACTGCCGGCCTTTGTGTTTGTGGCTGTTAACAACTGACCAAAAAAATAAATATATATATATGTTATGACAACTCCATTAATGTCTTGGTGAATAAGGGTGGTTCCATGCATGTTCGTCATTGGCATGTACTCCATCTTTGTAATAAGTAATGGAAGCTAATAATGGTATTGCTTTTACTATTTTGCCAAGTTTTGTGATTTTGATGAAAGGGTGAGGATCATATGGGCCATATTCTAGTTGATGAAAGTTTCCACAATTGATTCTCCAGTCTTGCTTGCCTTTCTTAGCTGAAAATTTTCTAAGTCATAAATTAGATAGAGGATTGAAAATAAGAAATTTATTCCATTCCTTATTCAACTTTTTTTTTTTTTTGGAGAATTATGTTTTGGGTGTAGATGGGCCTCCAAATTAACAAAAGGTCCATGTAACTCTTCAAATTGAGCCCAAGACCCGATAAAAGTATGGAAATTGAGTTGAAGGATATCATCCTTCAGTATTTCCAAAAATGCCCTTTGTTGATTTTGAGAAAAAAAATTAATATTTTTGAAAAATACTTTTATTTAATTTAATATTTTTTATTTAATTTAATGTTTTTTTAAAATACTTTTATGTAATTTAATATTTTTTAAAATACTTTTATGTAATTTAATATTTTTTAAAATACTTTTATTTAATTTAATATTTTTTAAAAATAAATTTATTTAATTTAATATTTTTTAATATTTAAAAAAATATTTAATTTAATATTTTTTTTAAATACTTTAATTTAATTTAATATTTTTGAAAAAAAATTAATTTAATATTTTTGAAAAAAAAATTATTTAATTTAATATTTTTGAAAACTACTTTTATTTAATTTAGTATTTTTGAAAAAAAATTATTAAAAAAAATTATTTAACTTAATTTTATAAAATATTTTATGTGTTCTTAAAGGGTATATTTGTCCGTTACTATTTCATATCCTTCAACTCAATTTGAAGAGTTATACGGACCTTTTGTTAATTTGGGGGCCCATCTACCCCCAAAACATAATTTTCCCTTTTTTTTTTTAGGTTATTTACTAAAAAGAAGAATGAAAATAAAAAGCTCATTCTCGAAATTCACTTTTAGAAAGATTTTAATTTATATTTTTTATATGGTATTGTGATTTAATTCTATTTATTTTTAAACTTGTTACCAAATGCACCCATTGTGAATTATAATGGAGGTTAGATATATAAGGGGATTTTATTCAAATAAAGTTTTTTAAAAACCAAGATGGTGACAAAAATTTCAAGTTAAACTTATTTAAAAAAAATTATATTTTTAAAAACAATTTGTTAAACATTTTTGTTTTTATAAAGCATTAAAAAATTGTTTTTAAAAACCAACTATTAGAAACATAGACCTGAAGATCCACCTTCTATAATTTACAATTTGGCATCTAGAATGATTACCAATTTTTCTCAAATATGTCTAAGCATGTGGACACCTTGATATAGAGTCTAATGTATACGTTAAATAAGGATTAAAAGTGTGTTTGACAATGATTTTACTAATCTTTTTAATATTTAAAAAAAATTCAAATATAACTAAATAATAAAATGGAAATTAATTTTGACCAAAAATTACAAATTCATAACTCTAATTAAAGTAACTACGTAAAATCTCAAATGCTTTATATATATATAGATATTTTGTTTGATTAATTGCACAGAATTTTCTTTTCTTTCCTTTTTGTTAGTTTTCTCCTTACTTTCTTAGTAGCCAAATTATGAAAACTAACAAGAAATTTGATCAAAACACTTGCCTTGTCTTTTGTTTTCATACTAAGAAATATAATTACTAATTCAACTTGGACATACTTAGCTTATCTTTGATTCCAAGGAAATAAGAAAAATAATGATAAAAAAAATATTTTTTTCATATTCGGTTGTACTACAAAAAATATCAAAAAATAAATTAATATAATTAAAATTAATTAAAAACTTATTGATTTTCAAATTATTTATTATCTTTATCAAAGAATTAAAATAAATAAAATGAGTTTCAAATTATATATAAAAATAATTTATTAACTTTAAATTTATTTTTTAGTTTTTTTTATTTTTCATTTTCTTTTATTTTTTCTTTGTATTTTCCCGAAACCAAACATGTTCGGATGGTCAAACTTTCTTCTCTTTTCTTATTTTATTAACTCCGTGATAATCAAATGGAAGATAACGGAAACCAAATCTAACTTTTGTACTTTCTCTACCATTTTCATAATTGGAAAACCAACCCAACCTCATTTAATAGACCAATTTGAGTGTAATAATCATATCTAAAGTTGCAACTTTTCTTTCTCTTTCCCATCGATTTCCCAACAACTAAAAAGTAAACTAAGATAAAAACCATGGACAAAATTATAAATTTGAAATTTGAGGGAATAATCTCTAATATGCCCCTTGATTAATCTTATAAAGACAAAAACAACTTTTTAAGCAATTTAGTTCTTAATTTTGGATCAAGATAGGTTTTATCAGAAGTCTTTCAATAAATAATAATAATAAAAAAAATCTTCAAGTCTCCATTTTTTCAAGAAATCTTCGAATTTTTTTCAAATCTTCAAGAAATCTTCAAATTTTCTTGAGGTTTTCAAGAAATCTGAGTCTTCAAGGAAAATCTTCAAAAGCTCTTCAAATTTTCTTCCATCTTCCAAGCGTTCCTCAATTGAAAATTTTATTTTAATATTATTTCTTGATTTTCTCAAGATAATAATGGTATTTGTTATGATGATTATCATTTATTTTAATTATTATAATTTTTTTATTATGATAGTTATAATACTTATTTGATTTTTTATTTATCAAATTATTTTATATTACATGTCAATTTATTATTAGTCAACCATTGACATGTAGCAATTAATAAGTAGACAAAATTTGTCCCTCCACAAATGTCCCTTTTAAAAATTTGTTCACATGCACAATTTGAGAGTGGAGTTTACAATTTTTTTAAACTTTGCTTTACTACCTTTTTTATTTAATTTTTTTATTTCCAATTAAAAATCAAAACACAATCAACAACCATTTGGCTTGATTCTTTCGTACTTTTTATTTTGCTCTTGAAGAAAGCCATTTGGGTATCCTTTTCTTTTTTACCATTTAAGGAATTTGTTCTTCTAGTTGAATTAAGTTTGTCATCATGACTCACATGATGGTATTAGAAGACATGATGATATTATTAGAAGTACATGATCACTTGTTGGTTGTGTTACTTTTAAGGTCTCACATGGAGATAGTGGTGTAGATCAATTCCTAGACTCGTTGCCTTTTTTTAGTGGAAGAAGATTTTAGAGCTACTTCTTAAGACTTGGCTAGTTGTGATTCTACTTGTTCAACCATGTTATTTTACTTTGCCCCGGGAGTTCTAAGGAGATTTCTAGATTTTTGGGAGAAGTTACTTCAGAAACCACAACTATCTTAGAAAATAAAGTAACTTTCACTCAGTTATCATGAAATTAGAATTTGCTTCAATTCTAACAACTTTGAATATATTATAATGAGTAGATATAATTCCTTAATGACTAAATTTATTTTTTTAAGACTTCATATAATGTAATATACATTTATTATAAAGAAATCTTAATTTTAGATTAAAAGAGGTTTCATCCACAAATAATAGATTATGAAATCTTCTAATAAAAGGAAATCTTCATGTTTTTATTTCTTCAAGAAATCTTTAAAATCTTCTTCGATTGTTTAAAAAATCTATGAAATTTCTTGAAGTGAAATCTTGAGTTTTCAAGGAAAATCTTTACGAGCTCTCTAAATTTTTTTCAAACTTCCAAGTGTGCTTTGAAATGAAAAGAACCCTCTATTAAGAGGGTTGAAAAATCTTATTTTGATACTACCTCTTGATTTTCTAAAGATAATTATTTTATTTATTATGATAATTATAATTAATTAGTATAATTATAATATTTATTTGATTTTGTATTTATTAGACTATTTTATGTGACATGTCAATATATCATTAGTCAATAATTGACACATGACAATTAATAAGTGGACATAATTTGTCCCTATACAATTAGAAAATCCCCTTAGGAGTAGTCATTTCGCTTTAGAGCCAAATGAGCAAAATCACATAAAACTAGGCTATGTCATCCCCATTTCACTTAATTTTAATTTTGAGGTTGGTTGAGGGGATTAGAGATGTCCAACTAAGCCTAAACCCCTTTTTTTTTTTTTTTGAATTCTTGACTCATTGAAGAGCAATCCCACAAATTTTCATGAGATTTAGTTATAATTTACCAAAACAAAAAATTATAAAAAGATTCATTAAAAATGGGGAAATGTTAAAGATGCTTTCCAAGCTAGGACATCCTCCAATTCACACTCCACTCCTAGTGTGTAGTTCCTCTACATACACTTCAAAGCTTCATTTCTAGATGAGGAGCTCTTAGATGCCCTATTAGTATGCACCCCTACTATTTTGCACCCTACTTGTTCTCATGGGTTGAATCAAATTGTATATTTTGGGTTGAGTTCCTAGGCACAAAGACTTCAAATTTACTACTTAACAAGTACGATGGGCAAACCTAAGGGATTAGGCTTTCGCAACAAATATTATGTTTTTAGAGTTACTTAAAAGGTATAAAACCACAAATGAGTTTGCAATCGAGTTTTCTCAAAGTGGATGGTAATCAATATGAAGTATAGCCCTGGGGTCTCATCTCAGCCTAGTTATATTTTCTAGAATACATACCCACTTACTTTCCCTAATGGAGTAGCCTTGTTCATCCAACAATTTGAGTCATGTTGAAAAGAGGCTTTACTTCACCCAATTGTTTGCTTTACTCAACAAAACAATTGAATCAAGTAGATGACATTATGGCCACTATGAGTGGCTAGAGCCTTTAAGTCAAGGGGAGGAAAGGCATGGGTCTCTCTGCTCAAATCAAGCGACATTAAAGAACTTGAGGTCTATCAATTCCTCATTTGACTTGTTTAAAAACACTTAGAGCTTGTTTGACAATAATTTTAGGAAATGTTTCTAATATTTCTAGTATTTTTAACGATTCTAACACTTGAAAATTGTTATTAGAAGAGTTGTTTCCAAGTATTAGAAAATCCAAAAATATTTCCTAAAATTACCACCAAATGTATTCTTGGCCAGTGAATGCATGTACACATCTCACACTACTTTCATAATATCTCAGTCACTTCAATATGCCTTGAGGTTAAATACCAATGTTAGGGTGTTAATTGGTTTAATAAGCTAGTGATTTGTGTGCCTTGTATTGGGCCACATAGGCTAGAAGAACCTCTTCATTGTGTTCTAGGATTGGATTTAATATCGGGTACAATTAAGTTAGTGACTAATTCTACATATTACGAGATAATTGAAAGGAAAGAAGACCTTTTACGATCTATTTTCTTTACCTTTATCATTTCAACATCTTTTAAATTAAAACGTTATACTAATTTATTAAATTAATTTTGAAATTAATATCATGCTTATTTACTAATTTTCTATAAAATAAAGTACTTAACACTAAATTTTTAAAAACATTATTCACTTCATATCTTTTGTATTAATATTTATGTTATTATGTTTTAAATTCTTTTTACCTATATACTTTCAAACAAGGAAAGTTCACTAAATATGTCTTTACTCGGGTTTCATAGATAGTCTCGGTTATTAATAATATTTTTAAATTTACTATTTTAAAAATATTCTACCAAATGGGTCAAAGATACAATTATTTATTTTATGTATAATTTTAGATTATTATCTAAATTTATTATAAGATCTTTTATGATATTTATTTCAATAAGATCATATTTCATGGCTCTTGTCATTATTATTTAACAAATTAATAATCATTGATTAATAATTAATAAATAGTAATTTCCATTTATATATTTTTAATACCTTTTGCAAATTAAACTATAATTATTTATTTTGTGTGCCTAATAATTAACATCTTTACAAATAAAATAATATATTCATTAAAATAATAATAATATTAATATTAATATTAATATTTTAAAATTAAAAAAAAATAAAAAATAAAAATAAAAAAAAAGACCCAAAATGATTGAAAAACACAATCATTTTCTTTTGGAAGTCTATAGTTTGGACACATGGTAAATATTAGATGTAAGTGGTTACATTACGTCGGCACTCAAATAAAGAGAGTTTGGAGTGGCGTGAAAATTTTTAGTTTGTTACTCAACTTCATTTTCTCAGCAAAACATTTTCCGTCTTTTTCCTGAGAAAATTTTTCTGACACTCCCTAATAATCACACAATTTCAAGGACCACAGAGGTCAGTCTCTTTCTCCAGAGTTTCAAACGCTTGTCACTTTTGTTATTGGGCTACTTTTTTCATTTTGTTAGGGTTTTCTTTTTTAGTGGGTTTGGGGTTGTGCTCTGTTTGGTTGCTGAGAAAAGGAAGTAAAGCTTTGGGAGTGACGTAATGCAATTATTTGACTTAGTTTGGAGTGTGCTATTCACTTTGAAAAATGGATAATGTGAGGATCGAGTTTTCTTCTCTTTTCCTTTATTTTCTCCGCGACCAACGGTGGGCGGCTTACGGTATATTCAGTCATTGTTGGATCTTAATGAGGTGGGGTTTAGAGGGTTCATGCGGATTGATTCTATCTTAAGCTCTGTTTGGTTGCTGAGAAAATGCGGAAAAGGAAAGAATGTAAATTTTTTTAGTCTTAGATTTTTCACTATTTGTGATCCGACAAGGCAAGATTCCACTGAATTGAGGGCAATTCAACTATTTGGTTAAGTTGGAAGGTGAATTTTTAAGCTTTTGGAAACCGAATCATTGAGATGAGATTTCAACTTCTGTGTTCGTCTTAGTTTTCCTTGGTAACCAAACAGGAAAAGGAATTATTTATCTGTCTATTGAATTCTTCTTTATGAATTGATGTTATGTTGATTTTCAATGTCTTTTTTATGATACTGTGTTTGTTTGCTGAGAAAATGCATGAAAAGAAAGACTTGAAATTATGGAGACGAGAAATTAGAATCTTCATCAGGCTGAGCCTCATACAATCATTTGGTTTGGTTTACTGAAATTTTCCTCTTTTTAATGGAAATTCGGAACAATGACTATGCAAGATTCAGAAATTCATTTTTCTTCTTTTCCCTGCTGTCTCAGGAACCAAATAGATGGTTACTGAATTTCTTTAAAGGGATAGAAGACAATTTCATATGATATTTTTCCCTCTTTGAACCACCTTTTGCAGAGAATTTTTATAAATTTAGTACTTATGCATGACTTCCTTCTAAGTCATTGTAGTTTTCCCATCAATTTTTTTTTTACCTTTTCTCCTCTTCTCGGTTTTCCCTTTTTCTTTTTGTGTAGCTGGTATGCTTCCTGTATGGCTGCTATACATTTGTAGCAGAAAACACAGTGGTGTAAGTTGGGATTGGGTTCTCCTTCCATTTTACATTGAATTTTAAGTTGCATTTTTGTCAACATAGTGTTGTTCAGTTGGAGGATTTTTGTCAACACACTGAGATTTGGGGATACTTGTGGTTGTTGTTATGTCTTCTTTTAAAAGTGGGAAAATCTAATTTCATTTGTTTTATATGTACATTGGCATGTATACAGGCATGTATAAAAACCAATTGCAAGAGTTGGCTCAGAGAAGTTGCTTCAATTTGCCATCTTATTCATGCATCCGGGAAGGACCAGATCATGCCCCAAGATTTAAAGCAACTGTTAACTTCAATGGAGAGACATTTGAAAGCCCTAGCTTTTGCTCTACTCTGAGACAGGCAGAACATGCTGCAGCTGAAGTTGCTCTGAACACACTTGCAAACAGAGGCCCTTCTAAAGCTCTGGCTGCCAGAGTTTTGGTAAGCATTCAGCTGAAATACTTTCCTTCTCTTGCTAGTCTCAGAGATCTTTTTCTAGCCTATTGTTGGATTATGTGTGTATTTCATGCTATCAGGCATACCAAAGGCCTAGTTAATTCAAGTTTGAGGGCCATTCTATCCTCAGAATGCTCTATTAGAGTCTCACATTAATATTTCTATAAAAAGAAATTGCAGATTTTGGATCTGATGGCTTTTTACATCCAATCAATGAGATATTTACCATGCATTACCCTCATGAAAGAGAAGAACTTTGCAAAGCATGAGCCCCTCCCACATGAAGTCATGAATGGTGTAATTTGTAAAGTATCACTGTGTTACACTAGGTGGAATTTGATTCCCTACATGTGTGTGTTTTCTCGCATTAAAACACTGAATGATTGATTATTGAGTTCAGATTTCTAATTTGAACGCAAAGTAAGTATTTATATCTCTCAGATAATGGCTCAAAAGCAGATCCATATTTGAATTTAAATCCTAGTAATCTTGCAATGAAACTAACAACTCTTTGTACTTCAGAGGCTTCAAGCCTTCTTCCTTCTCCAACAAATCTTGATCACGGCAGTTCAACTTCCATGGAAACCTTGTTAACCTATGGATTGAGAAGATATTGCTTCCTTTTTAGGATCCATTGAGAACATGGTGTTATCCCTATCTTCCTCAGTGAGAGATGTTCTATAGCCATATCAGGTTCTTTTTCTTTAAAATCTTTCTTTCTCTTCATCTCTAAGAAGAATATCTTGACTTGTTTTATCCAGACAAATTAGCTTGTAACTCTAAATTGCACCACTTCCAACCAAATCTCCTCCCCTCCCCCCCACCCTCTCGTCTTCTTGAAGTCTTCACATGGGCAATGTCACATGAAAGTGGATATTAACAATATTGTCCCATTGAGTAGAATTCAAAGGGCAATCACCCCTGACAAGTGTGTTCTCTGAAAACAAAGTGGCCAAATGGTTATAGTCTCATAAAGGTAGATATTAACAATATGCTTCAATTTGGGAGAACTCAAAGAGCTATTGACCTTGACAATTGCATTCTTTGTCAACAGAATGGGGAATCTATTAATTACATGTTCCTCCATTGACCATTTTCTGATAGCTTGCGGCAATGCATTTTCATTTTTGGAGGTAATTTATGAGCCATTCAAGAGCAACTCCAAACATGCTGGTCATTGCTTATCCAAAACCCAGGAGGGTGGTATGAGCATTCTTTAGCATTGTGCATTTCTTGCTATTATGTGGATGATTTAGACTAAGCGGGGGATTATGATTTTTTAGGACAGATAAAACATCTCTAGAAGAGTTGAAAAATCAAATTTAATTTTTGAGGTTTCTGTGAGCTTACCAAGGAATTTGAGACTATATGTCTTAATTTGATTCTGTCAGACTAGGGACCTGTCATTCTACCTTTTCAGGGAGTAGGTTTATTTTTGGTCTTGAGCTTTTTGCTTTTAGTTGGGTTCTACTCAGGGGTAGGATTTAGTTGCTTGTTGGGAAGGGTATCTCATGCTCTTTTGTGTCAAGATTTCCTTTGTGAATAACATTTCTCCACTTCTATATTTGGGGGAAAATTCTTCTAGAAAGAGTTGTTAAACAAATGGTGGATGAATTAGCTGTTTGGGTTCAAGATGAGGTTCCTTATAGGATGACAATCATAGGTGGCATTTTGATTGATGAGACTAAGAAAAGAAATGGTAAAGGAATGTCCTAAAATTAGGAGAATTTAGAATGGCTTGTTAGATAAATATAACTTTGATACAACTAAATTTATATACAAGGCATGGTCTACGATTGATTACAAGGAATGCTCCACAATGGGAATTTGGTATGCTGTTTCTGATTAAAGGAAAAAAAAATAGTGATGATTGATAATGATAAAATGGAGAAAAATGGAAATGTTGGCTAAAAATTTGCGAGATGATGGTTGGTGGTGGTGTTTTTCCATGGTGTTAGGTGGTTATTGAATTGCAATCAAATTGATAAATATTAAGTAGTCTGTAACTTGAGTTGCCGTGGTTTGAACTGATCTGATATCCTTCTCAACCCAAACCTGAACCAATATGTATATGTGCTGAATACAAGAAGTGGGGTTGAGATTTTATTGATCTGGAGGTTTCACCACCAATTCATTGTTATTTTTCCTTTTTAGTTTTAATTATAGTAAAATGACTTGAAATATGAAATTCAAATGGGGTTTGCATTATAAACATATAAAACCTATATTAAGTTGATGTTAATTTTAGACGTTTGACATTTGTGCCTGCCAAATATCATGTCAATCAGAAACTGTACCAAGCTTGAGCTAAATGTGCATATAAAATGAAACCAAACTGACTGAAGGTGGAGTTGGCAGTCAGTTCTCAGGTTGTACTGACACAAATTGCAGCCCAAGTGAAAGGTGCTAAAGCTGATAAATTGAAGTAAAAAAATAAAATTGTCTTGGGAAGTGGCTATTGAGATTTCCTAGGAAAGTGATGCTCTATGAAACAGATCTATTATGATCATTATGGTTTGAATTCGAACAGCTGAGATGCTAACCATAATTAGGTGGTTGCACCATTGTACTTGGAAAGCTATTACCCATATTTTCTCTTCGCATTTTTTATCCAGTTGGTGATGGATCAAGAAAACCTTTTCTGGGAAGATTTGTTGGGGGAACAAATCTCTTCAATCTCAATTGCCCCACCTTTATTCAATTTCAAGGCCTATGAAGTCCACCATTGGTTCTACCCTTGAACAGTTCTCCCCTTCATTGTCTTTGAATTTTAACTTCTGTTTAATTTACCCAATCATGAAATCATTGGGTTCTTTGTGCTTTTTTCATCTTTACGACATGTGTATATATTGTCTTCTTTCTCCTGAGGAGAGGTTATAGTTTTTTATTTCCTTGGGTTCCTTCTCAAGTTGGTCGTTCTATTGTTCCTGTGGAATCCAACATGCTCTAACCCAGCCAGTCTTACTCAGTTAGCCAAAGACCTATAGTCAAAGTCTTCCTTAGTCGATGACAGGTAAAAAGGTTAACACCATTGGCATGATGTAGTTTAAGGGACGAAGTAAGGCCCTCAACCCTGATTAACATGTTATGTGTTTGAGTTGGGGCAAAGTGGGTGATCATCTCTCTCTTTACTGTTAAGTGTTTAGGCTTTGGCACAGGGTTTTTAGATTTGTTAGGATTGATTGGATTACACCTAGGAGTGTGGTTGGCATGATCATAGTGTTTTGGAGCTTTGTGGTTGATCCATGGGCAGAGTTTTATGGCAAGTGGTGCAGCAAGTGATCTAGCTCACTACCATTTGGGTGATCTGGCTTTAGAGGAATGCCAAAATTTTGAAAAATAGTTTGAAGATTTTGGAAGCCATGTGCAATAAGTTCACTTTCTTTCTTCCTCTTTGCATATGCTTTGGATGCTTTCTTAGGTCAACCAATGAGTTTTGATCTTGCTACATTGAAGCCTTGGCTGCAACACCAAGAGAAGCTTTTGGAGGTTCAAGCTTAGTGGGGATCTCTGGTGGGCATCCTCCGGTTGAAATTTGATGGTTGCTCTATGTAAATACAGGACAACTGGGGATAAGGGTTGTATTTAGATATCACAGTGATAATAAGCTGAGATTCTTCTTTTATCCATTGGATGACACTTTTTCCCTTTTGGAAGGCTTCCTATAGGCAAAACCTTTATGAATGTTAAATTTCTGGTGGAGGATGATTCTGCTACTATCATCTCTTGGGTATCAAAGGAGAAAAAGGATTTGGGAGTTTGAAAATGTAGTTACACCCCGTAAACGATATTGATATGAGAATTGGGTTTTCTTTCTGTTGTGTCCCTTGTTCAGCAAACTATATAACGGATCTCCTGGCTAAATTGGTGGCCTTGCAGTTACTATCCTTTGAAGGGGATGGTATTTCTAATTGCTTAATCTATTCCTTTTTAGTGGAGTTGAGTTCTCAGATTTTTTTCCCTTCACTTCCCTTGTTGGTTAGATTGCATATTTAGGAAGAATATCTCATCCTTTTGTCTACTTTTCACTTCGACTCAATAAATTGATCGTTGAACAAAAATATAGAGTGGATCAGTAAAAGGGTTGAGAAAGCTCAGACTTCCAATGACGTTTACTGCAAGAATTTTCATGAAATTCATGTTACAGGAATGGCTATGAGAGGTAATCTTTGTTGGTTGATGAGGCTAAACCATGGAGGAATGCCTTCAAATAGTAGGGTTTTACACTAAGTTAAATTTATGTCAGCCACGTGGAAATTGCTAAAGAAACAAAAAATAGTAATCTAATTTCTTGGATCTTTAAATTCCCCAAAACTTTCTTTTCCAGTATTTGGTCATAACCTTTAGAAGATGTAGATTTCTCCTGAGCTTAAACTTTCCCTTTTATGACTCCATATTTTGACATCCATTTCTCAAACTCAGGCTTGAAGGAATGTGTTTGAGCTACATATTTTCAAAATATGATTGATTATGGTCCCATTTAGGCACAAAAGCCGATGGGTTGATGGCCATGGGTAGGGATTTCTATTTACCCTTGTTGGAAAAAGAGGAAATGTTTTCATCCTTCTCTTGTATCTCTTCCTTCTCTTGTATCTCATCCTTCTCTCCTATCTTTTCTTCTATTAATACATTCTCTTCATTTCTGATCAAAAAAAAAAGAAAAAGAAAAAGAGGAAATAATCCTACCTATGACTGGGAATGGTTGCTATTAGGAATGTAAAGAGATGTTTCTTGAATTTTTCATTTTAGATGTAAATGTTCCTTGTATTTGCTTCCTCGATTCTCCTTCTAGTATGTGATGGCATTAAAATCTCCATCTGAGGACCATATCAAGAACTAAGGCCCGATATTCCTGCTAGCAAACCCACAATCTTTGGTCATTCGAACCATAAACTATGGTGAGCCTTCATTTATGATTTCTGGACCCAGCTTGTACGTGGTTGAACCAGAAAAGATTCTCAACTTGATATTTGCCAACTTGTGTTTGTTTGATACTAGAAAGGATTCTCAACTTAATTTTCCACAGCTTGTATTTAGTTGAAACCAGAAAGGAATCTCAACTTAATTTTTCTTACAATAAGGCACTGGAGAAAGAAAAAGAGAAAGCATAGCGAAGATGATAACAATCTTTTTTCACCTCCCTGGTCATAATGGACATAAATTATCCTCTTTAAGATGGGCCCTTTCATGATGTGTTATTCTTTAATATGATGCACCAGATGAAATTGGAAAATGGATTTTACTTAGCAAATCAAATGTTTTGTATTTTTCTGCTGCATAGGATGAAACTGGAGTCTACAAGAATTTGCTTCAAGAGACTGCCCACAGAGCTGGGTTGAACCTTCCAGTTTATACCACTATTCGATCTGGACCAGGCCATGTTCCTGTCTTCTCATGCACGGTTGAGATAGCAGGAATGAGCTTTACGGGGGAAGCAGCTAAAACCAAGAAACAAGCTCAGAAGAATGCAGCCATGACTGCTTGGTCTGCCTTGAGAAAATGTATGCATCATCACTTTCTCTATAACTTTTCTTCAGAGTGTTCTGGTTTTATATAATAAAGCAGGCATTGCTTGGTCTGGGTGAAACAATGCATGCATTTTCTCCATAGTCAATGTGTCTTTATATGATCAGGGCACTCTTGCAGCTTTGAGTTTGATGTTGACTATTATTAGGTCAGTTAAAGAACAAGGAATAGGAGAAGAGAATGTGTTTTCTCCCTTCTTTCATTTTTGCTATTAATTAGAAAATAATAAACTGTAGTAGCAAATATATATATATATATATTGCACCATTATAATAACCCTAATATACACTCATAAATAATCTTTAACAAGGTAAATGGTGGATTTGCTTCTCAGTATGTCAAGGTATGTTGGATGTTTGAGGTCAACATTATTATGTTAGAAATTTGTAAGTATTTCATTTCTTTGCAATTAGTAATCATGAACTATATCTAGAATGTGAGCTTAACTGAACCTTAACCTAGCTATTTGGATTTGGCTACCTGAATTCCATATTCCATTCCACTTCTCTCCTAGATCATGTTTTCTGTTGTGCTAGTGCATCCTAATAATTTCCATTGTTTGTTTCCCATGATGTCCGACCAGATAGCTTCACCTTAGCAATCAGGGATGTCCCTCTGAGGCTTTCATACACAATCCCATAAAATTTAAGGTGTGAACTCGATTCAGATCAACTACTTAGAGTCTTGAAACTTGAATATTGATTCTGCACAAACCAATGAGGAACCAATTTTCTTGGTTCTCCAAATTCCCATTCATGTTAATGTAAATCCATAAGTAGCCTTTCTTTTGTTATCCTACGTTCAGAGCAACCTACCCTATTCTCTTGCTCTTCACTTGATTGAGTCACGGAGGACCACCCCAATGGATAGCATATCAACCCCTGTTTGATGAGGAGGCACCCCTACCCCCTGTCTGTAAACATGATACTAAACATGCACACACACACAGCAGAAAGTCATTCAAGTCACTGGACTGTCCTGTTCCTATGCCTCTGTAGACAGTCTAACTGGTGAGCCTGCTAATTTGAATTCCTAATTTTCTTTCCAGTAGACTATCGTATGTTCTCCTTATGTACTATATTTTTTATGTCCATGTCCTTTTATCAACTACTGTTATCAAATTTAACTCTAAAACTACCAACATGATGTATATTATTTATAGTTAATTGTTTCACTGTTTCTTATTTGAAATATTTTCACTATTCTAGATTTTCTTCTCCTAGATTTATTTCTTATGCATTGCGGGCCTTTTATACCTATATTCTTTCTTCCAGTTCTGAGTTATTTACATTTTTCAATTAGTGTCTCAACGGGGCTCACCTTCCTCTCCTTCAGTAGAGTCTGAATGCAATGAAGAACAGGAGCAGGTCATTATTGCTCGCGTTCTTGCAAGTTTAAGACCAAGTAAGTCGAACAACAAGCAAAATGATCGGCAACATGGACAGCAGAGGTCTGGTTCCATCTGCAGGGACTCAACTCCACAAACACCAATCTCATGTTCAATGCAGTACCAAAGTACGGTCGATCCTAGTTTCTTCCCTGAAATGGCCATGTACCAAATGTGGCAGCAAGAACAGTTAGCACAGCTGCAGAACCGTCTGTTGGCACTTCCCGTCCCACTGGCTCCTCAACCCAGTCCTCACTTTTTTCCATTTATGCAGTCTATGTTCCGGCCAGATCACTGTCTATACTTTCCAACAGAGGTGCAACAACCCATTACAATGGGACCCAGATTTTCAATTGCTGCTTCTGGATCATCATTCTATCTCTCAAACCATTTGGTTCCTGAACCAATGAGGGGCAGGTCCATGGTGACTATTCAAGAGATAGAGGAGAAAACTGAAGAACGATCCGAGTTTTCTCCATCTGAGGTTTCAGTTTCTCCTGCTCTTGGTGACAATAATACTGAAGCAATAAACCAGGAACCAATTCAGGAGGATAACAAACAGAATACTGAAGAGCTGGGAGGAAAGATTGCAACTTCTGTTCAACTCGAAAGGAACCAACCTGGACAATTTGGTTGGACCTCACGTAGGAGTGTGGATTCCAGATTAGGGCCCATTGAGTTCCAGTTGCAAAGGCCACATGGTTTTGACTCATCTCAATCTAACCCCAGACCCTATCATCCTCCAGGATTGAGTTCCTACAGAAGTTCTAGACCACCTTCAACTGTGGCAGCTCCTGTGATGACCAGAACTGGGGACCCTGTTTCTTCAGTAGGGCTTAGACCACAGAATTTGGCTAATCAGATGCCTGCCCCACCAAGAATGAGGACTGGAATTCCTCCATATTCATTCAGACCTAGGCCTGAAAGAATGGACTTTGGAAGAGGGCCTCCTAGAGCCATGGCGCCTGCAGTTCAAATCAGAACAGTAGTACCAGTTTGCTCTGCTCCACCTGCAAGAAAAATTCCAAGTTCCAGCCAGGAGGGACTGCCACCCTATAGGGAGAACAAAAATGCAGAATAAGAAGACATGCCAGCTAGTTCAGACCTTGGTAAGCTTCAAATATGATCCACAAGCAGCCTATGAAATACTAAATGCATCTTTGTTTCTTTTTAAGCTTTTGGTAGTATCCATGCTGAGGGACTATCGCTACTATGGCTGTGGCTCAGGAGCCGCCGGCGCTTCAAATAATTCCATATTCTATATATAATAAAATGAATGGTTCATCAATATATGTTTGAAAATCTGAGTTAGACCATTTCCGCCTAACTCAGATTGAATTGAGTTTCTACTTAAGATAAAGAGGCTCAAACCTGTTATGCCCTACTGTAAGAAAGTACATTTTTGTAAAATGTGTTAAATTTATAAAGGTGTTTATTATTAGTTTTATTTTTGTTCATGTTTTTAAGGGGACTGGCAACTTGCAGGCTTGTGCCCCATGATACGGTGCAAATGCAACACCATGTAGCTTCTGTTATTACATTTGCCATCAGAACCATGCTTTCCGTCAGTAGTACTAATGTTGCTTGGAATTTGTAAAGCTCTTCACTCATGGTCAGAGATGATGATCAATGAAGAATTATAGAAGAGCAAGCTTTTCTTATTTGGACATTGATCTCCTCAAGTGACACAGAATTACATAATCTTTTCAATTCTCTGGGACAAATGACACTGAGGATTCTCCAAGATCGAACAGGAACCTATGATTTGCCTGCTGAAATGACCCTAGAGGTTTGGCCCTGATTCATCCTTGGAGCTCATAACCATGCAGAAAGAATTGCCAAATACTTGAAAAAAGGGTCCGAAAATCCAGCACATGATCAGCTCCTTATCAGAACCATTATCTCCCAGCATGCACACCATAGCAAATTTCATATAGAGTTGGTACTTGATACTCCCCTCAGAGGAACCCAACCATACTTCCGTTGAAGATACTGTTCCATTGCTCCTTCCTGTCTCGATATATATCCACTGCCCGTCCAAAACCAAATAGGCCGGAAATGGGGTGTGCCAATGGCCAAGTTCACTACAATGACTACATAGAAGTCACCTGAAGGGCAATCTTGGTAGGACTTAACCTTGTTACTGGAGTTGATAGCTGCTACGGAAGAGATTGATCCGAGTCCATGAGCGTGCTTTACAGACAGTTTAGCAATTCTCTGGTGCCTTTCTTCTAGAGTGAGATTTTTCGATAGCTCAGGTGAGTATGTGGGGAGGAGCTTGAGGCTGAAGCCGGGGGTTTGGCTGCTGGGCATGGTGGTTGCAAGAATGAGAAGAGCTACCGTGGTCCAAGACAGGATGTGGACTTCATAACTGGCAATTGCAGCCAATTTTTAACTCCTGATTCGGTAGGTAATATGTATGAAAGGCCATTATGGGAGGCATTTTTTATACCAGTTGATAAACTGTTCTTCCAGTTTTCCCTTAACCCCAAAATCCACACTCATTTAATATAGTCGATGCAATAGCTTTAGTTAGAGCAAAGCCTAAAATGGTATAACCAACCGAGTGTTTAGCCAATGATGGATTTCACGCTATGGAATGGATCAAAGAACTAAATACGTTTCCAATACCAACTTCAGCTCCCGCTAAAGCAATTGTAGCAACTTCGGCACCATTGATTTTGCACCTTCTAACATCTCGAGTTCAGAATTCTCGTGACGCTATTTTTTCCTTGACAATTGTGGGGAACTTCAAATGATAATCCGTCTGTTGCATTGGAAAGAAGATATAAAAGAGCTTTTAAAAGGAATTTTTGGGAGAACAATCAGATTTAGGCTAAAACGGTATACATGGTTCCACTGTATGAAGAAAATAATATGGAAGTAATGCACAATAAGAAATGGAGGAAAGATCATTCGTGGCGACTTAAGCAAAATCTCCTATGATCGTGTGTAATCGTATGTGGTATCTTCCATCCTCAGAGTTATCAATCTTATGAATGTTGCCAAGATTGTTGCCAACGATTGCTCTGTCAGGGTGTGCTTCTGCTTTTGGAAAAACGGATAAATGTGGGGATCGAGGTCTCTTTTCCTTTGTGTTCTCACCAACCAAACGAAAGTTGGCTGTCGTATGTGCAGTGTTTGTTGGATCTAAATGAGGTGGGTTCTTGGAGAGTTCATGTGGGTGATTCAATGTTGAGCTCTGTTTGGTCGCGGACAATGTGCAGAAAAGAAAATAAATGAACTTTTTTAATCTTTAAGGCAAAATGCGACTCGATTGAGTAGAATTCAACTACTTGGGCTTAGTTGGGGGTGAGTTTTTAAGCTATGGAAACCAAACATTCGGCACAAGAAACTGCTTAAAATCGAATTTGCCTTCAATCTGATCTCATGTTTTCATGCCTTCTCCATTTCATTTTATAGCCAACAAACCCTTTTCGACCTGCAATCCTCTCAAAGATGGCCAATTCAACCAACTGCCAACCATTATCCACAACTTTCTATCACTATTGCGAGAATCATCGAAAAATCTTATATGGGTCAAGTCAACTCACGCCCAAATCATCACCAATTCTTTGTCCACTGATCAATTTGTGGCTACAAAACTTGTTAAGGCATACTCTGATTTGCGTAGTTTGGAAGCTGCACGATACGTGTTTGATCAATTTTTTCAACCAAAAGGTTTGCTATGCAATGCTATGCTTTGTGGGTATTTGCAGAGTGGGCGGTACAGGGAGACCCTTGAGTTGTTTGGGCTGATGAGATCTCGCAATTTAGAAGTTGATAGTTGCTCATGTACATTTGCACTCAAGGCGTGTGCGAGCTCATTGGATTATGAAATGGGTATGGAGATTATTAGTAGTGCAGTAGAAAAAGGGATGGAAAAGAACCGGTTCGTGGGGAGTTCAATGATTAGTTTTTTGGTGAAGTTTGGTAAAATTGGTGAAGCACAAAGGGTATTTGATGGAATGCCCAATAAAGATGTTGTTTGTTGGAATTCAATCATCGGTGGTTATGTGCAGGCAGGTTGTTTTGATGTGGCTTTTCAGCTGTTCTTTGAGATGCATGGTTCTGGAATTAAGCCAAGTCCTATAACAATGACCAGCTTGATTCAAGCTTGTGGAGGGATTGGGAATTTGAAACTAGGGAAATGTATGCATGGGTATGTGCTTGGATTAGGACTGGGCAATGACATTTTGGTGCTTACTTCATTTGTTGATATGTACAGCAAAATGGGAGACATCGAAAGTGCTCGTTGGGTATTTTATAAGATGCCTACTAGAAATTTGGTTTCATGGAATGCCATGATCTCAGGGTGTGTTCGAAATGGTCTGGTGGGGGAATCATTTGACCTATTTCATAGATTGGTAAGAAGCAGTGGAGGTTTTGACTTGACAACCATAGTTAGCCTCCTTCAGGGCTGCTCTCAAACAGCAAGCTTGGCAACTGGAAAGATCCTCCATGGTTGCGCTATTAGGAGTTTTGAATCCAACCTCATCTTGTCCACCGCAATAGTTGATTTGTATTCTAAGTGTGGTTCCCTCAAGCAGGCAACTTTTGTCTTCAACAGGATGAAAGACAGGAATGTCATTACATGGACTGCTATGCTGGTCGGGTTAGCACAAAATGGGCACGCAGAGGATGCTCTTAGACTATTCGCTCAGATGCAAGAAGAGGGGATTGCTGCCAATTCTGTTACTTTCGTTAGTTTAGTTCATTCTTGCGCCCACTTGGGCTCTCTGAAGAGAGGAAGAAGTATCCATGGTCATTTATTTCGGTTGGGCTTTGCTTTTGATATAGTGAACATGACAGCTCTGGTAGATATGTATGCTAAATGTGGAAAGATAAACTTAGCTGAGAGGATATTCAGCCATGGATCCATCTCTAAAGATGTTGTTTTATGGAATTCTATGATCACAGGTTATGGTATGCACGGTCATGGGTATCAAGCTGTTGGCATCTATCATAAAATGATTGAGGAGGGGCTCAAGCCAAATCAAACTACCTTTCTTTCTCTTTTATCTGCTTGTAGTCACTCGAGGCTAGTTGAACAAGGGATCAGTCTGTTCAATAGCATGGAGAGAGACCATAACATTAGACCTATAGAGAAGCACTATGCTTGCTTGGTGGATCTTCTTAGCCGAGCAGGCCGTTTCGAAGAAGCCCAGGCATTGATTGAAAAAATGCCTTTTCAACCAGGTACTGCTGTTCTCGAAGCATTGCTGAGTGGCTGCCGAACTCACAAAAACATCAATTTGGGGATACAAACTTCTGATAAGCTGCTTGCTTTAGACGCCATGAACCCAGGAATTTACATCATGTTATCAAACATATATGCTGAAGCAAGGAGATGGGACAAGGTGGACTACATCCGAGGCCTAATGAGGAATCGTGGGCTGAAGAAAACACCAGGGTATAGCCTGGTTGAAACAGGAAACTGGGTCCATACCTTTTTCGCTGGAGACAATTCACATCCAAATTGGGAAGAAATTTACCACTTCTTGGAGAGTTTAAGATCAGCAGTGGAGACTTCTGGGTATGTGCCTGATACCAGTTGTGTGCTCCGTGATGTGGATGAGGAAATGAAAGTGAGAATGCTGTGGGGGCACAGCGAAAGACTGGCAATTGCCTTCGGACTTTTAACTACACCAGCTGGAAGCTTGATTAGAATCACTAAGAATCTTCGTGTATGTGGAGACTGCCACACTGTGACCAAATACATATCGAAGATAGTTAAGAGAGAAATTATAGTGAGAGATGCTAATCGATTCCACCACTTCAGCAATGGGGAATGCTCCTGTGGTGATTATTGGTGACAAGGGCCTTCTTCAAAAGAAATGACTTCAATTAATTTTTATTCTCATGTTGTATTGGTTCTTGATAATATTTATCTCTAACTAAATTTCTCAGAGACATACTAACATGCTTGCACTCACAGACAGACAGGAAAGGCAAGTCAGTAGACTGTCTTGCTTCTGTCTTTGGAGGCCACCCTTATTGGTATGTTTACTAATTTGTTTTAGTCTCTTCTTTAACAGTAAATCAACAAAAATTCTGCCAATGAACTGTTCTTTTCATGTATAATTAAATCTGATTCTACGACGAATAACATGATTAGTTTTACTATTTTTATGGTTATAATCTTTCAAGTAATCCAGATTCTGTTTTTCTCGATTGATTTCATCTGAATTGTGGACTTCTTACATGAACACATTGTTTCTGCCATTCTAGTTTATTTCATATGTATGAACACCTCCTCTCCTCCATTAGAACTCTAAAGTAATGAAGAACAGGAACATGTCCTTATTGCAGGTGTTCTTGCTAGTTTAAGACCAACAAAGTCGATTAACTCCAAGCCAAATGATAACAAGGACGGACAGTAGAGATCTATCTGCTAGGTCTGCCTCCATCTTTAGGGGCTCAACCTCACTAACACCAATCTTGTGTCATTGCAGAACCAAAGCTCTATTGATCCAAGTTTCTGCCCTGAAATGGCTGTGTACCAGATGTGATGACAAGAACAGTTGACAGAGCTCCCCACCCACTAAGACACTTTGAAATCCGTCTCTCCAATTATTAAAAGGGGCTCATTTCAAGGAGGGCATCTTGTAATTTTGTAACTATCATTCTTCATATTTAAGAAAGGGTTTCTTTTTTTAAACTCATCAACCAGTTTGAGATAACCAACATATGCGTAGCCTAATAGTTATGATTGTGCTCCTTGGAATTAAATAAGCTCACATCAAAAGTTCCATGCAACATATATTTGGTACCATTCCAATATTTTTGAGAGTACGTAAAGTTATATCTTGCTAGCAAATTAATAGAGAATGCAATATCTAGTTTGTGTATAGTTTGCAAGAGACACGTTTACCTCAATTGTACTACGAAATGATAATTCAAAACCGCATAAATCTTTATTATTTTCACTAGAATGAAATAGGTTCCTCTTCTTTATTGGGGAGCTTAATAGATATGTTTTATCTATATAAAAGTGCTTCAAGATTTTCTTTATATATGTTGAGTGATGAACTAATACTCCATTTGGGAAGTGTTCAATATGCAGGTTGAAACAAAATTGTCTTTTCAAGATCATTGATTTCAAATTCCTTTTTTCACATTGTCAATTGTCTTTGTGAGTTCTCCAAAAGTTTCAACAAGATTCAAATTATCCATAAACCATACAATTGTAAATTCGATTGCATTGACAAATAGTAGTATTCATATATTCTTCCCTTAGTAGATATTCATTGAGGGAGTTCTACCATATGCGTCTAAACTGCTTTAATCCATACAAGGATTGTTATAGTTCAATTGTATTCATGCTATAAGGTCTTAAATTATTTGCTTCAAGTATTTCAAATTCTTCAAGAATTTCATACATATGAAATTTTAAATTGTTTACTTCAAACATATATATATATATATATATATATATATAACAATGTTTATGGATCAATATTAACAAGTCGTAGCTACAATTAAAAAGACTTGTATCAAGTCCTTCCTAGACTACTATATAATTGAGTTATTTATGGGAAATTTCATGTTATAAATAAGGCTTAATATCTCATGATTTTTTTTTGGGTATACAATGAGTACATCACCTGTCACATTCATATCAATCACCCTCATAATTCTAAGGAAGCTATAAAACTTTCTCCTATCGTTTCACTTTTAGTTATATTTCATGCCATTGACATGGATTTCAATATTAAGGGCTTATGATAGGTATGATTGATATAACTTAATACTTCTACCAATAAAATTTCTACATAATCCATCATATGAACATTGTATTTTGATTGTAAATTAAGGAATATATACAAGAACTTAATAGTTTTCTAAAGCTAATCCATGCTTTGAGAATAAATAAAATTATTTTTAGATTGTGACAATAAAATGGTTTTCACATAACTTTGAGCTATGAATATATTTTTCTTCTATAACTTTATTTTATTAATAAGATAAATGCTATAAAAAAAAAAAGAATAATATGTAATATTTATGATATACCTTTACACAAATACTCATAAACTCATAATAAAAATAATCAAGTAATGTTAGTAGGTTTTGTGTAACTTCTATGACAAAATGTTGAATAATACCTTTCATATGACTTTAGGTTGTTTTAGCTGATGGGGTGGTTTTTTAATTGGGTAATTTTCTTATAGTGTATCAGTTCTACATCTGTGGCATCAACTCTATCTTAGAGATATAGAGTATCCGCAACTACAAGCCCTCGAGTGGGAATGGGATCTACTGCTACTGATAGGTTGAAGAATCTGGATCTGTGAGATATGAATATGAAATAATATATGCTCTCTTTTAAGGTGTCCTTAGTGGACCTGACAGTTCATATGAAGTAGCTTTAAGGGAGCCCTTTGTTCAAAATATTATGTGTAAAATTTCTACATAATTTCTCCTCATATAAAGTATGCATAGCTTTGGTTATATTTTTATAGCTTCTAATTATAAGAAAAGTATAATATAATTTCTCGGATAACTTCAAGTTACAAGGATTTTACATATCTACAAAACTTCTAGTTATGAGAATTTGACATTAGTTATAAGTATAACAAGGTATGATGGTAACGACCTGCTCTTAACCATGTGGATATTGTCCACTCTGGAGCTAAAGAGGTTCTTACGGCTTTAAAACGCATCTATATGGTTAAAAGGGACTCATACTTATATGATGTGAGGAGCTTTCTCCTTTATCTGATGTGTGATATCACAAACACCCCCTCTCCTACTTCATGCAGACACAATGTCCTCATTATGTCTCATGAAATTATTAAGCCAAACAAATAAACACTCATCACAAAATTAAACAAACTCCCACACTGAAGTCGTAGATCAGCTTTGATACCATTTATAACAATTTGCTCACAACCATATAGATATTGTCTGCTCTAAACCTAAAGAGACCCTCACAATTTTAAAATGCGTCTACATGGTTGAGGACTAATACTTATGTAATATCAGGAATTTTTTCCCATATCACAATGACAATTTTACATAGTTTTTGAATATAAAATTCCACATAACTCTCATGGCTAAAAACTATATAAATATTCAAACCATAGATTTTAGCTACAAGAATATAAGAAAACAAAATTCTCACAATTTATGAAGTAATTGTTGGTGTTGTTCCCAACTGGAGTCAGGTCCATCCAGCTTCACTAGAGTCAAACAAACTTCTTCCCTTGTTCGTGCTTCTTAAGGAGTCCGCCCAGCTTCACTGGAGTCAAATGAACTTCTTCCCTACACAAAAGAATGTCCGGACGGGTGGTCCAGACACGCTCCTTCGAAACTTAAGTCAGATGAAGGATAACTCTAACTATTTTTTAGGAAAGAATGAGCATATATGTGTGCATACCTTGTTCGTGCTTTTTGAAGGGTTTATATAGAGTTGATGGTACCATCTTTGATCTTCTAGTGATGATTGCGTAGACTGTCAACGTCGTTATTACGGTGCGGACTGAGCAATCACATCAAGTAAGGCGCGCTGATAGGTGTCATTTGCTGACTATTGTGCCAAAATCTCGGACCATGTAACTCAGATGTCAAGCGACTAGTCCGACACTCAAATATCAAGCGTGGTTAACCACGCATGCCAAAAATCCTGAGGACTTGACTAGATGGATTTGCCCGTCTGATAGGTCTAGCCGACTCGGCTTGTCCATTCCATCTAACATTGTAGGCCCGTTTGAAAGGTCATCCGACTTAGTTTGTTAATTCCGTTTGACATTGTGGAAAAATGGAAGCTTCTCACTTTTGGTATCAGACAAAGGATGGAGTGATCCCAGACGGGTTATTTGTTTATCTTGGATGGCCAAAGGGTCTTGAATTTGGAAAAGACACATGGAGGGAAGCCCCCCACAGTAATGCACACATATGTTTTTATATTCAAATAAGATAAGTCAAATAAAAAATTTTAAAGTACAATTTTTCCTATACCTTTTATGTGAAAAAGAAGGTAGTTTTTGGAAACACTTTATATATTTATCTTTTCAATGTTTTGATACTTTAAAAAATAATAATAAGAGTATTCTTTTATAGAAAAGTGATGCTTATAATGTATTATGAAATAAGTGAATTATAATAGAATTGATATCCCATTTCATTAATGTAAATCTCCTTTTATATGGAAGTCTCAAGTGGAGATTTGCATAGATTATCATTCACAAGTTTTCATAATAAGATAATTCTCATTTTTTTAAATAATATTTATTTTTTATAAATTATATATTTTTAGACATAATTTAAAATTTTTGAAAAATAAAATTTGAAAAATAACTATAATACCTAAATCGGAAAGGTTAGGGTATGGGAAATTTCATTGTCACTTTGTTTAAATTTTTCTTTGGGAGGAAATACTTTTTTGCCGTTCTTGATTTTACTCGTAATAGTTGTTAAGAATCATTCTCCAAAACTTTTTTTTAAAGCTATTTTCAATGGCTTACCTAACAGGCCTTAAATTTGGAAAGTTTTTTATTGAGTAATTTTTTAATAAGTTTTTGTATTTGATTTAAACTTAAGATTATTTGATAGTGATTTAAAAAAATATTTTTAGCTTAAAAAATGTTTTTGAAAAAAAGTTAGACGTTTGGTAAAATTTAGGAAATAGTTTTAAAAATATAAAAAATCACTTAAAATGAATTTGGTAATAATTATAGGAAGTATTTATAATATTTTTAGTGTTTGATAAATAAAAATTTTTAAATATTAAAAAGATTAAAAATACTTTTTTAATATCTTAGAAAACCTAAAAATACTTTTTAAAAGCATTCTTATAATGTTGAAAAATTACTTTAATATTTAAAAAAAAAATATATTTTTTAAAAATACTTTGAAAGAAAACATTCGAGTAAGAACACTTCCCAGCACTCTGGATTTTTTTTTTTTTTTTCCCATTTAACTAAACATCCCTGATTTTGGGTTATTTGGTGGGCATCTCTTGATCCACCGTCAACACAACTCAATCAAATCTCAACCGTCCATACACCTAAAACCCTAGACATTTATTTTTATATATGTTACGTTCCCAACCCCCACTATTGTGCAACAGCTTAAATTCCCAAAATACCCCTCTATTTTAACACAATCGGCGAGTACAAACAAGTGACTACTCTCTCTCTCCTATAAAACCCTCGCTTTAAACCCTAAGCCCCTCTCTCATTCCTCTCTCTAAAACGGTGAAGAGAAGAGGTAACCAGCTAGGGTTTTGGCCTCTAAACCCTAGAACTGATCAGAAGTTTTCACTTCCTATTTATGTGTGTGGTTGTGTGTGATTTTTGTCATGAATCTCAGTTTTTCTTTTTATTTTTTATTTTTTATTTGACAGTTTTCGGATATTGGTGTGGTGAATAACGAGTTGTTTGCGTTTGATTATCAGGTAATTTAGGGTTTCAAAATGCTTGTGTTGTTTGAAACTCCGGCGGGTTTTGCCCTATTCAAGGTATTGGATGAAGGGAAGCTCTCCAAAGTCGAGGTAAAGCGCATTCTTTTTTAGGTTTTATGAATTTGTGGTGTGTACAGTGTTGCTTTGGGTTTCAAATAACGACAAGGATGTGGGATCAGTTAAGCCAAATAGTTTGTTTAGGCCGACTTCAGTAATGGCTTCTGATTCTGAAGAAACCCAAATAATGGGAAGTTCAAGATTCTAAATTTTTTAGTATATTTCTTCCTTGCATTTTCTCATTCTCAATGAGAGCACCTTTAAGAAGTTCTTTTCCTTATAATTTTGGGTTTATGTTTCAGGACTTGTGGAAGGAGTTCTCCAGTTCAGAATCGGCCAGACAGGTGATTTTTAACTTCTTTGCTCTCAATTTGTTGCAATTTGGGATGCATGATTTGCTTTGGCATATGGTTCATCAGATCAGCATGGTGAATGTGCATGTATATCCATTTGTTTATCTGGATTTTATAGACTGTCATGATGGATTCTAACTTTTAGGTTTTGAGGCACTTGCATTGCACTTTCAGCTTGTACAGTTGCCAGATTCTCAATGAAATGTTAAATGACAGCATAAAAAGTAAACAACTCAGGCCTCCCTATGAGTTTCATTTTATATATCAAGAGTTCCTAAATCAACTCAGTTTGATCTTTTTATTTATTTACTTTCTACCAAGAAAGAATTTTCTAATTGGATGTTGAAAACCTTTGAGAGTGTTTTGATTCAAAAAAACATAGACATTGGCTGTGATCTGAATTTTGAAACAACTTGATCTAATAAATCAGGGCCATCAATGGTGCTTCCAAATCTTCTTTTTATTTGATAGTGCTTCGTCTGAGTTGTAATAACTGCCCTCAACAATTGAGTTTGTTAATGATTCATGATTTATTTGATGGTACTGTGACAGTTGTTTTCTTATTTTGTTTCAAATGACATGACTGGCATGCCAAAATAACCTTTTACATGTTATATGGATTGTCACTATATGGATTAACATAACTTGTACTGTTCTCTTGCCTATCACATATTTGGTACTGTTCTCTTGCCTATAAAAAAAAAGGGCTTTGTGTTCTTTTATTTTGCTCTGAAACTCTGTGATTTGATACGTTAAAATTTTTTATATGTGATCACAGATGTTCTCATTATGGCTTAACAAAAACCCTTTGGGTAGACTAGTATAATTTTTTCGAGTCCTTGGCAATTATGTTTGCTTTAAATTATGACATTCAATTGCAAAGCTAACAATTTGTTGGTTTTATATCAACATTAGGTGGTGAAGCTGAAAGCTTTTTCAAAGTTTGAGAACACAACAGAGGCTCTATCAGCAGCTACCTTGCTGATTGATAGCAAACCCAGCAAAGGTCTGCGCAAGTTCTTGCGTGTTCATTGTGATGGAGAAACATTAGCTGTGGCTGATTCTAAACTTGGAAATGCGATTAAGGAGAAACTGGTCTGTTATAACCCTGATTTGTATAAGCCTTTTAGTGGCTACTCTTTTCTTAGCTGGCTGGCTTCTTCTTCTTCTTCTTCTTTTTTGCTTAAGTTGGATCCATTATTGTCTTGCAGCAAATTGAATGTGTTCACAACAATGCTGTTATGGAGCTAATGAGGGGAGTGAGAAGTCAGTTGACTGAACTCATATCTGGTCTTGCTGTTCAAGATTTGGCTCCAATGAGCCTAGGTTTATCTCACAGCCTATCTAGATACAAGCTAAAATTCAGTCCTGACAAGGTTAGTTCATCTGTTTGACTGTCTGTTCTCATTTATAATCTGGAAAAGTGGCAAATTTCCACAAGGCCCAAGGCAAGCACTTGCTGCTCTTACCTCAAAGTTCTTTTGGGCCTTGGAAGAAAGCTCCCTCTCAATGGATTAACCTGTAAAAGTCCCATCTAACTTTAAGAAAAAGGGTTTTGAAGTGTACAGTAATAATCTGATAAAATTATTTAAAAAATAAAAATAAAATAATTAAAAAACCTTAAAAATTGAAGTTTCTTGCAATGTTCCTTCAAAATAATATGTTACTTTTTAACTTGAAAATTTATTATTTTTCATCCTTTATTCCACTTTTGACTTTTATTTGTGGAAGAGATTTTTCATTTTTTACTTTTCTTTTTTATTATTTTTATACAAAAATTTCCAACATTCCTTACTTGATATGGTTGTTCTCTCTCTCTCTCTCTCTCTATATATATATATATATATATTTATGAGACACTATTTTGAATTCTCTTATCAAATATTTTCAATGAAATTATTGATTCTTTTAGTGATTGAATTTTTTCCATAAAAAATTATTGAAACTATTGAGATATTATTTGGTGAAATTTTTGAAAATTTTTAATTACTAAAGTTACTAAAACTCATATTGGTAACTTTTTATTATTTTTTCTTTGTTAAAATGGTTTCCTAGAAAAAAAAATTCCTCCTTTCCAAAATGTTTTGGCAATGTCTGCAAATTGTGTGTGACAATGGATACAAATTAACAACTTTTGACTTATTAAAAAAATACCCATTAATATTGAAGTTTTTACATTTATAACATAACTTAGAAGACTCTTATATCTTATTTGTTATTATTATAAAAAATTGCCCCC
This sequence comes from Vitis vinifera, assembly GCF_030704535.1. Classification (NCBI taxonomy): domain Eukaryota; kingdom Viridiplantae; phylum Streptophyta; class Magnoliopsida; order Vitales; family Vitaceae; genus Vitis; species Vitis vinifera. The sequence goes on along the minus strand of NC_081818.1, from coordinate 5,797,575 downwards.
CTCATGCAAATTTCTGGCTCAGCCATCATTCTGGAACATCCAAACTTATGCTTTTCAGAAGTCCTTTTTGCATAACATCTCTTAGATTAATTCTTTTAACTCTGTACCTTCAGAGCCTTGTTTAGTGGCAATATTAAGTAACTATCTGTTTCATCCTCCATAAAAATGAAAAATCAATGGGATTATTTTCATGAATTAATTAGGGTCATTGCACAGGTGGTTTTTAAATTTATTGTACAATATGACAGCCTTATATTTTATCATATTATTTTTTTATGTTTTATATAACAGTGATTCACAGCAGATGATTCACTTTCTTTGCAATCAAATCTTTGGAACTAATATACACTATATATGTTAGTTGATGTGTCTGTTGTTTTTTTCAAGTGCATGTGGTTCTCTTTCTACAATTGATTACATGCATTTTTCCAATTAGCAATTGCAGTCCTGACTAATGGATTAAGGTTCATCTCATCCACTGCTGGAGAGGTTTATACTCTGGCCTTAGATGGGATATCAGGTTCATGGTTCTGTATGTACAAAAATTATAATTTTATTTTTTCATTAACTATTGCTAGATGATCCCTCCTCCTTCCTTGCCTATCAATGCCCACACTGAGTACTCTTGGGATTATGAACTGTGGCTGGTGGGAAATAGGAATTCTTTGATTGCATCAATCTTTATTACTGTTTTTGTATAATCTTTTGACTAACAGATAGATTTCTTTGGGAATGCTGTAACTCGGAATTGCAATTCTTCTGTTTTTAGGTTGACACCATGATCATCCAAGCTATTGGCTTGCTGGATGATCTTGATAAAGAACTTAACACATATGCTATGAGGGTTCGAGAATGGTACGGTTGGCATTTTCCGGAGCTTGCAAAGATTGTGCAAGATAACATCCTCTACGCCAAAGCAGTGAAGCTGATGGGTAACCGCACAAATGCTGCAAAACTTGATTTCTCTGAGGTAGAGATTTTGTCTCTTTACTTGTATTTTAAAAATACTCATGTAGTTCTGTTCTAGGTTGATGAGGAACACTGTCTGATGGTATGATATAGAGTTTCTAGTGTCAAAATCCAATGGATAATGTCATTGGTTATTCCATATGCACTCCTGAGCAAAATCAGTGGAGGTTGGTCACGGATCGGAGGGTGTAAGGTGACCACATGCCTAACTTCCCTAAATAGGGGCACTGTGGGTATCCCCAGAGCACAAGGTTGATGTTGATACGATATCCTAGTAGTACTTGATTGTTAGAAATTAGAAGTGCAAGTGTTTCAAAGGCCATGTACTGATAGGATAAGTTCTTGAGTCTGTCTTTGTCCAAATTATTGTAATAAGGCATCTAAAACTCTGGTGTACTGATAGGATAAGTTCTTGAGTCTGTCTTTGTCCAAATTATTGTAATAAGGCATCTAAAACTCTGGTTGAACCACTGGTTCAGTGAATCCTTTTATCTCATATTAGCAATTTAATTCATCCTATATGGATGATAGACGGCATCATAAATGTGCATCACATTTTATGTTTAAATTTTTTGCAGATATTGCCAGAAGAAGTTGAGACAGAATTGAAAGAGGCAGCCATGATATCAATGGGAACTGAAGTTAGTGACTTGGATTTGATGAATATCAAAGAGTTGTGCGACCAAGTTTTGTCTCTTTCCGAGTACAGGGCTCAACTGTATGATTATTTAAAAAGCAGGATGAACACCATTGCTCCAAATTTAACTGCTCTTGTTGGAGAGCTTGTTGGTGCTCGGCTTATTGCTCATGGGGGCAGCTTATTAAATCTTGCAAAACAGCCTGGAAGCACGGTCCAGATTCTTGGTGCAGAAAAGGCTCTGTTCAGAGCTCTGAAGACAAAGCACGCAACTCCCAAGTATGGGCTTATCTATCATGCATCCTTGATTGGCCAGGCAGCCCCGAAGCTCAAGGGAAAAATTTCTCGATCACTTGCTGCCAAAACTGCATTGGCAATTCGATATGATGCTCTTGGAGATGGTCAAGATAACTCTATGGGACTGGAGAATCGAGCCAAGGTACCTTGGTTTGTTTGGCACATTATTTTAATCCTTTCCCTGCCTTCAGGTTTTTTACAAGTCTTTGTAATGCTCAATTCTTGTGTAGCTTGAAGCACGGTTAAGGAATCTTGAAGGCAGAGAATTAGGTCACTCTGCTGGGTCAGCCAAAGGCAAACCAAAGATAGAAGTCTATGACAAGGATAGGAAGAAGGGCTCAGGGGCATTGATAACTGCTGCCAAGGTCTGCAGTTCATTTCATATTATTCACTATTTTTCATAAATTTATTTTCCATTTGGTACAAGTGGGTTTTAATTGCTTTGTTATATGCAGACTTACAATCCAGCGGCAGACTCTGTTCTTGGAAGGATAGAAGATTCAGCAGCCAGGGAAGAGGAAGAAATGATCCCAAAAAAGAGGAAGAAGGAAGTAGAGCCATCTCAACCCGAGGACACCCTTGTTGTGGTTGAAGAGAAGAAAGAAAAGAAAGAAAAGAAAAAAAAGAAAAAGGCCGATGTAGAGGATGCCAGCTTGCCAAATGATGTAGTTGGTGATGCAGAACCAGAAAGTGAAGAGGTGGTGAAAAAGGAAAAGAAGAAAAAGAAGAAGCACTCAGCCGAGAATGATGAATTGCAAAATGAAGGTGAAGCAGGAGAAAAAAAGAAGAAAAAGAGAAAGCATGCTGAACCCGAAGAGGAAACCAAAGAGCCTAGCAAGAAGAAAGAGAAAAAGAAGAAGAAGAAGAGTGAAGACTGAGGACTTTGATGGGCGTAGTCATCAATCCATGAGTTGCAAACCTAACAATTTTGAGCATCCTAGGCATCGTTCAGTACGTTGTAAAATTTGCTTGTAGTTGATTTCTTCTTCCTCTGGTAGTGTGGTTTCTTAAGTCAATTTCTCCAATTTCTTTGTCGTTGAGGGGAACATATGGTCTCAAACATCTGTATTACCATCTATTCAGGAGCCCCAAAAGCTTCTAAATACGGCCCATGTAGGGGTGATAAAGATGAGATATTGGCGTATGCACAGACAATTATGGTTGAAAGTGGATATATATTAAATGCTTTTTGTCCAATATATTGCTGTTATTGTCAAATTTGTGGACACCTTAAGGGTACCACCCTCTTTGTTTTTATTTCTAAGTGTGAAGAAGCTACTGTCCTTTTGGTTGAGAGAACTACAAAACCTGTGATGGGAGAGTTGGAAAGAGTCCTGTGATGAAAATGACAGCCTAGCCTCTTATCTCTTGGCCTTTTGTGTTTGGAATTATTTCCTGGATTGCATATCCCCAATCCTAGATGTGGTTCATGTTGTCAATATTCTCTATATCTTCTCTACAGACTACCTTGATTGCCCATTAATCTATCTTGAAAGCGATGTAGGAGTATGTGTTTCAGAAAGTTCTAAAATTTGGTTCATGTTTTGCTTTTACCCCAAGGTGTGATAGGACTTCTGAGACATGAATTTGTTATCATGATGGTATATTTTGGTGGGTAGGTAAATATCGATAAGTACTTTTTCGGTAGATATTGAAAAGACATCAGTAATCAATTTCATATCGTTGTGTGGTTTTGTACTCGAGTTTAATTCATTTAGAATAAGAAGAAAATTTTATCAGTAAAATAAGAAGAAAAATTTATGATATCGAAGATATAATATACTAAAGTTTTAATAATAATATTGAATTTTAATATATGAGATTTTATATTTGGACTATATTATTATGATCATATTTATAATAATTTTAATCACATATTTTAAATCATGGTCACATTATCATTTTTTATGTCATCAAGTGGGGTTGGACGATGGATTTGGTGGGATAATGAAAGGTTTTAATCAGACACTTAAAACAAAAGGTGTGCAACAAAAATTGGGTCTTCTTTCCTCTACACATTGTATTCCTTTGTGTTTGTCTCTCTCTTACCTATAATTTTTATTATTATTATTATCTTGACAACAATGGTTGATGATTTTATAGTTGTTTTTATTATAAAATAAATCGTGATGTGTTCGCCACAAGCCATAAAATACAACAACAAAGTGTGAAATTTTGTCATAAGAGCAAGAAGAATGATAATAATTTGCAACATGGAAAGGAAGTGTGGAATTGGAGCATGTTGGCCACTACTACAAATAATGATTATGGTATTAGGTTTGTGCTAGGATTTTTGTGCTTGTAATAGTTACTAGTAATTATGAATTAATTGATTGAAAATTTTCTTATAATTCAAGTGATGATACTGATAAGAGTCGGTAAAGTTTAATATGATTACCCAATACGTTTTTTTTGTAGATTCTGATAAAGTATAATCATGTTCAGATCAAATTTAAGTAAATAGCTTTTTTAGGTCCGTTTGTTTGATACAAATTTAACTTGAATTGATTTATTTAATAATCATGTTGATTAATATGATCATATCCATAACCCATTTAATCTATATTTGATTCATTTGAAATTTGATTTTGAATAAATAAGATGATTAAGGCATAAATATATCTTATAGGAAGGTATATCAAATTAACTCAAATAAAATCTAATTCAATCTGATTATTAAATGGGTTATATGACAAGTTATCTGTTTAATAATTAGATAGTATTTAAGTTTTTTCTTTTGACTTAATTGTTATTCATATTGTGTTTAAGTTAACCTATTTAGTTTAGTGGTTGAATGGAGACATAATTATTGTTGGTTATTTTAGATTCAAAAACAATCTTGAATTATAGATTTCACTTTTGATACAATTTATGAAGTTAGGTATTCGCAATTTGGTTATGTCTTATATTAGGTTAATCAATAATTGTTGCGCAATTTAAATTAATACCTAAGCGTGATAAAAATTTAATAATTATAATGGAATAAACCTGTTTGATAGAGTTTTTATTTTTTGTTTTTACAAAATAGAAAACAATTTTTTAAAATTCAAAACACCGTTTAGTTATTATTCTCTATTTCCTATTTTTAAAAATAAAATAAAATAGATAACAACTTTTAGAAAATAAGTAAAAGTAGTTTTCACCCATTTTTAAAAACAATGGAAAAACACTCTCTTAATTTTTGTTTTAGCTTCTCCAAAATTTTTTGCTCCAATTTGGCTATATGGTTAAATAATATTATAATTATTAATATTAAATTTTTAGGGAAAAGGGCAATTATAAGTAAGGAAAAAAAATTAAAATTTTACAAAAATTTTCAAATATTAATTATTGTTTATTCTACCACTAATTTCATCATCCTTTAAAAATACTGAAAATTCACAAATACAATTGTTAAAAATTTCACAACTTATTCAAAATTATTGTTTAAAATTTATTAAGATAATGTTTGTTTTTTTGGATAAATAAATAAAATTAAAATATTTGACTTTTTCTAGTAAAAATAAGTCGTTGATATCAACTAACATAACTAAATTTAACATATTAAATTTGCTTACTTTTAAGGTAATAGAAAAAATCAAATATTTTTTTATCTTTCATCCAATCAAAAAATAAACACTACCTAAAACTATGTTTGGTTCTCAAAAAAATTGAGAGAAAATATGAAGGAAAAAAAAAAATTAAGAGATGAAAAGTAGAAGAAAAATAAAAATAAGTGTCAACTTAATAAATTATTTTATATATTTTTAAAAATTTATTATACTTATTTTTTGTTACGTAAGGATTAAATAATTTAAAAATCTATAAATTTTTTTTTGTATATTTTAATTATATTTGATTCTTTTTTTTCTTTTTTTTTGTATTTTCTACAATGAAACTAAATAAGAAAAAAAAAAATCGTTTTTTTTAACAGTTTTTTTTTATACTTTCAGAAAATCAAACATACCCTGAAAACAATTTTTAAAAATAAAAAAATAAAAAATAAAAAATAAAAAATGGGCATCAAAAGATCCTCTTCAAGATACCCCATGTCCATAGCCCACCAAGAAAAAGAAAGGAAGAGAAACAATCTTCAATCAAATCAGCAATTAAGAGAGAAAAGGAAATGGCAATCTGTTTGACTTGAAGAAATTCGAACCCGATACTTTAATATAATTTTTTTTTCTGTTTTTATATATTTAATAATTTATTGTATGCTGATTCCTCCGTCATTGTCTGAAAGAGAGCTCAGACCAGAGAATATATAAATATTTAGAAAGAGAAGGTGGGGGAGAGATTTTGTTTCTCTCTCTAGAATTCCTCAGATTCAATCAAGTAGTAACTCTACTTTCTCTCTCTCTTTTTTTTTTCTCTCTCTCATATCTCACTTTCTCTCTCGGTTAACTTTTTTCTGTATCTTTCTGTGTCGATTTTGTTTTTGACTTCAGGGGAGCCTTGCCCGCTCAGAATCTTGAAGCTAGGGTTTGTGATTTTGCATCTGTTGTTTTTTCTTTGTTTGCTAAGATTCAGTGGAATTTACAGTTTTCTGTTTATATGCTGATGAATTTTGTTGATTTTTTTTTTAAGGTGCTTGTGCTGGGGAGTTGCTTGATTTGTAGTGGTTAATTGATGGTGAGGGTTTATTGAAGTGTTATTTTGGTTTCTGTTTCAGTAGAGTGGTTTTTCAGTTTTGTGAATTTAGGGTTTGTTTCTTTTGTTTTGTGGGTCAGGCGTTTGATCTATTTGTTGTTTCTATGCGGGTTTTTATTCTTGAAAATTTCTTGATTTGTAGTGATTAATTGATGATTGAAGAGCATGCATATTGAACATGGTGCTGAGAAATGAGGTTTAGGTTCAAGAATGGGGTGTGTACTTGGTCGTGAAGTGTTGTCGAACGTGGTGGTTTCGGAGGCTAATGGGGCGGAGAAGAGTATCAAGGAGAAGAGGAGTAATTCGAGTGTCAATTCGAATAGGAAGTTGGATGATGTGACGAAGAAAAGTGATAGTAAGGTTGAGGTTGGTAACGGAGAGACCCAAAAGGAGGAGAAGACTGATGGTAGTCAACGGCCCCGAGGTGATAAGAAAAAATTGAGGTCAAATCCGAGGTTGAGTAATCTGCCCAATCATGTGCGTGGAGAGCAAGTTGCAGCTGGGTGGCCGTCTTGGTTATCGGATGTTGCAGGGCCAGCACTTAATGGCTGGATACCTCGGCGAGCAGACACTTTCCAGAAACTTGATAAGGTGGGTCATTTTGTTGAATGGAAAATGATATTCTTTGCCTCTCGGATGATGTGATAATGTGGTATTTGAGACTAATGGTAGAACAATGGTTCATTTTTTCTAATTGAAAGAGAAAAGTGATGCATCGTATCATTTAAGATGGGAATGTCTACCTTGAATGATGTAGCTGACACTTTCGAAATTAGTGACATATTGATGGTTATTATGTTTTGCAATGAAATAAAAAGTGCTGGACTTGATGGTTTATGGAAGTGCTCTTGATCATGCATTTGGACTAATGTCTTTCCTTTCGTTTCTTGTATTGATAGATTGGACAAGGAACATATAGCAATGTGTATAAAGCTAGAGATATGTTAACGGGCAAAATTGTTGCACTAAAGAAAGTTCGATTTGATAATTTGGAACCTGAGAGTGTGAAATTTATGGCTAGAGAGATTGTCATTTTGCGGCGCTTGGATCATCCCAATGTTGTAAAATTGGAGGGTTTGGTGACTTCAAGGCTGTCCTGCAGTTTGTATCTTGTATTTGAGTATATGGAGCATGATTTGGCTGGACTTGCTGCAAGCCCGGGTATCAAATTCACTGAACCTCAGGTTAGACTGAATTGTCTTGGCATTTGAAACAAATATGCATTGGCAAACATTCTTTGCAAAATAATGATCGTGGATGTATGTTGCCTTTATTTAACATATGTTTCATATTATAGGTCAAATGTTACATGAAACAACTACTATCTGGCCTAGAGCATTGTCACAACCGCGGTGTGCTTCACCGTGACATCAAAGGATCAAATCTCCTTCTTGATAATGGAGGAGTACTTAAGATTGCTGATTTTGGCTTGGCTGCTATATTTGATCCTAATTACAAGCACCCAATGACGAGTCGGGTGGTAACCTTATGGTATCGACCTCCAGAGCTTCTGCTTGGGGCTAATGACTATGGCGTCGGTGTGGACTTGTGGAGTGCAGGCTGCATTTTAGCTGAGTTATTGGCTGGGAAGCCCATCATGCCTGGTCGTACAGAGGTAACCGTTGTACTTTCTTATCTTAATTTGTAAATTTTGTCTTTGCACCACATACGACTATCTGTAACAACTTTCCTTTATATCTGTTTTATTATTTTCTTGCTTATACTTAAGTTGGTACCTTAGTTTATTTTGTGGTCTCCAAAACTTGAAAATAGATTCTAATTTAGAAGTTGGCATAGGCAAAGGAATAATTGCTAGCTTTTCATTAAGTCATGCAAAAAATAGAATCTAGAGAGTGAGAGACAGCTATTTGCTTTCTTTGGCATATGTATTATCTGGGATTTTTAGTTGCTTATCTGGGATTTTAGTTCATTTGTTGGGTTCTCATCTAAACATAAGATGTGAGTTGAAAAAACTGACTGCGGCTTTTCTTGTTAAAAACATGTGACGCTAGCAAGTTTTAGTGGTTTATCTTTGATGGTGCTAATACAGTAATGCATCCTTTCCCTTTTTCTTAATAATAACTTGCATTTCTAAAATTATTTCATTTAAACTATGTAGATCGCTATTGTCTCTAGTGTATTTGTTTCCATTTGCTTGGATTTTTATCAAAGGTATGTATTCTGTCAATGTGATGTGTAGTAGCCCCTTTATATGTTTTTAACAATGATCTGATGGATTATTTTGGCAACATAGTGTTGGAAATTATAATGCCAATTTCATGCAGGAACATATTTTTGGTACCAATGCCACTGTTTCTGTATGTATTTTTCATTAATCTAAGATTTGTTTACTATTTTTGTTTCTTTGGATATCAATGCAACATATTTTTTCAATTTTATTTATTTTGTACATCTTGGCGATTTTTCAACTGCATTTTCTATATTGATACACCAACATCTTCTGGTACCATTGCTCAAACCCTAAAGTTGCCTAGATGATGATAAAGTTTCAAATTTTGTATTTTAACCTTTTCTTCCTGCAAGAGGCTGAGTAAGGTAAAAATGATATCAACTGTTGGGTCTTGGGCTTGATTGAGACGTGTCCTCTGGTTCATGTAGCCAACTTTCTTTATTTCAACAGCAGGAATGCATTTCTTTGTTGGATGTATTGTAGCCTCTTTTTTAGGCTTACATGCAGGCTTAATAAATAGGGGAAATAAACATATCATGGTGACGTTCGAAGACATGACCTCCCACTAAATGAGACTTGGGTATCATGTTGAACAACCAAATTTCCCAAAAGCTTAAACATGTAGAATTTGGGTTCACAATGTATATAATGCTCTCCAACAGGTTTCTCGTTGTTAATGTTGCATTATGAAATTAATTTGTTTTTTCATTTCATTTTTAGCTTTCTTGAAGCCTTCAAAGAGCATGTTTCTCATTTAGTTAACATCAAGTGTTTGAAACTTTGGAATATTAATACATAGCATATCTTCAGTCATGTCTGGTATTCTATGTCATTGCTGCTGCATTGGAAATATATGCAACTGTTTAATTTAGAGCACAACCTAATACTCTACTGCTATTAACAATAATCTTTTCTGTCACTTAGGTAGAGCAATTACATAAGATATACAAGCTATGTGGCTCACCTTCTGATGAATACTGGAAAAAATATAGATTGCCAAATGCAACCTTATTCAAGCCTCGAGAGCCTTACAAACGATGCATAGCAGAGACATTCAAAGACTTCCCACCATCTTCACTGCCACTTATTGAAACTCTTCTTGCAATTGATCCAGTGGAACGTCGGACAGCCACAGCTGCATTAAACTGTGAAGTGAGTTCTTATATTCCTATAAGCAACCTTTTTCACTTCATATGCCCATTTATATCTTAGACTATGTTGGTCCTTGACGTTAAGGTTGTTATGGCTTGTTTCTATTTTGACTTTTCCTGCCTAAGAACCAGACGAGTCTCTTCAGGTGATTCTTCAGTGATGCTAATAGCTAATACATTCTCAAATTGTGTATGAAATTAATTGCACTCCAATGAAAAATATTGTTTCATGTGATTGAAGGACAATTCTCCTAGAAAAGGAATCAGATTCAGAGTTTGGAAAGTAGATGTGATGCTGTGACTAAAAGATGGAAGATTTAAAGCAGTATGTTGGCTTAGGGAAGCATGAGGGAAACTGAAATTGAACTGTGAAACTCAATAGATGAGATTTTGCACAAAGTTTTAGGAAATCATTATACACTAGGTTGGGTATATATTGATAGAAGATAAATATCTATAAAGAGGAAATCATTTAAGGTTTGACAGAGATGAAAAATTGCTGCAAACAATATTTAATGTGGTTTAACAAAGCCATGACTATGCGGCTATGCCCATTAATGAGATGAGACGATTCTTCTTCAAAACATGGATGCATCATATTGATAAGTGTGGGGTCTACAATTGAGAGTTCTATTCAAACACCCTTAAAAGTTGCATTCAATCTCCAAATGCTGCATTTAGCATTTGAGAAGCTCTCCCAAACAAGGTTAAGTGTCCTTTTAATTTTGTATCCTGTTTCTGCCATATATCTGTGAATGTTACCAAGTTTTTCCATTTTGTTTGGTATGAAACTAAGGGGGTGTTTGGATGTTCCTTGGAAATTGAATAGTTCCATACTTTCATTCTCATGGCATTTGAAGGCTCAGATCCATCTTTGAAATTAGTCAGTTTAAGAGGGGAAAAAAACAAAAGAGGAGCCATTGCCTAAAATTGGAATGGTGAAAAAAGAAAAAGATAAACTATGTAGTTCATGTGATTTTTAGAAACCCTAAAACTAATCCTGAATGCACTATGGGTTACCCCTGTTATGGAGTTCTACTAGGCTGGCAATTCATTTAAATTTCTAGTTATAAGATACCCTTTTGAAATTTTAGCATATATACTCATTTTCTCCTTGTTTCTTGTGCAGTTCTTCACAACGAAACCTTATGCTTGTGAACCATCTAGCCTTCCGCAATATCCTCCAAGCAAGGAGATGGATGCCAAGAGGCGAGATGATGAAGCTCGAAGGTGTGGTTGACTTTTAACTTTGTATAAACTTTTGAATTCATGTTGTTTCTGAGAGTTTACTTTATAACTGCAACTATTACTTTACATAAATTGCATATAGTACTTAATGCTTATCTAGTTTTACTTTTGATTTTTCTATTAAAACTATTGTAACTTTCTCTTTCTCCCTTTGAATAATATATTTTATGTTTGGATTTATTTTGCAAAATGTGAATATTATACTTTCCAGATCTGGATCTCAAGCCTTGGTTTAATATTTTTGGAGTTTAGACATAAGGATAGTATTTTATATGGTTCATTAGAGAAGTTGATACCAAAAGTGAATTAATTTAATGGAGATAGGAAGAGCCTTAAATTGTATTTTGTTGTAAATTGGATATGTCATTGCTGTTTTTTGTTAAGCTACCAATTGACTAAGTTTAAGGTGTTAGATAATTGGTCGTCAATGTATCTCAAGCTTGTTTGGGCTATAGTCCTAATACTCTACCTTATGGGCAGCCTTTTTTAGGCTCAATAAATTGGGGGAATAAATATGCGGTGAGTTTCAAACTCATGACCTTCCATTCAACATGAATTTTGTACCAAATTAAGGTGCCAATTGACCTAAAAACTAAAGAAGTTAGGTAATAAGCCAACAATGTACGTCAACCTTATTTGGCCTTTATACCTGACACTGATCATTTTTAGATTTTTTGTTGTGTCTAATATGCTATACTTGTTGTTCTAAATGACATCAGTTTATCAAGTTGATGGGTGCCTTATTGAACCCATTGCCTTGCATGAGTCACTACGTAGGTTGAAACTCTGTGTCACCTCATGTTGTCTGACCATTTTGATGACATGGATTTTCTTTTTGTTTATGGGATACACCTTCCATCCTCATTGTTGATCATTGGTGCTTGTCTAAGAACTCTTAACAATGTTTGACCTGATTGTCATTATGTTTTCATTATTAGAGCTCTCACACACGTTATTCTCTTTGCTCAAAAGTTGTTTTACTAATTTGTTTTTGTTCAGTTTTCGTTTCTGGAGGGCTTCCTTTATTTTTTTATCTATATAATGAGCTGTAACCTTCAATTTTGTATGATTCTGTAGGCAAAAAACCGCTAGCAAAGCCCACGGTGATGGTGCGAAGAAAATGCGTCCACGCGCTAGGGCAATGCCTGGACCAGAAGCCAATGCTGAGCTTCAATCTAATCTTGATGTATGTCTCTCATTTTCTACTTCTATCTGCTAATAGTTTTTTCTTCTTTTTCTGGATTCAATGATTATAGTTTGCAGTTTTGCTGAATCTGTAGTCCTATAGCTTTCTTTTCAAAGAAAAAACAAATTTAAAATGATTAAGCAATCTGTACCAAGTATTATATTGAGAGCTTTTGTTTCTTTTTTATGTTTGCAATCACCCGAGTCCTTGCAACCAGAGTTCGATTGTTTGAATTTGTTTTCCGTGTTTCTTTCTGAAACAGCGAAGACGCCTAATCTCCCATGCAAATGCAAAGAGTAAGAGTGAAAAGTTTCCTCCACCTCACCAGGACGGAGCAGTTGGCTTCCCCTTGGGTGCTTCACAACACATTGATCCTGCTTTTGTCCCTGGTGATGTGCCATTCAGTTCTACATCATTTACATCTTCAAAAGATCATGCCCAGACCTGGTCCGGTCCAATAGGCGACCCTGCTGCCATTGGAGCTCTAAGGCGAAAGAAGAACACTTATGGTGATGCTCGAGAACCGAAAAAACCAGCAGCAGTTAACCCAAGGGACGGAAGTGCGAAGGTGAGGGTGGTTAAAGGATAGGAATTATTGCTTGAACTTCATGTCAAGTGAAATTAATCGTGGGGATGTGATGATAAACATTTCCACCAGAATCAATCTCTGTGCTTCACGAGTGAAGTGCTTTAAATCCCCCATGAATGCATTTCAAAAAATGTATTCAGAGGTCAAATCTGTTCTTTTTCCTTTCCCCCTTTCCCCAAAATATAATTTTTTTTAACCTGGTTCTATTGATTGTGTATATTTTGAATCTTTCCTTAAAAAAAAAAAAGGAAAAAAGGAAAAGAAAATGAATTCCTTGTGGTGAAAACTGAGTGCTGTTTAGTGAAATTCTAATAAATGTTTGAGAGTTAAATTCGTTAGTTCAATATTTCTTACCAGAATTGTAACATTTGGCTATGCTGATGAATGGTTTAGAAGCAGGAGTTTGCTACCACACTAGTGTGAGCATTTTCATGGGTTGGCTGACATGAGAGAGAGAGAGAGAGAGAGAGAGAGATTAAAGGCCATGTTTGTTCTAATATGGTTTTTTTAAGAATTTTTTGGAACCTAATGCACCCAAAGGAAGTTAAAAGAGTCTTTAAAAGATAGAGAGGGATTTAAGAATAGAGTTGGAGTCTTGTTTGAAATGGAGTTGTTGATTAATAGTGGTGGTTGGGAGAGTTTAGGTCAAAACTTTAGACAGGGTTGTAAGGTGAAGACAAGGTGGGGGTGCTCATAATGAGTTTTTTTTGTTTTTTTTTTTAATAACTTATGTTTAATGACATTAATGCACCATCTCAAAAAAGTACCCATTTTTGAAAGACTCTTGATTTTTGGAGGATATGCATTAAGGAGAAAATAATCCTCAAAACATGCATACAAATAATAAAAAGTCAAAATTACCCTCAAACCTTTCTCTCATCTTGCCATCAATTATTACAATTTTTTTTTCTTTGACATTACAAGTTAAAGAGCTCATCATTATTATTATTTATTTTTTAAAAAAAAAACTTTAACATGTGACAATTAATCATATCATATGATTTTTCTCTTTTCCTTTTTCTCTTCCTTCATAGTATCTCTATCTTCTTTTTGCTTTTTTAAAATGTGTTGGTTTTGTGAATTTTAGTTTTTTTATACTTCATCTTTTTATATTTATTGATTTTAATTATTATGGACAATTTAAACATAAAATAATAATATACAATAAATAATTAATATAAAAATAAATATATAATAAATAAATATAGAGATTTTTTATATTCCTATTAAATAAAATATTTATTTATTTATTTTTATAAATTTTACTATATTTTCATATTATTTTACTGTTTATATTTTTTAAATTTAAAATTTTTATGTGAAAACCATAATCCAAAATTATGGTTTAACTTTTTTTAAAGTTCATAAAAGGGTTGATATCCACTAAGCTAATTTTAAAAAAAAAAATATATATATATATATATATATATATATATATATATATAGTTTATCACTTAAAAAAACAGTTACTATAAAAAATTAAATAAATTAATAGGGATAGAATATAAATGCTGAGAGGAATGACAGTTGTAGCCTGAAAAGTAAAACAGATCTTATACCCATGACCATTTTTGTATTATAGGCTACATCCCCTCCTCTCTCTCTCTCTCTCTCTCTCTCTTAGTTGGTTGCCATTTGGCAATACCCATACTAGATGAAGCCTTTAATGCTTCCCCTAAAGGCACCCCACCTTCTATTCAAATAAATTTTTTTTATTAATTCATAAGATTAATGTCATTTTAATATCACAGTAACTCCATTCAACATTTTTGTGAAGTAGATTTTAAAACGCTTTAAATGTTGATATCGATTTTAAAATGTTTTATAGACGTAGTTAACAAGTGTTTTTGAAGAAAAATAAAAAGTTTGGTAAAATTTTAAAAAATTGAAAATTTACATGTAATATTTTTTCAAAAAACACTAACAAAGTTATTATCCTAAAATCATTTTGAGAAAAAAAATTTAATTTTTATATAAATTATTTTATGTTTAGAAACTTTTTTACAAATCACATAAATGCTTTTTGTTCTGAGTATAATGGGTTTTCAACTTTTTATGATTTTAAAAAATATTTATATAATGTTAAAAACCTTTTTCCCGATACAATGCAAGATATGACATACTATCAATATAAAATATGATATTGTAGACCCCCATTTGGGGCTCGTTTTTCAGCAGCTCAATTTTGCCAAGTGTCACTATCCCGGGTGGCCACATGTCGCCTCCTAGTTGGTTGCTGTGGAATCAGCTTAGTGGAGTTGATGGACGAATGAGAAAGCGACACCTATTGGCGGATATTCAGAAGAGCTTTTGGGGCTGTTAGAAGGAGGTTGGTTTTCTTTTGAAGTGTGAGGGGGACCCCCCTCTCTTACCATGAATCCCGGCCAGATGGGACGGGCGGTCAGGAAGTTGAGGGCTTGATGCCGGCGGCAGCAAACGTGCAGCAGCAGGGAGAGTGGTTGGGCACACCATGCTTGCTGACCAGTGAACAGGAGTGCAGAAGGGTGGCTTGAAGGGAGGAAGACACCAAAAGGAAAAAGGGACACGAAAGAAGAGAAAAAAGGAAGAAAAACGGAAGGAGAGAGGGGGGAAAGCATTTTTTGGGGGAAAGGTAGGAGAAGAATCAATCAGGTTTGATTATCTCTTATTTTATCTTATCTTTTTTTTTTTAGGATCACCTTAGGTTCCTTGCTGATATTGAGATGATTGCTTTGATTACCTAAGGAAGAAAACCTGTTTCGGACTTTTGTTTATTTGATCTTTGTTTTCTCCCGTATGAGCTGCATGTTGGATATATTCTGTGTTTGAGTGTTAAGTTCATGGAGATCCTCCCACCAGACTCTTTTGAAAGCTCTTTTGGTCTTCGTGATGCAGAGCTTGGTTTTAGTGGTGTTATCTCCCCTTATGCATTGCTCTGTTCCTCTTCTTAGTTTTTGTTTGTTCTTTTCCTTTTTCTTCGCTCTTCCCCTCTATTCTTGGCATTTTCTGGAAAGGAAATTCGTTAACTTGCAGGAATCAAGCATCCTCCACCACACCCATTTTCCTCTCATTCATTCTCCATCCCATTCCCTCACTTTCATGGAGTCTCACGGGTGCATGCCACCCTTCACTCCCTCACATACCCATTAAAACCACTCACCCAAGCTTCCATATCCATACAACCCATACCCATCCTTCATGCTACTCACGACCATGCTCTACCATACCCATGTGTACACCCCCTTAACCATACCACCAAACCCGTTTCTCTCTAAACCTTCACCTACCTGTGGGACCCTCCCTAAAGAATGCCACGAGGCTCTCTCTCTCTCTCCCTTGCACACGCAGACAGTCCCCCCTTGCGATGCGCAGCATAGCTCATTCCACCCGGGGGGGAATCCTGTCCAGCCACCATTCCCTTATCCGGATGACTCACATCCGGAATCCTGCCCCGCTATTCCCTTATCCGGATGTCTCATATCCAGAATCCTGTCCCGCCGCCATTCCGCCTTATCCGAATGTATCACATTCGAAAATCCTGCCCCCGCCGCCATTCCCTTCTCCGGATGTCTCACATCCGGAATCCTGTCCGGCCACCATTCCCTTATCCGGATGTATCCCATCTGGAATCCTGTCCGACCACCATTCCCTTATCCGGATGTATCACATCCGGAATCCTGTCTGGTCACCATTCCCTTATTTGGATGTATCATATCCGGAATTCTGTCCGGCCACCATTCCCTTATCCGGATGTATCACATCCGGAATCCTGCCCCCGCCGCCATTCCACCTTCTCCAGATGTATCACATCTGGAATTTTGTCTGCCGACATTCCACCTTCTCCTGATGCCTCACATCCAGAATTCTGTCCGCCGACATTCCACCTTCTCTGGATGTCTCACACCCGGAATCCTGCCCGCCCGAAACGCATGAATAATCTCTCATACTCCTATTTCTTACATTTTTTTTTCAAATTCAAGCTTTTGAATAGTTTTCCAATCTCTAAACCCTTTTAATAATTTTAGTTTTTTTTTTAAGCTCTCATCCTTAGGGTTTTAGGTCCTAACAATCACATTTTTAATAAAAATAAGTTGCCACTTTCTTTCCGGCAGGCCATTTTCACACCTCCTCTGTTTTAAAAATGTTTTGAAATAAGCAAAGAATCAAATTTTGTAATTCTGAATAATGGAATTTACGGATTTGGTCCATGCAAAAGTAATCGGGCTTTGGTGGGGGCCCCACATACATGATCTTATGATCAATTGATTGATTGATTGACTTAGTTGCCATGCATGATTGTTTCTTATTCTGCTCTATGACATGCTCGAAATTATTCCTTAGTTGTGCACTAACCTCACTTCTTGATAGCGCTTTATGGATCGCTGCCCAGGTATGCATCTATATCCGCTTGGATCATTTTCTGTATGCATGTTTAGATTCTCACATGTGCAGGATCACTCTGAGTATTCATTGATTCCCTCATCAATTACCATGATTGCTTCACTTTATTAGTAGAGACCCGATTTTAGGGACTTAGAAGGGTGCTACGGTCCTTACCGTACCTTCCCGATAAATAACCTAACCCCCGAACCCGATCCGGTTTCACAGACCACCTTTTCTAAAATAAGGAGTCACACTTAGGGTTTTTCTTTCTTATTTTGTTTACCCTTTAAAAATAAAACAAAAATAAGTGGCGACTCCAAGTCATTTTTCTTAATCAATAATAAGATCATTTTTCGAAATAAAAAATCGAGCTCGCCATCGAGTGGGAAACGCATTGAGCCGAAATGCGGGGTCCACAGATATATACAAAATAAGTTTTATTGTTCCATACCTTATTAATTATTCCATTGTTTTGTAGTTAAGGTTTATTATTAGAATTATTTGATTAAAAAAACAAAATAATCTTATATTTATAAATCTAACCCTTCACATTTTTTTAACCTAAAAATGACTTGTTATTGGCAAAATATCTTAATTTTTTCCTAAATTTGTAAATTTAACTCTCGACATTTTTCAACCTAAAAATGACCACCAAAATACCTTAATATTTTATTGTAAAAATAAGATTGTCTTCTAAAATTAATATGAAAATAACTTAAATATTAAAAGGTATTTACATATAAAATGAGTTTTTAAACATAAAAGAGTTAAATTTACAAATTTACTATGATTTCATCTTTTTCTTTTTAATCAAATAATTTTTACAATATGCTTAACAATATTTTTATTCAAATTGTTTTTAATAGAAATGTTTTTTTAAAAGTGTTTTTAGAAGAATCGTTTATGAAATATTTTTCTAAAAAACATTTTAAGTGATTTTTTAATATTATAAGTGATTTATAAAAACGTTTTTTTAGATTAAAAGTACGTTTGACAATAATTTTAGGAAATGTTTTTAATATTTTTAATACTTAAAAAGTAAAAATTTAAAATATTATAAATACTAGAAATGCTTTCAAGAATCACTGTGAAATGCAATTTAAATTGATTCCTAGAATCATCGTAAAACTAGTTCTAATTGTTATAATCATTTATGTGCTTTAATTCAACATACGCATGGACCATTGGTACCATACGTTGAATTCCAACCCATATTTCAACATGCATCGAAGAAAAATGATGGGATCATAAGTTGGTTATGGTATGGAATCAACATGGTGGAGGGGATTTTGAGTGGCTTTGGACCCAAGTTTCAAAATTGATTTTTTTATTAACACCTTGGCAATGCCACCTCTTGGGTTCTGGTGGTGGCAAGTAAGAAGGGATTCTAATCAACATATAGAAAGCCCCCATCTTTTTCTTTGCCTTCCTCTTTACTCTATTCCTCTTCTCCCCCCACGCCCCCACCTCTCCGCTCTCACTCTCCATCTCTCATCTCACCCCCTAACTGCCCTTTTTGTCTCTCTACATCTTTCTTTTCGCGGATTTTTATTGTCTATTTTGGGTTTTAAGCATATCTGCTGCATAAGCCTCTCAATCCTCTGTGTGCAACCCACAAGGGAAAAACCTTGGTAAAACCCAGACTGCGATGGAGGAGAATAGCACAGCAAGTAATGTGGCTCGAGCCATTGTGGCTGCCCTTGACTGGAGCTCCTCCCCCGATGCCAGAAAAGCCGCTGTTTCTTACTTAGAATCTGTACTCACCAACCTTCTCTCTGCTACTCTTTCTTCTCAATTTTATGTCAAAGATTTGAACTTCATTGCTTTTGTATATGTTGCTGTGTGTATCAGACTCCATCAATCTTGGTATCAATGTCACTTTCGTTTAGGAATTTTTACAAATAGATTGTTGAAATTTGATTGCAAAGTATGGGTGATATATCTCAATCTGAGGTTTTTTGTTATTCTTTATCTTAATGTTTGCCACTCTGGATTTCTGATTGATTGAAGGAATGTAGAAACTTGATCATAGGATTTGGGTCTTCTGTAGTAACAAGTGGGAAAAAAGGGCTGAAATTTATCGGTTGGGTTTTGGATTGGTGTAGGGTTTTTGATCTAAATGATGTGAAGTTTGAGGACAATGAATGATTCAATCAATTTCTGGAGATGGGTTTAGATCGAATTGGCTTCTGGAGTTGAAAATCATTGGCAGTTGTATCCATTAATGAATTTGTTTTTTTCATTTAGTATACGGAAGATCCATGGTGAAGAATTTGACCATTTTTTATACTTTGGGGCTGGTCATAATTATGTTCCGGGGATGCTGCCAAGCACTTGGCAATTAGGATTTCTTTCCACCCCTCATTTACAAGTTTGAAGTGTACTATCTGCTTTGGGCTTTATACTGAGTTGGAAAATAGTGAAACGTGTGATCTTCATGGAGTATGGCCCTTCTTGTTAGAAAAATGATTTATTTCCTGAATGGCTTCTCTGATTTGCTTCACCATGCCATATAATGTGCAAAAGCCGCAGCATTTACAAGATATGTTTGGAGAAGCAAATCAGAGAAGCTGTTATCATTGGTTGCATTTCTCTTTCAGTTATGTTTATGATGGTGCTATTGTGGGTCCACCCATTTGATCAACTGCCCAAAAAACAGCACGACTAAATGGTTAAGAGGAAATATATATAGGAAATATTTTTATTTTTTCGATGCCAATATTAGGCAGTAGGATTTGGTGATTTAAATGTGATATAACTTTGTAATGTCTTAGACCTGTTAGCTTCTAATCTTAAAATTTTCTTCGTTCAAGTTTTGGTCAACTTGAAGTTTTCGTGATAACTGTGACTATGACATCGTCATGTCAAAGAAAAGCACTATGAAACTTTTTTAATCTAATGTGATCAACCTTTTAAGATTATAATATTAGGTTAATATTTTTCTTTTTGCTTTTATTACTTCCTAAGGCACGAAAAAAGTAGGATATTTTTTTTGTCAGTAGTAAAATCCACTAAAAGATGTCAATATAGCATGACACCAATGTAAAGTTGAAGTACAAATAGAAAATTCCTACTTATCTGCTTTCACTTCTGATTTAGGTGACATTTACCTTCTGTTTTCTGTTTTTGCAGATAAAAGCAGGGGATATACGTGTCTTGGCAAGTACTTCCTTCCTTTTAGTCAAGAAGGATTGGTCTTCTGAGATTCGGTTACATGCATTCAAAATGTTACAGGTTCATGCCCGTATTCTTTTCTCCTTTCCTATTTGGGTTTCTTTTTTCTGGATATATCTGGCGACTGTTGGAGGTGGTTTATTATGAAGTTAAATTAGGTGAATGCTAGCTAGAGGAGGAAAATTCCATTGTTTAATGGGTCATTCCTGAAAGATCTGTGGGAAAAAAAAAAGATGCTTAGTCAATTTCAGGAAGGAAGTTTCTACCAATCCTTGTGGTTGCAAATTGATGTTGGTTTGATCCTAAGTTCAGCCATCTATGAAGTAACCTCATTTTTGGTTGCTTATATATATATATGTACACATATTTATATTACTGTGGATCATGATCTCAATACATGATTTAGTTCTTTAAAAGCATATCCAATCACCGAATCATTCATATGGCTGCAAAATGGAAACTGGCTGCAGATCCTTGCCGTGAATGCAAAATAAGAGTCATCTTTTAAGTAAAATAAACATGTTCCAGTAAACAGGCACTTGGATTTTCAATAGTTTATACTGACAAAACAATATAGCTGTATGTAATCCACATTCTTAACATGTTTGCATTTGGCAGGCAAATGTTTCTCTTCAAGCTTCAAAAAACCTAGACCTATTTTTGCTCCAGTGGCTTTCCGGTGAAGCAAGGACTGAATGGCAGCAACCTTGTCACCTTTGTGCATATGGTGGTTCTCCCAGCCACATTCTTCTCTAACTTTAGTTCATTTTTGAATATGTCTACATAAGCTTCAATGATCCTAACTGCAGCCAATTTGTTCTCCTTCATTCTTATTGTATTCCCATACAGATGCTGAAATGGGTGCCATGGCCCCTTGATGCAGGGGGAATCAAATTGGCAATCTAAGATTAGTGAGCTTATGGAGGGTTTTATTTTGTGGTGCAAGTCCTTTGAGTTCAGTGTCCAATCACTTCCTTCATTTGCTACCTAATAATTTAGGAGTTGAAAGGGGACTTGGGAAATAAAGAAACTAGTAAACTCAAGGTTAGGGCTGCAAAATGAAGGATTTAATTGGGTATGTGTGGGCATGCTGAGATATGATTAAGAAGAAACTAAAGGAGAGCAGTAAGGAACAAGAATGAAGAACATAAACCAACTAGAATCACGCTAGAATCTAGATATCACCATCTAGAGAAGGCATCACACCTTGTACTTCTGTGAACTGCTTACAAAAGTTAGAGGATTTGTATTCTCATTCATCTTCATTGGTTCCTTCTCAAATTCATGAAAAAGATATTTTATGTCTGAACTAAAATTCTTTAGAATTATCTTGGAAAATTAAAAATTTTGACAACTTTAATTCTTCTATATGTTTCATTAATTTACCCTTTAGACTGAAATTAAAGACTCTTCTAGATACTTTATTACTTTATTGATTGTCTCTTCTACATACTTTATTACTAATATTTTACTGATGGAAGACTAGTAAAGCAAATAGTATGACTCAAGATAAAACCAATTTTCCGGGTGCAATCTCCATGAGGTTTGTTCTTTCTCATCCCCTACATTACTTCTTTTTCCCCATTATAGACCCAAAAGTCTAATGCAATCTCAAACTTGATGTAATTTCCAATCGTGTCATAGTCTTTGGTTGGATCTCTCCTATGCTGTTTTTTGAAATATCTCTCATCCTTCATTCTGTATTTCCATTTTTTTAATTTTTAATTTTTAATTTTTTTAGGTGTATCTTTTATTCCTTAAGGAAAGTGGAAAAAGAAAAAATACCTCCCTCCCTCCTTCCCCCCTTCTATTAATTGACCTTTTAGTAGGTAATCACAATAACACAATTAAATAAATGCAATGCAACTTGTATTGTGCATTCTTTTAGCTTTATGCCATGGTAGGTTGTGCTATTATAGAATTTGAATCTTCAAGAGAATTAGGGATTTCTTTTTCTGGTCATCTAACATATATAGATATTAGATAGGCAATGCAACTTCATGAAATATGCATGATTTTTCATTATTATCTTTCCATTATTTGAAGAATATGAAAATGAAACAGATGTGGCCATGTAGTAATATTTTGAGGGTGTGTACTTTGTGCGCCTTTTCCAAGCGCTTTTATCATATATGCTTATTTTACCTATTAAAAAAGGTAATATTTGAGGGCCTTGTTTCTTATAGAAAAGGAAGATGAATATGAACATAGTATAAATAGGTTTATAAAAATACTTGGCACTTCTTTAAAGTGTTTTAATCTCCCAGCTACTTGAGGCTTGCTCAAGTGGCAATGGGTTGGGTGGTGTCAACTTGACTACGTTGATGTGGAACCAAGGCTCTGTGTGGTGGCACCTTGCAATTGCGAGTGTTTATGGCATGCTAGGCAAAGTGACAAACAAGGATGCTTGCGAAGTTGCGTAGCATGGCAGTACAAGGGGATGAGTATTATGGGTACTAGGTGGTGGCTTGGTGGTGACTTAGGGTGGTGGCACGTGGGCATGCACAAGTAAGGCACCATGTGGGTGACTCGACTCAACAAAAATTTGTGTAAGATTTCATTGGGCTGAAATTTTTCCTTAAAAGGACATGCTTTAAGAAAAAGTTTCCAAGTAGAGAAATATTTTTTCGGATTTTCTTTAATTATATTAAAATCCATTATGCTTTTAGAAGTACTTATGATGTCTTCTCCTGTCAAAATTTGAAAAGCTCCTTAAGAGAGAAAGCGAGGGGTTGAACCTCTCTAAGGATGGTGATAGAATGTGGGTGGCAACGACTATGCCACAACAAGGGCACGATATGAAGCCTTGAACATGAGTAAGGTGTGATGGTGAGCTTTGCTAGCATGCACACATGGGTACAATGCTATGAGTGTGGTGCAACCCATGGGCACAATGCTATGGGGTACAATTGTGGGACACGACATGAGCCATGCATGCCTCAGATGGAAGGAATCAACAAGGTTGGCACACATGAGCTAACAATACAATGAATGTAGGCTTTGGACTAAAAAGAGAGCTTAGCACACAATTGCAGCCTTGCAGCAGGCATGTAGGCCAAGTGGGGGCTTGCTATACATGGGGCTACTTATAAATACATCTGTGGGCTCAACATGATGCAACACTTGGCATTGGTGAGAGACTAAGGGTTGTGAGACACTAAGAGCATGACACTTGGATGCATATGGGTATGACACCTTGGCAATGGGGAAACCCGAGCAAGGGGCTATTAGTACATCAAGGAGATGGCACTTGGCAAGGGAGGCTACAAGGCACTTGACATGGGACACATGGTGGGCTGAGATGCTTGCTAAACATATGACACAAACCAAGTAAATCTCTGCAAGGATAGGGCAAGTGGCATGTAATGGTGCAATAGGACCTATAATGGTGACATGACCAAGAGAGTGGATTGTTAGGCATGGTATAAGTGGCATGAGTAGAAACAAGCAATGGTAACTGGTATGACAAGTGGCATGGGTAGAAGTAAGCAAGGCAACTACTGGACATATGGTAATGGCTGAAGCCATGAGAGGAAGCACTACTCAGGTGTGGGTGGGGTTTATAGATTGATTCCTAAAGCGTGGGTAGTGTTTGGTGATTATATATAGTGTGCCTTGTTGGACCTTCTTTGCATCAACTCACCTAGGACAAGTTGTGGGACTTCTGGTTAGAGAATGCCTTGGCCCTTTTTCTTGTACTTAAAAGTTAGTACAAGTTGGAGGTTTTTCCTTGTAAGTTGTGTCTTGTATGCTCTTAAATTTTGCATCTCGTGGGTTTTTGAAAAGGGTTGCTTTGAGGGCTTTTAAGCATCACATGACACAAAAAATTTGGGGGTAAGTTTCGTGCTTGTGATTGATGGGGATGTGGGAGTTTCAATGAAAAAATGGTTACTTAATAGGGAAAAAAAAAAAAAAAAGCTCCCATTAGGTCATTTATCCTATATAAAATTATTAGAGATACCTCATTGCTCAAACATGAAAAGATAATTACTAATTATAGTTTGTATCATGTCCAGTGCAATAAGAAATTGTGGAAAATATCTTTGATTGCCTTGTAAAACTTCTAGAACTGCTAGACTATTTTGCTTTTTAATAGTTGTCAACTTGGTCTTATTGCATGAAGTTTTGTTGTCCAATTTAAACATGGTATGCTGAAAATTTGCTTCTCTAGAAGGTAAAGTGCCTTTATAATTAAGGGCTATTACCATCAAAATCAATTAGGAAACATTTTGAAGTTTTTAAACAGTGGGTTTGAATGTGTGTGTGTGTGTTTTTTTGTATATCACATGTTCTCTTAATGTTAAAAATCCATTTTTGACATGGCCCCTTGGTGGGTAGCCACTGGTGTAACCTCTAGTAAAGACCCAAAGGCTCCAAGTTTTAGCCTCGTTGGGATTTAAGTGGTGCAAGGTAAATGGCCACATCCATATCACTAAGGGTTTGCATTTGGATAAATGTCTTGCTATAAGAGTGGATTCCTTGTTATTCGAGAAAAAAAATAAAAATAAAAAAATCAATTAATTTTATATTGTTAGGTTTATGTGCTAATCAAACTAAGATAATCACCCAAGAAGGGGGAAAAAAGGGGGTGGAGGGATAACCACTTCTTACACATTTTACAATTATGAGTGCAAGGAAAAATATAAATAATGAAAGAACAATTTGCTTATAAAGTGAATAAAGAAGGAATAGAGAGATGCAAACTCAATATTTTTTTTTAGTGTTTTGGCACAACCTGATCTACATCCACACTCCTTAAGCTTCAACTGCGTTGAGTGTTCCATTAATCCAAGGCTTTTAAAGCTAAAACCTTCAAACTCTTTACTCTTGGATTATGGTTTCAAGGGATCCTTACAACAATATTTTTAAAACAAAGTCTCCAAATTTTCACAATTAGATTATGGTTCCAATAGACCCTTTTAAGAGATCCCAACACTCTTGTGAAGTAGTTGACAATGTGCATGGAGAAGAGCAAAGGAGGGGGCTTTAAGTATTAGGCGTCTTTCTTTGTTGAATAAGACGCTCTTTTATGGAAATGGAATTAATGGTATGCTATTGAAAGAGGAGCCTTTTGGAATCAAGTCATTAGTGGAAAATATGGGGAGGAAGAGGGAGGATGGTGGTCCCGCGAAATCAAAGGTGGGTATGGCGTCGGGCTTTGAAAATATTTGAGGAAGGAGTGGAATAACTTCATTTGTGGTTCTTCTTTTGTGTTGGGTAATAGGAGAAGGGTGAAGTTTTGAAAGGATAAATGGTGCATGAATGAACTGTTTTGTGTTTCTTCCCTTCTTTATGGCTTAGCTGTTTCAAAAGAGGTATGAGTTGCAGATCTATGGGTTTAGATAGGGGAAAGAGGTCATTGAAACCTATTTCTCTAGACCTTTAAATGATTGGGACGTAGACAATGCAAAGGATTTATTTTTAAGATTGCAAGGAGAGTTGGTTGATAGTGTGGGGTAAGACAAAGTGGTGTTGATGAACTTGAGCAACAAGTTCTCTATTAAGTATTTATATGTCACATTGGAACCAAGGGTATTGATTTTCTTTTCAAAGAGTGTAATATGAAATTCTTGGGTGCCTTCTAAAGTTAATTTTTTTTTTGCATGGGACGCTCGTTTGGGAAAGGTTTTGACTATAGATCAACTTCAGAAAAGAGAGTTATCTTTGGTCAATAGATGCTTTTTTTGTATAGATGAGGAAGAATCCACAAATCACATCCTCCTCCATTGTTCCAAGGTCAAGGTCCTTTGGCAATTGTTATAAGCTCTTTTCAATATCTAATGGGTGCAAGTTGCTACCTTTAAGGAGGCTCTCCTAGGGTGGCATGGTCCCTTTGTGGGTAAAAGACATAAGAAGGTTTGGAAAACAACTCCTTTGTGTATTTTTTGTACTAGATGGAAGGAAATGAATCTGGGTCCTAGGTGTCTATAGATATGGGCCCTATTTTTCTTGTTAGCTTTATTGATTGGCTAGGTTCTAGGTGAGGGCAAATGATGTTTTTTGTTTTTTTCCCTCTCCCACTTGGGTGAGCCGTTGGGTGGCCGGTGTATACTTTCTGTATACTTTGGAATGCTATTTTGACATTGCCTTTTTTTATTTTTTATTTATATACTCTCTTACCTATCAAAACAAAAAGGAAAAATGAATCAAAGGTCGTTTGATAATGAGGAGCATTCAAATCAATATTTGAAGAACTCCTTTCTTAGAAATTTGTTTACATGGGTGAAGATGTATACAGAGATAGGTTCTCCGTCTTTATTCAATTTTATAGAGTGGTTGGGTTCTTGTTAAGAGAGGGTATTTTTTTTGTTCTCTCTCTTGTTCGTTATGCTTTTAAGTGTTATTTGTACGTGTTTTGTGTACTTTGGTATGTTCTTGTGGTGCATTTCAATAAATATGCATTCTTTGCTTATAAAAAAAGAAGGGGTCCCAACTCTTGAACTCCTTAAGCGATCCCACACTCTAGCAAGCCTCATGAGGATTACAAATGAAAAGGAAGAAGATCCTAGTTTACAATTTTGGCTTAAATGGATATAACAACTTGGATTGAAGTGCACTAAGATGAAAATGCAAGTTTAAAAACAAAATTGCATTCAAAAAATCTTTTTTTTAAGGCTTAAATAATTTCCAACATAGATTTGGAATTCTCTCACATATCATACATGAAGCATGAAGCCTTTAAAAACCAGTTGTTAAACACAGTTTGGGGTCGACTAGTTGACCTTTATATTGAATTGGCTACTAGAATTTTGGAATTAATGCACTGGTAGGTGACCATCAAGCCCTAAAAGCTCGTTCGGCGAAGCAACCGGTTCAATTGAGGTTCATTAGGCCCTAAAAGCTTGTCTTGTTAAGCAATCAATTTGAGTAGTTGGTATTTCCACTTCAACTGGTTGAAACATGCTTCTGCTAACCCTAACTGGTTCCCCTGGATACATTATGAAGTTTTGCAAATTTTAAGACCCATTTAAGAAAGGGGAGCGACGACTATTAACTCCTTAACCTTTGAAAAACCTTTTAGAATTGCTTTGACCAATTTCATCTTACGTTTTTCTTCAAGACAAATTTCATCAAATTCACGAAAATATCAAACCTATTTAGACGCTTGGATGAATTAAGGTGTTTTAAAATGCAATGTAGCATGAACCTAGTGTACCAACAATTTTACAAAGAGATCCTAATTATAAGCTTGATAAACTTTCTCTTTGAAAATTCTTCTTTTTTTGATTTCCTTTTTGTGTGATGACTTCTTCTTGATTGCCTCTTTGGAAATCTTTTTCTTAACATACTCAAATATAAAATGAAAGATCCAAACTTTATTTTGTAATCATCAAAACCAAGATAAATCAAACCTTGGCATATATAAGTTTCCTTTTAGGTTTCTCACTTATCCTCAAATTGTTTCCTCAGTCTAAAGTATTATGATGACTTAGCATATTATAGTTGAATTTTGGAGACAAGGAATATCTTGGTTTTATTTTAAGACTATATAGTTGATGTTAATAAATGTCCAATTTTAGAAATCTTCAGATCAGGATAGGTTTGTTCTTTTCCTTCTCCTTGTTAGCAGTCAAACAGAGAAGTTCCAATATTTGAACTCTATACGTGTGATAATCGTCATATATGAGTGTGTAAAGCTCGTGGTAATCAGAAGTCCCATCACTTTTATTTGCTTCTGCAGCATTTGGTTCGGTTGCGATTGGAGGAATTAAACTCCACTGAAAGAAGAAACTTTGCAAATCTTGCTGTTGATTTGATGTCAGAGATTGCAAATCCTTGTGAAGAGTGGGCTTTAAAAAGTCAGACAGCTGCTCTTGTTGCTGAGGTTTTCTCTATATTGCTCAACTGTTGTTCAAGTAATTGTTGTTGACTACTTGATTGATGACTCTTTTATGGTTGTACTAATCAATTGTTTTACTCACTCTACAGATAGTTAGGAGAGAAGGCCTTAGTCTTTGGCAAGAGCTGCTACCATCCCTAGTTTCCCTATCCAACAATGGTCCTATACAAGTATTTTCCATTTTTTATCTCTTGTTGCAGTTACATTTTTCTTCATTGTATTATTCAGATGGTTAGGTTGATTTTGCCATTATTGTAGGCTGAGTTGGTTGCAATGATGCTAAGGTGGCTTCCTGAAGATATCACAGTTCATAATGAAGATTTAGAAGGTATGTAATGTACTGCTTTGCTTGTTTGCACAGACACTGACACTTTAACTTAAAAAATTGGAAATCAGTTGCAACAATGGAATGCACTTAATATTCAGAATTCATACAAAATCTTAAAATCCAAAAGGATCAATGGGCTTTTGTTACTCCTGTTTCCATGTTGCTGCTTGTCTTTCTTACCCAGGTTTTGAATGTAATACTCAGGTGATAGGCGAAGGCTATTGTTGCGTGGGCTTACCCAGTCTTTGTCTGAAATTTTGCCAATGTTGTATACTGTAAGTTATGACTCTTACTTTTACAGGAAGTCATACTTTTGCAGTTTTTTGATGCCTTAGTTCATGGTACAGTTCCTAGAAAGACACTTTGGAGCGGCATTGAATGAAGTGGGTAGGCAACAATTGGATGCTGCAAAACAGCATGCTGCAACAGTCACAGCTACTTTAAATGCTGTTAATGCATATGCTGAATGGGCTCCTTTATCTGATCTTGCAAAATATGGCATTATTCATGGGTATGATTTTTCCTTTGCATTTTTATTGAGTTTAATGTGAGTTTGGGTATAGGAAGGTTTACTTATCTCTCTTTCTCTCTCTCTCTCTCTCTCTCTATAGGTGTGGTTTCTTACTTTCTTCTCCTGATTTCCGTCTTCATGCCTGTGAGTTTTTCAAACTTGTCTCTTCAAGGTATGCGGTATATTCTCTTGTTAATGACCTACCCTCTGTATCTTGGGAGTTGTCCTCATAATGTCCACTTATTGACTAATGCATCATTCTGAATTGTTACATGCAGGAAGAGACCTGTTGATTCCTCTTCTTCTGAATTTGATTCTGCAATGAGTAATATCTTTCAGATCCTGATGAATGTCTCTAGAGATTTCTTATATAAGTCTACTTCCAGTGGTGTGGTTATTGATGAAAGTGAATTTGAGTTTGCGGAATATATATGTGAGAGTATGGTGTCTCTAGGTTCTTCGAACTTGCAATGTATCACTGGGGACAGCACTATTCTTTCTCATTATCTTCAACAGGTAATACATCTATCTAGCTTGCATCCTTTTATTGTTGATGCTTTAATTGTGGAGTGGCACTATATGAGAGTTCCAAACAAAATTGAAGAGAAATGTTACATTATAAATTGGG
The DNA here is from genome assembly GCF_030704535.1 of Vitis vinifera. Taxonomy (NCBI): domain Eukaryota; kingdom Viridiplantae; phylum Streptophyta; class Magnoliopsida; order Vitales; family Vitaceae; genus Vitis; species Vitis vinifera. The sequence continues at coordinate 5,767,835 of NC_081818.1, read as the reverse complement.
TTGTTTCTGGCCAACCTTTTCTCTCCATCCTAATCTGAAGAGATATGTTATTTCTGTTGTTCCTAAGGAATTCTGTGATTTTGACAGGGGAGTTGTTGATATAATGCCTATACCTTTTTATATGGTTCATAAACCCAGTTTCTTAGATTAGAATTAGCAAAATTCTGGTCTGCGAGTATATGAAACATCCTATATGCACCAAATTCAGAATAAGTAAGCCATCTATAACCATATATGTGAAAAGTATGTAATTGTGACATCTTTCTCTCCCCACCCCTCCACCCCTCCCATTTCCCACACAGACAGATTTACTCTTTTGCTCTCACTCACTAACTCTTATTTTCTAGATGTTTGGTTGTTGTGCTAGCCTTTGTTCATGATCATGTTAATAAAATAATTTGGAAGATTTCTTCATTCACATAATATTCTCTCATCCACTAACGCTTATTTTCTAGATATTTGACTATCGTGCTAGAATTTGTTCATGATCATGTTAACCAAAGTAATCTGTAAGATTTCTCATTCGTATAGTACCACAAGCCTCTGCTCATGATCATGTTAACAAAAGGAATTTGGAAGATTTGTCATTCATATAAAGCACAAGCCTATTAAATTCTAAGTCAATCTTGTTTGTTTTGTATTCCTAGCTACTTCCTTTCTATGTTCAAGATTCCATCAACAATCGTGATTAAAATTGAAAAAATGCAAAGAGATTTTCTTTGGTTAGGGGTTAGGGAAGGAAAGAGAGATCATCTAATTATTTAGGACCTAGTATGTTGGCCCAAGATGGAAGGGGGTTTGGGGTTTGAGAAGATTTCATTGAGGAATAAGGCCCTTTTAGGAAAACTGGCTTTGATAGTTTCTTAGGGAAAGTGGTGTTCTTTGGCATTAGCTAATATTGAGTATCTATGAGACTCATTCCAATAGTTGCGATGACCAACATTTTAGTAAGATCGTAGCATTGGTGTCCTTGGAAAGCCCTTGCGCTCATTTCTCAGGACCTCTCAAGTCATCCTTGTTTTGTGGTGGGAGATGGAGCTAGGATTCGTTTTTAGGAAGACTTGTGTTGGGGATCAACCACTATGCTCTCACTTTCCAAATCTAATCAGAGTTGTGAGTCTTGTGACAACTAGAAATATGCCAATTTCATCTATTTTGGGATTTTTTTTTTTTTTTTTTTTTTTTTGTGGGGGGTGGTTAATTACACTTTACCTCCCCAACTTATACTGTGTTTTGCATATTGCTCCCTCGAGTTTAAAATCGAGCAATGTACCCATCATGCTATATAATTATATGCAATGTGCATTTTTTGACTTACGGTGTTAACTTTTTTGGACGGGAGGGCATGTGTTGTCCGTGTGACCGAGGGTAAAAAAGTTAATTTCTTAATAAACCCCCAACCTCCAACTCTTTTGGTCGATCGTTACTCCCCAAATTGCAGCCCCCCTCTTCCCCGTTCTTCCTTCCCCTTCGAAGCCCTAGAATCCCAATCCCATAAAGTTGCTATTGAAACCCTATATAATTTCTTCTTCTCGGTTGTTCCTTTTTGCCCGAGATATAGTTTCCCCAATATTCTCCAAAATTTCCCTAAAAATTTCCTCCAATTCTCTGAAACATCAAACCGCAACCCTAACCCTAAAATGGAAGCATAACATAAAAACCCTAACCCTCTATTTGGCCGAGTTTTATTTTCCTTAAAATTTCCCAAAAAATTTTGCTTAATTTTCCAAAACATCAAAATGAAACCCTAACCCTAACCCTTTTTCCCAACATGTTTCTACCCATTAAAGAAATTGCAAGAGAAAGAAATACCATTGAATTCCATGTCTTCTCTTCGATGTCAGCCTTGCATTAGCTTCTTTCGGATTCTAGGGTTTTGGCTTCAGGATCCAACACTAGTTACAGGGAGGAATGGTCGACAGGGGTCAAAAGGGTTGGAATTAGGGGTTTTAATATAACAATGATCCTTTTGCCCTCACTTAAAAAAAAATGACACTTCTGCCCTCGGTCACGCAGAAAGCACATGCGCCTTTCGTCCAAAAAAAATAATACTATGAGTAAAAAAATGTCCATTGCATGTAATTATATAGCTTGAAGGGTACATTGCTTGATTTTAAATTATAGAGGGCAGTGTGCAAAACACGGTATAGGTTGGGGGGTAAAGTGTAATAAACCTTTTTTTTTTTTTTCTTCTTGGAGCCTTAACTTTCTTGTAACCTCATTGATTTGGAGATAGAACTTGGAAAGACTTATGTCCTGTCTCTCTCAGGTGCACATGGCATAGTTTGCGCATGATGGGAAATCTTGGTCACTATCTTCTTTAGATTTCTTTTCCAGCATTGTCCAATCTAGTGACTCCTGCTCATTTCTTTCCAACAAAATTCATATGGCAATATAAAGCCCCATCTAAAGTTAAGGCCTTTGCATGACTAGTAGCCAACAAGAAGGTCAATTCCAATGACTTTCTACAAGCGAGAAGACCTTATAAAGCTTTAGTCTTGACTGTTGTACTGGGTATGAGAAATAGTAAACCAATTGATCATTCTTTTTTACACTTTCTGATGACTATGGTGTCTGTGCGCATATTATTTAGACTAGCCAGACTTGATTGGGTTTCTCCTAGGAGCATAAGTAACATGATGACTATTTCCTTCAATTTCCTTTAAAATTCTCTCAAATTCTTAATTTTTTCAATGATAAAAATTTTAATGATAATATAAATAAATAGGAATGGTGATAACAATTTAATGCGTCGAATAAATGGACGCATGTGGGACGACACAGATTGTGCATTGCAGAAAGGAAGACAAGATGGAAGAAAGGAAGGAAGGAAGCACATGCAACTAAAGGTTTTAATTTTGTACACATTTAAAAAAGAAAAAAAACACATGGACACCTATTATCACAGCTGTTTGTGGAGGCTGCTATCAATTTTTTTTGGGACCATCTTTTAACCACCACATGTCTCCATACGGTATTCATCTTCCTGCACTTTCCAATTCACATGGAAAGAACACACAAAAACCTCCATGAGCAAACGTCTTTCATGCCAAAACCTACCACAAACACCTCCTTTGATAACATCATTTAAGCATCTATGGAACTTCACCATTTTACCACCTCTAAACCTAATAGCCTTTCCCACTTCAAAAGGCTTTGATTTAACCTCAAAAACCCACCTGCTACACCAAGAACCCACACCAAACAGCCCATAGGAAATGCACAATAACCACCATCACCTTATCATCTCCGCACCATGGCACCTCGATCTTCAAACCAGCCACCACACAGCCATACTTCTGTCCATGTTCCTCTACACCCACAGCTGCAGCTAACTCAAAAAAGCACTGCTCCTAAAGGGTGGCAGGTTTGCTTTTGCTCTTTTCTTTTCCTGCTTGCCTTGTGGCCTAATTTGTATACTCCGTGTGTACTCTGTGCGCCATTTTGCGAGCACTTTTAATATATTCTCCTTATTTACCTATAAAAAAAATAAAAACCTTTGATGAAGTCACTATGCTGCCAACATGTGTCCCACCACTGGTGGAGCCAACATATGCCCAGAGGGGGCAAGTGCCTCCCCTGAAAAGCTAAATTCCCACTAAGTTAAAGGGGAAAAAAGGCTTAACAACTAAGCCAAATTTACTTCTTTATGTGACATTGCTCCCCCTGAAACCAATTTTTTCTATTTTGCCCCCCTTGCCCCACATCTCTGGCTCTGCCAGTGTGTTCCACCATCTCCATGGCCTGGTCACCTTCACCTACCTCTGCAGCATCTAAGCCTGCCATCCACCTCACCATCTCCACAACAACCGCCTTTACACTACAACTAGCACATCAACCCAGCCTGTAAGCTTCATCTCCTCATCACCACCACAACCGGCCAATGACACTTACAGCACTAAAAAAACTGACCTCTCGTGCAACTACCAACTCCTTGCACGTTGCTTCTCATATCAGCACCTATGGCAATCAAGCCTGGCTATTCAAAAATGTTTCTGCTCAGATTCAATGTTATCAGAATGCTTGCTGTTGTAATACAAGGCTTGTCTGGATGAAAGATGAATCAATGTATTAATAAATATAAAACTATAATATGAAATAATAATAATCATTGTTATGTTTTGACATTGAAGTCACCGCCATGCTTATCAAGATCAAGTTGTGCTGCATTAACTAACTCAAATAAAACTGCCTAGTTTGCCATGCCAACAGAAATTCATGCAAAATATCTCATTTTGTAGATTTTTAATAAAGATCTAAGGTTTCTTATCTTATTATTTTAATTGTTACAAACCTTGATAATGTCACCAGTTTTGAATTAATTCTTAGTGATTTGTTGGGTTTTCCTCTGCCTAATGCTCTGTATCCACATTGAATTTAGACTTCAAGAGCACATATCATTTATATTTTTGGATCCATGTAGCTTGGTCAGTCATAGCTGGGGTTTTTTAATGGATATCACAAACTTGGATTTGTGTTAATCTAGAATTCTTCCTGTTGTTGCTTCATGCAATCACGCGGTATATGCCAAACGGATGGGGTTTCCTTGAAAATTCATTTCTTCTGACCTTATAGTAAAGAAACTGATATATGGAATTGCAGTTTGATGGCTTTTGTACCTTTTTCAGATGCTGGGATACTTCCAACATGTTAAGCTGACACTTCATTACCAATCGCTGCCCTTTTGGCTGGTATTTCTTACAAATAATTTTATGAGATGTTCAATAACAATTGTTATCTATCACCTTGCTTTTTGAACCTAATTCCGGTTTGATTGATGTGGTAGGCATTAATGAGAGATTTAGTGTCCAAGCCAAAGATTGTTGCACCTGCAGCTGGAGATGGTTCAGTTGATAATAATCCAGGCTCTGGTTCTGGACAGGTTGATAATGAAAAGAGAAAGCTTCAAAGTTTTGTTAATGATGATATTTGCGGTACTATGTTGGATGTATGTTTCCAACGCCTGCTCAAAAGAGAGAAGGTTCTTCCTGGAACATCATTTTCTCTAGGGCCATTGGAGTTGTGGAGTGATGATTTTGAGGGCAAAGGAGAGTTCAGCCAGTATCGCTCTAGGCTGGTATGTTTTACATGGTTATCTTTCATGCTAATTATACAGTTAGCTGTCAAAAGCCCCTCAAAAGGTAGATAAGGCTGTATTACTTGTTGACTTGAGCTGTCAAATGTCCAAATCGGATGCTCTATATTTAGGAGATAGATATGTTAATGAATGAATTTGAGTAAGTGTGCATCACTCTAGGCTGGTACATTTTACATGGTTATATTTCATGCTACTTATACCATTAGCTATCAAAAGCCCCTCAAGGTGGTGGATAAGCTGTATTACTTGTTGACTTGAGCTGTCAAACATTCAAATTGAATGCGTTAATGCATGAATTTTAGCATGTGTTTTTATGCTTTCTAATGCTGTTTTATTTATTTATTTTTTATATCACATCTTACATTTTCTTTAAGAGTTACTATTTCCCATTCTATGAACCATATAATTGACAATTAATAGAAGCAATGTGAACTGTATTAATTTGTTTTCTAACATATTTTGATATGATAAATGTTAAGGAAACATAGGAAAGTAATAGGTAATTCTATGCACGAGTTGACATTTATAGTCAGAAAATCATCTCACATGTTTGCATTTAGTATTAGTTTAATAGGATGATGCATGGAGTTCATTATTTGTACTCACTGTTTTTCTTTCCTACCAATGCACTCCTTTCATTTATGCATGAGCTCTTATTGCAGTTGGAGCTGGCCCGCTTTGTTGCTTCAGATAAACCCCTTATAGCTGCTATAAAGGTTTCTGAGAGAATTGCCACAATCATTAAGAGTCTCTTGCTTTCACCGATGTCTGCTCAGGTTTGATGACAAACACCTTTTATTGGATTTGTTCATGTGGAGGTTTCAGTCACTACATCTGCGATCTCTGGGACTTCTAAGCATTCCTAATCTGCTTCATGCTTGTTTAGAAATAACATTTTTCTATTGTGCATACTTGTCATTTTAATATTTCAGGACATTGCTGTGATGGAAAGCATGCCAATGGCGTTAGAGAATATTGCAAGTGTGGTTTTTGATGGATCTAATGAATATCTTGGGGGTAGTTCTGAAACTCAACTTGCGCTTTGCAGAATATTTGAAGGTTGTCTGGTGACTTCTTCGTATATTATTAGAGATTTTATGGTTTTCATCTTAGGGCCTGCTCAAAAACTCTGGTTACTGTGAACTGAAGGTTTGCTTCAGCAACTTCTTTCTTTGAAATGGACTGAACCGGCACTTGTGGAAGTACTCGGGCACTATTTAGATGCATTGGGTCTCTTCCTGAAATATTTTCCAGAAGGAGTTGGAAGTGTCATCAATAAACTGTTCGAGCTTCTGACTTCACTTCCTTTTGTTGTTAAGGTTCTTTCTGATATTTTATTTATTGTGATTTTCATTATATGTAAAGAGAACATTCTAAGACATGCAATTTTCAACAATTGTTTTCCAGGATCCTAAAACAAGTAGTGCCCGTTATGCAAGGTTGCAGATCTGTACATCATTTGTTCGGCTTGCCAAATCGGCTGAAAAAAGTCTCCTGCCTCACATGAAGGTGGTTTTACATTTTCTACTAATTGATTTTGCAAATAATAGCACGGACTATTCAAGTAGCATACCCATAAATTGAATGTTATTATTACCAGTGAAAGGATTAGGTGTCTTGCAGGGTATTAGACTTGAGCAGGAGTTGCCTGAGGCCTGTTGGGTCAGGGTGGAACCATAGAATTTGTTGCATGCATACATGATCACATATGAGTTTCTTTTTTGGAAATTAATGTAGATAATTGAGGAATGCATTTAATAATAATCCCTTATTATGCATTTAATAATTGAGGAAGATGAAAGCTGAACCTCTGTGAGGTCTGGTTATTTTATTTTTAAGATTTCCACACTTCCCATTGAGAGCTTTTGCATTCAACCTGCAGGCTCAATTGGAATAAAAACTTATGTGAAAACGTTAATGGAATCATTTTGAAAAGGGCAACTGATTACCTAAGTTCTCCTAGTAAGCACATAATTAATGTTTTTATTATTATTTCTGCTCTCTTGGAATGAAAAACCATTGTGGAAATTTCAGGTAAATGATTTACGGGATCTTTTTGATTGCTTGAGATCCATCTCATGGAGAAGCCATGTGATTACTTGTTGCTATTACTTTTATTATTTTGTTTTTTTCTTTTTGATAGGCAAAAGAGCAATATAGATTAAAGAGCCAAAAAAAGGCTATGCCAAGTACACTGGAAGTATAAAAGTGGGACCAAAGAAAGAAACAAGAAATCCCTCCCCTTATTGGCAACCTAACCAATCGATAAAATTGATCATAGAGGACTCTTGCCCTAGACCCCCTTTAGACCATTCTAATAAGTTACACAAGAAAGAGAACTTTAGCTCTTGATCTAAAAGCTCAACATTTTGAAAAGCCCTTCTATTCCTCTCTTTCTGAATAGTCCAAAACAAACAAAGAGGAGCAACATACTTCTTTCTCCTCTTACCAACGGAGTGGTTGTGCCAACTAAGAAGTGTTACTCGGACTGAGGTTCAACACCTACACCACTCCAAAAAAGGAGATGACTAATTGCCATAACAAATTTGCCTTTGAAAAATGAAGAAAGATGTGATCGAAAGATTCCGCCTTGCCTTTGCATAGAAAACATCTGTTCACCAATGGAGTTTCTTGGTCATATTTATAGGTGGTTTGCCCGTTGGAACTGCTTGTAGTGAATTCATATACCACAATTCTTTTTCCCAATTTGTTTACTACCATATTATTTGTTGCTGAAAATGAGGAGAAAGGTGATATCAATGGAAGCTATCTGAGTGAGAAAAAACTTGGAGATGTCTGATAGAAGAGGAGGCAGATGTTGGTTTGCAGTGGATTCAAAGTCCTTTGAAATTTCTGTGGATGTGTCTGGGGAGAGACTTAAGGGAATCATTGTGGAAAGGAACAAAGGTTTTACTTTGTGGATCAAGTTTGAGAACTTCAGTTTGTGTTGTTTGTTGGAGGGAGTGAAGGCTTGTTGTAGGGGTAAGCTTGTTCAGAGATTTGTTAAAAGTTGGGAAGATGGAGGTAGGAAGTTTAAATTGGAAAGTCGTGCAAATGAGGTAGGCAGGTTCTTATTGTGCTATGTGGTTGACTTGGAAGCAAAGAGGTATTGTTTAGTGTTTCCAGAGGGGAAAGGTATTCTGGGAGGTTGGGTCTTGTTGGCTGAAAAACTTCGCTCTCTTGGAGTTTTGACTCGCGATGAGCCTAGGGGAGTTTTCGCTTACTATAGGACAGGGTGTAGAGATTGGGCTTTTGAGGGGAGGGCCAAAAACTCCTATGTTGATGCGGTGAAAACAAGAGAGAAAATTTTAGGGGAAGTAGTGTGGTTACAACTAGGGGAGAAAGATGTGCTAAGCGGAAGGGAGTTTTTGGACCGGTGCCTGGTTGGGAGATGGAGAAAGTCTCTCGTGTTGGCTCCAGATCTGTCCGCTTTGGGCAGCTGGGGAAGATCTCATTTGAATATTAAAGGAGGGGTGAAGTTTGTGAGGTTGGGGGGCCCTTTCATACCGATCGAGTTTGAGGATAAAGAAGAGGCAGACAAGGTGCTTTTAAGAGGACATTGATGGTTTAAGGAATGTTTGGGTGAGAGTAGTGGGGTTGCCGCTGCATTTTTGGAGTCGGGAAGTGTTTAGAAAGATTGGGGATTGTTGTGGGGGGTTTGTTGCGGTGGATGAAGACACTACTACTTTTAAGGAGCTCCAATGGGCCAAATTATTAGTGAAATTTGAAGGATTAGAGTGGCCAAGCTCCTTGCAGGTGGCAGTTGGATCTTCTTGTTATGCTATCCAGCTATGGTGGGAGGTGCAACCATGGGTGTCGGAAGTGGCTTCAGTGATCAGAAATGAGACGGGTAAGGAGCAGGAGGTTAGGGATGATGGAGGAGGTGATTCATGCGCTGATTTCAATGTGGAGAAGGCACAGACGCATGGGCAGCCTGCAAAGGTGGCTATGCCGTGCGAAGTTGGTGAAGGTGGTTGCAGAAAAGATAGGAAGGCTGAGCTCTCGGACCTTGTGTCGGCAGGAGGAGCAGAGGTTGATGTGACCAGAGGAAGCCTGTAGACTGTTTGGGAGGAGATTCCAAATATCGGGCCTGTAACCCAAGTTTCTAGTTCGCTGGGCCGGGTAAGGGAGATGGTTATGGAGAGAAGGCCCACCGAGGAGGGCCAAGTTAGTGGAGCTTTAAAAGAACATTTGGAAGTGGGCTGGCCCATGATGGTGCCTTTAAAAGGCCCAGTGGTGGTGGGACGACCCACTAATGAAGTGTTAAATGGGGTTAGGGCACGCAGGGGTCTTCATGACTACGGAGAACAAGATGGGGAAGTTTTTGGTTCTCAGTTGGGGTCATCTCCGCCGGTGCTAAATCTTACAGAGATCACCGACGAAGCTTTGATGGAGGAGGCTTCCAGGTACACAGATTGCTATACTTGCTCTTTGTTTTCTTTGGGGAAGCGGGATTTCTCTCCATCTTCTACTCCTTCTGGGCGGGATGGGGTAAGCGTTGCCAATGCTGGGGGATCCGATTAGGGCAGTGGTTCAGAAGCAGTTGGGGGAGCAATTTTGGGCCCTATAAGGGTGATTTTGGCGGATGGGAGGGAGGCGGAGATCTCTGATTTGGCGGGTAGGGCTAATGGGGCTTTTGAGGAGGCGATAGAGGGGGTTTCAAAAAGGGCTTTCCAAGAGGATGTAGAGGAGAGGGACAAAGAGGGTGAGCCGTGTTGGCATTCCAGTAGCTTGGCTAAGTTTAGCTGTTATCTTGGAATGCCGGAGTGTTTCGAAGAGGAGATTTTGTTTTTACTAAAAAGAATGAGAGAGAGGAAACTTCAAAAAAGGAAGTTGAATGGTAGAAAAAAGAAAAAATTGGAGTCGTCAAAATTCGAAAGAGAATTGAGAAAATTGGAATGGACAGTGAACTATCTTGGAGGAGGAGGAGGAGAAGGGGGGGTTAGTACTTGCAGGTCTAAATGAAGCTCCGACTGCTCTCCTGGAATGTAAGAGAGGCTAATAATTGTGATAAGAGGAAGGTGATCAAAGCTTTGATAAAGAAGAATAGGGTGGATTTGGTTTGCTTACAGGAAACCAAGATCCAGGAAGTGTCAAGGGGTATTATCCGTAGCTTAGGAGTGGGAAGATTTCTTGAATGGGGAGCTATGGATTCAAGGGGTGCTGCTGGTGGTATAGTGGTGTTTTGGGGTAATATGGTGTTGGATTTGGTTGACCTTCAAATAGAAATGTTCTCAATTTCTTGCATTTTTAAGAATTGTGAGGATGGTTTCATGTGGACTTTTACAAGGGTTTATGGCCCAACCACGAGGAGAGACAGAGAGTGTTTCTGGGAGGAGTTGGGGGCCATAAATGGGCTTTGGAATGGGCCGTGGTGTGTTGTTGGGGATTTTAATACCATTTTAAGTTCGAAAGAGCGCAGTAGAGGAGGGAGCCTGAATTCAAACATGAGAAGGTTCTCAGAAGTTATAGAAGATTTAGAGTTAAAGGATCTGCCTCTGGTTGAGGGTCCTTTTACTTGGAATGGAGGGGTGAATAACTAGTCATTTTCAAGGCTGGATCGGTTCTTGGTTAATGAGGGGTGGGACTGTTGTTTTGGTGATGCAAGGCAGTGTGTCCTACCAAGACCTGTGTCCGACCATTTTTCAATTCTTTTGGACGGAGGGGGTCTGAGAAGAGACCCTTTCCCTTTTAGATTTGAGAATATGTGGCTAAAAGTGGAGGGTTTTAAGGATCTCTTGAAGTCTTGGTGGGAGGGAGACAACTTTAGTGGCTTCTCAAGTTTTATTTTGGCGGAAAAACTAAAGGTTTTGAAGGCTAAGTTGAAGGAGTGGAACAGAGACATCTTTGGTAGGGTTGAATATAGGAAGGATTTGGCTTTGGAGCAGGTGGAGTTTTGGGATGTTAAGGAGAAGATTAGCAGACTGTCCTTGGAAGAGCTGGAAGCTAGAAAAGAAGCGAGGGAAGAATACAAAAAATGGGTTTTACTTGAAGAGATTACGTGGAGGCAAAAATCTAGGGAAGTGTGGCTGAAAGAGGGTGATAGAAATACAGGTTTCTTTCACAAGATGACCAATGCTCACAGAAGAAGGAACAATGTGGACAAAATTAGGATTAATGGTTTTTGACTTATGGAGGAGAATGGAATTAAGGAAGGGATAGTCAATGCTTTTAGGCCTTTGCTGTCCAATCCGGTGGACTGACGTCCTTCTGTTTCCGGGTTGCAATATGAGACTTTGGAGCATATGGATGCTTGTGCTTTGGAGATGCCTTTCACAGAAGAGGAGGTATTTGATGCACTGTTGGGTTGTAATGGGGATAAAGCTCCGGGGCTAGATGACTTCTCTATGGCTTTTTGATAGTTTGCTTGGGACTTTGTGAAGGTTGATGTGATGAGTTTCTTCAGGGAATTCTATGAAAACGACAAATTTGTTAAAAGCCTAAATGCAACTTTTATGGTTTTATTTCCAAAAAAATTTGGGGCTGAAGATTTAGGGGATTTTAGGCCTATAAGTTTGGTGGGAAGTTTATACAAGTGGCTGGCCAAGGTTTTAGCTAATAGGCTAAAAAAGGTGGTTGGAAATGTGGTCTCTAAGGCTCAAGGGGCTTTTGTGGAAGGTAGACAAATCTTAAATGCAGTGTTGATAGCTAATGAAGCCATTGATTCGACTCTCAAGAATAATGAGAATGACATTTTGTGCAAACTGGACATAGAGAAGGCGTACGGCAATGTGGATTGGTCTTTTCTTCTCACAGTTTTGCAGAAAATGGGTTTTGGGGAGAAATGGATCGGGTGGATCAAGTGGTGCATATCCATTGCAAGTTTCTCTGTGTTGGTTAATGGAACCCCTACGAGCTTCTTCCAAAGCTCAAGGGATTTGAGGCAGGGCGATCCTCTTTCACCTCATCTTTTTGTGATTGCTATGGAGGTCTTTAGTTCTCTTCTTAAAAGGGCTGTGGATGGAGGTTTTTTGTTGGGTTGTAGGGTGAAGGGTAGGAGTGAAGAAGGGGTTCTAATTTCCTATTTGTTGTTTGCTGATGATACTTTGGTGAACTACAAAGCTTCTCAAGACCATTTGACTTATCTCAGTTGGTTACTTATGTGGTTTGAGGTTGTGTCGGGATTGTGAATAAACTTGGAAAAAAGTGAACTTATTCCAGTAGGGAGGGTAGAGAATATTGATGATCTTGCTTGGGACTTTGGTTGTAGAGTGGGTAGTCTACCGTTCACTTATTTGGGCATGCCCTTGGGTGCTCCATTTAAGTCAGTAACAGTGTGGGATGGAGTGGAAGAGCGTTTCTGTAGAAGGTTGGCCATGTGGAAGAGACAATATTTATCCAAGGGAGGGAGGACAACTCCAATCCGAAGCACGTTATCGAATTTACTTATCTATCTTATGTCACTGTTGTGCTTACCAAGCTCAGTTAGACGCAGAAAAGAGAAAACTTAAAGGGACTTCCTTTGAGGTGGTGGTAATTTGGAGTGAGAGCATTTTTTTGTAAGATGGGAGTTGGTGTGCTTAAGTAAGAAGAAAGGGGGTTTGGGGGTCAAACGCCTTTCCATTCTCAATAAGGCTCTTCTTGCTAAATGGAATTGGCGTTTTGCAAATGAAAGAGAGGCTTTGTGGAATCAAGTGATTAAAGGGAAGTATGGGGAAGATAGAGGGAGTTGGTGCTCTCGGGACGTGAGAGAGGCACATGGAATGGAGCTGTGGAAAGGAATAAGGATGGATTGGGAGTTGGTGGGCGATAGGATGTTATTCATTATAGGTAATGGGCGGAGGGTGAGATTTTGGAGGGATAGATGGTGCGGGGAGTCCCCTTTGTGTGTGTCTTTCCCTTCCTTATTTTCTTTCACTGTTGATAAGGAAGCGTAGGTGGCAGATTTTTGGGACCTTTTGGCTGAGGGGAGTTGGAACCCCTGTTTTTCAAGAGCCTTCAATGATTGGGAGGTAGAAGAGGCGGAAAGATTTTTGGAGCGGCTAAATGGAAAGGGAGTAATTGAAGATGTGGATGATAATATGTCATGGTCTGAAACAAAGAGTGGAAAATTATCGGTCAAGTCTCTACTTTGCCCTAGAAGCGGGTTGTCCGTCTTTGTTTCCTTCTAGCTGCATTTGGAATGTGAATGTGCAGCCCAAGATTAGTTTCTTTACGTGGGAGGCTACATGGGGCAAAGCCTTAACCTAAGATATGGTCCAAAAAAGAGGACGGACATTGTCAAATAGATGCTTTATGTGTCTTGAGAAAGAGGAGACCATAGACCGACCATCTTCTCCTACATTGTTAAAAAACAAGGGTTTTATGAGATTTACTATTTACTTTATTTTGAGTGTCTTGGATGTTGCCTTCTTCAATTAGAGAGACTCTCCAAAGCTGGTATGGTTCTTTTGTGGGCAAAAAGCGCAAGAAGGTGTGGAGAGCCGCTCCTCTTCACATTTTTTGGACGGTTTGGAAGGCGAGAAATAGATTGACATTCAAGGATGATGTGTTGTCAATGCAGAGACTGAAATACTCTTTTGTTCTCTCTTTTTGATCTGAGGCTAAGTTGTTTATAGTTGACTGCCCTCTAACAATAGTTAATTTTATTGATTGGTTGGGCTCTAATTAAGGTTGTTTTTTGGGTCATCTAGGTTCTTTTTGGCCTTATTGGAGGTGGGTGTATAGGTATTGTATACCTTGAGTCGCCTTTTTGGCTTCTCTTTTTATATATGAAATTTTCTTTACCTATCAAAAAAAAAAGAAAAAAAAAAAAGAAAAGAAAAGAAAACATCTGTTCACCAAAGTCTACCCTTTCCTCTTCAAAATGTCTATAGTTAGAATCCCTTTACACATTACTTCCCAAATGAAAAAACTCACTTTTGTTGGAGCCTAAGAATTCCGAACAATCATTGATAAGAAAGGTTTTGAACCCCCTTTGAACCATCCCATCATAGAAAGATTTAACTGAAAACTTGCCACCCATCGTGGCCATCCACATTGCCTTATCATCTACCTCCCTATTTACCGAATGACCTTGTAAACGTAAAAGAAGTGCTTCAACACAATGTAACTCCCAGTCTTGGAAATTCCTTATGAAACGAGGGTTCCATAGCCCCCCATTATCAACCTACTCCTAGGCCTCATAGACCTAAACATCCTTTGAGGTGGCTATAGCGAACAAAGATGAGAAAGAAGTCCTCAAAGGGGTGTCCCCACATCAAATGTCTTTCCAAAATCTTATCCTTCTTCCATTGCCCATAAGATAAGAGATCTTTCTTTTAAAAGCATCCCAACCTTTTCTTATAGCCTTCCACAACCTTACACCATAACCCTCCCTCGCCTCCGAAGATCACTAACCCCCTTTATCTACCCCATACTTTTTAACGATTACTTTCTTCCACAAGGGCTCCTCTTTTGCCATGAACCTCCAACTCCACTTGCCTAAGAGAGCCTTGTTCAAAATAGAAAGATTGCGAATGCCCAACCCTCCTTCCACCTTTGGTTTACAAACTTTGAGCCAACTCACTATGTGGGGCTTATTTTCAAGAGATCCCCCTCCCCATAAAAAGTCCCTTTGAAGTTTTTCCAATCTACGACACACCCTTTTTGCAATGACAAAAATGAACATGAAATAAATAAGAAGGCTAGCCAAAGTGCTTTGATAAGAGTCAAACGTCCCCCCTTGGACAAGTATTGTCTCTTCCAAGTTGCAAGCTTTCTCTACATCCTCTCTTCCACCAAGTCCCAAGCTGTCGTCGATTTAAAGGTGGCACCCAAAGGAAGCCCAAGATATTTGGAAGGTAGCTACCCCACCTTACACCTAAGAATATTCACCAACTCCTCCATATTAAAACCCAATGAAGATGCAAAAGTTGGTCCTTAGAAGCTTCACAAAAAATCAATATGTTATCCGCAAACAAAAGGTTAGACACCTCTACTCCCTTGTCACCTCTACCTCCCACCTTGAAACCTGAAATAAAACACCCCTCCTTTGTTTTCTTAAGAAACAAGCTAAGAGCCTCCATAGCTAAAACAAATAAATAAGGAGATAGGGTATCCTTGCCTCAACCCTCTAGGGTTATGAAAGAATCCAGTTGGGTTCCCATTGATCAAAATAGAAAATTTGGGGGTAGAAATACACCAATTAATCCACCAAATCCACTTATGACCAAAACCCATCTTATCCAAAACTGCTAATAAGAAGTTCCAATTTACATGATTGTAGGCCTTTTGTATGTCTAGCTTACAAAGAATGCCATCAGAACCACTCTTTAACTTGGAGTCAATGACTTCATTGGCAATAAATAAGGACTGAATCAAAAATTTGTCTCCTTTGGACAAAAGCATTCTGAGAAGAAGAGATTACTTTTCCCACCACTTCTTTGAGTCTATTTGCTAGAACCTTGGCCAATAATTTGTACAAACTCCCAACTATGCTAATAGGCCTAAAATCCTTGAGGTCATCTGCCCCTTCTCCCCCTTTTTTGGGATTAAGACCAAGAAAGTAGCATTCAAGCTCCTTTCAAAATGCCCAAGATCATAAAATTCCTCAAAGAAGCCCAACACCTCACTCTAGACAAAGTCCCAACAACAATGCCAAATAACCATG
Source organism: Vitis vinifera (assembly GCF_030704535.1). Lineage (NCBI taxonomy): Eukaryota > Viridiplantae > Streptophyta > Magnoliopsida > Vitales > Vitaceae > Vitis > Vitis vinifera. The sequence goes on along the minus strand of NC_081818.1, from coordinate 5,752,146 downwards.
GTAAACCCTCAGGACCAGGGCTTTGTCCCCTTTCAAAGCTGATAGGACTGAGAAGATTTCCTCCTCAGAGAAAGGAGACTCCAAACACCTAGCCTCCTCCCGAGTCAAGGATTCAAATGACAGCCCATTAATGCTAGGTTTCCAGTTGCCGTTTTCAGTGAATGGATGTTGATAAGCATTAGACACTCATTTTCAGTGAATAGTTGCTATTTTGTTATTTTAAGATTTCTGACTATTTGCAATAAACCTGTGATTTTTCCTACTGAAAGGGAAAAGGGTAAATGGACATTGGTAAACCTTTTTTTTTTTTAATCAGAAGACATTGGTTAACCATGATTGTGGATCATTTGATTTCACCATCATTAAAGAGGTTGAAGCTTTTTACTAAACACGATATTCTCCTTGATTAACATGTGTGATGGGCACATGCTTCTCAACCAAGTTTGATTCTTGAGAAAGCATATAGAGTATGGACTGAAGTTCCAGTCTATCAAAATTGAATTGCATTTCCTGCCAGGGCTTAAACTTTCGAGTGCCATCCTGTTTCATTGTGTTGTTGCTCTGTCCCTCTGCAAAACAAATTAGTTGGCCTCCTGATCAATGTTGCAGCTTCTTTGATGCCTTGGACCTTGTTCCACAGTGCAGTAACTTGCTTTAATTTTAATTTCATTATAACAAAAGGTCGGTCTGAATAGGCTTTTGGAGCTTGATAGGCTGTCAATAGTTCAGAACGAAGGTTAATGCACCTCTGGAAACTGCACAATGCTTGTGAATATTTGACTGCAAAATTTTTTTAGCGAATAATTAAATTTCCTCAGTTTATGGATGTTTGACTACAATTTGTCTTTACTGAATACTTAAAGTACCTCAAACACTGGACACTTAATTCTGAAAGTTACCATACACAATGCCCTATTGGAAAAAAGAAATTTGTCTATTTCTTCAAGATGGTATTTGTTTCTATACACAATGCCCCCTTGGAAAAATAAAATTGTTTGTTTCTTCAAGATGGTATTCTGTTTCTATACATTCTCAATAGTTGTTTTATAGGGGATAGCTGACACCATGGATTATCTGCAAAGAGAAGGCTGTTTGCTTCGTGCGGAGCATAATATTCTTGGTGAAGCGTTTCTTGTCATGGCTTCTGTTGCTGGGTATTTGCTTGCTTATTGCTGGCTGAATTTGGTTGTACATATGCTTGATGTATAATATCTTTAGCGCATTTTTGCAACTTCCTTGATAATTTTGCAGGGTTCAACAGCAGCAAGAAGTTTTGGCGTGGTTACTTGAACCTTTGAGCAAACAGTGGATACAGGTAGAATGGCAACAAACGTATTTATCTGACCCAACAGGTCTTATTCGCCTGTGTTCTGAGACATCATTTATGTGGTCAATTTTCCACACTGTGACATTCTTTGAGAGGGCACTTAAGAGGAGTGGGATTAGAAAAGGCAGTTTGAATTCACAGAACAGTTCAACAGCAAGTTTTACTCCTTTGCATCCGATGTCTTCTCATCTCTCATGGATGCTACCTCCTCTTCTGAAGGTAAGAATCTTGAGAACCTTGAACCTTCCATATTGAACTTCCTCATTCATATGGGTAAAAGTTTCACCCTGAAAAAGGTGCCTCAAGAGGAAGCATGTGAGGATGTTTTTTGTGCAAGTACGACATTGTAATTTAATGCAAATTGTCCTTGTTCATCTGCAGCTGCTTCGTGCTATACATTCTCTTTGGTCTCCTCCTGTAAGTCAATCATTACCTGGGGAGATAAAAGCTGCAATGATCATGAGTGAGGTTGAACGAACTAGTCTTCTTGGGGAAGTGAACCCTAAATTGTCAAAGAGTGTAGCAGGTTTTATTGATGGATCTCAGATTGACACGAATAAGGAGTATGCAGAATCACATGAAACTGACATACGAAATTGGTTGAAAGGCATCAGAGATAGTGGGTATGTATAAGTTATTTTTGATGCGGTGATTTGATGATTGAATCTTTTATATACTTTAATGATGTTTGTGCTGTTGTGAAACCTTTCAATGTTCAATTGACAATTGTTGAAGACTCTGAATATGCTATTAACAAGTATCCTTGAGGTTTTTATGAAGTATCTCTGAACTTTTGCAAAAGAGTTTGCATTACTTCTACACAATCAAGATCAATTTTGACTTCATTTATAAATTTTCTGTACTTAAAATCAGATTCTTCCTCTACAAATGTTATGTACTGTACAATTATACAGTGACAGTGTTTGAACGCCATTATGGTTAGAATGGTTTTAGTTATTGGTTTCAATTGTTTATTGTGGGAATACAAATGGATTCATCAGCAAGGAAACATTGTCTGTTCCACTGCTCAAGAATAATAAATAGTTTTCAAGGTTTGACAGATTAAGTCATTCAAGATGGGCTTTTTCCCTTTTTTCTTTCTTGCTTTATTTTTTTGGGTGGTGGGGGTGGAAGATGTGCTCGAATTTTTTTAATAATTGAGTTTCTTGTCAAAAGAATATAAGAGATTGACAAGCGGTTAATTTTTCCCATTATTTTTTTTTCCCTTTTTTGAGAAAACCATTATCTTTTGACCTTTTAACGTATATTATTCTAACTTTACAAAATATAGAAATGTTCTTCATTACCTTCACCAATAGGTGATTGAGGAATAATATAGGATGCTTAATTTATGAGGATGGAAAAATATAATGGCCTTTCTTCTATAACAATGGACCAGTCAAGCATGTTTTCTATTTGTATTATTTGTTATTCTGGTTCATTGAAGGGTGCTGATGCATCTCTGTGGCTCTAGGTATAATGTATTGGGCTTGTCAACGACAATTGGTGATTCCTTCTTCAAATGCTTGGATATTAGTTCTCTTGCTATAGCACTAATGGAGAATATACAATCAATGGAGTTCAGGCATATAAGGCAGCTCATCCATTCAGTTTTGATTCCTTTGGTTAAATTTTGCCCTTCAGATTTGTGGGAGGAGTGGCTGGAAAAGCTCCTTCATCCATTATTTATTCATTCTCAGCAAGCTCTTAGCTGCTCATGGTCTTGTCTTCTACGTGAAGGGAGAGCCAGGGTTCCAGATGTACATGCCATACTTGCTGGATCAGACTTAAAAGTGGAAGTAATGGAGGAAAAGCTACTTCGTGATTTAACTCGTGAGATATGTGCACTTCTCTCAGTTTTAGCTTCACCAGGACTGAATACTGGGCTTCCTTCTTTAGAACAGTCTGGGCATGTCAGCCGTGGGGACATGTCTTCCCTCAAGGATTTGGATGCATTTGCATCAACCTCTATGGTTGGGTATGTCTATAGCACATTTTTTCTTATGATTTACTGTTTACAGTGATTATGAGACTAGTTTGTGTCTGGTTTTTTCGTCATGCTGTAGATGTAAGTTTTCTTGAAATTGTGGTTCATTTGCAGTTTCCTTTTGAAGCATAAGGGTCTGGCTCTTCCACTATCGCAGATAAGTTTAGAAGCTTTTACATGGACGGATGGTGAAGCTGTGACTAAAGTTTCTTCCTTTTGTGGAGTTGTGGTTCTTCTAGCTATTTCAAGTTCCAATGTAGAACTTCGGGAATTTGTCGCTAAAGATTTATTTTATGCAATTATCCAAGGTTTGGCCCTTGAGTCAAATGCTTTTGTCAGTGCCGATTTGGTTGGTCTCTGTCGTGAGATCTTTGTGTATCTTTCAGATAGAGACCCATCTCCACGGCAGGTTAGTTGTAGTCCGTCAATGTTAAAATGTGTTTGCTTAAAGTGTTTTACAAGTGGAATGCACTTTGATTAGATGAACGTAACACAAAGTTATCAATGATTGATGTGTTGCTCAATGCTCACAGGTTTTGCTGTCTCTCCCTTGCATTACACCCTATGATTTGCTTGCTTTTGAAGAAGCTTTGGCAAAGACATCTAGCCCTAAGGAGCAAAAACAGCATATGAAAAGCTTGCTTCTATTAGCCACAGGAAACAAGTTAAAAGCACTTGCTGCTCAGAAAAGCATGAATGTGATTACAAATGTTTCAAGTAAGCTCACTTGGATATCTATAATTTTCTTTTTCATCATAATTTTAGGCTATGTTTGGCTCCTAGAAAGTATTAAGGAAAGGAAAAAAATGTTAAGAAAAATTATTTTCTTATATTTGAATATCATGAAAAAAGACAAGGAGAAAAGTATAAAGGAAAGAGGAGGAGAAATGCTAAAAGATTTTCCAGTTCATTTTTCTTAAAAAAGGGTAGAGAATGCTTGAGAGAACTGAATTCCTCATCAGTTTAATTTTCTATACTTCTACTTTTCCATGGACAATCAAATAGGAGAAAATTTTATAAATTTTTCTTATCTTTTCCTTTCCTCATATTTTTTCCTTTTTATATTCTTTTTCTTAAACTTTATGGGAATCAAACAAAGCCTAAAGCTGATCAAGTTTCTGCCTTTATATGGTCTTTCTTCCCCTTCTAGCAAGTGGGCTTTGGTTATCCAGTGGTGGCTGTGATGTTGTAGTTATTGTTGAATAGAATCTGCTGTTACTGTTGATTGATTATTTTGTTGGAAAAGAATTCATTAATCTTGACCTTAATTCTATGATTATTGGGCCTTTTTTCCCCCCATAAACTATAAGAAGAGCAAGAAAATTCCTCTTCCTTCAAATCTGAATTTTAATCTAAGGACAACTGGGTGCTGTTGAGTATTCGATTTCAGCACTGTCAGAAAAGTTTCAGCTTGTCTTGATTGAAGTTTTAAACCATGAGAACAAAGCATAGGGAAGGGTTTCTTCCTATTCAAAATAAGCAATCCTAATTGTGAATATACAGTAACTGAAATGGTCTGGAAGCATTTGAATTTATTTATTCAGCACTGATCCTTTTATCACGAATAGCTATTGTTCCCATTTCTTCTTTCCCTAATCTGGGTCAAAAACTATTGCTTAAAATTCATAAGCATTTAGCTGTTTTAGAATCATGCATGGTTTCTACAAGTTTAATTTTCAAATAGCCATTCAAATAAATGTGCTTACTAGTCTCTTGTCCTTGAAACTTTCAGCAAGGCCTCGCAGTATGGTTAATGCTTCAGAACCCAGGATTGAAGAAGGGGATTCTGTGGGATTAGCAGCCATTTTGTAAGATCTATAGTAGTGATCATCATAGAGTTCCTGTACAGAGTAAACTCAAAAGAAGAATCAAATCTTATCTCAGAAATACGGTGAAGGAGACCGCGTTTTACCCTGACCGGTGAGGACATAGAAGGTTGAATAGAAGTTACTCATCTAAAACTCCATTATTCCTTGCCTCTCCCTTGTAAATTAGGTTGGTTATATTTTTACAGTTTGGATTTTTATATTTATTTCATTCTGTTATGCAAATTAAAATAGACTCTTGATCCTGTTCTAAATTAACTAGTCGGTTCCAAAAACAGAAGCTGGCAACTGTTTTCCAGGAGTTGAAATAGATTTCTCTTATTTTAAATATTTCCCATATTTTATAGTAGTCCATTGGATGATGTTAGGCTATATATGCTCGAGGCAATGGCAGGCATTAAGCTCATTATTTGCTTTTACTTCAAAATCTAGTATGTTGTGATGAGATTTACCTTGGACTTGGGTTTATACCTTGTACTATTATGAATATTTTTAAATTCATAGTTCCATTTTTGGAATGACTAAAAGCTTGCCTAGGGCAAACCATGCCTACCCCCAAATAGGTAGCTTTCATGTGCACTTTAATATGAAGATTTGCATCCTTTTGACCCTAAAAAAGGTCTTTCTTTTTCAAGGAAAGTTAACATAGACATCTTAAGGTCCTCTTTGAGGTAACTTTCTGTTTTTAGCTTTAGCAGGGAGTATTTCATGTATAAGGTAAAATAAAATTTCTATTAGAAGTAATATTTTTATGATTTTTATATTAAATTATTTTTAAAATTATATATTTTTTTGATCAAAATTAGTCTAATAGACATAGACACTGTATTGGACTAATAAAAAAAGTTTTTAACTTTTCACAAGTTGATTCAAGCAGGGTTTTAGAAGTTTGTTGGAAAGCCTAGTTCTTGGTTATATCGACTCTTAGTACTGACCAATCTGTAATGAATTGTATGCTTAACATGTTGTTCAACAAACAACTTATGTTAATAATATAGTCAATATATGATGAGATTTATTGCACAAAGTAGATTAAATTCTCTGTTAGTATATGATGAATGGTATATTAATAGATTCATTCAAAGTTCGAAAGATAAATAAGCATAGTAATAAGTAGAAGCTTCAGCAACAAATTTTGAGGTCAACAACCTGGAACCTCTTAATGGATTCGGATTGTGCTAACTAGTTACTAGAGTTAGTTGTTAGAAAATAGTTAAGAGTTAACTCACCTCTGTACTTTGTATAAATGACCCTTCCCTGGATTCTGAAAATGTACTTCTAAATCTTTCATGGTGTCAGAGCCATTCTGGAAAGAAAATTTGCTTGAAATTTTCCTTTTCCCAAACACTATGGCAGCCCCTTCAACATCATCTTAAGCTTCACAAACCTCTGCTCTAGTGTCCTCTGAAAACTATACTCAATCTTCTCAAAATCTTCAGACTCTAAATCATGCATTATTTGTGAAATTAGACAGGAGAAATTATAATTTTTGGCATTCATAAATGGAAAATGTGGTGTTTGCCAATGGATTTGAAGAATAAATCAAATGATTGAGGCCATGCCCGCTGAAGATGACTGATTCCGATGAGGTTAATCTAGATTTTGTGGCTTGGAGAAGGTTTGATTGAAGGATCCTCAACTGGATCTATTCATCACTCTCTCCAAAAATAGCGGCACAACTTGTAGGGTGCATAGCCTTTCCATCTGCTTGGGTTGCATTGGAAAAGATTTTTTATGATTCCTCCAAAGCTCACATGTTACAATTGTGATTGCAATTTCGAACTTTGAAAAAGGGATCCTTGACCATGATGGAGTATATTCTCAAGATGAAAAGTATAACTGACAACCTAGCTGCAATTTCTGAACCCGTTTCTAATCAACACCATGTCATGCAACTTCTTGGAGGGTTAGGTCCTGATTATAACTCTCTTAGTTGCTTCAATTACTACTAGAGATGATTAGGTGAGTGTTAATTCAGGGCACAGTATGTTGTTGAAATATGAACAACAAAATTCAGTTGAAGAAAGTGTTGTTGCTTTAGCAACTGCTGCAACTACACAAAGCAGAAATTTTAATAGAAGATATCAGTAAATTGGACAAAGAGATCAAAGCTTCTACATATTTCAAGGCCAAAACCCAAATCATTATCCTGGTAAACAATTTTCTGTTGGTCTTAATCATGATGGAGGCCGTATTGGTTTTAATCCAAATACAGGTCATGGTGGAAGACAAGGTAGTTGAGGCAATAATTTCAGTAAGTCTCAATGCCAACTTTGTGGCAAGTTTGGCCACATGATTCAAATCTGCTACCATCGATTAGATATCAACTATCATGATCCAAATAACAATCAGATGTCGTCAATGGTTGCATCGCCTTCCACCTTTGGTGATCACACATATCATCTGTATCAGACTGCTAAAAATATCTTTAATGTTCAACTTTATCATGGATACGACAAGGTGACAGTTAGGAGCAGTAAGAAACTTCCTATATTGGAACTAAGGGTTTTCAATTTTCATCATGTTTATTTTCTCTCAAAAATGTCCTCCATGTTCCTCATCTAACTTCTAACCTGATTCACGTATCAAAATTTCGCTCAGATAACAATACTTTCATTGAATTTCAGCCTAATCACTTTGTTGTCAAGGATCAGATTATGAAGAAGGAACTTCGAGGCAAGCTTGAAAATGACTTGTACAAATTTCGAGTGTCAGATTCTCAAAATATTCCTGTGGTTTCTGCTGCTTATCCAATTGTTCTAGCTAATAATGTTGTTTCCTTCTTTTCTGTTAATAATGTCTTTGAGGTTTGACATTCTCGTTTAAGTCATCCTTCTATGGAGGTTGTGAAGAGAGTATTATCCCTTTGTAATATTCCTGTTAATTGTCATAAAAATACTGTTTGCTCTACTTGTCAATATGCTAAAGTCATGGTTTACCATTTTCTTTATCTCCATCTGGTGCTATAAATCCCTTTACTTTGCTCCATGCTGATTATGGGGATCTAGCACTAGTAGCTGCCACTACTGGTGCCCAATATTTCATTTTATTTGTAGCTGATTTTTCCTGATATTCTTGGTTGTACACCCTCTGGCACCCTCTGGATACTAAAGATAATGCTCTTTCAATTTTTATTTAGCACAAAACTCTGGTAGAAAATCAATTTAATACTAGAATCAAGTGTCTTGGAACTGATAGGGGAGGTGAGTTTTAAGCTTTTTCTTCTTTTTTAGCAAAAAATGGCATTGAACATCGCATCTCATGTCCTAGTACACCTCAACAAAATGGTAGAGTCGAGCAAAAAATTCGTCATGTTATAGAAAATGGTCTAGTCATATTGGCAACTTGGCACATGCTTTTATGCCTCTCAAATACTTGGCTATATGCCTTCCAAGCTGCTATATTTTTTTATCAATTAGCTGCCTTCTTCTGTCCTACACTCAGAGTTTCCTTTTCATGTTCTTTTTGTTAAGTGTCCTGCTTATTACTTGCTTAAGACTTTTGGATGTTTATGTTATCCTTATACTTGAAAGCACAAGTTAGCATATTGACTTATTATGTCTCTTTATCAGCTACGGTACCTCTCATAAGGGTTATCTATTTCTTGATTAACTCTTGTGATCAAGCTTATGTCACCCGCCATGTAGTATTTGATGAACACACATTTCCAGTTGCTTCATCTTTATTTTCTAATCCTTCTTTGTCATCCACTTCACTTGTTCTGATTTCTACACCTTTACTTGTGCCTATACTAAATCCAAGTATGGTGTCCTCTTCTAATATAGCTACTCCTCTGGTTCATCTCCTACCTCATATGCTTCACCTAGTTTATCCTGTAGTCCACCTTTAGTTCCAGCATCTGAGACTTCTTTGCCAACTCCAATGGTCAATATTCATCCTATGCTAACTCATGCAAAGCATGGTATATACAAAACCAAAATTACTCTTAGTTGATGTGGTATCTGAACCAGAAACATTTCAACAGGCTATGTAGGACCCTAACTAGCACAATGTAATGGATGTTGAAACATCAACCTTGTTATTAAGGTCACTCGTATTATCCATACTGTTGCTCTTATCTTTGGGTTGGACTATTCGTCAATTACATGTTCACAATTCCTTTTTAACTGGTGAATTGGATGAGGAGGTTTTCGTGAGTTAACCACTAGGGTTTGTTCATCCCCATTTTCCTCATCATGTTTGTAAGCTCACTGAAGTGGTTTATGGCCTCAAATAGGCGCCTTGAGCTTGGTTTACGAAGTTAAGTATGACCTTTTGCAATTGGGGGTTTCATTGTTGCAGAGTTGATAACTCAATGTTTGTCTAATGGACTGCTCAAGATATCATTGTTGTTCTTGTTTCTGTTGACGATATTCTGGTTCCTAGTAGTAGTCCTGCCTAGATTCCAAACTTATCACATCCTTGAATGCTTCCTTTGCTCTTTGGGATCTTGGCGTCCTCAATTATTTTCTGTGTGGAGATTTCTTCTTCTCAGGGAGCTCTTCATCTCAGCTAGCAAAAATATATTAGGGACTTACAGAGACTCGTATGCTTGACTCCAAATCTGCTGACACTCTTGGTAGCCTTGGTAAAACCTTATCTCAATTTGATGGTGATCCGTTTTTGGATGAGACCTTGTATCGAAGTACTATTGGTGCTCTTCAATATGCAACCATCTCTCGTCCCAATATATCTTTTGCTGTCAACATTGTATGTCAATTCATGTACAAACCCACGACTACTCATTGGATTGTTATCAACCATATTCTTCACCATATGATGGGCACTCTGAATTGTAGCCTTGGTCTCCAAGCTGCTGATTTATGTTTTTCTTGGTTCAAATTTGGTATCTTGGTCTTCTAGTAAGCAACTTATTATGGCTTGTAGTAGTGTTGAATCTGAATATCAAGGCTTAGCAGCGACTACAGCTGAAATTGCTTGGATTCAATCTATCCTACACGAGTTATGCATTCCTCAGGATATCCCTTTCATTTGGTGTAATAACCAAAGTGCTGCTCATCTGGCTGCCAACACAGTTTTCCATTGTCACTCGAAGCATATTGAACTTGATCTTTATCCCATACGTCTGTAAGGTTTTGCACAAAGAACTTCTTGTTCAGTACATTAAGTGCTCATTAGCTTGCAGATGCTCTCACTAAGCATCCTCTAAGCTCACAGTTTTTGGGATGACCAATTTTTCTCTTTCGATGAAAGTTGTCATTGATAGGTCTCATATGTCATTTAAAAGTTAAAACAAGGAAATTTTCAAAAACAAAGAGCGTGAAGAGATTTTTTTAAGAGTTGAAAAGTAATCATGTTTTCTTGTCCTTATTTTTAAATTTTGTTATAAGTTAAAAGAACTTAAAAATATTTTTTTTAATATTTTATAAAAATAAGAGTGTTTCATCAATTGTTTTTAAAAATATTTCAGAAAAATGAAAAATAAAAAAATTATTTGGATAAATTGTTTTTAAAAGGAATTTTTCTAATTTTGATTTTATAAAAACATTTTAGATTCAACCATATAATATAAATTAAATTTAATTCAAGTTTTATTAAAAATAAAAATAATTTTTTAATTACAAATAAATTTTAAAAACAATAGTTTTTAGTAAAATACGAATAAATATATCATAATAAAATCATAAATTATATATATATATCTATATATATATATATATATATATATAGATATATATATTAATTTCTCAATATTTTCCTTCTATTTTTAAAAATGAGTTCTTTAAAAGTTGTTTTTTATTTCAGACTGAAAAAAAAAAACAACCACCAAATTATATTATGAGTATTTTAAAAACACTTATTTATTTATTTTTAAAAAGAAAAAATATATTTTTTAATCACACATTAAATTTGAATTTGGTTCATATATTCCATATAAAGATATGTATATTCTATATAAAAACATGTACATTTTATTGGACTTCAGACCCAACATCAAACCTAGACCAAAATCACAAGAAAGAAAACATATATATAAAATATTTCCTCCAGACATGTCATTTCAATATCATATTTCCTTACAAAATAATAAAAATTATTAAAAATACTTTTATAAATATTTTATGTCATGTAAAACCCATACCGAATATGTAAAAATGTGAAGAACATAAAACATCCAATGCAACAAAGACTCAACTTCGGGATGCAAATGCAAAAAGCAAGAAAGCATGAAGATTTTTCAACGTTGAACAGTTGCTCTCTTTCATCTTCGGATGTACCTACACAACACTGGTAATAGCATAAGAACGAAATTCCTTTTTCTGATAAGAGGTAGAATTGCAAGAAGAAATAGTTATGGTATAACTGATCTCACTCTGCATAGTCTTCTCCTAACTAACTATACCATAAATCTGGTCCCAAACTTGTCTAAAGATCAGGAAATAGGTATCTGTCTCACATGATGCAGAACTTCTACTGTATGATTCATTCACATCAAAGCTTCAGAGTTTCAAACCAGAACAGGACTACATGGTTTTAATTCAATGGACAAAAAACATCGTAGTGATGAATCAATTTGAACATATTTAACACCAGAGTTTAGATGCCAGTAGACCAACACTAAATAGTTGACTTGGGAAATAATCTCCACCCTTAGCAAAGCATAAATTTGCCCATAAAGTTGTCGAGAAAATAAAGTTGAAAAGTTGAGTTGATAACAAGTACATCACACATTATATCACTATTTTCACATGAATCACTTAAGAAAACAAACGCAAACATGAGGATTAGTAAAAGGTCCCTTTCAGAGAGAGAGAGAGAGAGAGCAACATGTTTGTGAAGGTGCAGATGAAGAGAAAGAACCTATGGAGTTTCATTGTTGCTTGGGATTGGCTTTGGGCCTGTCCTCGACTGCTTAAGTGGAAAGCAGAGAAGACCTTCTTCCAGTGTAGTGACATACTGCCCTACATGAGATAGAATTCAAAACTTCAGGACCTAGGGGCCAAGTGAGAGTCCTAGATATATAGTTAAGCAAAAACAGGGTGACATACAAGAATTAGCTGGCTTGTGTGTTCTCTTCAAATCTAAGAATGCAAGCAAACTATACCATGAACTAGTATGGGTAAAAGCAAAGTGAAAGTTAAATTAGTGACCTAAGATCAACTAAGTCCATCCATTGGGCCTGTTTCTAGATCATAGTCAATCAGCAGGCTATGAACTGCTATCAAAACCCCAAACAAATCAAGCAGCAAACCTAGAAACTCTGTGAGAAACAAGCTGCTATAGCCAACAATAATTTCACCATTACATTCAGAAGTTAAGCCATCTCAAATAATCCTCCGTGAAATTCATCTTAAAGCAAATTTAAGAAGCAACTGGTTTGACCAAGTTGAGATGCAGCAGAATTAGAGGTTATTGAATTAACTCCAAAACATTCAAAACAGCTTGCAAGTTGAGAGTATCATCAAATGAAAACAAACATAAAAATAATATAGGGTGCCACAATTTTCTTTTACTGTCTAGCCAAAGTTAATCATGTGATAAAAAATCTTATTCATAAAAATGAATCTTTACGGTCTAGCCAATGTTAATCAACTGATAAAGGAACGATACAACTGTGGAGCCTTTTTACAAGTTATTCATTCTCTTCTCAACAACACAAAAACAGTACCTTGATTATTCTAAGCTCCCAAAGATAGAAGTTGTAATGAAGAGAAGAAAATTGAGCTTGTACCTGCTGTCTCCATTCAACATGGTATTCAAGAGAACTAATGATCATATTTTCTAGATTTTCAAGACGACCTTAAGGCTGAGTTCTTATCCATTGTCCAAACAAAAGATGGCATGTCTGATCGGGGTCCTGAAACAGTCCTATAAATATAAAGCTTCTCAACAGGGTATTCATCAGGGCTCGAATCAGGATGTCCTTGCTCAGCAATGACCTCAACATTCAACCTTGGCATCTTCTGGCCTAGCAGTTTACAAGCTCTGTAACTCACTTGACATGCAGACATCCAAAGGGATCGCATTGTCTCCAGCTTTGCTGCATTTGCCAAAAGTGCTTTGTCACCAAAAGGGCAATCTCTAATCTCCAGTTTACGGAGGCTCTTACATCCTGACAAAACATGGTGGAGACCCAAATCACTGTCCCCAGCAAAAGCTAGGGAAAGCATCTCAAGCTTTTTGCCATGGGACCCTATGTACTCAAATACACGATCAGTGAGGAGACCAGAAAGTGAAAGGCGCTTGAGATCCTTGCAGTGCTCAACAATGGCCCCAAAGCCCACATCCAGTGGTTCTTGGGTAATATAGTCGGGACGGAAGCGTTCAATGATGCATAGACGAAAGCGAGTAAGGTTGGGACGGTTCCTAGCAATAGTAGATAGGGCCACATTGGACATCCGACGACAAAAATATAGAACCGAGTGAAGCTTGGGGCAACCTGCAGAAACTGATACAAGGCCTTGTTCCGTTAAAGAGACATTTGGTTCCTGACCAAATGGATCAGAAGGAAATACCCTCAATTCTCGCAGGTCCTTGCAAGATTCTGCAAGGGCAATAAGACCAGTGTCTTCAATATAATCCAGTACCTGCCAAGGTTCAAGTTAAGGTGAAATGGAAAAAGGAAGAACAAGAAGCAGAAAAAATGGAAAAATATGCCATCTGAAGACAAATAGAAGCAGCTTTCAACAGATCAATGGACAGCACAGAATTAGATGTCACATACCCACAGGCGCTGCAGATTCTGGCACTGGCTCACCAGCTTGATGAGTTCTGGGCATTGGATGGGTGCATCACTTAAGTTCAGGGATGTAAGTCCAAAGCAAATAGGGTAGAGAGTTGGAAGGTAGGAAGGGACCACATCCCGTAAACCACATAGTCTCTTAAGCCCCTTGCAGCCTGAAAAAGCTCCTGCAAGCTTTGAATATAGATCAGGATGGACTTCCTTCGTGTGCAAGCCTGAACCCAGCTCAACTAGCTGAGGGGCCTTCTGGAGGAGGTTGGGTAGCAGGTCAAGGGGCACTGAATGGCTCAACTTGAGAGTTTTCAGATTTGGGCACCTACCAACCAGGCGCTCCAGGGCAGTGAATCTAATCTCCGAGCTTAGTGAAGTAATATTAAGCGACTCCAGGGATGTATAAGAATCAGGAAACTGGCTCAGCCAATTCCCACTCACATCATCTACTTCACTTTCTGACAAGTCCAGCTCTTTCAGGTTCCTGTATATTTTAACATTAAAGTCAACACAAAGCAGGTTAAAAATTCTAAAAATCAAAGCAAACTCTAATAGACAGCCAAAATAAGGGAAATAATAAAATAAAAAGACTGCATTTTTAACAAAATCTCTGCTACAACAGCAGCATTAATCCCTTATCATGTTGACAAATAAACCACCCAAAATCTAGTGCTAGTAGAGGATGAATTTCTAACAGTTCCCAATCAATTCTCATTTCTGGTTATACAGAACCTCCCACATTACTAATAGAAAAACCCCAGGAAAACAAGATTCCAGGAATTCCATGTTTCTTCCAAAAATGGGGCTTCTTCCTTAACTTATCAACTTCCAGATACTTAGGTCTACAGAACCTCATGACTACAATATAAAGCATCCACACTATTAAAAACAAACACAAAAATGTGTCAGCTCTGGCATTCCGACTGTGGTTGAAAATAATGGGTGCATGTTTAGCATTCTGTCTCGAAGGGGTAGAGAGGAGAAGTCACCCTGCAACAGGAGTCTACTGCCTCATTGGAATCAGGAGTTGGGTCTCATATCATCACTCAGTAAGCAACACTTATAAATAATTGTAGTAATATGTATTAACAGAAGAGAATATAGTTGAGGGATTCAAAAAGAACCCACATTATCCAAGGAGCAACCATCCAAAACCAAAAGCAACCCTACACTACAGTGGTCCTACGACAAACAAAAGAAGCCAAAGGAAAAGCAAAAACTGACAGTGACTAGATCTCCATTAACCAAAGCAAGAGACAGATATTCAGAATCATGGACCCTCATTGTACCAAAAAGTTTAATCCTATAGCAGGTTATGAAAACAAGGTTTTTAACAAATTACCAACAAAAATGCAAGCTAATCATAATAATGGGGTGGGATTGTATTAGATGAGGTGTAAAAACACATTAGCTTTGAAAAATAGGAAGAAAAGTAGCAAAATCCTTTATAAAATCTCAGTAATTATTAAACTTTGCAACAAGTAAAAGGTATCTTTTTCCAGTTTAACAACCAAATTCTAAAAACGGAATTCCCTTTGGTTGCCAAGGAAAGAGCATTTCCTTACCTGGGAAAACAAACACATCAACCCCCCATCCCCTAACATTTACTTGGCCTAGTAAAATTGAACTCTTTTTCCCCTATTTTTTGAAACCACAACAACAGAAGGCGTAAGCGTCATAATTTGATTTACTTTCTTCATTAGCATTTCCTCTGCAACTGAACTGAAATTTCTAATAAAACACAAACGAACCTGCAGTTAGCTGCAATCGTCGCCAACCCATCAGTGGAGAAGCCTTCACAGGAGTACATAACCAAAACCCTAAAATTCTTAAACTTCTTCGCAATCAACTCCAACGCCTCGTCACTCACCACCATCCTCTTCAGCCTCAGCTCCTCCAACCACGGGTACGCCTTCGCGAACGCAGCAATCCATGGGTACGCATAACCGCCCCACTCGTGCGGAACCAGATTGAAATCCGCGAAGTGGGGCTTACCTTTCAAGGACACAGATCGGAGCTCCGGAAAGCGACGGATCGCGATCGCAGGGCTCACGGCATAGCAGTTCCCAACAAATAGTCGCCGGCGGCACCACCTCTCGATGTCGTGCCATGATTTGCACACCAATGAGACCGAGTTCCGGTCCGAGTCCGAGTCTATAAACGAGAGCACATGCTCTAGAACCTCCTCAGGAAACGAATACCCCATTCAAGTCTGAATCTTCAAATCTTCTTCACTAGATATGGATCTAAAACCACATGCACTGACTAGTTTATAAAGAAAGAAATCAAAAGATTTCAGTCTAGCAAGGCAGAGACAGATCTGAGAAGCTATCAACGAATTCAAAGAGAGCAGAGCAAAACATATAGAAAAGCTAGAGAGAAAAAACTCAGAAACAGGAAGCCGCAACGTTGAGAGAGAGATTAAAGTGTTGTACAGCTTAAAGAGAGCTTCTCAGGCACAGTTGTTCAACAGATACAGATCTTAAACGCCATTAACGAGCTCAGAGAGAACATTCAGAGAAAGAGAAAAGGAGAAAACCTAGACAGAGCAGGGTCTTGTGAAACTGAAAAAGAGTCCCTCACGACAGAAACAGATACCAGACGCCACTGAGGAGCTCAGAGAGGGGTTTTAGAGAGAGAAAGTGGACGCTCTAGAGAGAGAAGTTTATAGAGAGAGAGAGAGGGGGGAGGACAAAGGGATAAGGATTTGTGCATGAAGTGTAGTGGTGCGGTCAAATTTTTTGACTAATCTAACTGAGGTCAATGATTGGATGCATGATCGACGGTTCTGAATGATTGCTTCTTTGACGACAGCCGTCCGATTAACGGCGTGAACCATGTTTGGCGTGGTTCGGTTCGGCCCCTTATCTTTCCGCCACGAAGCGCAGCCACATAAAGACTGCTGCTGACGTGGCTCTGATTTGACGCCATCCTATCCCTCCCATCAAAATCCCAATTTCTCTTTGTCAGTAAGATTTGGGCCGACCTGGTATTTGGGCCGGCTTTGCTTTTTAATCACCATATGATTTTGAGGTCTGGCCCAGAGAGCACGTGAAGTATAGATGGGAAAGGAATCTTATCTCCGGAACCAACCACTCATATGATGGCAATATTTGTATTATTTAAACGGCACGCCTCCGTTCCCTCCGATCATGGTTGATCAGTTGGCCCATTCCATTTGGACCCAAACTAATTCCGTAAGGGCCAATCCGAAGCCCCACCCGTAGGTCCAACCCGTTCAGTAAGACAAGCAGCGCTTAACAATTAACAGGCTAACAGCACAAAATTTTAGGGCGGCTGTCGGCTAAATCTCAATTAAGGTCAAGATTCTAACAACCCAATATCGTGGATCATATGGTCACGGCTTAGCCTAAATCATCTACTTTATAGTAAGTTGAGTTTCAAATGAACTCAATTTTTCAAAAGAAGCCTTTTCACTCTTCCTTTTTTGGTTCTATCTTATCCTTTATTGACTGTACCATTGTAGGAGGGTGCATTGGACACCACTCTGGCCGACTTCGTGGTTGCTAAGACTATTGAGCCCATCCTCTAACGTACACCGACGAAAATGATAATCATATAAAATGAGGTTATTTAAGTCATTTCAATAAATATGGTGAGTGGACACCAATTCACCTTCACACGTAGGATATTCATTTATATAATTATTCATTTATGTCATATTCAATTGTCATTATCTTATGTTTATCCAACAAAAGTCATTGTAATTTCTACGCCTAACATATGTATTTGTAAACATAAGTATGCCATAGCTTTCAAGCAATTTTATAGGTCAACTATCTTTTGATTTTCTAATATGACTAGGGTTCAAATTTTTAAGATTGGGTTTAATTTATTTTAGGTTAAATTTAAGTTAGCCTAGGCTAAGTTGGATTATTTTCTCATTAAATTTAGGATTTCTTTTTCTTTTACAATGATGTTACAGCGACAAAAGGGAATTCAAATTTTTAAGATTGGATTTAATTTATTTTAGGTTAAATTTAAGTTAGCCTAGGCTAAGTTGGATTATTTTTTCATTAAATTTAGGAATTTTTTTTTCTTTTACGATGCTATTGCAAGGACAATAGGGGGATATTGTGATGCATCATAAAGTAATTTATTATTTTTGGGAAGTAACTCGATTTAATTATAGAAACTTATTGCATTTGGAAGTAATTAGATCATATTTGAGAAGTAACTTAATTCAATTAGTTCTTAGTACAACCAATATGAATCTAATCCATATGATTTCATTTTTATCCAATCCAATAAGTGAAAAATGTAGTACTATATCTTGATGTCATGAAGCCAAGCTAAACGATTCTTGGTGAACACTATGAGGACAGGTGAATTGGATGTTGACCTCTTCTACAAATTTTAGTATAAATGATAAGAAATAATTCAATGTAAGTAAAATGAATAAAGATAGAGATAGAAAGACGCAAACAAAACTTTTATAGTGGTTTGACAAATGTTTTTGTCCAATTTCTCTTATTTCAACTCGAGTTTGAAGTTTCTTCAGTAATTTGAGGCTTTCTTTAACTGAAGCCTTCAAGTATTTTTACACTCAGATTCAATACTCTAATATGCTTTTATGAATCTTGTAATGATACCTTGCACTTGAACATAAACACTCAAATTTTACCTCACACTTTAAAGAAACACTCAAGTAACACATCACAATTGAAAAACTTTTCTAGCTTGGCAATCACATGATGAAATTCATTCCATATAATCTTTCTAGTTTGCAATCGAAGTTCAATACAATAGGTAAACAATGATTAAGATGCACTAAGACTAGATTAGCAAATAGAAGAGTGCACTCAACAAACACTTTTAAAACTTTTAAAAAATGATGTTACAGTAATTGCTTAAGGTTGGTATGTCCATAAATGTGAGTTTTTAGGTAAAATTGATTCTTAAGCATAGTTTTAAGTCAACTGATTAATAGGAAGGTTAACTAGGTGGTCAACCATGAAACTAATAGCTGTAGGTGATTATTAGATTATAGATACCTCGATAGTCGAGGTCTAACCTGATAAGGATATACAATCAAGTTGAGAAAGTCAAGGGAGAAAATCAAGGGATTTCCACGTTTGAATATATGTAGTTATACCATTTATTTGTATAATTACTCAATTTGTTTTGTTTCCTATTTCTTTGTAATCAGTTTCCTATTTTCGTGCTCATACAATCTGTATATATGCTAACCACATCAATGAGAATAAGAATGCAATAATTCTTCAATTTCTCTCTTCCAAAAATCCTTTATGGTATCAGAGCAAAGGTTTGTTCTTTAATTTTTTTTTTCCCAGCCACGTTCTTCAATCTTCAGCAAGCCTTTCATCCTCCTCATTCCAATGGCCACTGAGAATTCTCAAATCATCATTCCTAATGCCCAGGAACCCACAAAACCACTAACCATGATTACTATCCATAACTCCATTAAACTCACACCCACCAACTATCTTTCTTGGAAAACCCAAATGGAAGTCATTCTCATCGGCTATGATCTACAAAAATTCATTGATGGATCCCACCCTGCTCCTCCAACCACCATCACCACCAATAATGTTGTCTCTACTAACCCTGCATACCAAACATGGCTACGTCAAGACAAACTATTATTTGGAGCCCTTGTCGGCACTCTCTCACCTACTCTAGTTCCTCTCATCACCCAATAAAAAACCTCTTATGAAGCCTGGCAAATATTGGCCAACACCTATGCTCGCCCATCTCGTGGCCATATCAAGCAACTCAAAGACCATCTTAAAAACATCACCAAAGGTTCTCAGTCCATTACAGACTACATGCAGTCCATTAAAATCCGGGCCGATGAACTTGCTGCTCTTGGTAAGCCTCTTGACCAAGAAGATCTGATTGAAAAAGTACTTGAAGGCCTTGATGAAAATTATCAGTCCATCATTGATGCTGTCAACGGTCGTGATTCCACCATCTCTTTTGATGAACTCCATGAAAAACTCATCAACAAAGAATTGTCTCTCCGCAATAAGATAAGCCCCTCACCCCTACCGGCATCTGCTCATGCCACCAATGTTCGCTCCACTCCATGGTCTGTCACCAATCGCACTCCTCGGCTCCCTGGGTCCACATCCGCACCCACTCAAGGTATCATAAGAAATTCTCCCACCAACACCCGTGACAACCGTCCTCCTGCTCGTCCATTCCTTGGTCGCTGCCAATGGTACAGTACTCAAGGTCATGTAGTCTCCCGCTGTCCTCTTTTCCGACAACAGTTTCCGCAGGTGCAACCATCTCCTCGTCCCGACAATTCATCACAATCTCGACCACCAGCTCCTTGGCAAGCTCAAGCAAATGTTGCAACCACCATTCCTCCCAATACCACATGGCTACTTGATAGTGGAGCCTCACATCATGTCACCACTGACCTACACAATCTTGCTCTCCACAGTCCTTTTGATGGCACAGATGAAATTATGATCGGCGATGGCTCTGGTCTCCCCATATCTCACATTGGTTCCACCTCTCTTACCACTCCCTCTCACTCCTTTACTTTATCTAATGTTTTATGTGTTCCCACCATGAAACGTAATCTTATTTCTATTTCTCAATTTTGCAAGTCTAACAATACTTCCATTGAGTTCTTACCCTCTTCTTTTCATGTGAAGGATCTTCACACGGGGACAATCCTTTTGTAGGGTCGAACTAAGGATGGTGTGTATGAATGGCCACTCTCCACTACCCAGTCACGTCCTCTAATTGCGTTTTCTAGTGTCAAGACCACTTTGTCCAAGTGGCATCATAGGCTCGGTCATCCTTCTTTGTCAATCTTCAAAAATATTATGTCTTCGTTTCATTTAGATGTCTCTCATCCGTCCAATTTCAATTTTAATTGTAATTCGTGCCAATGCAATAAAAGTCATAAATTACCATTTTCTACTTCTACTCTCTCTACCTCTTCCTCTCTTGAAGTTATATTTACTGATATATGGACATCACCAGTCTACTCTACTGATAACTTTAAATACTATGTCATCTTTGTCGACCATTTTACAAAATATATCTGGCTTTATCCCCTCAAACGCAAATCCGACATGCATGATGTCTTTGTGCGCTTTAAGGCCCTAGTCGAAAAATTCTTTAACCGTCCAATTATAACTCTCTACTCTGACAATGGGGGGGAATATCAAGCTCTCTCCTCATTCTTAACAATCAACGGGGTCTCACACCTTACTTCTCCACCTCACACTCCTGAACACAATGGGTACTCTGAACGTCGTCATCGTCACATTGTCGAAACGGGTCTTTCTCTACTTACCCATGCATCCATGCCTCTATCATATTGGCCTTTTGCCTTTTCTACTGCCGTCTACCTCATCAATCGTCTTCCTACACCAACTCTAAACCACATCTCACCATATTTCAAACTCTTTGGCACATTCCCTAACTACTCCAAACTTCGAAGCTTTGGATGTCTCTGCTATCCTTGGCTTCGCCCATACACATCCCACAAACTCGAGTCTCGTTCCTCCCCTTGCGTCTTTGTCGGGTACTCTCCCACTCAAAGTGCCTATCTATGTCTTGACACATCCACCGCTCGTCTATACACTTCCTGTCATGTCTGCTTTGTTGAGTCAATCTTTCCCTTTGTCACTTCTCATACTTCTCTTCCTCGCGCCACTTCATCCACCATCTCTGAATGGTGCTCTATGACTTTACCAGTCGTGGCCACACCATCCGTGAATGTCGGCTCTGCTCCCCCATCAAGTCTGCTCACTCTTACCGCACCAAGCCAATCCCAAGACCCAAGCCAAAATAATACCACCTGTGCCACACCTACACCAGAGCCCGATAGCCATTCCAGTGCGCCCGTACCAGAAACCAAGTGCGACTGTGCCAATAACCCACCCCTCCCGCCTACTCAAAATGACCCTAATCAACCACCCGACCTCTCACCCTCACCTCATGTCATAGTCACTTGCTCCAAACACAACATCCATAAACCAATTCAAAAGCTTAACCTCACAGCCCAACTCCAACAACCTACCCTTGAACCCACCACTGTTACCAAAGCCCTCAAGGACCCTAAGTGGCGACAAGCTATGTCTGCAGAGTTTGATGCTTTACTACGTAATGGGACATGGGACCTAGTGCCATCTCATCCCACTCAAAATTTGGTTGGTTGTAAGTGGATCTTTCGCACTAAATATTTACCTAATGGCTCCATAGACAGGTACAAAGCTCGATTGGTTGCTAAAGGCTTCCACCAACGCCCTGGCGTTGACTACTCTGAAACCTTCAGTCCCATCATCAAACCTACCACTGTCCGCCTTATTCTCAGCCTTGCGGTCAGCCAGGGTTGGTCACTAAGACAACTTGATGTCAACAATGCCTTTCTTCAGGGCACTTTCACTAAGGATGTGTTTATGTCTCAACCACCGGGCTTCATTGATCGCGATCATCCTCATCATGTCTGCAAGCTACACAAGGCTATCTATGGCCTCAAACAAGCCCCACGTGCCTGGTATCATGAGTTGCGCCAATTTTTTCTCCAATTTGGCTTCATCAATTCCATTGCCGATACCTCCTTGTTCATCTTCAATAACCATGGCACCATTCTTTATCTTTTAGTCTATGTCGATGATATCATTATCACTGGGAATAATGTTGAAGCAGCGCAGACTTTCATTCAACAACTTTCTCAGCGTTTCTCTCTCAAGGACCTTGGCCCCCTGACATACTTCCTTGGAGTGGAAGTTACCTCCCACACCAATGGTCTTTTCCTCAGTCAACGCAAATACATTGCTGATCTACTTAACAGAACTCACATGACTGAAGCCAAGCCTACTCCTACACCACTAGCAACTAGTCCAATTCTCACTTTACAATCAGGAACCCCACTATCTGACCCGACCGAGTATCGAACAATGGTTGGTAGCCTCCAGTATCTCTCCCTCACTCGGCCGGACATTGCCTATACGGTGAACAAACTCTCTCAGTTTATGCATCAACCGACAAGTGACCACTGGAATGCAATCAAGCGTCTGCTGCGGTATCTCTGTGGCACCTTAGACCACGGCATCACACTTCGTCGGACCTCCCCACTAGCACTTCATGCCTTTTCTGACTCTGATTGGGCAGGTAACAAAGATGATTTCACCTCCACTAGTGCATACATAATCTATTTGGGTCACAATCCTATTTCTTGGAGCTCTAAGAAACAGCGAACTGTGGCTCGCTCTTCCACTGAGGCTGAATACCGATCGGTGGCCTCTACTGTTGCGGAAATTCGTTGGATTTGTTCTCTCCTCACCGAACTCGGTGTCACTCTTCCCCAACAACCAGTTATTTATTGTGATAATGTTGGTGCAACAAATCTCTGTTCCAATCCGGTCTTTCACTCGCGCATGAAACATGTTGCCCTCGACTATCACTTTATCCGAGAACAAGTTCAAAATGGTTTGCTACGAGTGTCCCACATCTCTGCCTCTGATCAACTCGCCGATGCTCTTACCAAACCTCTTGCTCGTCCTCAGTTTGACTCACTCAAGGCCAAGATTGGACTTGCTCCACGACCGTCCATCTTGCGGGGACATGATAAGGATATACAATCAAGTTGAGAAAGTCAAGGGAGAAAATCAAGGGATTTCCACGTTTGAATATATGTAGTTATACCATTTATTTGTATAGTTACTCAATTTGTTTTGTTTCCTATTTCTTTGTAATCAGTTTCCTATTTTCGTGCTCATACAATCTGTATATATGCTAACCACATCAATGAGAATAAGAATGCAATAATTCTTCAATTTATCTCTTCCAAAAACCCTTTATAACCAACCTATCCTTGATCAATTGAGGTAAAACCTCAATTGCCCTAAGTCCATGGGTCACTACCAATTTTACAACTCAAAGCACCTTAATCAATTGACTTGGCAATCAATTGATTCAACCCCTACCCTCAAGATCGATACATTCACTTGATTTTTTAAGATTTTATAAATTTATAATTTTAAAGCTTAATTAAGTTGGGGAAACTGGTTATAACTTACTCTTTAGTACTTTTGATAAGGATAAAAACATTGATTTTGCCCTAGTTTTCTCGTCAACTATTTTTTGAAGAGATGGGGTTAATTTAAAACCAATTAGATGAGTTTTTTACTGTTAGGTGCTTTTAAAAATATTTTCATGCATTCCTAGTTTGTGCTCTTCAACCTTATTTAAAAGGCCCTAAAAATAATTTTTAGGCTTGAAGAATTATCCATGGTGCATGATTATCAAAATAAATAAATTAATCTTTCTCTTGATTTCCTCTTTAGCTCCATAATATTAAATCTTTCTCGATCGATTTGGTCAACCATTGGTCAATTACATAAGAATAAGTGACCTTTAATAATTCAAGTTGATTTAAATTGAAAGCTTAAGATTGACATGATTTTTCTTTATTAAAAAGCATGTCATTCTCATTTTTAATAAAAATAATCGATAATGCATAAATGAGTCATTTTAAGAAGTTTTCTAAAAAGTTCATTCTTTTTGTTTAAATATGCTTAGTTTTAAATGTTAATGTTAAGACATATTTATCTTCATTTGATTATATGAGTACTGTAGCTTAACATGCCTAAGACCATTAATATCTAATCTCGGCCTTCAACAAGTCTTTCTTTATTTTCACTAAGATCTCTTAAGCTCCTTCTCATATAGTTTTTTCTTGATTGATTCATGAAAATCTTCTTGCCTATCACTTCTAAAAGCAAATGTTAAATTTAAGTCTTATTTTCTTATCATCAAAACTTAAGTTTAACTAAACCTTAGGCCAACATTAAATAATATTGAATTAACTACGGCAAAGTCAAGGATTTCTATTCTTGTATATACAAAGTTTTTTTTTTTTCACACTTCTTGCCATTAGATAGTGCCTATAAATCTCATGATTGGTACCTAAAGATTCATAGTAAACTTCGATGGGAGCTTCAAATGAGACTCAATTTTATCAAAAATCAAATAGCATAAAATTTAATATAAAAATAAATATATTTTAAAATTTTCAAAGTTGAAACTAAAAAATCAACCATTACGAAATTTATTTAATAAAATATTGGGTACAAAATTGCAAAAAATTTAATTTTATTTAAAAAAAATTCATAATAAATAAAAAAATTAAAATATGTAATGATGATGAAAAATATATTAAAATAATGATTACATAAAAAATGAAGATAAAATAACAAAATAAATGAATAAGCATAAACATTAAATAGATTTTGTAAACTATTTTATTTTATTTTTTAAATTTTATTAAAATCTTAATATAGATAGTAAATGTTATATTTTTCCGATAACCCTTAATTATAATTATTTCTCACTATGAGGGCAAAATTTTCATTTTTCCTTTCATTTTTTAAAAATCTTAATATATAAGGAATATGATTTGGGAATCTGAGGGGGCATGTGTCACCACTAATAACAAAGGAATTATATGGTCATCTTATGGTAGAAAACATAAATCTATTATACCATTGGATTACTTTCAATCAATTGACTTTGCAACTTTTGCAATTTGGGGCGATGTTTGAAAAAAGGGACAACGCAATTTTGTTGTTGGCATCTCTTCCTTCATCGTATGATAATTTGACAACAATATGAGAAGGAAACATTAGACTTTGATTAGATATCGAAGTCAATATTTTTAGAATCGAATCGATAATTGCACCAAAAAAAATTATTGGATCATGGTTCATTGGTCAAATTGGTTTAATCTTAGTTGAACCATGATGTCATAAATATATAATTTATAAATTACTAAAATTAAAAATAATTATAAGAAATTAAGAATATATACAAAATAATTCAAAATTTTCATAATATTCAAGTGTGAAAGATATATTATTCGGTATGGAAAGAAAGTTTAAATATATTTAATTTTATTTTTGTTATATATATCTTATTGTCTTATAATTTTAAAAATTATTATATTATTAATTCAATATTTATAATTATTTAAGGATTTTAAATAAAAGAAATTTGAGGAAAAAATAACATTGGTTTATATTTAATTTGGACCATTATAGGAGAGGTAGCTCCATTGTTAGACTCTCCTTTCTATTCCTTGGTCCTTGCATTGAGGCCTACCCACTACTCTATAGTGGTGTACTTTTTTTCTTTCATCTACATGGAAAATACATGAAGATGATGTGGTCTTTAAAAGTTTGCTACACATTACAAGCTAACATTTGCATAGTTGAGTGGTGCATTGTGACTAAGGGTTGGTTTATGGCCCAAGTTTGCATGGACTTGGGTTATAATCCAACAGGCGGATGCCACCAAGTCTTTAGAGAGGAAGCATGATTCAAAGTCGCGGTATCGGTCATTGACTTGGAAGGTCCCGAGGCGTATCGATCTCGGTGTATTGGTTTGGTATCGAATGATACATAAAATAAGCTAATTAGAAAATTCAAAAAAATATAAAAATATTATGTAAATCATTAGAAAAATATATACAATTAAATAAGCTCAAAAATTTAATAAAATAAAATTGTCTCACATTTAACATTATTTAAATAGTTATAAAAGTATCTGCTCAAAGTTATTTATGATAATATTAATAAAAGAAAGTTATTTTATTTCAATTATAATAACATTTTTACTAACAAACATACAATACAATAATCAATTCCATGTTGAATGACGAGGGGGTTCAAAATCATCATCATCATCAGTCCTACAACGAGTATACAAATTGGGATGACAATCCTTGTAGTGAGGATATGGTTGAAAGAGTTGTTCATAACTTGAATATGTTGGGTGAGATGATTGGCTTGATGATCCATAATCAGGAAAATATGGTTTCGAAGGCTGTCTAGGATCAACACCATATTGATAGTATCCAAAACCTCGATAAGCAATGCTATTGCTACTAGAAGATTGATCGTATCCATATGAGTCACTAGCTCGTGTTCCAGTATTTGAATATCTCCCTGGATGCATCATTAGAAATTGATCAAAATCATTTCTACTAAAAGTACTGGAAGAGCTATCACGGTCTCTAAAGTTGTGATATGATCTATCATCTACCCCTTTGAAATACAGCCTTGATCTTATACCCAAATTTTGTAAGTGCTCATCAATACGGTGATAATTTGATCTATGATAATCATGCCTACTAGAATAATCATCATCGTTGGGAAATGTAGTTAGTATTTCCAAATGCTTTCATTGTTCCCATATCCCTGGTCGATATCCATAATCTGTATCTTGTGTGGCATAGTAATTTTCACCTCCTTATGCCCGTGACATGTCAAGATCTACTTGACTAACATAATTGCCCCCGGTGCTACCATCTTCTCTAGTATCCTCACTAGTGCCACCAACTCCTCTATTGCCCCCACTAGTGCCACCATCTCGCCTACTGTCCCCATTGTCACTATCATCACTATTAGAATTTGAAGAAATCGTCCTAGAAACCTTACCTTTACGATAGGAATCAACATCTCTTTCTCTACCTTCTTCATTAGTGGGAAGACTTTTATCCAACCAATCCAAATTATCAGATGACAAAATAGGCTCCTCTCCTTCTTGTATCCACTCATCTAATATATCATCATCATTAAAGATATGATTCAGATCAATTGGATTGTATAAATCTTCATTACTTCGCTCTTGCATCAAATTCTTAACTCGAAGTCGCATATTGTAGTGCACATAAACTAACTCATGCAACTTTTTCATTACCAAACGGTTACGCAACTTTGTGTGAATCAATGACCATGTGTTCCAATTTCTTTCACAACCTGATGAAGAACAAGTTTGGCTTAAAATTTTAACATCAATCTTTTGTAGATGTGGACCTTCGTTGCCATAGTTGTTCTACCATTCAGCTATAATAAAGAAAATGCATACTTATTAATCACTATGATATATTTAACAAAAAATGATGATAATTTCTTATTTGTAATAGACGTAAATGTATTGAGTACCTGGAATAGATTGATTTATTGCTTTCTTTGTAAGTGCACTTCCAAATTCTCTTTGGTCGTCAACAAATAATTTCACCTATATCATTAACATTTTTTTTTTGTTAATGCACATTACATATACAAAATGCATTATATAAAGGTCACAAACTATTATTATACCTTGTTAATAGCTTTTGCTTATCTATCCAAATCTGGCTATAATATCTCGATAACCTCCTTTAATCCAACTTTAATTTCCGGATGGTTGGAGAAATGCTTTGAATATTGGAACATTGGATTTAAAAAATATGCTGCCATAAGTTAAATAATGATCAGTTTATAATAATTTGTACTTAAAAAAATAATAAAAAATATATAAAGAATTTTTTTTATTACCTGCAGCATGCAAATGTCTGTGCGATTTACCTTCCCACCTTCTATCAATGACTTCCCAATACTTTTCCTATTGCTTGACCGATGCCTTAATAGCCAATTTAGCTCTATCCATTGCTTTATACATGATTGATAGTGTGGACTTTTTATCTTGATCAACCAATTTCAATACTTTGACGAGAGGTTCCATGATGGTTTGAACTTCCCCTATTTTCTTCCAAAATCGATCAGTTAAGATAAGGTTGGATACCTTATCTCTTAGACTTTTTCTGCTCCTATCTTTATTGAATTCACGCTACTCATTTGTTGTGCACATTCTCTTCAAATCAGACTTATAACTTATAAGACTCTCAAGTGAAATGAATTCAATGGCAAAATGGGTTATTCTTGGCCTTAACAGATCTCTATCCTTAGTGAACACTTTCATCAAATTCACTACTTTCAAGTTATTATAAATAAATCCTGTGATCATCTTAGCATGATCTAATGTTTCCTTAATCTGCTTCATGCTTGCAATATCTTCAAGCATTAAATCAATACAGTGGGCTGCACAAGGAGACCAAAACAAATGCTTCCACTTTTCCATCAACAACATACCGACTGCTTTAAAACTTGCCTCATTATCAGTGACTACTTGAACAACATTTTCCTCCCCAACCTCCTCTACAACTTTATCCATAAGGGAAAAGATGTAGTCTGTTGTCTTAGGTATGTCGGTAGTGTCAACTGAAGAATGATATATCATACTTCTATCATAATAAATCATGAAATTGATGATAGGCTTTCTAGTCCTAGAATTCCAACCATCAAACATGATTGTGCACTCATATATAGGTCATTTAGCCTTCACTGTTGTTATGTATATCTTAAGCTCTTGCACCTCCTCTTCCAAATATGTATTTCCAATTTGGTATCCCATGAGACCCTTGATGCCTGGACCTGTTTCTGCTATGGTATCAATCATTGATTGATAGTAAGGCCCACTGTTAGCTGCATTAAAGGGTATTGCATTAAAGAGAAAGAATTTAGAAATAGCTTTACCCACTTTCTTCACGCCTTCAGTAGAAAACAAGCTTTTTATCGATTTATGCTTTGATGGGAACATGTAGGGATCAATTCCTTTTGGAGGTATGCTAGCTCCTTCTCTTACACTGAAACTACGTGTCAGTCCGCGCTTAATCCTAACATTAGAAGGTTGTGAGGAACTACCACTCTTCTGATGCTCTTGTCCACCTTCTTAAAAAATTCGACGACTTTTTTTCATTGCTTGTTTCATTTGTCTTCTTTCAAAATTAGCCATAGCAACTTCCTCAATTTCATCATCAAAATCACCCTCATCAATTTCATAGAAATTTTCTCTATTTAAGGAACTCAAAAGTCGTTTTTTTTTTTTTTTTTTTTTTTTTAACTGTGTTTTTTCTTTTGAAGTATCAAACATATGTTGTCTAATGCTATGTGACACTTCTACCGGTACACGTGGACATTCTTCCACTTGTTTGGATATATGTGCGATGTGTTGCTTTAATCTTGTTATACCACCATGTATAACTTTCCCACAATATTTACACTTTGTGGTTCTTCTACTACCACCAATAGGTTCTGCATTTTCCCAACCAATATCATGTTTTGAAGCTGTTAGGAAAATTAAGGCTAATCCAACCTATGGTAATCACCCTAGAGGGGGGGTGAATAGGGTGATGGTATCTTTTTGCAAATTTAAACTATGTGAATGTAAGAGACAATTATAAGCAAGTATATAATAAGCAATATAAAGACAATTGCATATAAATTAAAGAGTAGGGAAGAGAGAATGCAAACACAAGAGTTTATAGTGGTTCGGCGCAACCCGGCCTACATCCACTCTCCTCTAGCTTCAATCCCAAGCTTGAGGTTCCACTAATTCAAGGCTTCCAAACCAAGTCTTCAAGCAATACAATTGGATTATGGTTCCAATTCACCCTCTTGGACTTTTGGCTCCAAGCACCCTTTACACTTCTCAAGAGATACCAGATTCTTGAGAAACTTCCTCTCAAAGATTTACAAATAAAAGATCTCACAAAAATCCTAGCACAAGAACTTTAAACTCAAATGATACAAGAAAATTAGGATTAAAAGGTGCACTAAAGATATGCAAGTTTTAGAACAATAGTGCACTCAAAAACACTCTTCCAAGACTCAAATATATTCAAGAAAGGTTTGGGAAGGTTAAACTCTTTAAACAATAAGATTGAAGCATTTATAGAAGAGAAAAGCCAAACTAGACGTTTAGGGGTTCGATCGGTCGAGTTAGGGGTCGACCGGTTGACTAGCCGTTAGCATTTCATACTTGGTAGGTGACCACTGGGTCTCAATCGGATCTCAATTGGACCTCGACAGGGAAGAGAATTACCTCGACCGGGAAGAGAAGGCTAGTGGGAGAGAGAAAAACTTTTTGGCCTCCTTTGACCGGTGGTCGACCGGACGAGCACAACTGGTCGACCGGTTCCTTAACTGGTTGAGCCATTTTTGGCTCAATAACCAACTTTTTCAACTTAAAACTTGTTAAAACAAGTTTGAAAAACATTTAACACAAGGTTTTAGTTGAAATATGAAATCATTCAATTCTTAAGATATTTAAAACAAAATAACTATTGGATGATTTTGGTGCATAAGTAAAGAATGTAATGCATGAAAATCCTAATGCACCAACAACCTTACAAAGAGATCTTATGAAGCTTAGGTCTTGAAAAACACTTCTCTTTGAGGTGGTCTTCTTCTTTATGATTTTTCTTTGACTTGATTTGTCTTTGTGATTGCCACTTTGGAAATCATCTTGCCTAATCACACTTGAAATATAATCATTAATTCTAAACCTTATTTTGTTATCATCAAAATCAAGATTAACCAAACCTTGGTTTCACAGAAGCCATTTTGAAATTTTAACCTAACCATATATAAAAGGAAAACAACTTACTTTTCAAATTAAATATATATAAACACATTTATATAAGAATTATAATATTCAATTTTCCACTCACTTATATGTTTCATATTGTTACCATATAAAAATAAATTCTACTAAAAAAACAATAAAAAAATATATCACCTAAGTTCATCATATTTTGTTTTCCACTTATTTATATGTTTTTTTTAATTAAAATAAATAATATTTAAATAAATGAATATTTTTATAAAAAAATTCTTTTAAAAAAGTTTGTTTTGATAATTATTAATTTCCTATTGTAATTTAATTGTAGAATATTATAAAATAAAAAATCTACATGATATAATGAAGTAAAATTGATTCAAATATAAATTTAATTTACCATGTAAATGCATACTCTTCATTCCGTATTATTAAATCATTTATGATTATTTGAAAAAAAAATTAAAAAATTATTAATTTTCTAATGTAATTTAATTTTTCAATATTATAAGATAAAAACATAAATTAAAAATACAATATCTATGCCATATAAAGTTTACCATATAAATGTACTTTATATTTCTATACCATAAAAAAATAATTTAGTGAACCAATTTATTGTTTTGATAATTATTGATTTCCTATTATAATTTAATTGTAGAATATTATAAAATAAAAAATCTACATGATATAATGAAGTAAGATTGATTCAAATATAAATGTAATTTACCATGTAAATGCATACCCTTCATTCCGTATTATTAAATCATTTATGATTATTTGAATTTTTTTAAATAATTATTAATTTTCTAATGTAATTTAATTTTGCAATATAGTATTAATGTAATTGAGTAATAGGGAAATTTTTTGTCACTAATATAATGTAAATTTATTTGTACTAATAGAAAATTGAGTGATATTTTTAAAGTATTCAATACAATTTCTTGTACATTATATTTTGTAGCATTATTCAAAATTTTATATAAAATATAAAACATTTATTCAGTCAACCAATGTAATATTTCAGAGCTCATGATATCACTCAATAATAATATTATAAAATATTTTGATGATAATTTTACTCAATACTATTTGACTAATTATATGTCAAATGTCAATTTTTTTTCCATATTGATTTTTTAAAAAAAAAATATTATTAGCATAAAAAATAAAGTGGACAACTAGGAAAAGAAAATTAATTTATTTTAATATCTTGTATGATAAGACGCTTTGAAATTATGTTATAACATTGGTGATTATCGTTAGTGAGTAACTACTTGGCAATTCTAATTTAAATGAAAGATCGAGTATTCAAACTATCTTGAGATTTACTCCGTTTATTAAAACCTAATTAGTTAAAAATTATGAAAATAATCCTTATATTTGAAGGGTAACTCATTTTTTTTTATATATAAATACCCTTGATTACTTTAAGTATTTGCATGAATGTTTTAAAAGAAATAATCATTTTTATAAGAAAAAAATGAGAGTGTTTTTTTAAAATGATGCCAAAAAAAATAATGAAGGGTTAGATTTCCAAAATTGAGTTTTCAATAACCTTTTTAATTAAATAAGTCATTTACTAATGCTATATTTGGTTTATGAATATTAGAGGAAAAAAAAGCAAACTAAACAAATTTAAGGTTAATAAATTATTTTTGTATGACTCTTTTAATTCATTTTATTTATTTATTTTTCTATATAAAGATTATATAATTTAAAAATATATAAATGTTTAGCTAATTTTTAATTGCAGCTAATTCTCTTTTATATTTTTTATGATAAAAATAGTGAAAATAAATAAATAAATTTTCTTAATAATTTTTTGGGAATCAAATATAACCTAAACGAAGGTTTAGTATCTATTACAAACGAGTACTTGTAATTTTTTAATTATATATGGAAAATTTGATTATGCCATAGTTGAAGAATATAAAACAAAAATCAAAGACCATTCAACCAAAGACTAATAGATCACATCTCAAGGATGGTCAATCACCCAATTGGGCTAAAATGAATTTTAATTAATCACTTAATAAATAAATTAGTATTTAATGTCACTTGTCATTGTATAAAATAAAAAATAATGGCTGGTTTTATTAAGAGTATTGAGAAATTGATAAAATGTATAATTTAATGGTGATAATAATTTTAAAATATTAAAGATATTCATTAATGTTTTCTCATTTATGTGATGGATGAAAGTCAATCAAATTAATTGGCACCTAAAAACAAAAATGTTATAACCATCCAATATTTGAAAAGGAATGATAGATTATATATAGCAACAATAAAGTGTTAAACTGTATACAGAAGAGTATATATATACTCACATGCTTCATTAAGCACAACTATATAGCAAAAAGGGGGAATTACCTTCATTAGTTATTACCTGCTGGTTTGAAACCCTTGCCCTCTATCTTCGTTCTCAACACCACCAAGACCAATCTACAACATTGCTATCTTCTTCCCCAACACACCATGAAGACCAATCTGTAGCCTTGCTATCTTCTTCCCCAACACACCACGAAGACCACGATCTGCAACCTCTCAGACTATCGGACTTTCCCACTGCTACCATACAACCACGATATGCTACCTTCCCATCGGCAACGCACCAAAGATGAAAATTCTACATTCTGGCAATGGTGGATTTAGGGTTAAGTAAGTTATTCTTCAATCGAGACTTTTTTTAAAGGCTTTTGAAAGGGTCACAGGTTTGTTTCAAATTTTCATGGGTTTTCTTTTGTAGAGGAATCTCTGATTTTTATGAAAAATTGATTCTTGTTGTGATGGGTTTCTTTTGTAGGGAATCTGTTGATTGATTTTTTATTTTATTTTATTTTATTTTTTTTCTGAGTTAACTTGAAATATCGGTCGAGTCCAATCGATTCAAGGCCGAGTCTAGGTATAAATTATATCTGGTATCGGATTCGTCGCGGTCGGCGTTGAGGCGGATACGACTCGACCAATTTTTTGAACCTTGAGAGGAAGATCTTTAAAGTATGAAATTCATATTGAAAGTTTATATAATTTGAAGGGAAACACTATTACAAATTAGACTTTTATGAATCCTATGTGCTTGGGAAATGGCTTATAGTAAGTATTAAATTAGTATATGATGGAGAGTTTTTCTACTTCATAGAAAAAATATATAATTTTAACACATATATAAATAATAAATCAAAATTAATGAAAATAAAATTAACAAAAAAGAAAAGAATTAAAAGTTGGCTTAATTTGATGAGGTACGTGAGAACATGTTGTCCTGTAACCACTATTGTCTCCCCACGTGCGAATACCAATGGTCAATAATAATTTCAAGATACAATCTCAATTGATTCATAGTAACCATTGGTTGAAAAACTGATCAAATTGTCACTCATTGGCCAAGAAAAGAAGAATAATAGGAAAAAAAAAAATTAGGTTTTAGAAACTTGACATAATTTTTCTTGATCACGGTGGAAGGTAAGAAAGTTTTTTTTTTTTTAATTTATTTATTTTTTTAAAGGTAAAGCTTTTAAGAATAGATTGTTACACATGGATAATTCTAAATAAAGTTCATAACTCCCAACTTAACGGTTATAAATATTAAAAATTATCAATACAAATTAAGATGTTCTGACTTATCGAATTAATTTATATAAAATATTTTTATTCGATTTTTAAAATAATTGAAGTTTTAAACTTTATTTTATCAAAATCTCAACGGTATCTACACGAGCTCAAATATTCTTATGGGGTTCATTATGATGCTTGAGGTCTTGTTCAATTCCTTTTATTGGTAGTGCATATTATTTTGTTTGAAAAAAGAAGGAAAAAAACCTAAGCTTGGAGTTAGGCAAAAGGTGCTCGAACAGCAAAATGCAAATATACGAAAGCCATGACTCGGGTTAGGTTTGGGGCTTGTTATTAAACTGTAAGAGTTGATTTCTTGGTGTCTTGGAGCTTGGTTCAAGATCACTTTGGCCCCATGGAGAAAGATGAATGGATATATCCAACTCGCCCAGACCACAACAACGGGTTAGAATTCACCATATCTTAACCCAAAGACGATCCAACCACAAACGAAAGGTTGATGTTGGCTCCTACGTTGGACCACTTGAATCCTAAATTATTGTTCCTCGCAATAATGGGCCATAGGGGCCTAATTATTAATGCTTGGGTCCGTCCAGCTGGATAATTTTGTTTGATTACACCCCAGTAGAAAATCTTTTGGCCCACCTTGATGTTGTTGCCTGAAAATTCCAAAATGACAGCTTATTGTTACTTCGAAAATATGGATGTAGCTATACCATTGATGTCGCCTCTATGAGAAATAATTTTAAAACTATAGTAAGTTTAAAATTCATGTAAAATTCAAGTTTAATGTAAAAAGTAAATTCATTTTTTAAAAAGATATGTTTAATATAAGAAAATAAACTTATCTTTTGAAAAGACGAATTAATTAAGGGAGCTTTCAAAATCCCGAAAACGATGGATTTTTACGGTTTTAAAAGGAGAAAAAAATGAACAAAGTATTTATTTTTCGAGATTTTGTTTTGTTTTGTTTTATTTTGTTTTGCTTTGCTTATTATTATAGTGTATTAAACCATAATATATGTGACATCCTATATTAGATAGGGGAGAAAGTTTTTTATGCTATATAAATATGAACTCCTCTTAATTTTATAGATACATTTTAAACTGTGATGATCCCTTTGAACTCAGAGTAGATAATATCCACACAGTTGGATGCAAATAATTACAAAATTGTATTAGAACTGATCATTAGCCTCAATATGAGAGTTTGTTTGGCTATGTGGAGGGTATTTATCTGTTTAACCTCGCAATCATACGAGACATAATAAGGACGATGTGTTTATATAGGGGGTGTTTGTAGTATTCTACATCGAATATGAGAGAAAGTTTTTAACGTTATATAAGTATAAATTCCTTACATTCTTTTTGATTATATAGGCATGTTTAAACCTGGAAGAAACCTTTTAGGTTTAAAGCTTGGGTGCGGGTGATATATATATATAAAAAGTATGAAATGAATGAATTAGAAGAAAGAGGTTACCCCAATGGAGAACCCATCCATTGTCTAAATATGGCCACTTTACAGCAAAAAGTGGCAGTCTGCCAGCCATGGTCCATCAATTTGACCACCTGAATCAAACTTTACTCTCTTTTCCCATGGCTCTACCAACGCAACCCCAACATGGAGGAACATATTTAAGTTTTGAACACACCACATGTCACAAAGAGGCACGTGCATGATATATCCCAGCATTGAGTGGTAGGTTTGAACTTTGAACTTTGAAAAAGGGTGGATGATAGAATGGAAGTTGCGAACTTGTTTTGGTACACGTGAAGACGAGACTCGATCCTTCGGCTAAGCAAATTCCTTATATAACACCTCCACCGCCCTCCCTCCTCCGCCTCCTATAAGCTTCTATATATAGAGTCGGAACCTTTCCCTCATTGCCATCCGACCACA
This sequence comes from Vitis vinifera, assembly GCF_030704535.1. Classification (NCBI taxonomy): domain Eukaryota; kingdom Viridiplantae; phylum Streptophyta; class Magnoliopsida; order Vitales; family Vitaceae; genus Vitis; species Vitis vinifera. The sequence continues at coordinate 5,715,597 of NC_081818.1, read as the reverse complement.
GAGCTTCCAACAGAGGTTGTGAGCTTATATCACAGTCCGGCGCTGGCGTAGGTTTGTGGGTGTAGAGAGGCTAGTAATGGGACCTGGAGGGCCTGGAGGACCTGGAGGACCTGGAGGGCCTGGAGGGTGGGGTCCTGGCCCCGGTGGCCCTGGCCCGGGTGGTTTCTTTGGCGGTTTCTGCGATGCTATTTCTTCATGGTAAGTTCTTTCATGCAGAAAACTGATCCAATTTTAAATCATTTGTTCTTTGAATTCTCGTTTAGTTGCTAAAAGGTAAAATCTAACCAATGTGGGGTTGATGGAGACCAACTTTTTCATTAGGAGGCTGTTTGGAAATGCGATTTGAAGATTTATTTATTTACTTTTAATTTTTCTTTTTCAGAGTTTAATTTTGGTCTTGATTTTGGTTGCAGCCTGAACTTCTTGTGCTGTTGCTGGTTGCTACAGGATTGCTTTGGTGGTCCTGGAGGCCCAGGTGGACCTGGAGGCCCACCTCCATAATCAGCTGTTCTGTATGCCATCAGGGTGTTCTACATTTATCCATTAGTTCTCCTTGGAGAAATAGCTAGCTCTACTTCTCAGTTTATCCTTTAAATTGTTGTTTGTTATGATTATAAGATGGTGTGTATGGAATAAGTGAATCATGACCCTACAATTCATAGCTTTGATTTGATTCCTTGTAAAATAATCCAACCTTCTGATTAGTTCACCTGTCCACCAGATCAAATGGTTAGTTGCAAATTAAGTAGGATCAATGGTTGCCATACTCATGATTGGTGGGGTCTAGTGATATCCCCATGTGCTAGCATTCACCAAAATCCTAATCAAATTAAAGCCAAGCTTCTATTCTTTGCACACGAGTGATTATCAAAATATAAGGAAAAGAAAAAAAAGAATAAAAGAAAAAGCAAGAGATTAAAAGAAAAATATAATAATTTTTAAAAAATCTATTTTAAAATACCACGATTCAAGAAATTTTTTTAAATTTACGGACAAAATTTAATTAAAAAAAGTTATCGTTTGAAAAAATAATTTATAAATTTTAAAATTGGATTTGAATTTTTTAAAAGAGAGTGCCTAAAAAAGTATTATGAGTTTGAAAATAGTCTTTAAAAAATATAATATTTTAATTCTTAAAAATATATAAATTTTTTATTAATTTCTTTTTATATTATATTTCGTTTTTTCAATACCAAACATAGCATTTAAGTTTCCATCACGTCACGTCACTCAGCTTTGGCTATCTTTGAATGAGGATGGAGAAGTCAAATGGATGTTAGCATGTTGAGTACAATTTGATTACGAGTCTATCAATTCAATATATTTATATTATCACATTACCCTACTTTTGGATATGTAAGAATTAGAGTCAAATGGATGTTATCATCATCGTAGAATTAATTGTGTACAAATTAATTACGAGTCATCAATTCAAAATATCATTTTCCAATCAATATAAAATATAATGTTTCTTCCTCGCTATAGAAGAAAAAAAATTATATACCTATACACGAAAGAAAAAGTTATAAATATAGAGGATGTTTAGTAAATTTAATATTTATTATTTAATAATTTAAGTTGACTTTAAGTTGAATTATATTTAAGTTATTGATTTAAAATTTATTAGTTAATTTTTACTTTTAAATTTTAAGGTCATTTAATAAAATTAATTTTAAATCATTAAATTAACATATTTATCCTCATAAATCATAATTAGAATAAATGAGATCGAGTAACAATAAAAGTCGTGGAATAGCAGAAAAGATTGTGGAGGTAATTATGATAAATGAGGATAAAAAGATAAAAATGAATATATGGATTTAAGAATAAATTAATTATTTTTACTTATTATTTAAAATTATTTTTGACTTTAAATCATACCATTAAATTATTTTATCAAATATACTTAATTTACTGAATGTCTTAAATTAAGTTTTTAAGTCACTTTAAGTTATTAAGTTGACACTCGTTATATTTTTAATGAATTCATTTAGTGCTAATATTGAATTTATAGCTTATTTATAATTATGCATGATGAGATTATAATTCATACAATTAATGATATCATTAAGAGGATATTTCCATGTTTCTAGAGGTGGTCGTTCAATTGATTTTATCATCATACCAAATGTCACCTACCCCTACAGATCTTTTGACATAACACTTAAATGTTTTATATTTGCTAGAGTTGAGAATATAGTCAAGGTGTCTTTGGTAGTAGGCTTGGTTTGACCTCTTATTAAATACATGACATAATTTAAGAATATTGGTTTGATAATTAGAGTTAAAAATTTGTCAAGGTGGACTCATCTTAAATTATACCAATTTCGATTAGATTGAAATGAAGGTGAATCACGAAACAAGACTATTATCACATTCTCTCATAATTCTATTACGTGTAAATGTGGTAGTATATTATTAATTCGTATACCATGAAATCATCTTTTGAAAAGAAAAAGTAAAATTTTGGTCTTCTAAAAACACTTTACTACCATTTGCATACACATTTAAAAAAAAGAGTATTTCATACCAAATTGTTATTTCTTTATTTTCTACTTTTCAATACTTATAAGATTCTTTTAAATATAATTTTGTATTTATTTTTAACCATAAAAATTAGAAGTTAACTACCCTTTGACAATTGAGTCTAGTATAAGTATGAACATTGATTTTGCTCTAAGATGAATTTTTTTCTATTTTGACTTCCTCAACGTTGATAGAGTAGCCTTTAATTATATTGTCGAGATTTTTATTGATTCTTTACTTCCATAGAGATTATAATTAGAGGTATACCGACTAGGGGTAGGTAGAGGTAGATGACCCCTACTTGAGGCAAAAGTAAGTACCCTAACGTAAGTAGTTGAAATGCCTCACTCATCCACAAGACTTGAGGCAAATTATATTTATTTATAACTATAAAAATTAGAAGTTGATTGCCCCTTTAATATATATAATATAATTATTTTTTAAATTTTGTTTAGAGGGAGAATCGATTTAAACATTGTAAGACAGTTGAGTCTAGTATAAGTATGAACATTGATCTTATTCTAAGATAAATTATTTTATATTTTGACTTCCCCAAAGTCGATAGAATAACCTTTTAATTTTATTGTCGAGATTGTTATTGATTCTTTACTTCCGTAAAGATTATAATTGGAGGTAAATAGACTCAGGGTAGGTAGAGAGGTAGATGACCCCACTTGAGGCAAAAGCAAGTACCTCTATCACAACTCATTCACTCACCCACAAGACTTGAGCCAATATATATATATATATATATATATATATATATATATATATATATATATATAAAACATAATTACTTCTTAAAATTTTGTTTAGAGGGAGAATTGATTTGAATGTTATAAGATAGTTGAGTCTAGTATAAGTATGAACATTGATCTTACTCTAAGATGAATTCTTTTCTATTTTGACTTCCTTAAAGTCGATAGAGTAACCTTTAATTTTATTGTCAAGATTGTTATTGATTCTTTACTTCCGTAGAGATTATAATTGGAGGTAAATAGACTTGGGGTTGATAGAGAAAGATGACCTCACTTGAGGCAAAAGCAAGCACCTCTATCACAAGCAACTTAAATGCCTCACTCATCCACAAGACTTGAGCCAATACATACATACATACATACATATATATATATATATAGAATATAATATAATTACCTCTTAAAATTTTGTTTAGAGGGAGAATTGATTTGAAAGTTACAAGACAATTGAGTTTAGTATAAGTATGAATATTGATTTTACTCTAAGATGAATTCTTTTCTATTTTGATTTCCCTAAGATCGATAGAGTAACCTTTAATTATATTATTGAGATTTTTATTTGATTCTTTACTTCCACATAGATTATAATGGGAGGTAAATAGACTTGGGGTAGGTAGTGGTAGATGACCCCTACTTGAGGCAAAAGCAGGTACCTCTATCACAAGCAATTGAAATACCTCACTCATCCACAAGGCTTAGACCCCAATAAAGAGAAAAGATGAGATAATATTGAGCATACCTAGAAAAGGAAAAAGAAAGTAAAAGGCCTGCAAAGGGGAGAGGATGAAGACTATGTAGGGGACACCTCCAAGCAAGAGATATAAAGAGCAAATACGTTAAAGCATCTCCAATAATGATTATGTATTCCAATTATTTTGAAATTAGATGTCATATATGATAAAACTATGGATAGTTAGACTAGTTTATGTATTTGAAGTATATGTAATAGTTGAAGCAGGGGATACTTAATCCATATTTGCCCATTTGGAGTTATTTATTTATTTTTTTTCTAAAGAATTCTATTAAAGTATGTTTTTTGCTTTGTGTTTGAGGTAAAATTAGAAATTTATTTACCTTTTAATAGATGTAGAGTGGATAAAATCTCTATGAAAAAAGGGTGAGTTATTATAGATAGCATATTATAACATTGTGCTTGCAAGAGAGATTATTTTTTTCAAAAAAAAATTTAAAAATAATTTTCTTTTAAATTTTCTTCATTTTTGAAAATAGATTAAGAAAATATTTAGAGTAGGTGGTAGTTGGGTGATAATGAATTTGCACCAACCAAGTCATTATAAGTCACCATGAGCAGATGACACTTGTCCAACAATAATGCTTATTAACTAGACACATGGCCATGCTCTGACACTGAAATACAAGGGGGTATCACATGCATTCTCTTCCAATTATTGTTACCCTTATCAAATATTTAAGAATTGTGACATAATTGAAGCCACCCTGTTAACAAAAGTGCCAAGGCAAAAAGACTAGCTGGCCCATTGATGGCAAAGATTTCCAATTGCAAGTCACCAACATTTTTTAATCCATTTGTCACCCCCACTTGCCCCCATTCCAATGGGCCTTGTTTTTATTAATGGCTTGTAGCTTTATATAAATTATTTCCTTCAAAGTTTGGAGTCATGGTGGAGTCATTCTTTAAGGGTTAGAGATTAATTTGATTTTAATTTGGCTGTCACTATCAAGATGCTTGCTTTTGTATTAAATAATTGAGATTTATAATTGTCATCATTTGACTTTAATTTTGTGATTTTTTTTCCTTTTGTTTTTGTTTTGCTAAAAGAGACAAGAAATCCAAATCTATACCAAATCTCATCCATTTTTCACTTAATGCCACCTAATATTTTTACAAGTAGTTTTGGATTTTCAATTTTTTTCTATTTAATTTGTATTATTGGATTAATTAATAAGGGAAATTAATCATAAAACATAAATGGGTATGTTGTTGAAACAAATTTTAGGATTAATTAGTTAAAAAAGATGAAATAATCTTCATATTTATAAATTAAACCTCTTCCATGTTCTTACTGAAGAGTAACTAATTTTTGACATAAATGCTCTCGACTATTTGAAGTATTTATATGTAGGTTTTAAACAAAAAAGTTATTTTTAAAAGAAAAGAATGAGGATATTTTTATCAAAATATAGCAAAAAAATGATGAAAAGTTAAATTATCAAAATTAGGTTTTTAATGACTTTTAATTAAATAACCCTAAATTTTATTGATTTTTGTGATAAAAACATAGCAATATTGGAAGCAATTTTGATAAAAATATTTTTAATATTATTAAAAAATTATCAATAATATTCTTATGAAGAATTAGTTAGCATTTAGATACAAAAATTATTATTATTTTTTGATGTTTTGCCTAACAATGAAGTAATTTTTAAAAGATATATTGATGATTTTAGTTTAATAATCACATCAATTGATTTTATATTTTGAAAAGTTTACTTAGGACATACTTTTAAAAACAATTTTTGAGAGCAATTCTTAATATAGTGTTTTGTAAAACAAAAGTTTATTTGGAAACTTAAAATGATTTTAATTTCGTTTTTAATATTTTTAAAATTTGTTTTAAAAATAATTTTTATATATAGTATTTTATTTTTAATTATTCTACATTTTTGTATAATTATTTTTTAAAATAACTCTAAAAAAATTTAAAAATTATTAAAAAAATATTATTTGAAACATTTTTGTATTGTTTTTAATAACAAAAAAAAAAAAAGGGTGTTTTTGATTGTCAAACGTGAGAACATAACAATTACCAGACGTGCCCTTATTTTCTAATTGATTTGTAAACGGACTATAAAAATGCTTTAAAAAACAGTGCATATTTTTAGCCATTTTATTTTAGCAAAACAATCTATTGGGAGCTGTGAAATCCAATTTTCTCTTCAGACAAAGATCCAATTCTAAACCATATTTCACGTTTTCTTTTGTTCTTCTATGGGATTGAAATTGAAACCAGGCGTCGATTCCCTACTGGTGGACTCAGTGAGAAAAGAAGAGGAGGAGAGAGAGAAAAACTAAAAGGAAAGTCACATGGAGCTTTCAAAATTGAAAACAACTAGTGGCTTTGAAAGGTAGGCCGAAGAAAGGCAGCTGCCCCCTCCAGTCATCCTTATCCCAACCAACTGTTTCTCCACCTTTACTTACCGGTCAAATACTGGCCTAGAAAGATCAAGATTCAAGAATACTCCATCGTTAAGTTTTCTTCTCTTTAGTCATCGCTCCAAAATTCTATATATATATATAGAATACCATTGGTGTTGTTCTACCACGCTAAGTTCATCTCCCTGCTTTGCATTTTCTCGAGAAAGTGAGAGAAAAAGATGCCTCCTCCAGGTTGGGGACCCCCGGGACCAGGAGGGCCTGGAGGCCCTTGTGGCTGCTTTGCTTTTCTTTGCGGTGGTATTTGCAGGGCCGTGTCTACATGGTGAGTTCTTTTGGAGACTTTTTTCATTTTATTTAATTTTAATTTTTTTTCTTTATTAATTCCCCATCGTTCATTTTTGGGTAGATCTATGAGTTTTATAGCTATCTTCAAAACCCAGAATCATTTGGGTAATGTTTGGGTTCACATTTAACATGAAAATAATTTTTGAAACTAAAAAAGGAGAAAAAGTGCTTTTGGGATTCTAACCAAACAATGCCTTAGGAAAGAAGGGTTATCAGTAACAAAAATGATCAGTCATGTTATTATTAATTTATGACACGATTTTTATTTGGCAGTTTCTATTTCCTGTGCTGTTGCTGCATCCTAGAGAGCTGCTGTGGGCCTATCTTTGGTGGGCCTCCTGGTGGGCCACATGGTGGGCCTCCTCCATTTTAATGAGCCCATTTGGAAGGGGATGTTTGTGTACATGATGCTTTGAATAGAATAAATGAGAACAATACACTTGGTTTGTGGTTGTCATGTTGCAAGTTCATTTCTTCTATCTTTCTTGGTTGGTTTGTGTTGGTAAAGTGAATGTAACTTTTGGCCTTTTGTTTAGTGTTTTCCCTTTTGGAGAATGGAATTGAAGGCTTTCTTGTTTTCCCCATAAATTTATTGCAAATTAATCACAATTATGAAAATAAAATCAATGAAAGTATGATAAATTATAATACCAATGTGGTTCATCTAATGGAATTTTCATATATTATGTAAGAGTTAATTTCATTTGCCTCCCATAAGGTTTTGACTGAATACATCTAAATCCTATATATTTGAAATTTCACCATAAACCTCTTTTATTTGGTGTATACTAATAAAAAAATTATAATTTTATTATTTTATATTAATTTTTTTTTTTATAAAATAAATATTTTATTATTAAATAATTTTATTGTATAGTTTGTCTTCTGTGTTCTGTCAAATCAAAATTTTTATTTCCTTCATATAATAAAATTAAAATTCTAAATAAAAAAATTCTTTAATTGATTGATGAAAATTGTATTATATCAAAATATATTTTTAATTGATTTATGTAGAAATTAAATTTATTTTAAAATACAGTGTGGACCCCGCATTTCGGCTCATGCGCTTCCACTCGATGACGAGCTCAATTTTTATTTTGAAAATGATTTTATTTATTAGAAAATGACTTGGAGTCGCTACTTATTTTTGTTTTATTTTAAAAAAGGTAAACAAAATAAGAAGAAAAACCCTAAGTGTGACTCCTTGTTTTGGAAAAGGTGGTCTGTGAAAAACAGGATCGACATCGAGGGTTAGGTTACTTATTTATAAATCTTTTATACAATAGCTCTTCCATGGATCTTGGTAATGGAGAAGGAAAAACTTCTCTTTAAAGGGATGGAGGTTGGAGTTTTCTTTCTCTCTCTATAGAAGACAATAATAAATTAGATAGCGGGTTAAATGGTGCGTGCATTTAAGATTCTAAGTGCAACAAAAACTAATATGCATTTTAAAAACTTTATTCAAGTGTGAGAAACAAGTAAACAATGATACTTCAAATTTGGATATTCCCAATTTTTTTTTTCCATTGATGAAGAACAATCTCAAAGGCCTAGATATCTTATATCCAATAGCTCTGTTATAAATCTTGGCAACAAAGAAGGGAAAAATTCTCTTTAGGGGATGAAGGTTAGAGTTTTCTTTCTCTCTTTGGAAGACAATAATAAATTAAAGTCTCTAATCTTGAACCCTAAAAGGGTTCATATAGTCCTTGTGAGCTTAAGTAACTTGAATCCATCTTAGACTTGAGTTACTTTATCTTATCCACTAGGTCTTAATAAATTAATTAACCTTCTTAGGTTCTAATTAATTAATTAGCCAAATCTAAAAAAATAATTCATAAATTCTTGTGCAATTTTTGTACTTTTATGAAAACACCTTTATACATACATATAAGTAAAATCTCAAATATCCCTCAAAACAACATACCATCAAGGAGCATGAGTTTGAGCAGGGACTACTAGGACCGTAGAAAAATATTAGCTCTCTTGGAATCCAATTTTGAAGTTGGCTCAACATTCCATTACAAAAAGTCAATTGTATTCCAACATCCTATGAAATTAAATTAAGAAATAAGTTGACTAAATGTACTTTAATCAATTTCTTAGGTCTATGACCTACTAATTGCTACATGTAAGCTCCTTGTGAACTAATGTCTATAATCTAACAAGATGAAAGCCATCAACCTCTTAAAATTACATCTATCATTTTTGAGTTTGATATCTTCTTATTATGTGACCAATTAACATACTTCAGCTTACTAAGAGCATATGTCAAATTCTACTAAAAGAACTACTGTGATGCTACAAATTTTACAATCACAAGTCCTTAGGATCATGTAAGTAGATATATTGTGTCAATCTCATGAGATATCATGATATTTATTTCAAAAATACCTATTGCCACTTGCCTTAATCAATAATGACTTAATTAATAGGGATTATATGATTACTTTACAATCTTACTTGTATATCAAAGTCATTGAAGACCTTAATAGTAGCTTAATATTCTCTTAAGGTTGAGAGCTCATGCAACCATATACACTATTCAATAATTAATCTCATGATTCACTACAGGTTCTGTCAATGTGTAACCGTATACACTAGTGCACTCACAATGGGAAACCTGTTTTTATGACTAAGATAAGTCATTCCTTCAATTAAGACTTTCTTATAAAATAATCATGTTGAATATATTGTAAAGTTTTTTCTTTTGATTTTACCATGCTTGTAGGTTAGTTAAATAAATTTGTTTTGAAATGCTATTGAAATTTGCTTTGTTTCTGACCAATGTGCTTGTGATGAAATCTGGTATTGAATGAGATATAATTTAATAATTTGGCATTTTGAGTCGTAATTTAAACATATTAAAGATGTTGTCTATTTTTTTTCATGACAAAATTCCATATCTAAGTATCTTCTTTTGGGACTTATTTTGCAAGTTCCTCTGTTCTTATTGAATGTTAATGGTTCTATGTAGTGTCCCTAATGCAACGAAATCTGGTATTGATTGACATGTGATTAAATAATTTTGCATTGTAATCTAGACATGTTAAATATGTTGTCCAATTTTTTTCATGATAAAATTCTATTTCTAAATATTTTTTTAGGATTTATTTTGTAAGTGTTCCTGTTTTGACCAATACTGAATGTTTTGTAGAGCGTTGATAAATTTGATTTAATCTGGATTAACTGAGGGTTGATTAATTTATTTTAACACTTGGGTTACCTTTTAGACACATTGAGGATGATGCTCAAATTTTATTTTGATAAAATACCATGTTTAAATATTTTATTATGATTTATGTTATGAATACTTCATTTTTGCCATGTTGTTGAGTGTTTTACCTATTCTTGATAATTCATCTTTTTATATATAATTGTGAGTTCTTTTAATCTTGATTTATGTTGAGGGCATGTTGCACATTTCATGTATGTATTTCTTTACTTCATTATATCACTTTAAATATTTTATTTGGGTTTTTTTTTTTTTTTTGCCTATACATTTATGATATATCTATTTTTGCTTATACATGACTTTACTCTTGATCTTTGATTTGTGCTTTGGGTTGATTCATCCAATGTATGATGAATCATGATTGTTTATATTCAACTAAATTTCCAAATTTAAAGGTAAAAAGGCATAACCATGGAGCTAATTTGCATTTTGAAGACACATTCCCCCACCCACCCCACCGAATGCTAAATTCTCTTCTACTTCTATAACTATTAACATGAAAATATCACATCAACAAAAACAAAAACAAAAGTTAGATCGATTTCATGTGTAAAAGGTTTAAACCTCATTACACTTTATTGATTTCATTACTTGGTACCATTTTTATTATGCATTGTTAAACTTAATAAATAAAGATTATGTTTGGTTTATGAAAAGTATTAAGAAAAAAAAAATATTATTAAGAAAAATGATTTTTTCATATTCATTTATCCTATGAAAAATGTAAAAAAAAATCAAATATAATTAAAATTAATTAAAAACTTATGAAGAGTTAAAATAAGTAAAATGAATTTGAAGTAACACATAAAAATAATTTATTAATCATTTTAAATATTTTTTATTTTCTTTTCTTCTATTTGCCCTCTTTATTATCTTTTCCTTGCATTTTCCCATGAATTTTCAAGGAAAAAAACATAGGCAAAATATTATCCAAATTCCAAAGCAAAGCACATCAAATTAAAGTCATCCCTGACATGCAAGCCATATCTTTTCTTTTCCATTATCCTTAAGCTAAAGTCATGCCCATCAAAGTTATTCTTTGACATGGCATCTTCACAAATGGCTCAAGTTGGAGTAATATTCTGGTTTTCTTTTTTTCTTTTTTTTTTTCTTTTTCTTTCAATCAGCTTTTTTTGTCACATAAACTAATAATGCATTTTATAAATTTAAGTTTCCAATAAAGTTCTTTTAGACATGTAAGTTTGGAATAATATAAAGGATTTTTTTTTTTTGCTTTTTGGAATCAAGTTCTTGGAATTGCAAACCTACTTTAATTTTTATATATTGCAGTTGGAATAAAGCATTTCATTGAATAAAGTTTTATATGATTTGAAAAAAACGCATAGACAAGCAAGTTTTGAATAATATATGAGCAGTTACTTTTCTTTTGTCTAAGTCCAGGTATAACAGCAAATGGGTCATCTTTATCTCAACCTCATGTGTTCCAATTATCTTAACCTTATTCCAATATATGGAACATCCCTATCTTAACTCCATTCCAATATATATAAGAAATTTAACGGAATAGACGGGTTAGGGTAGGTAGGAGAAATTCTCTTACCAGCCCAATGTAATTTTTAATTATTATTTTATTTTTTAGAAAAAATTTAATTGAGTTAAAATGAATACAATTTATAAATAATTCAATATTCTATTTTTTATAATTTATTTTTATGAGAAGTAATTATTTGTAAAATTTTATATGGGGTTAGAAAAAAGGGAAAATGAAAAAAAAATAAAAGTTCATTAAGCCACTAAAAGCCACTAAAGTTCATCTACCCCCATCCCGAAAAACCAAATTTCTATGCCAAATTTAAAGGTAAAAAAGGCTTAACCAAGGAGCCAATTTTGCATCTTGAAGACCATCACCTCCCTTCAAACAATTTTTTTTTTTGGTTTTGCCCCCTGCCCATTATTTCTGCCTTTGCCAGTGCCATTAATATGATTAAATATAATTGATAGTTTTAATCATCTATTTTATTACCTTTTCTAAAATGCTAAATCCTCTTCTGCTTCTTTAACTATTAACATAAAAAATATCACATCAACAAAAACAAAAGGTAGATCGAGTTCATATGTAAAAGGTTTAAACCTCATTACACTTAATTGGTTTCTTGGTACCATTTTTATTCAATATTGTTAAACTCAATATATAAAGGTTATGTTTGGTTCATTAAAAAGCATTAAGAAAAGAAGAAAATGTAAAAAAAAATGATTTTTTTTATCTTTTTTATCGTATGAAAAATGTTAAAGAAAATTAAATATAATTAAAATTAATTAAAAACTTATGTATTTTTAAATTATTTAATTTTTATATTAAAAAGTTAAAATAAATTAAATGAAGTTGAAGTAACATATAAAAATAATTTGAATTTTATTTTTTTTATTTTTTTTTCTTTCTATTTTCCTGCTCTATTATTTTTTCTTGCATTTTTCCTTAAATTTTTGAGGAAACAAATAGGCAAAAGATCATCCAAATTCCAAAGCAAAGCATATCAAGGCAAAGTCACCCCTAACATGAAAGCTATATCTTTTCTTTTCCATTATACTTGAGCTGAAGCCATTCCCATGAAAGTTATTCTTTTACATGGCATCTTCACAGACGCTTCAAGTTGGAGACATATTTTGGTTTTCTTTTTCTCTATTTCTATTTCTTTCAATCAACTTCTTTGTCACGTAAACTAAGAATATATTTTACACATTTAAGTTTCCAATAAAGTTCTTTTAGACATGTAAGTTTGGAATAATATAAAGGATTTTTTTTTCTTTTTTGGAATAAAGTTCTTGGAATTGCAAACCTACTTTAATTTTTATATATGACAGTTGGAATAAAGCATTTTATTGAATAAAGTTTTATATCATTTGAAGAAAATATGTAGACATGCAAGTTTTGAATAATATATGAGATTTTTTGTTTTTTCTTTTCTTTTCATGATTGTCAACCTCATTCGAATACACGGGTAATCCCTATCTCAACCCCATTCCAATATATATAAGAAATTTGACTAAATGGGCAGGTTAGGAAAGGTAGGAGAAATCCCCCTACCCACCCAATGTAATTTTGTAAATTATTTTTTTCTAGAATAAATTTATTTGGATTAAAAATAAATACATTTTATAAATAAATCAATATTTTGTTTTTTATAATTTATTTTTATGAGAAATAATTGATTTTAAAATTTTATATAGGTTAGAAAAGAAATAATTGATTTTAAAATTTTATATAGGTTAGAAAAAAGGGAAAACAAAAAAAAGTTAATTTGACTTTTATTTATTATATATAATCAAATAGGATGAGACAAGATCATTTTCGAATTTGCTCCAAACTTTAAAATAAAATAAAATACTAAACTTGTCATTATCTCATTTATACTTCTATCAAAACCCATGTGTTTTAGAGTCGTACTTGAAAAAACTTGTTTCTTTACCATCATTATTTAAGTCAAGTTTTTTGTGATGTAAACCAAATATAGCTTCTATATATATATATATATATATATATGTAACTTTAGAATCAAATTTATTTTATTGAATCAAGAGATGTATGATTGTGAACAAAATATAATTTCTACACGTATATTTCGAGAAATATAATGTAAGATTAGTGAAAATATAAGGGTCTGTTTGACCATGTTTTTCTTTTGTTTTTAAAAACTGACAAAAATAACTCTTATTTGTTCTTTAAGAATTATTTTCTATTTTATTTTGTTTTTAAAAATTTTTTTCAAAGAATAGTGGCCAAATAGTATTAAAAAATTTTTAAAAACAATTTTTTATTTTTAAAAACAAAAAACTGTTTTTAAATCACATGTCAAACATACTTTAAATTTATAAATCTTTTCCATCAATTTCCACAATTGAATTTGCTTCGTTATCAAAAGATTCCCACAAATAAAATTCTTTTGCTCGGGACCCCTACGTATGTTATCACATAACTCTTACCAATGAATTAAAATTCTTTCCCCTCCCCCTTTTTTTTATACAGAAAAATATTAAAATTAAAAAAAGAAAAAGAACAAATTAAAAAGAGATTACACCATTTAAAGTAATCTTGAAATCATCCATCAATGAAGCATCAAAAGCACCGAAAGTAGATGGCAGGGTTGCTTTTGTTTGGAGGCAGCTCCAAAACATCACTAAATTAAGGTAGATAAAGATAAGGTCCCACAATAATGATTCTTTCATGCCCTTTTGGCCTTACACCAGAGATCTCTTTCCTTGAATCAAATTACTTGAACTCCAATTGGGTTTGAGCCATTACCTCTTTCCCATTCTATCATCCATTCCTAACTTGGCTCTCATTCACCTCTGATTCCTTCACCCAAACTCTGCTCCTTTCATTTCCTTGTTTATTTTCATTTGCTCCACCCTCTTCTTAATTTCCCCTTATTTTCTCTGTTCCCATCTGTTTTCCAACATAACCAAACCCCCCTCCCCCCCCCCCCCCCCACCAAAAAAAAAAAAAAAAAAAACCAACATCTGTGTTCATAGCTTGGTAATCTACTCTTCACATTCGGCCTCACATCAGGATCTGCTTGCAAAACACCGACTTTGTTCTCGTTTTGTCACATTGAATCAAATTGCATGCATTCCTTGAGCTTTCTCCATCTCTTCACTCATATTCGCTACTGATTCTGCTTTTCATTTTGGTGGTGACCGTCTCTCTGCTTGGAACAAATACTCTGCTCCTTCCATTTCTTCCACTCTCTTATTTTAGTTTCCTCTTGTTCCTGCTTTCATTTGTTTCTGTTTTCTCATCATTTCCCTTCTGTTTTCCCAACAAAACCACCACACAAAAAAGAAAAAACAAATCCAACTGAGACGAAATGACAGAGATCATTATTGCCGTTGCTGCAAAAGTTTCAGAGTACTTGGTTGCTCCAATTGGACGCCAGCTTAGTTATCTGTTTTGCTATCGGAGCTATACTGATGAACTCCACAACAAAGTTCAGAAGCTGGGGAAGGCGAGGGATGACGTGCTAGTAACTGTTGATGAAGCTACGAGACGAGGGGACCAAATCAGACCTATTGTTCAGGAGTGGCTCAATCGGGTAGATGAGATTACAGGGGAGGCAGAGGAATTGAAGAAGGATGAAAATAAGAGCTGTTTCAATGGGTGGTGTCCTAATCTCAAGTCACGGTACCTGCTAAGCAGGGAAGCGGACAAGAAGGCGCAGGTTATTGTTGAAGTCCAAGAAAACCGCAATTTCCCCGATGGCGTATCATATCGTGTCCCTCCACGGTGTGTAACGTTTAAAGAATATGAATCTTTTGAGTCAAGAGCCTCGACTTTGAACAAAATTATGGATGCATTAAGAGATGATAAGATGAAGATGATTGGGGTATGGGGGATGGGCGGCGTGGGCAAAACCACACTGGTGAAACAATTAGCTGAACAAGCTAAGCAAGAGAAGCTGTTCACCACAGAAGTCTATATACAGGTATCTTGGACTCGAGAACCAGAAAAAATTCAACAAGGAATTTCGGATATTCAACAAAAAATTGCAGACATGTTAGGCTTGGAATTTAAGGGGAAGGATGAATCCACAAGAGCAGCTGAACTAAAGCAGAGACTGCAGAAAGAGAAGATCCTTATCATCTTAGATGACATTTGGAAGGAAGTTAGTTTGGAGGAAGTTGGAATTCCTTCTAAAGATGACCAGAAAGGATGCAAAATAGTGATGGCATCTAGAAATGAAGACCTATTACACAAAGACATGGGCGCAAAAGAATGTTTTCCACTTCAACATTTACCAGAAGAAGAAGCTTGGCATTTATTTAAGAAGACAGCAGGTGATTCCGTGGAGGGGGACCAACTGCGACCCATAGCAATTGAGGTAGTTAACGAATGTGGGGGTCTACCAATTGCAATTGTAACAATTGCAAAGGCATTAAAAGATGAAAGCGTAGCTGTATGGAAGAATGCCTTGGACGAACTGAGGAGTTCTGCGCCAACAAACATCAGAGGAGTGGAGGAAAAGGTATACACATGTCTGGAGTGGAGTTACAACCATTTGAAGGGTGATGAAGTCAAGTCATTGTTCTTACTTTGTGGTTGGTTGAGCTATGCCGATATTTCAATGCATCAATTGTTACAGTATGCTATGGGTTTGGATTTGTTTGACCACCTCAAGTCATTGGAGCAAGCAAGAAATAAACTAGTTGCATTGGTGAGAACCCTCAAAGCCTCAAGCTTGTTACTGGACGGTGAAGATCATAGATACCATTTTGGAGGTGAAGCCTCAAGGTTGCTTTTCATGGATGCTGATAACAAGTCTGTCAGGATGCATGATGTTGTTCGTGATGTTGCCAGAAATATTGCATCCAAGGATCCTCATCCATTTGTAGTTAGACAAGATGTTCCATTGGAAGAATGGCCAGAGACTGATGAATCCAAATACATCTCTTTAAGTTGCAATGATGTGCATGAGCTTCCTCACCGGTTGGTATGTCCGAAACTTCAATTTTTTCTGTTGCAGAACAACAGTCCTTCCTTGAAAATCCCAAACACATTTTTTGAAGGGATGAACCTACTCAAAGTTTTAGCCTTGTCTAAAATGCATTTCACAACACTACCTTCAACGCTTCATTCCCTTCCAAATCTTCGAACATTACGTCTAGACAGGTGCAAGTTGGGAGACATAGCTCTAATTGGAGAGCTAAAGAAACTACAAGTTCTTAGCATGGTGGGTTCCCATATCCAACAACTTCCTAGTGAAATGGGGCAGTTGACGAATCTAAGGTTGTTGGATTTGAATGATTGTAAGCAGCTTGAAGTAATTCCACGAAATATCTTATCAAGCCTGTCTCGATTAGAATGTTTGTGCATGAAATTCAGCTTTACTCAATGGGCAGCTGAAGGAGTTAGTGATGGAGAAAGCAATGTTTGTTTATCGGAGCTGAATCATTTGCGCCATTTGACAACTATAGAGATAGAAGTACCAGCTGTCGAGTTGCTACCAAAAGAAGACATGTTCTTTGAGAACTTAACAAGATATGCAATATCTGTAGGCAGTATTGATAAGTGGAAAAACTCCTATAAAACATCAAAAACATTAGAGCTGGAACGGGTTGATAGAAGCTTACTTTCGAGGGATGGAATTGGAAAGTTGTTGAAGAAAACTGAAGAACTACAGTTGAGTAATTTGGAAGAAGCATGTCGTGGCCCAATTCCCCTAAGGTCTTTGGATAACTTAAAAACTTTATATGTGGAGAAATGTCATGGATTGAAATTTCTCTTCTTACTTTCCACAGCTAGAGGCCTTTCCCAACTAGAAGAAATGACAATAAATGATTGCAATGCCATGCAACAAATAATCGCATGTGAAGGGGAGTTCGAAATAAAAGAAGTTGATCATGTTGGGACCGACTTGCAACTGCTCCCTAAATTACGATTTTTGGCACTTAGGAATCTACCAGAGCTCATGAATTTTGACTACTTCGGCTCTAATTTGGAAACGACATCGCAAGGAATGTGTTCCCAAGGCAATCTTGATATCCAATTGCCATTTTTCAGTTATCAGGTATGTTTAAGTTTAATTAATAGTTAATTTCCATAGTTTTTTTTTCATATTACTTTTTTTTAATAAATAAATCAAAAGAAAAACTGGGTAAGGTCCACATGCACTTTCTAATTGCACCTTATAAGTTTGTTAAAAGGAGATAACATAAGGATGAGAAGAGAATTTAGTAAATTATTTTATTTGAAGATACACTGAAATTTGGAAAAAGTCTAGTTTGAATTAAAAAAATCTTAAAATTGTAGTAATATTTTATAAGTTTTATAAATAAATTGAAAATGATTAATAAGGAAAGATAGGAAAATGAAGACAAAAATGAATCTTCATTTTGTTTATTTATTTGATTTTGTTTTTTACAATTATTTATTATAACATAATAAGAAATATTCTATCTCTTTTCCTTAATAATTAACTTTATTTTTTTTTTAAATCTAATTGAACTAAATAATAAATTTTTTTTACAAAGATAAAAAGCTTAGTGATTCTCTTTTATTAAAATATTGTTAAAAATATCCATATTTATGAAAATATTGGTAAAAATACACAAAAATATGAAAATTTTAGATAAAACGGATAAAATAATAAATAATATATAAGGATACTTATGATTGAATTAATGTTATGATTAAATTAGTGTGGTTTGTCAATAATATAGATATATATGATCAAATTAGTATGGTTTGTAAATGATATAGCATAAGTAATGATAAGTATGGCTTTCAAGAAGAATACCATAAAAAGAATAATATTTTGTATATTTGGTATTAATATTTAATAATAGATTAATTAAATTATTTTAAATTTTAATTTGAGAGTGAATGAATTATATTGACCTATTATTTTTGTGTTTATCACATTTTTACAATTGAAGATATCATGTATTATATATTGTGTTTCTCATGTAGGTTTCATTCCCTCATAATTTGGAGGTCTTGGTTTTAAAAAGTCTTCCCAAGTTGATAGACATAGATGTTGGGAATTTCTCAAAGTTAAAAATTCTAAGATTAGAGGAACTACATGGATGTCTTTTGTTGAAGGTTAGTTTTTTTCCATATTTTTTTTTTTGTTTTTTTCTTATACTACTTGAAATATTTAGGGAGATATATTATAAAAATATATGTTTTAAAAAAAAAATTATGAGAAGAATACCTTAACCTTGAATAAAAAATTTATTAAATTAATTTAAAATTTAATTTTAAATAATAAAAATTGTGAGTAATAAGTAAATTACAAATGAGTTGAAAAAAAATAAAATTTTTAAGTGAAAAATTAATTGAAAAAGGATAAATGTTAATAGAAATAATATAAAAATAAGGAAAAATGGTAGTTATTACTTTAATTTAGAAAGGAAAAAAATATGTACTAATTGAAAGAAATATTGCAATGAATTAGAAATGAGAACTAGTGAAAATTTAATTCAAATAATAATATTTTAATTAAATTTTAGAATAGTTGAAATTAATAACTTTTGGGAAAATTGGGTTAAGATGTTAGATGAAAATAAAAAAGAGTAAAACATATTTCATTTGATACAAGAAAACTAATTAAAACATATTTTATTTCATATAAGGAGACTAATTAATTTTGATTTAAAATAACCATCAAAGTTAATAATTTTATTATTTAGTTTCAAAAAATAAAAAAATAACTAGTGAATAAAATATAAAATGTAAAGGAGTTGAAAACAAGAATAAAGTTAAAAGGGAATTTTTAATTTAAAAAACATTAAATATTAATATAAAAAACATAACAAAAAGGAAACATTGTAAATTTCATTCTGATAGTCCCTTTTTTTAGTTTTAAGGGAAAAACCTAATAAAAAAATATAAGGGTATTATGCGCGCAATAAATTCTCTATGCTTCGGCCATTTTTAATCCTTGAGTTACTAGAATTTCTTCAAAATATTTTATCGCAATTTTCCAATTGATGGATATAATTCAATAAAGATAAAATAATATATTTTTCAATATTGACCTAATATTTTTATGTTTATTACAACTTTACAATTGATGGTGTTATGTGTTATATTGTGTTTTTTGTGTAGGTTTCACTCCCTCCTAATTTGGAGACTATAGTTCTAAAAAGTCTTCCAAAATTGAAGGAGATAGATTTTGGGATCCTCACAAAGTTAAAAATCCTAGAGTTAAAAAAACTACCTCAATTAAGACATATTATATGCAATGAGGATAAGATTATCAACAAGAGATGTGTTTTGTCTCCTTCAATGTTTAAGAATTTTCACAATCTCATAGAGCTACATATCATTGATTGTGGGATGGAAGACTGGAGAGGTGTCAATACTTCTACTAATAATGAAGTGCTCTCCCATGAAAAGGTTAGTTGTCTCCCCTATTTTTTATTTTTCATTACACCACTTTTTTAAAATATTAAACTACCATTCTTTTAAAGTAACAATCAAATTACCTTTATTATCTTTATTTTAACATTTAAAAAAAATAAAAATACAATCCTAGATATTATTTATTGCATATAAATTATATATATACATCATTTTTAATTTAGACCTCATTTCTCCTTTACTCTTTTTTTTAAAAAAAAAATATTGTGTTATTTTGTTGTTAACATAAAAATAAATGTAATATTTTTCGAAAAACAAAGTTATAAACTTTTTCTTTGTAACAATTATGTAAGTTTTGTAATTTTATATTTTATTTTGTATGTTTTGTTTAAAGCCGTATTTAAATTATATTTCTTGAAAAATATTAATTTTATAATAGTTGTTTGGTTTTTTGGGAAATTGCTTATAATGAAAATTACTTTTTATTTAACAAATGGAAAAACTAAAATATATATATATATATATATATATATATATATATATATATATATATATATATATATATATATATATATATGTGTGTGTGTGTGTGTGTGTGTGTTCCTGTTTTTTTTTTTCTTTTATTGTGATCTAAAATTTTAATTTTGTTTTATTTTAAGTACATTCCTACCGTCTCAAGATAATAAGATTTTTTTAGAATAAAATGAATTTATTTTTTGTTTAAATTTATCATGCTCTAATATGTTTAATTCAATTTTATTATATGCATTTGTTATATAAAGGTATTATAAATAATATCAATAAGTTAATTAATTATTAATAATTTATTTATTTACATGGTACTTTAATTTTACAAAATAATTTTTTTTCTTAAATCTTTGATTTACTGGAGTTTCCCCAAAATATTCTATTACAATTTTCCAATTAATGGATATAATCCGTTAAGATAAAACAATTCTTCAAAATGAAGTAACAGAATATATTTTCCCTCTTAAAAAATTAAAAATTCTATGGCAAAATACATATAGAGAATAGTAGAGGAGAGCATGGAGACGTGGAAAATATATTATAAAATTAATAAATAGCAATATGTATATAGTATGTGGAAATACCACATGTACATTTTTTTTTAATTTGGATTTTTTTTCTCCTTTACTATTTTTTTCTTTGGAAAAAAAAAAATTTATGTGGTATTTTGTTGTTAACATCTATTTTACAAAACTTTCAAAAAGAAATGTTTTGTAATTTTTTATTTTTAAAAATCAAAAGAGTAAGACATACTTTATTTCTTATAAGGACAGTAATTATTATTCTTTTAAAATAATAAAATTTATTTTTTAAAATATAAAAATACAATCCTAAATATTATTTTTTACATGAAAATTATACATATACATATACATCCTTTTTAACATGAATAGTTTTTCTCTTTTACTTTTTTTATTTTTTTAAAATTATGTGTTATTTTGTTGTTAATATCAAAATAAACGTGACATTTTTCAAAAAGAAAAGTTAAAAGCTTTCTCCTTGTATCAATGATGTAAGTTTTGTGATTTTGTATTTTTTTTATTAATTTTTTTCATTATTTATACTTTATTTACTATTTGTTCGTAAACCCATTTGAATTGTATTTCTTGAAGGATATTAATATTATAATAGTTCTTGGTTTTTTGGGAAATTGTTTAGAATGATAATTACTTTTTCTTTCACTAATGTAACAGAAGTGAACATGCGAAAGACTATTTCAGAATTGAATTGAATTATATTTAAGAAACATGTTTATGCCTATCATCACAACTTTCCAATTGATGCCTTATATTGTGTTTTTGCTACAGGCTTCATTCCTTGAATCAAGAGCCTCCACTTTGAACAAAATTATGGATGCCTTAAGAGACGACAATATCAACTTGATTGGAGTATGGGGCATGGCCGGTGTGGGCAAAACAACACTGTTGAAACAAGTGGCTCAACAAGCTAAGCAACAGCGGTTGTTCACCACACAAGCCTATATGGATGTATCCTGGACTCGAGACTCGGATAAACGTCAAGAAGGAATTGCGGAACTTCAACTAGAAATTGAGAACGCGTTCGACTTGTCACTTTGCGAGGAGGATGAATCCAAAAAAGCGAATGAACTGAAGGAGGAACTGATGGTAGAAGGGAAGATCCTTATTATCTTGGATGATATTTGGAGGGAAGTTGATTTGGAGAAAGTAGGAATTCCGTGTAAAGGTGATGAAACACAATGCAAAATAGTGTTGGCTTCGAGAGATGGAGACCTATTATGCAAAAACATGGGCGCACAAATATGTTTTCCAGTGGAACATTTACCACCAGAAGAAGCTTGGAGTCTTTTTAAGAAGACAGCAGGTGATTCCGTGGAGGAGAATCTTGAACTGCGACCCATAGCCATTCAAGTAGTTGAAGAATGTGAGGGTCTACCAATTGCAATTGTAACAAGCCAAGGCATTAAAAGATGAGACCGTGGCTGTATGGAAGAATGCCTTGGAACAACTCAGGAGTTGTGCAGCAGTAAACATTAAAGCAGTGGGTAAGAAGGTTTACTCATGTCTGGAGTGGAGCTACACCCATTTGAAGGGTGATGACATTAAGTCATTGTTCTTACTTTGTGGGATGCTGGGCTATGGTAATATTTCATTGGATCTCTTGTTACCATATGCTATGGGTCTGGATTTGTTTGACCGCATCGACTCATTGGAGCAAGCAAGAAATAGACTACTTGCATTGGTGGAAATCCTTAAAGCCTCAAGCTTGTTACTCGACAGTCATGAAGATAGAGACAAGTTTGTGAGGATGCACGATGTTGTTTGCAATGTTGTCAGAGAAATTGCATCCAAGGATCCTCATCCATTTGTAGTCAGAGAAGATGTTGGATTGGAAGAATGGTCAGAGACTGATGAATCCAAAAGCTACACTTTCATCTCTTTGCATTGCAAAGCTGTGCATGAGCTTCCTCAAGGGTTGGTATGTCCGGACCTTCAATTTTTCCAATTGCATAACAACAATCCTTCCTTGAATATCCCGAACACATTTTTCGAAGGAATGAAAAAACTCAAAGTATTAGATTTGTCCAAAATGCGTTTTACAGTGCTACCTTCATCACTTGATTCCCTTACAAATCTCCAAACATTGCGTCTAGATGGGTGCAAGTTGGAAGACATTGCTCTAATTGGAAAGCTAACGAAACTAGAAGTTCTTAGCTTGATGGGTTCTACAATCCAACAATTGCCTAATGAAATGGTGCAATTGACCAATCTAAGGCTGTTGGATTTGAATGATTGCAAGGAGCTTGAAGTAATTCCACAAAATATCTTATCAAGTTTGTCTCGATTAGAATGTTTGTACATGAAATCTAGCTTTACTCAATGGGCGGTTGAAGGTGAAAGCAATGCTTGCTTATCCGAGCTAAATCATTTGTCTCATTTGACAACTTTAGAGATAGATATACCAAATGCCAAGTTGCTACCAAAAGACATTCTATTTGAGAACTTGACAAGATATGGGATATTTATAGGTGTTTCGGGCGGGTTGAGAACCAAAAGAGCATTGAATCTCTATGAAGTCAATAGAAGCTTACATTTGGGGGATGGAATGAGCAAGTTGTTGGAGAGAAGTGAAGAACTACAGTTCTACAAATTAAGTGGTACTAAATATGTGCTTTACCCATCAGATAGGGAGAGTTTTCGTGAACTGAAGCATCTTCAAGTTTTTAACAGTCCCGAGATTCAATATATCATTGATTCAAAGGATCAATGGTTTCTGCAACATGGTGCCTTTCCTCTATTGGAGTCATTGATTCTTATGAAGTTGGAAAACTTGGAAGAAGTATGGCATGGCCCAATTCCAATAGAATCTTTTGGTAACTTAAAAACTCTAAATGTGTATTCATGTCCTAAATTGAAATTTCTCTTTCTGCTTTCCACGGCTAGAGGCCTTCCCCAACTTGAAGAAATGACAATAGAATATTGTGTTGCCATGCAACAAATAATCGCATATAAAAGGGAATCAGAAATACAAGAAGATGGACATGGTGGGACCAATTTGCAACTATTCCCAAAATTGCGATCCTTGATTCTCTATGATCTACCACAGCTCATCAACTTCAGTTCCGAGTTAGAAACAACATCTTCCACATCTTTGAGTACAAATGCAAGGTCAGAAGACTCATTTTTCAGTCATAAGGTATGTTAAAGCTTATTAGCTGATTTCATTTGTTTTTTTTTTTTTTTGCACCACTTTATATTGATATAAGTCAAAAGAAAAACTAGGGTGGGCCCACATGCACTTTCCAAACTCCACCATGTTAAAATTATTTGAACATTTCATTTAAAATAATATAAAAAAATAACAAATAATATATAAAACATGAAGGAGTTGCAAAACTAATAAGGTTAAAAGAAATTTTAATTTTAAACACATTAAATATTAATAGGAATGAGTATTTAAATAAGGAAAAACTATAAGTATAATTTTACTTTAAATAAGAAAAAAAAGTCAAGTTAATAGGAATAAATACAAAATAAATTTAAGAGTGAAATCATCAAAATTTTTAAAAGAAAAAGGAAATTTAAAAAAGACATTCAAAAGAATTTATTAATGAGAGAAAAATAAAAGAATGTTTATGATTTAAAATAAGAAATTATTTATATGAGTAAAAATAATTTGTGGCATCAGCATGAGAATCCCTTATCCTTTCATTTCTTTCTATAAATATAATTAAAGTAAACATGCGAATAATCTCAAGTTGATGAATTATATTTAAGAAATATATTTATATTTATTATAACTTTCCAATTGATGATGTCATGTATCATGTTATAGGTTTCATTCCCTAAGTTAGAGGAGTTGACACTCAAATATCTGCCCAAGTTGAAGGATATATGGCATCATCAACTTCCATTTGAATCCTTCTCCAATCTACAGATCTTAAGGGTGTATGAATGTCCATGTCTACTCAATCTTGTCCCAACTCATTTGATACACAACTTCCAGAATTTAAAAGAGATAGATGTGCAAGATTGTGAACTCCTAGAGCATGTGAATATTCTTCAAGAAAATGATGGAAATGTTGAGATCTTCTCAAAGTTAGAAACCTTGAAATTGAAGAAGTTGCCTAGGCTGAGATGGATGGAAGACGGGAATGATAGGATGAAACATATTTCCTCTCTTATGACACTCATGAATATTCAAAACCTTCAAGAACTACATATCAGTGATTGTAGTATGGAAGACCTACGGAAGATGTAGTACTCTTTTATAAGAAGGTTAGTTTTTTTCTCATACTTTTTATATTTCTTTCCCATACTTTTTATTTCTTCTTACACTGTTTTTTTTTTTTTTTGAATTATTGATAGAAATATTCTATAAAAAAAAAGAAAAAAGTATGAAGATTATATTAATTTTTAATAACAAATTATTAAATTAATTTAAAATTTAATTTTAAATATATTTCATATAAGAGATTAACTATCATTATTTCAAAATACTGTCAAATCACCCTCATTAAAAAAAATTATAGGATTTATTTTTAATAGATAACAAAAACTGTAAATATTCTATCCTTTTACATTCATAATAATTAACTTCCTTTATTTTCATCTAATTTAACTAAATAATACACCTTTTATAATGAAAAAAACCTTTGCTAATTCAAATTAGTATAGTATGCAAATGATATAATATAAATTTATGATAAGTATAACTTTGATGAATATCAAACAAAGAAAAATATTTTGTATGTTTACTATTAACATGTAATAATAAATTTCTTAAATTAATAAAAGAAATTTTTTTTCAAATAATATACAAATTAATAAATCAAATATAAAGGAATTGAAAAACATGATTAAAGAAATTTTAATTTTAAAAAATATTAAATATTAATAGGATGGAGGTGGAATCCATTCTTTTTATCCAGAAGTAAGAATATGTTTTGGTTCTTCATAATATATTCTATAAATACTATTGCTAATTTTTACGTTATTTATATTTAAATGGTATCATTTTCTTTTGTTCTTATCATTTTTTTTTAGGTACACTAGATTTACTTTATGTTCTGCTCCATTTGAGGTGAAGTACAGATGCAGCCCTTGAAGGAGAAATTATTAATGGTGTTTCAGAAATTGTCAATGATGTTTCCTTCAATCATTTCCTTCATTTGATAGAGTTTATTTATTCAAACACATGCTAGATTTTCATACGCATTTTGTTCTGTTAATTATTATATCCCTAATAAAATGGTTTGTTAAGCGTGTGGTCTTGCACAATGATGAAAGTTATAATTTATAAGTATTCGACTTCTTGTATTGCGTGAATTGACATTTCATAAATTATAAAATACATATGATAAAGGAATCTTTGTTATTTGCTAAATTTATGTATATTGTTTGAGTAAATTTTTAATCATGTCTTAAATTATGAAATATTGCTTTCAAAAGTGAAATATGACACCGTGAAAATTCGTTAAATAAAATCCAATAGTAAATAAAGGATTCATAACATCATTTGATAGGATGTTTATAATATCATTTGATGGGATGTTCATAATATCATTTTAATAGGATGTTCAGAGTTTGGCTTGACATATGAGTTTAATCAAATATATTCAAGAATGTCTTATGAGGATAATCATTAGAGTAGAAATCTCTTCATTTATTATGTGGTGTTTGTTTTTTGGCTTAATAGAAAAAGTCAAAATATTTGGTTTTCTTTATTCAGCTAAAAGTAACCCGATGACATCATCTAATATAATTAAAATAAACTTATTGATAACAAGTTCATTTTATCCATATTGGATGATGTTAACATGTTACTTTTAGCTGAATAGAAAAAGCCAAAATATTTAACTTTTTCTATTCAACCAAAAAACAAACACCACTTTAAAATGAGTCTAATGGGTTAGAATGTTCTTGGATAATCAACCTTAGATAACATGACTTTTTCACTTGTATGTTCATTGTGCAACAATTGATCTACTTATGTTTGGTTGGTTATTGATTGTTAGGAAAATCAAGTTCACTTGCAATTTACTCAATTATGATCTCTAATTATGCAATCCAGTGACAACATTTTAAGGCAACCTCCAAGCCTTTCAAGGGCAATCAAAAGCCTACTTGAAAAATAAATAAATAAATAAGACTAACAAGATGTCAATTTGATCATCAAATGGTTTAGGCTTTAGATGACACCATAATTATTATCGAGCTTTAGCATTGTAAATCATGTTCTCAAATTTAGGAATGATTTGGTACTACCATTATGTTAGAGGGATACCATGTACTATATCCTACTTGTAAGCCATAATTTGCATGCATTGAGTGAAAAATTCATGAACCTACTTTCATGTTTGCTATTTTAAAACTCAAGTTCAAAACAACTTTATTATGAAAGTAAAGTCATTCAACCAAAAAATTGACTTCCCTAATCCTGAAATAACACATAATAATTTGATACTCAAATACTTTAACCATCTAATATTTCTTACGAAAATACATCTTCTTATCTCTTTCCATTATAAAATTAAATAAAAATTATATTAGTTATTGTTAAATAAAAATTAATATTAATATTAAAATAAATAACTTAAAAACAAAATATTAAATTCTCACCTGAAAATATAAAAATTCACCACTCTATTAATTAGTATCTTTTGTTTATCTTTTCTTTCTTCAACATCTTTTTCTCTATTTAGATTCTTTTTTATATTACAAACAAATTAAAATTTAATAGGATTATAATTTAAATCTTTTACTAGGATAATTTATATAACGCATTATCACTATTTCATAAAGTACAACTTTTTAAATTGATTAACATTGAAAGAAAACCAATAAAAACATTAATATTAAAAAATTAAATTAAAAAATAATAAAAGAAAGAAGTTAACCAAAGAACTCAAATTAAGATAATAGATTATGAGAAAAAAAACTAAAGATATTAAAAAGATGTGTACAAACAAATGATATATTTAAACCGGAGACTATAAAATAATTTTACTTTTAAATTTTAATGTTTTGACTATTAATGAGCTTGTATTTTTTACCACTAGCTATATTTCACATTTGTTTAATCTTCTTAAGAAATCAATTAGATATAGAAAGAGTCGCATTCTGATCAAGAAAAGAGGAAAATAGGGAAATATTTTTAAAAACTTGATAAATTGATAATGAAAATAAATATTTTATGTTTATATTTTTAATTTTATCACATTTTTAATCATTTTTTATTTTATTTACTCAATTTTATAATAAAAATATATTATAAAAATGAGATATTTTATTAAGAATATGAATCCCTAAACCATGAAGTTCATGCAATGCCAACATCACAATCAGCTCAATTATTAAATGGTACAAATTATTAAAATTTGAGATTCATGAAGAATTGAAATCTAGTTTCAATTATCCACAATTTGAGAATTGGAAAATCAATTGTTAAAATTATGAATGCTCTTATTGTGTTGAAAAACCGTAATTTGTCACAATTCTTTTTTTTTTTTTTGTGAAAAAAATTATTTATTTGGTTATAAAATTAAATTTTATGCTTAAAAATAATTGCACGTAGATTTATAGCAACAAAGTTGTCACAAACAATTTTTTTTTTTTACCACAAATACTATTTTTTTAATCACAACTTAATTTTTGGCAAAACCCTATTGTGGACCCTGTATTTCGACTCATGCGTTTCCCACTTGAAGGCGAGCTCGATTTTTATTTGAAAAATAATTTATTGATTAAAAATGACTTGGAATCGCCACTTATTTTTGTTTTATTTTTAAAAAGGTAAACAAAATAAGAAAGAAAACCCTAAGTGTGACTCCTTGTTTTGGAAAAAAGGTGGTCTGTGAAAAATCGAATCGAGCTCGGGAGTCAGGTTACTTATTGGGAAGGTACGATATGAACCGTAACACCCCTCTAAATTCCTAAAGTCGGGTCTCTACTAATAAAATGAATTGACGCGGCAATCAACAAGAAAATCGATGGATACTCATATCAATCATGCATATATGAGAATCAGAATATCTATAAGGAATGATCAAAATGAGTGAATACGTACCTGGACCATGGGCCGCAATGTGCTATCATAAATGGGGTTAGTGAACGAACACAGAATGGTTATATGCATATTGAGGAACAGAATAAATCAATCACGCATGATAATCAAATCAATCAATCAATCAATTATAAAATCATGTATATGGGGCCCCTCACCAAAACTTGATTTATTTTTACATTAATCAATCTCACAAATTCCATTATTTTAGAATTATGAAAAATTTATCATTCTTGCTTATGTGAAGTCGAGAGGAATAAAAGGTTACTTGAAAATCAGAGTGGAATAAAAATAGCTTGAAAGAAAGCAAGATTTTTGAAATTTATTAGAAAATTGAAGTCTTGAGAATTATTTGAAAATTTGAGTATTGGGAATTAAATTTAAAAAGTGGAATTTTAGAAAGTAAATTTGAAGCATATTGGGATTTTGAAAATTAAATTTAGGAACTAGAATGTTAGAAATTAAATTTTGAAAAAAATCAGAATTTTGAAAATTATTTAAAGATGGAATAAACAAATAAATAAAATGACGGTAACAACAGCGAAAATAATAATGATTGAGTAAATAAATGTAAAAAAAAAAGAGTCCTAGAAATTAGAAATTGTATTCGAAAATCAAGAGTTTTAGAGAATTGTTTAAAATTGAATTTTTAAAATAAATAAATAAATAATAATGACTAAATAAATTAATGCGAATATTAGAATTTTTGGAATTATAAATTAATGTGAATGTTAGAATTTTTGGAGTTGGAAATTAGATTAGGAAATTGGAAGTTTTAACGAATTGTTTAAAATGGAATCTTAAAATAAATAAATAAATAATAATGACTAAATAAATTAATGCAAATACTGGAATTTTTGGGGTTAGAAATTAATGTGAATGTTAGAATTTTTGGAGTTGGAAATTAGATTAGGAAATCAAAAGTTTTAACGAATTGTTTAAAATGGAATCTTAAAATAAATAAATAAATAAGATAATAATGATTAAGTAAATTAATGTGAACATTGAAAATTTTGGAATAAGAAATTAAATTCAAAAGTTTGAATTTTTAAAGAATTGTTTAAAATAGAACTTTAAATGAATAAATAAATAATAATGATTAAATAAATTAATGTGAACATTGGAATTTTTGGAATAAGAAATTAAATTTGAAAGTCGGAATTTTTAAAGAATTGTTTAAAATGGAATTTTAAAATAAATAAATAAATAATAATGATTAAATAAATTAGTGCGAATATTGGAATATTTGGAAAAAAAATTAAATTCGAAAATCGGAATTTTTAAGATATTGTTTAAAAAGGAATTTAAAAAAAAAAAAAATAAATAATAATGATTAAATAAATTAATACGAATATTGGAATTCTTGGAATAAGAAATTAAATTCAAAAGTCAAAATTTTAAAAAATTGTTTAAAATGAATTTTTAAAATAAATAGATAAATAATAATGATTAAATAAATTAACGTGAATGTTGAAATTTTTGGAATTAGAAATTAAATTCGAAAGTCAAAATTTTTAAAGAATTGTTTAAAATGGATTTTTAAAATAAATAGATAAATAATAATAATTAAATAAATTAATGCGAATATTGAAATTTTTGGACTAAGAAATTAAATTCGAAAATCGAAATTTTTAAAGAATTGTTTAAAATGAAATTTTAAAATGAATAAATAATAATAATGATTAAATAAATTAATGCGAATATTGAAATTTTCAGGACTAAAAATTTAATTTTAAAGGCCGAAATTTTGAAGCATTATTTGAAAGTTGAATTTTTGTAAATTGGGCTTGGACATCGGGAGTTAGAAAGTTTCAACCAAACGGGCCAGCTTTAACATGTGAATAAAACATGAGGCTTTCTTCTCCCTCCTTTTCTTTTTATTTTTTATTTTTTTTTATCCTCACACTTGGGCTTGGGCTTCATCACAAGCCCAAATCCACTAGCAAAATCACCCAAGCCTTCAAGCCCATTAGCTGCCACAGGCACCTCCCATGTAGCACTACCACCTTTCCTTGCATTCAAGAAACGTATAGAGATCTAGCAATCTCTAGGCTATCATGACAGTTGGTTTCTTTGCAGGCGAGTGCACCAGCTAGGTGCAGCCGTAGGGACCCTTCGGCTTAACCACGCGCCCGCCGCTGCACGTGCTCCCACCGTCGATAATGGCGCACTTGTTGGTTGCTCCGGCGACGACGGTCTTGCCTACAGCAGCCCCTATGCTTCGGCGTGTCTCCATCCTGATGAATGCATCCATTTCCACCGCGCCATTGGTGGCCAGCACCGAACTTTTGTCGACCTTGAAGTTTGGATCGTCTTCTAGCTTGCAAACCACAGGTTCAGCAACGTCTAATGGAGGGCGTTTGGTCTGGAGGGCAAGGTCCCGAAGCTGCTAGAGCCTTGTCCTTTTTGAGCAGTCGACTTTATACTAGTGTTGGCAGAAGTGTTTGAGCAGGTGAGAGGCTTTCCATGGAGACGGAGAGAGAAGGAAAGAAGAAGAAAGAAATAAAAGAAATAAAGAAAGGAGAGGAAGAGAACCACAGGAAAGGATGTTTGAGTGGAGAGAAAACGAGAGAAAAAATGAGAGAAAGGTGAGGCTGTGAAGATTTATTTAACAGTTCATATACCAATGACCATCGTCCTCATCATCTGAGCTCCCTTAGAATTACTCCAATCAAAACATCCAGACCAAACGTGATACCCAACTTCTTTTTTTTAAAAAAAAAAGAACAAAAAAAAAAAAAAAAAATACTAGAAACAAAGGGGAGGGTGAAGAAAAACTGAGCATGTATATAAGAGAGAAAATATAAAAGAAACATGATCTCCAAAAAAAAAACAAAAGCAGCGATGGATCTTTATTCCAGAACAGAGAAATGCATGTAGTCTTCAAGCGTTATGAACCATGAACAATGAGAACAGAAAAGAACAGTTCATAACGGGAAGCGCAAAGTGGATTGAAGTCATACCT
Source organism: Vitis vinifera (assembly GCF_030704535.1). Lineage (NCBI taxonomy): Eukaryota > Viridiplantae > Streptophyta > Magnoliopsida > Vitales > Vitaceae > Vitis > Vitis vinifera. Next base: position 5,683,737 of record NC_081818.1, on the reverse strand, counting down.
GGAATCAGAAAAATGGTGGTAAAATGGATTTCCCGCTTCTCCTCAGCCTCCTCCTCTTTGGAACGCCCCTCTCCCAAAAAATCTCCACCTGCCCTCTCTTTCCTTTTTTAAATCCTGAAAATTTGATCCTGCTGTGTCAAGAGGAATATCAATTGTTGCACCACCATCATAGCTGAAACCTGCAGGTTCAGGAGGAAGAGGTGAAAGTCTAGAGTTTGAGGCAGGAGGTACACTTCCTGGATTTGTTGTATAAAACGCTCATCCACCATAGTTTGTTGATGCTTTGCCTCTAACTGCTAGGTCCGATTGACAGATCAAAATAAATAAATAAAAAAACCTGCAGCCGGGACTCCCCTCCAGCTCCAGTTGCCGCCCCTCTCTCTGCTAGAATATCTCTCCTTAGTGTAGCTTTTTCCAAAAGATATCTTCTCCCTCCCAAAATTTGCTCCCCCCGAAAAGCCCGCACCTGCCTTGCTGTTCCTCCTCTCGGCAGGTCGCCGTCCTAACCACCACATGGTGATCGTCAGCTACACAACCACGTGTCTCATGCATGATGCTTTCTAGAAGCTGCCCCACTTCTCCAAAGAATCAAAATGAAGATGGCTTTGCTGGGACTTTTCTTAATATAAGGGTAATTTAAAAAAGTTATGCTTAAATTATTATAGTAGAAGAAGTTATTATAAATATATGGTAGTTTTTACCATTTAAGAGAGAGAAGAGAGGGTGAACGGATAAATTTTTTTAAAACCAAAATCATTTTTTTAAATTTCAAAAGACGAAATCGTCTTTTCGAATAAATGGAACTCGTCTCTTAAATGAAAAAAATATATATATATTTTTTAAAAAATTCCCCATTTACTCAAGGAAACTCGTCTCTTGAAGAGACGAGTTCTATGAATATATATATATATATATATATATATATATCAAGAGACGAGTTCTCATGGAAAAAAAAATTCTCAAATTAAAAAAAAAAAAAAAAATTCCTCAAGGGAACTCGTCTCTTCAAGAGACGAGTTCCATGAAAAAAAATATATATATTTTTTTAAAAAAAATTCTCAAATTATTTAAAAAAAAAAAAAACAATTCCTTAAGGGAACTCGTCTCTTCTTCAAGAGACGAGTTCCCATGAAAAAAAATATTTTTTTTAAAAAAAATTCCCAAATTAAAAAAAAAAATTTGATCAAGGTAACTCGTCTATTGAAGGAACGAGTTCACATGAAAAAAAATTAATATATATTTTTTTTTAAAATCCCAAATGTAAAAAAGAAAATCCAAAAGGGAAATCGTCTCTTGAAAAGACTAGTTTCCATTAAAAAAAATTAATATTTTTTTTTAAAAAATCCCAAATTATAAAATAAAAAAAAATTCAAAGGGGAAATAGTCTCCTTAAAAAAATTAATATTTTTAAATTTTTTTTTAAATCCCAAATCATAAAAAAAATAATTTGGGAATTTTTTTGAAGAAACGAATTTTTTTTTTAATTTGGGAATTTTTAAATATATATATATATATATATATATTTTTCATGGAACTCGTCTCTTGAAGAGACGAGTTCCCTTGAGGAAATTCCTTTATTATTATTATTATTTTTAATTTGGGAATTTAAAAAAAAAAATATACATTTTTTTCCATGAGAACTCGTCTCTTGAAGATACGAGTTCCCTTGAGGAATTGCTTTCTTTTTTTTTTTTTTCCTTAATTTGGGATTTTTTTTTTAATTTGGGAATTTTTTTTCCCATGGGAACTCGTCTCTTTAAGAGACGAGTTCTCTTGCTTTTTTTTATTTATTTATTATTATTATTATTAATTTGGGAATTTTTTTAAAAATATATATATTTTTCATGGAACTCGTCTCTTCAAGAGACGAGTTCCCTTGAGGAGTTGTTTTTTTTATAATAATTTGGGAATTTAAAAAAAATATATATATTTTTTTTATGGGAACTCGTCTCTTCACATTGAGGAATTGTTTTTTTTTTTTTTTTTTAATTTGGGAATTTTAAAATATATATATATATATATATATATATATATATATATATTCCATGGGAACTCGTCTCTTGAAGAGACGAGTTCCCTTGGAATTGTTTTTTTTTTAGGATTTTTTTTTTTTTTAATTTGGAAAAAAAATTTTCCATGAGAACTTCTCTCTTCAAGAGACGAGTTCCCTTGAGGAATTGTTATTTATTTATTTTTTTTAATTTGGGAATTTTTTTTATAAAAAATATATATATATATTTTTCATGGAACTCGTCTCTTGAATAGACGAGTTCCTTTAAGGAGTTTTTTTAATAAATGAGGAATTTTTTTATATTTTTTTTCATGGAACTCGTCTCTTGAAGAGATGAGTTCCCTTCTTTGAAAAGACGATTTCGCTTTTTGAAATTTGAAAAGATGATTTTGGTTTTAAAAAAATTTATCCGTTCACCCTCTCTCCTCTCTCCTAGGTGGCAAAAACTACCATATATTTGTAATAATTTCTTCTACTACAATAATTTAAACATAACTTTTTTAAATTACTGTACTATTGAGAAAAGTCCAGCTTTGCTGCTTCCGGGGTAGCCAGCAAGGGGTCTACACCTATATTTGCTGTAGTATAAAAATAATTACTGTACACAAAATGATGGAATAAGTGCACGAAATGTTCATTTTTGTCCATTAACACAAAATTGGTAATACTTCTATTTGGTGGTGATTGAGAAAAGAATTAATATTTCTAATTTTTAACTACTCTATTAAAATTATACATTAATAATTAATTATATCTTAATAATATAACATAAATTAATAAAATAAAATGATTAATTAACGTGTCAACAATGTACAATTTTGTTTTTACTATTTTTAAAAACTGAAAAATAAATTATTTTTCAATTGTATTTCTAATTTTTATGACTATTTGCCATTATAGTACCAATTTTGTTTCTGGTTGTAGAATAAAAATATTTTTTTATTATTATGAAATAAAAATAAAGAAAATATGTTATGATTATTCCTTATGATTTTTGAAGAATTTTTTCATCAATCTATAAGTATGAAACCTTGTTGGTTTGATAAAAATAAATAAATAAATTGCAAGTAAGTTATGGTTGATGATTTTTTATTTTAAAAAATTTAGAAATGAAAATTTTTTTTTTATACTTTCATCTTTTATTCTTATTATCAAATTTAAAGATAATTAGTTTTAGTAGGTTATCAAACATGAATTTTGAAATTATTTAAAACTTTTTAATATTAAAAAAATTTAAAAACACAACAAAAAAAAATCCTAAATTAATATATTTTTTATAGACATAATACTACAAATAAGTTTGATTAAATAATAAGTTAAAATTATTATTTATTTTCTTTATTTGTGTAGCTACTTTCATCAATTAAAGTTAGCACCAATGGAAGCTCATCCTTAGTGGACATGGGTTCCACAATGGATAATATCTCATGTAAGGAATCCAACTCAAGTATTTGAACCTCATAATTATTTAGACTTTGAGACTATTAACATATGATCAATGACGAATGTAAATAATTTAGCAGTCAAAGAAGACCGAAACTTAATGTGTTGTGGGAGTCAAATGCAGGTGTGGAATGGCAAACCAAGGAATTTAGAATCGCTGAGTGTGATTTCATATGTCTATGTCTTCTTCTCTATTTTCTTCAGTGCTATAGTTGCTTCACTTATCGAGGGTAATAATGGAATTTATATTTACTTTATATCTTAAAAATTATCTTTATTTTTTTTAATATTTCAATTTTGTAAAAAAAATTTATCTTTTTAATATAAACATCTAAAAAGTTCTAATATATCATACAAAAGACAATACCATTTAAATTTTTTATTTTTAATTCATATATATATATATATATATATATATATATATATATATATATATATATATATATATATATATATATATATTAAAACACATATAATGAATTATGATTAAGTAATTTCGTGGTCAGGGCAAAGGGGTCTGAATATTGAATGGGTTGTGGGAGGCACATGCAGGTGATTTGAATATGGAAAAAGCAGCCACATGATACATCCCTCAAATTGTAAGCCCATCAACACCTGGTTTCCATTCAAAATTCACATCATGTTTCATAAATGCCTCCATCTTTTTCTAGTTTCTTCATTGCTACAGTTGTTTTCACTAATCGATGATAATAATGGAAGCCGTAATAATAATAATAGCAGGGGGTTCGTGGAATGGAATCCAAGGTTGAAGATAACATGACTTGGTCTTGTTAATTTGTTTACATTTCACACTCAATCTCATTTAATTTCTATTTTGCTTTAATTTACATATTCATTTTTAAACCAAAAATGTAATCATTAGTATGATTATCTTTAAAACCATTTATAATAAAAAAAAATTATTAACAAAAGTATTGTATTAACTAAGAGTTTGTTTAATAATTGTTGAAATTCGTGCAACGATTTATGGTGAAAAGTAATTAGAAAAACAAGAAAGAAAAACATGCAGATTTAACGTGGTTCGGCTAATTGCTTATGTCCAAGGGAACAGGGAATAGGATTTTCACTATGTATCAAATTAAGGTTATATATAAGGGTATTTATACTAAACCTTAGGAATGAAATTCTAAAAATACCCTTGAACCATACTACGGGGGGCGTTGCCCCCCCCACACCCCTAACCTATCATTTGCCCCAATATGAGCCACATACTACAACAATCTCCACTTTAGCGAATATTCACTCCCCCCTTAAGACACAAGAAATATAGCTTATAACTCCACCTAGGACAATAGGTCGGGGGTATCTCCCATTTAGCAATTGGAGACATTAATCAAGTTCAAGCAATGCTTGAACTTTTCTGTGGTAACAGGCTTTGTCAACATGTCTGCTGCGTTCTCAGAGGTGTGAACCTTCTCAAGTAACAGTTCACCAGAAGAAACCAATTCTCTGATATAGTGAAACCTTCCATCTATGTGTTTGGTCCTTGCATGATACACCTAGTTCTTTGCTAAATAAATAGCACTCTGACTGTCACAATATAATTGAACTCCACCTTGTTGAATACCCAACTCCTTAACCAAACTTGTAAGCCATAGTGATTCCTTTGCAGCCTCAGCTATTACCATATATCCTGACTCAGAAGTAGATAGTGCAACTAAAGACTGTATCATAGACTTCCAACAAATAGATCCTCCACCAAGAGTGAATACATAACTTGTGGTAGACCTTCTGTCATCCAAGTCTCCTACATAGTCTGCATCAACATATCCTCTAACTGAAGGATCACTTTGTTGTTTGTTGAACATAATGTCATAGTCTGTAGTACCCCTTAAGTATCTAAAAATCCACTTGACTGCATCCCAATGCATTCTTCCCGGATTTGATAGAAGCTTGCTCACCACACTAATAGCATGCGCCAAATCTAGTCTTGTACAAACCATAACATACATCAAACATCACACTGCACTTGCATATGAAACCTTTGACATGCCTTTCACTTCATCATCTGTCTTTGGACATTGATTAGTAGATAACCTAAAATGATTTGCCAAATGTGTACTTACTGGTTTTTCATCATCCATGTTGAACCTCTCCAATACTCTCTTGACATAGCTATACTGAGATAACCATTATCTCCCTGAAACTCTATCCCTGTGAATCTCCATTCTAAGAATCTTCTTGGCTGCACCTAAGTCCTTCATGTCAAACTCCTTACTCAACAAGGACTTTAGTTTATTGACCTCAACCATACTCTTTGCAACAATTAACATGTCATCCACATAAAGTAATAGAAAAATAAATGATGAATCATCATCTAGGCTCTTTACATAAACACAACAATCATACTCACATCTCTTGTAGCCAATCCTGATCATGTAAGAGTCAAAATGCTTGTACCACTGCCTTGGAGACTGCTTCAACCCATAAAGTGATTTCCTCAATTTACAGACCAAGTGTTCTTGTCCAGGTTGAATAAATCCTTCTGGTTGTACCATATAGACCAACTCCTCCAAATCACCATGAAGAAAAGTTGTCTTTACATCCATTTGCTCCAACTACATGTCAAAATGTGCTACCAAACCCAACACTATCCTGATGGAAGTGTGTCTAACCACAGGAGAGAAGATCTCATCATAGTTAACCTTTTTCCTCTGTGAGTAACCTTTTGCTACTAAACGAGTTTTGAACTTTTTACTCTTTTTTTTCTGAAACTACTTCTTTCTTCTTGTACACCCATTTGCATCCTATTGTTCTCTTCCCCTTTGAAGCTCCACCAAATCCCATGTATGGATCTTATGCAAAGACTGAATCTCCTCCACCATAACACCCATCCATCTACTTTTCTCTTGATTGTGTATTGCCTTTTGAAAAGTAGTAGGATCCCCACTACTAGTAATCAATGCATAAGAAACCAAATCTTCAAAACCATTCCTAATAGGTGGCTTAATAGTGCGTCTAGGTCTATCCATGGCTATACTGTGATGTTGTTGATCTTCTGAACTAGACTTCCCTACATACCGAGCATGATCCTCTATATCATGAGTCTCTAATTCCACTTGTATCAGCTTCTCATTACTGCTGCAACTTTTTGGTTCCTATTTCTCTCATTTCTGAGTATATTATAACATGGGTTTCTCATCAAAAACCACATCTCTATTGATCACCACCTTGTTTGCCTTTGGATCCTAGAGCTTGAAGCCTTTCACCCCTTTTTGATACCCCAGAAAGATACACTATCTAGACTTCGCATCAAGCTTTGATATCTCCTCATTAGGAATGTGCACAGAGGTTGGGCACCCAAATAGTCTCAAACCAGAGTAATCTATCGGATTGCTTGTTCATACCTACTCTACTACTTTCCCATCTAATGCTGCTCTGGGTGACCTATTGATAAGTAACATGCCATGTTGACTACTTCTGCCCAAAATTTCTTTTCAAGGCTTGCATTCAATCTATGACATCAAGCTCTTTCATCTATTGTTCTGTTCATCCTTTCTATTACACCATTCTGTTGTTGTGTCTTACGTATTGTGAAGTGTCTCTTAATCCCATGTTGCTCACACAATTCCGTGAACTTTGAATCCATATACTCAGTACCATTATCTGACTCGATACATTTTATCTTTCTCCTTATCTAGTATTCTACTTCAACTTTCCATAACTTAAACTTGGCAAACGTTTCTGACTTGTGTCGCATGAAGTACACCCAAACCTTTCATGAGTAATCGTCAATAAAACTCACATAATACATACTTTCTCCCAAAGATGCTACCCTCACTAGTCCCCAGACGTCTGTATGAACATAGTAAAAAAACCCCTCTGTCTTATGTGTGGTTGTCTTGAATTGCACTTTATTATGTTTTCCAAAAACACAATATTTGCAGAAATCAAGTTTACATGTTTTGATGCCCTTCAATAGATTTCTCTTATGAAGCACCATTATCCCACGCTCACCCATATGCCCTAACCGCATATGCTACAAAACTGTATTGTCTGACTCAAACTCTATGGTTGCAACTTCACCTACAATTGTGGTACCCAACAGTTTATAAATGTTTCCTACTAGTTTCTGCCATTTCATCATAGCCATAGCACATTTGCTCAACTTCATTACTCCACTTGTAGACTTATAACTAAACTCGTTATAGTCTAAAGTCCCCAAAAAAATTAGATTCTTCCTTAAATCAGGTACATGTCTAACATCACACAACGTTCTAACAACACCATCAAACATTTTAATTATGATATTCCCTATTCCAGCAACTTTACATGAAGCGTCATTACCCATCAGAACAAAACTAGAATTTATCGACCTATATGTGTTAAACTAATATTTATTGGGTGCCATATGATAAGAGCATGCTGAGTTCAGGATTCAAGAATCTCTAAGATGATCTGAGTTGGATGAAACTGACAGCATATCACCATCACCACTCTTTGAGTCTTCTTCTGCCAATACATTGGCAGACTTTGATGAACCCTCTTTATTTTCTGATATTGAGCCCCCTTTCTTTTTCTCTGGACAATCTCATTTCATGTGCCCCTTTTTTCCGCACTTGTAACATTGTATGTCATTTCTCTTCCTGGATTTAGATCGAGATTTATTATTACTCGATTCACTCTAGAACTTATTTCTCCCACATTCCTTATTACTCTTTGCCACAAGCCCTTCACCCTAAGAACTCTCATCATTGGCTTTCTTACTCTTATTAAATCTTAAAAAAACGCTCATGATCTCCTCCAAATCAAGAGTTTCTTTCCCCCACATCAGAGTTGTAACCAGATTTTCATACATAGAAGAAGCAGGAAGGGAATTCAATAACATCAATGTCTTGTCTTCGTCTTTGAACTTCACATCAATTCGCTTCAAATCATTAATGATCTGATTGAACACGTTGATATGTTGGCTTAGATCTAAACTCTCTGTCATCTTAAGACCATACAGTTTTTGCTTAAGATACAACTTGTTTGTCAACGACTTGGACATATACCGACTTTCCAATTTCAACCAGATTGTCGTTGGTGATTCCTCATCCATGACATGGTACATCACGTCATCAGTTAAACAAAGTCTAATCGTTGTCGCAGCGTTCGCTTCTAAATCCTTCCAATTCATATCGTTTATTTCTTCTGGTTGCTTTTCGTATAACGCTTTCACCATACCTTGCTACACTAACAGATCCTTAATCCTCCTCTGCCATAGGCCGAAATTCCCAGATCCATCGAACTTGACCACGTTGAACTTCGTAGAAGAAATCCCAGACATTGATCCTAACCTCACTCAAATACCAATTATTGAAATTCATACAACGATTTATGGTGAAAAGTAATTAGAAAAACAAGAAAGAAGAACACGGAGATTTAACGTGGTTCGGCAAATTGTCTATATATCCATGGAAATAAGGAAAAAGATGATTTTCATTATGTTAAAATTAGGATTACATAAAAGGGTATTTATATTAACCCTTAGGAATGAAAATTCCAAAAATATCCCTGAATCACCCCCAACCTATTGTTCGCCCACAACAAATATGAGTCATATACTACAACAACAATGATTCTATGAATTCATTTATAATATTTTTAACACTTAATTTTTTTTATTATTTAAATATTTTTAAAATTATTTTTTTCCTAAAATTATTATTATGCGTGCTCTAAATATATTTTTAACCAAAATCACTTTCAAATGAATTATGATCGAGGTTTCATCCACTGTGAAGACCTAGTTAAAATTATTCTCAAATGAATTATGGTTGTGATTTCATCCACTATGAAAATGAGGAAAGTGGTATAAATTTTACATAATTTAACCCTTTTTTTCCCCACTATTTACATTCTAAGAATCTGAGGTAGGGTCAAACATAATGTCCATTTAAATCTTATATCCATCCAAAAATACCACTCATCTACCATTATATCTTCACAAAATCTCATATTTTGCTTTACTTTTAAGTACTGGTAGTACTAATGATCTTTCAAGTTTGGGAATGCATCCACTTCTAAATTGAACAACATTACTTTTTTTGCTAAAATTCTTGAATTATTATATTATAGTCATATTAAATTGATAGCTTCAATTTTCATAAATTTAATACAAATTAATAAAATTAAATAGAATTAATAGATAGGGTATCATTTGGATACACTTCTATTTCTACAATTTTTCAAAACAAAAAATATACTCGATTTGTCAATTATAATTTTGGTTTTTCGTAAGTATTAAATATATTTGGTGCTTATAATTTGTTTTTATTTTAAAAAATAAAAATTAAAATATGTTTGTTAATTAAATAAAAAGGGAAAAATAATATAATCATTTTTTTTATGGATCATATTTTTTATTCTTAGAAGTGGAATAATATATATTATTGGTTTGGTAAATAAGAATAAGTCGAGGGTGACTTGGGTGATAATTTTGCATTTTAATTTTATTTTTTTAAAATAGAAATCAAACACATGCTACATCTTTAACTTTTAATTTTTGTTAATAAATTTTAAAAATAAAAATGTAAAAAATGGGTTATCAAAACATGAATTATAAATTTATTTTTAAAATTAAATTTTAAAAAAAAATGAGAAATAAATTGTGAAGAGATGTCTAATTAATATTAAAAATAAAAGAGACTTGATATCTTTTATTGTAATATATTTTTCCTTAAAAATATTAAAACTGCGATAAAATACATATTTTTTACTTCAATTTTTAGTCTTTGAAAAAATTAAATATTAGCACAATATAAAATATGTTATATATCTAAATTGATAATGTATATTAGAGATAAAATGTAAGTATTCAATCAAATATCGTTATTTAGTTTTAATGGTGTGTCATCGGCAAATCGCCAACGAGAATGTATTAAAATAATGGCTTATTGAGATTTGATTCTGGAAAGGGGTTTTTAACTTCTATAGAAAATTGAGAAAAAAAAATTCTTAAAAGAAGGATAATTGTAAAAGTGTCGAGGAATCTATAATTTTAATCATATTGAAAATTGTTTCTTAAAAAAAAATAAAAAATAAAAAATAAAAAACTTCCATGATTTTTATATTAACCACGAGTTTTGAAATTATATAAAATATTTTAATTATTAAAAAATACAACAAAAAAAAATCTTAAATTAACATATTTTTTTATACACATAATTGTAGGGACCCCACCCTCTGAGAACACGTGGCACGCATCTTGCCGTGACACGTGGCACGCATCTTACAGTGACACATGGCACACGTTGTCATCCGGGTCACCCTCATCCGGATCTTCCTATAAAGCACACGTGACGCGCTTTTCCCATCCGGACTGCCTCAAGGGAGGGCAAACGACACTTACAAAGCATAGGCATCCGGACGGCTTCCATTAATGCGTCCGCTCCACAATTCATCCGGATACCAACATGGGCTATCCGGATATGGTTGTCCGGATCATTGACTAAAGTAAAGCAAGTCTCACACGCTATCGCAACAACCAGCCATGACCCACGTCCCATCACCTGCAGAGTGAAAAGACAAGTTGAGGTGACAACAAGTCACTTCCCACGATTGTTCTACATGATCACTTCTCACGATCTCTAACAGCAGCATCACCTACCACGGTTTCTGACAGCCGCCAGTAGGGTGGCGATGACCATGCTGCCTCCGAATGTCATCATGACAAAACATAAAATATCTCCTCACCATTAATGAGAGGAACAGTACTCCTGGCACTATATATGAACCTTCGCACGAAGAAGAAGGTAATCACCTGATACCTAGAAAAAGGCCAACTAATTTATATCTCCCTCTCTTAACCATGGCTAACAAAACCATCGGAGGGTGCATCCGGACACCCTGTCCGGATGTCTTTTGCAGGTATAACGACTGAATCAAGAACCTTTATAGGTTGAGATCGCGTGTCCATCCATTTGGCAACTACGTGGAACACCAGGAGCGCGAGGTATCAACATTGGCGCCGTCTGTGGGAAATTTTTTACTTTGGTTCAGTCACTAAAAAAGATGGTCACACCTTTCCGAAGCCGATCATCTGGTAAAGGAGTGGAAGATAATTTTGAATGGCGTCAAGCCATCGAAAGGAGACAGTTGGCAAGCGAGCAACAACTGAAAGCTCTCCTCCAGGAGACAGAAAGATTGAGAGAAGAAAACGTTGTATTACGCATCCAGACTTCAACATCAGGGCCTCCTCGACGACAACGTTCGAGGGGCCAAGTAGCAAACTCAAGGCCTCAACAAGAACCGGAATCAATATATCCTGGGACAACAGGAGCTATCCCAGGAGCATGCAACGTAAGACCTCATGAGCCACGCACGCCTATGCCTCGAGCTCCCCGTGAGGAAAGCTCAGACTCTACTCACTTTTCAGCGAAAAGACAACGTGATAAAAAATCTCAGTTGTCAAATTCGATGCGCGCAAGACTAGGCCCACAAGAGCCTGGAAGATCAAGGCCACCAATGGCCACAACCTGGGCACCACGCCCTGACCCCATGGCCACCCCCATGGTGCAAAACGTTCACCCGTATCGTGACCCCGTAGTCACCCCGTGATGCGGAACGTTCATTCGCACCCAGCGGAACAACCAACTGGGAGAAACCTTCCAAATGAGCCACCCATTGGCTCCATCAGCAGAAGGCTGGATGACATGCTCTCCACGCCCTTCTGCTCTCATATCATCCATTACGAGCCCCCAAGGGGATTCCTCATACCAAAATTCTCCACATACGATGGAACCAACGATCCCTTCGATCATATCATGCATTATCGATAGCTTATGACGCTCGATATTGGCAACGATGCACTGCTATGCAAAGTATTTCCCGCCAGCTTACAAGGACAGACCCTCTCATGGTTTCATCGCCTACCTCCCAACTCTGTTGGCAATTTTAGGGACCTGTCCGAAGCTTTCGTGGGACAATACTTGTGCTCCGCACGACACAAGCAAAATATCAACACCTTGCAGAACATAAAAATGCAAGATAACGAATCCTTGAGAGAATTTGTGAAGCGGTTTGGCCAAGCCGTATTTCAAGTAGAGGCTTGCAGTATGGATGCTGTCCTATAGATCTTCAAACGAAGCATCTGTCCAGGCACTCCATTTTTCTAATCACTGGCTAAAAAACCTCCTACAACGACGGATGACTTATTCAGACGAGCCAACAAATATTCAATGCTCGAAGATGACGTACGTGCAGCCACCCAGCAAGTTTTGGTTGTCAGACGACCATCTAGAAGTAATGCGAAGAGAAATACTAAACCTCCGGATCGGCCAAAGCCGTCTGACCGAAGGCAGGAAGGGCCAAGTCGCCCGGAAATGCCGCCTCTCACACCTCTTTCTATATCATATGAGAAACTTCTCCCAATGATCCAGGGCTTGTCCGACATCAAGTGGCCTAGACCCATTGGAACGGACCCATCCACAAGGGATCGTAGTAGGAGATGTGTCTTCCACAAGGATCATGGCCATACAACAGAGACATGCCGAGCTTTCCAGTATCTGATCGAGAGGCTCATAAAAGCAGAGCATTTGAAGCAATACCTCCAATCAGATAATGGAGGAAGGGACGCATCCCAACATCACAACCCCGGGGCCCCTAGGGCCCCAGCTGCCCCCAAGGCCTTTATAAACTATATTAACGGAGGTCCATCTGACGAGGAGTACGACTTCAGGCGAAAGAGGCAAAAATTGTTGCGGGCCGCATCAATACGCGAACGCATCAATTCCATCCGGCCTGGGCTAACTGGAGGGGGCCCTCGCCCCATAGATGGGACAATCATTTTCCCACCAGTAGATCCCACTCGGACACTGCAACCACATCGCGACGCCCTCATCTTGTCCCTGGAAATTGGGGATTTCGATGTGCGGCGTATCTTGGTTGACCCAGGCAGTTCGGCCGATCTTGTGCAAGCATCAGTCGTTGGCCACATGGGACACAGTCTCACAGGCCTCGAAAACCCTGGACGAATCCTATCTGGATTCAACGGGTCTTCAACTACATCCTTGGGAGACATTGTACTACCGGTCCAAGCTGGCCCAGTCATTCTCAACGTACAATTCTCGGTGGTACAAGAGTTATCACCCTTCAATATCATCTTGGGGCGCACATGGCTGCACTACATGAAAGCCATCCCCTCTACATATCATCAAATGGTGAGTTTCCTCACCAACGAGGGGCAGATTGACCTGTATGGCAGCCAGTTAGCCGCTCTCGCCAATGCTATCAAATAGCACGAGAAGCAGGGGCCAACCAGGGGGATGCATCTCCCCCTAAACCCAGCATTACACATGACCAATAACAATTATTGGGTCCGGCGGACAAAGATCCCCCAGAAGCAGATCCCTTACAAACAATCCAAATTTTGGAGGAAAACACTCACCTCACGAACATCAGTTCCCTCATGACAACCGAAGAAACTCAGAGCATGCAAAACATTCTCAAACAGAATCACGACATCTTCGCATGGGCACATTCTGATATGAAGGGAATTCATCCTTCTATTGCATCTCACAGGCTTAACGTATTTTCAACTGCCAGACCCGTCCGGCAGAAAATTAGACGTTTCCACCCGGATAGACAAAAAGTCATCCGAAACGAGATTGACAAATTGCTAATAGCCGGATTCATCAGAGAAGTATCTTATCCGGATTGGTTGGCAAACGTAGTGGTGGTACCCAAAAAAGAAGGAAAATGGCGAGTCTGTGTAGATTACACCAATCTCAACAATGCATGTCCAAAAGACAGTTTTCCCTTGCCACGAATAGATCAAATTGTGGATTCCACTTCCGGGCAAGGGATGCTCTCTTTCTTGGATGCCTTCTCCGGATATCATCAAATCCCCATGTCCCCGGATGACGAAGAAAAGACAGCATTCATAACACCACACGGCTTCTATTGCTACAAAGTCATGCCATTCGGACTCAAAAATGCTGGCGCCACTTATCAAAGATTGATGACTAAAATCTTCAAACCTCTGATAGGCCACACGGTAGAGGTATATATTGATGATATCGTGGTTAAAAGCAAAACCCGAGAGCAGCATGTCCTTCACTTACAAGAAGTTTTTCACCTCTTACGAAAGTATGACATGAAGCTAAATCCTTCTAAATGCGCCTTCGGCGTAAGTGCTGGCAAATTTCTGGGATTTATGGTTAGCCAAAGGGGCATAGAAGTCAGCCTGGATCAAGTCAAGGCAGTCATGGAAACACCCCCTCCCAGGAACAAGAAGGAGCTACAACGCCTCACAGGCAAGCTCGTTGCATTAGGGCGTTTCATAGCCCGCTTCACTGATGAATTACGACCCTTCTTCTTGGCAATACGAAAAGCCGGAGCACACGGATGGACAGACAGTTGCCAAAACGCTTTCGAAAAGATTAAGCATTGTCTTACGCAACCACCCATCTTGAGTAGCCCCGTCCCAAAGGAAAAATTGTACATGTATCTGGCGGTATCAGAATGGGCAACCAGCGCCGTTCTATTCCGCTGCCCCTCACCCAAGGAGCAGAAACCTATCTACTACGTCAGCAGGGCATTAGCGGACATAGAAACCAGATATTCAAAAATGGAGCTAACAGCCTTAGCCCTTAGAAGCGCTGCCCAGAAGCTCCGCCCTTATTTCCAAGCTCATCCAGTGATCGTACTAACGGACCAGCCCCTTCGCAATATTCTGCATAAGCCAGATTTAACAGGGAGAATGCTACAATGGGCCATTGAATTCAGCGAGTTTGGAATCGAATTCCAACCCAGATTGTCCATGAAAGGCCAAGTAATGGCTGACTTCGTGCTAGAATATTCCCGAAGACCCAGCCAACGCCACGAATCAAGTAAACAAGAATGGTGGACTCTGCGAGTTGTTGGAGCCTCACGCTCATCAGGTTCTGGAGTTGGGCTCCTACTACAGTCCCCAACGGGGGAGCATTTGGAGCAAGCCATCCGACTGGGATTCTCTGCCTCTAACAACGAAGCAAAATATGAGGCCATCTTGTCCGGATTGGACCTCGCCCTTGCTCTATCCGTCTCCAAACTCCAGATCTACAACGACTCACAACTCGTGGTGAAGCATGTCTAGGAGGAATATGAGGCTAAGGACGCACGCATGACGCGATACTTAGCTAAAGTAAGAAACACCTTGCAACAATTCACCGAATGGACAGTAGAAAAAATCAAGCGAACTGACAATAGGCGCGCTGACGCCTTGGCCGGCATAGCTGCCTCCCTCTCTATCAAAGAAGCCATTCTATTGCCTATACATGTGCAACTCAACCCCTCTGTCGCAGAAATTTCCACCTACAACACTATTGAAGCAAACCAAGCAGACAATCAAGAATGGACGTATGACATCACAGAATATCTCCGAACAGGCACTCTACCCGGAGATCTCAGACAGACACACAAAGTTCGGGTGCAAGCTGCCCGTTTCACCCTGATTGGGGGGCACCTATACAAGCGATCCTTCACAGGACCTTACCTCCGGTGCCTAGGACATTAAGAGGCTCAGTATGTGTTAGCTGAGTTGCATGAGGGAATATGCGGAAATCATTCGGGAGGACGATCTCTAGCACATAGAGCTCATTCGCAAGGATACTATTGGCCAACAATGAAGAAAGACGCGGCGGCATATGTCAAAAGATGTGATAAATGTCAAAAGTATGCTCCCATTCCACATATGCCGTCGGCACCCTTAAAATCAATATCATGCCCATGACCCTTCGCACAATGGGGCATGGACATAGTGGGACCTCTCCCGGCTGCACCTGCTCAAAAGAAATTTTTGCTCGTTGCCACAGATTATTTCAGTAAGTGGGTGGAAGCTGAAGCATATGCTAGCATCAAAGACAAGGATGTCACCAAGTTCGTATGGAAAAATATTGTCTGCCGCTTTGGAATCCCCCAAGCCATCATAGCTGACAATGGTCCACAATTCGATAGCATTGCATTCAGGAATTTCTGTTCGGAGCTAAACATCCAGAATTCATACTCCACGCCGCGATATCCTCAAAGTAATGGGCAAGCAGAAGCTACAAACAAAACCCTAATCACTGCCTTAAAGAAAAGGCTTGAACAAGCCAAAGGAAAATGGGTCGAGGAGCTACCCGGCGTCCTATGGGCTTACCGAACCATACCCGGGCGACCAACAGAAAACACTCCTTTCGCCCTCGCATATGGAATGGAGGCAGTCATTCCTACTGAAATAGGTCTTCCTACTGTCCGAACTGACGCAGCCATGGAAGAAAATATCGGTAATCACGGATATATCGGTACTTCGATTTTACGGATATATCGGCGGATATTCTGGAAAAAAATATCTGTAGACTTAAAATTGTTAAAAACTCATGGAAATGCAAGAAAAACCTCATAATAATATAATTAGAAGTATAATTGACATTTTAAAGTTGTTTTATTGAAAAATTTGATATATATATATATATATATATATATATGATATAATTTGCGATAATAGATGTAATTACATCATGTCGATCTATAAGAAATATTAATTTTGTAATTGTTCTCAGTCACATAAAATATTTCATTTCATTAAATATCAATAATTTGTAAACATTAAATTCATTAAATAAACATATTTCATATTCAAAATATACTATTTCATGTTAATTAAATTAATTAAATAATTTAGCATGTTAATTAAATTAATTAAATAATTTAGCATGTTAATTAAATTAATTAAATAATTTAGCTAAGTTAACTAGTTTAATTTAATTCTAAATGTGAAAATAAATCACAAATAATCATCTAAAATAAACATATCAATTTATAATTAAATAATCAAATTAACCTAAGTTAATTCAATAAAAATATAAAAATTAATTACAATTGAATGTAAAAATAACATTAAATCATCCATATTACAAACATATTAATTAAACAATATAAAATAAATAATGATATATATATAATTTTTTAATATTTAATTAATTATTAATGATATTAAAAACATTATGAAGAAAATTATATAATTTTTATATTTTTGGTAATTAATTAAAAGACTTTGCATTTAATTATAAAATAATTATAATTAATTTGCTATTTAAAATATTCTTATATTTTCTTTATATAATGAATTTAACTATATATATAATTGTTGCATATCATGTATCAAAGGGCAACTTAGCCCAGGTGGTAAGCGGATGAACCCCAAACCTTTTGGTTTGGGGTTCAAATCCTCTCAGCAGCAAGAAAATGGAGCATTGTAGCGCGTTGACGGGCACTGTAGCGGGTATGACCCGCGTTGACCACACGATATATCGCGAGAAATATCCTATTTATCGCGCAAATCACCGATCCGATTTCTCGCGAGAAATACCAAAATATCGCCGGATCGATATTTCTCCATGAAATATCGTGTCGAAACCCTTCGATACACGATATTTTCCTCCATGGACGCAGCAAAGCAGGAGGATGCAAACGCTGAATTAGGAAGAAATTTGGATTGGGCAGATGAAGTGAGGGAAAGCGCAGCCATCCGGATGGCAGACTATCAACAAAGAGCATCCACCCATTACAATCGCAAAGTGAAGCCCAGAAGCTTAAAAAATGGTACGCTAGTCCTTAGAAGAGTTTTTGAAAACACTGCTGAAATGGGTGCAGGGAAATTCCAAGCTAACTGGGAAGGACCCTATATAGTGTCTAAGGCAAGTGAAAGTGGAGCCTATCATTTACAAAAGTTAGACGGAACTCCATTACTTAGACCATGGAATGTGTCCAATTTAAAACAATACTATCAATGAAAAAGAGAGACAAGTACAAATGGAAGAAAAAAGAAATATTTTATTGATATATATCAATGAAAGAGGTCTCCGGACCACGAAAGTACAAAAAGAAGATTACAGCAAAAAAAAATTGCAAAAAGACAAAAGCTATCAGGGAGCAGCCTTAAAGTTTCTTCTCTTCACCCGGAGGAATTGAAGGGACATCCCGCTTTATGCCATTCTTCTTCATACAGCAGCGATAGCCGAAGATGAATGTATCATCCACTTGTTTTTGGTAGTCCGCTTCAAGTTCCTCCCTCTCTGCAGCAAACTCCCGTTCTAGCTCTTCTTTTTGCGCTGTTAAGCGCAGCCGCAAATCTTCTTTCTGCTTCTTTTCAATAGAAGCCTCTGTCCGGAGTTGCCTCACCTCCCCCCTCAGTCGAGCTATCTCATCTTCTGCCTCATACAGGCGGGTGACCATTGATTCCTCCCGGCTCTTTGCGTCAGTCAAATCTGCCCGGAGGGCCTCATTCTCCCCCCGAGTGGTGGATAAGCTGGCTTCGGCCTCCGCCAGTCTCAGGCGCAGCTGATCTTCGCTATGTTTGCGCTGAGACACGAAGGCCCTCATATAATCAATGGTTTGCAGCGAGTCAGCAAATAAATCGTGTTGTCGAGCCATGCCGCGAAGACCACTCACCAGCTACATACAAACACACAAGCAAGAAAAGCAAAGTTATAAACCATACCACAAAAACACATCAGAATGACAAAAAAATCAAGAAGCATACCGTTTCCACCATCTCGAACATTTTGGCTGAGGGCATGACAGTAATCGAGTCGGATGGAATTTGTTTCAGCTTGTCTTCCAGCTCCGCGTAACTAAAAAGACTAGCGGAAGTGCAAGCAGCATCATCAACAAGGTCTCCACTTGATGAGGCGACAGAAGGCAACTCTTGTTCCGGATTCGGAGCCTCAACATTTACGGCCGGATGGGTCTCCCCGGGCGCAGCCTCATCCGGGATCATCACCGGGATGGTTGGAGGCTCAATTGCCATCTCTACTTCGCCCCCCTCCGGATGAGCGTCGTGGGCGGATGAGCAACTAACTTCGATCTCTTGCTGACGATCTTGAAGCCGCCCGAGGAGTCCGAACCTCAGATTGCGCGCCGAACAAGGCCTCTTTGAAGATGGCCCCTTCACCAGAACAAGAGCTAAACGGTCCGGATCGTCAGAGGGCTGACTCTGGCTTTCTGCCCCTGCTTCCTCCAACGGGGCCGCACAAACGGTTTCAACCGCATCGACATCCGGAGTAGAGGAGTCCGGATGGTTGATGGACGCAGCTTCCTCAGCCAAATTTGCCAGGCGGGCAACCACTGCCAATGAGGTACTTGAGTGGTTCAGCCCCGCGACGTGTCCGAATCCGCTTGAGATAGAATGAGGAGCAGGGTTCACTGGCTCCTCTATTATTACCTCCGCCTCATGAGTAATTGGCCGAAGGGCAAAATCCTTGGGAGGAGTGGGCTCCTTCACCCCCCCTTCCCATTCTTCTTCACCAGCTTTCTCTTCTTTGCTGGAGTTTTATTTGGAGGAGAGGCTGCGCCTCGTTTCTGTCTGGGAGCCTTACGAAGGGTTCCTTCGTTCTTTTTCTTCTCCCGATTATCCAGGAGTGCCCGGCGTTTTTCAGCGTCAGCCTCTTTAAACTCCTGGTAAACCGGGAGATCCTTCACAGTATAATGCTCCCCAGGCACTACCTCCTTGGGCATTTTCCTGGGGAGAATGTTGACAACATACTCTTGGGACTCCCGGACGACCGCCATCAGGTTCCGCGCAGTGAGCAGCATCTTGTAGTGCCTCTCCTTGGCGTCTATCTCAAACAACTTACTGAGACAAGCAAAAGACGCCTTTTCCACCCAGTCCACGAGGTGGCCCCTTTTTTCCGGACCTACATTAAACAGCAACAAAGAATGAGAATACCATCCGGAAATATCAACAAGAATATAACAAGGTAAAATCCGGACAACAGTAGCAAAGCAAACTTACCCGGAATCACTAAAGAGTAGTTTGGAGAGAAGGGCCTCCCCGGACGCCCTGAGAACCCCGCCCATCCACCTCGGACCGCCACGTGTCCCCTCGCCCCTCCTTTCGTCGAGTCTGGCAGCTCCGTCACCAATTGAAGGGAGGGCAGGTGAGCGGACATGCTGAAGATGTCATTTTTCACCTTCTTCAGCGAATATACAAAGAACACCTCCAGCAGCGTGAGGTCGAGGTTGTACAACATGCTTATAATGCTGCATCCCATCAGCACCCGGACGATGTTGGGGTGAATGAAGGCGGGAGGAATCTGGGTAAAATGCAGGAACTCCTTGAACAACGCCGGCAGAGGGAAGCGGAGCCCCGCCTTGAATTGTTCCTTTGAGAGGATAATGGTATTTTTCTCAAACTTCTCAGTCGAAGCAGGCACCTCCTCACCATTCAGTAGTTCCACGATCACGCCATTCGGGATGCAGAACCGGTCCCGGAACTCCTTCACATCTAGTTTGTCCGTCGCTTTCTCACGGACATCGCTGGCTCGGGAAGATGAAGTAGCTTTCTGCTTTGAAGACATTTTCTAGCCCGAGGTTGAACCGAAACCTACATACAAGAAGTGCAACAGTCAAACACAGCAATCCAAAAACTCTCAAACCCTAAACAATACCAGCACTCAGAAAACCTCGCACCACCAATGTACCCATCCCCAAATCTTTGACTCTACCCCAACAAGAAACCCACAAAAACCACAGGGGGGCAACTGAAACCCTTAAAACACCCAGTCACAAACAACACTCGCCCAAAACAAACCAACAACACCAAAGCGCAGAAAAGGAAAAAACAAGGCACAAAGAATATGTACCGGATGTAAGAGAAAAGCGAGGGTTGCAAATTGCAAGGCAAGCACCGTCAAAGCGCAACAAATCACCGTAAAAAATTCTAGGGTTTTCACTCAGAAGGAGCGAAGGTACGCACAAGGTTGACGAAGAAGGCTATCTCAGAAAAAACGCAATAGAAAAAAACAACAGTAAGCACACTATGCTATTTATAGGGGGACATCCCCTCGGAAAACCAAACGTCCAAACAACGCCATCATTGAAACGACATGCTGCCTGGGAATACCCAGAGTCGGCGGCTCATTATAAATGCCTTTCTTGGCTCCCGCACCCCCACTCGCCATGTGGCCCAACCAGACAAAAGGTCGACTTCGGTTTCACAAAACCAATTATTTTTTAACCCGCCCATTTTTTTCTAAGGCAAAATAGGCAAGTTAAAAAAGGAGGGCATTGTAGGGACCCCACCCTCTAAGAACACGTGGCACGCATCTTGCCGTGGCACGTGGCACGCATCTTGCCGTGGCACGTGGCACGTGGCACGCATCTTGTCGTGGCACATGGCACGCATCTTACAGTGACACATGGCACACGTTGTCATCCGGGTCACCCTCATCCGGATCTTCCTATAAAGCACACGTGACGCGCTTTTCCCATCCGGACTGCCTCAAGGGAGGGCAAACGACGCTTACAAAACATAGGCATCCGGACGGCTTCCATTAATGTGTCCGCTCCACAATTCATCCGGATACCAACATGGGCTATCCGGATATGGTTGTCCGGATCATTGACTAAAGTAAAGCAAGTCTCACACGCTATCGCAACAACCAGCCATGGCCCACGTCCCATCACCTGCAGAGTGAAAAGACAAGTTGAGGTGACAACAAGTCACTTCCCACGATTGTTCTACATGATCACTTCTCACAATCTTTGACAGCAGCATCACCTACCACGGTTTCTGACAGCCGCCAGTAGGGTGGCGATGACCATGCTGCCTCCGAATGTCATCATGACAAAACATAAAATATCTCATCACCATTAATGAGAGGAACAATACTCCTGGCACTATATATGAACCTTCGCACGAAGAAGAAGGTAATCACCTGATACCTAGAAAAAGGCCAACTGATTTATATCTCCCTCTCTTAACCATGACTAACAAAACCATCGGAGGGTGCATCCGGACACCCTGTCCGGATGTCTTTTGCAAGTATAACGACTGAATCAAGAACCTTTATAGGTTGAGATCGCGTGTCCATCCATTTGGCAACTACGTGGAACACCAGGAGCGCGAGGTATCAACAATAATACTATAAATAAGTTTGATTAAATAATAAGTCAAAATTATTATTTTCTATTAATGTGTACATTCATGGAACGGAATGTATGATAGTGTTAATATTTAAAAATACTCTCAATTTTATTTTGGCGTCAATAATAGGATACGCAAAATCTCCACTATTTTTTCTTTTCTCCTTGATAAGCTTTTTGGTTCTAATAAATTTAAATAACTTGTTTCAATTAATTCACATACATTTTTTGAAATCTGCATAATAAATCATAGATGATTACATTTGTACCCATTTAAGAAGTTAAAAGCTAATAATTTTATTAGCCAAAAGGTCCAAAACCTCCAAATTTGGACCCATTAATATACAGGAGTTTTACAATAGATAATATCTCACTTAAGGAATCCAACTCTCAAAATATTTTAACCTCACAATATTTTAGACTCTCAGAGTATTAACATATCTTATATTTTATAAATGATAATATTATTTTTATTTTTTATTTTTAAAATAAAAATAAGAAAGCTTATACATTTATTCATATATATTTTTTAAAACATGTATAATGAATTATGCTTAAGTAATTTTGTGGTCATTAAAGACAACAAGAAGGAAATAATTTTTGTTGCTAAAGGCGTCTGAATATTGAATGGGTTGTGGGAGCCGCATGCAGGTCATTTGAATGGGGAAAAAACACCCACATCCATCTTCCATTCACAGGTCACATCATGTTTCATAAATGTCTCCATCTTTTTCTACTTTCTTCATTGCTACAGCTGTTTTCACTGATTGACGTGAATATCGCCCTGCATATACATGGGTCCCACAATAATAATAATAGTAGGGGATTCGTGTAATCCAAGCTATGACAGGGACAATGGGATTGAGTTAATATCATGTTCGTTGGGCCATTTTGGGACTTTTCTCAATAATTTTAAAAAGTTATGCTTAAATTATTGTAGTAGAAGAAGTTATTACAAATATATGATAGTTTTTGCCACATAGGAGAGAGGAGAGAGGAGATAGGAAAGAGGAGAGAGGATGAACGGATAAATTTTTTTAAAAAAGGGAACTCGTCTCTTCAAGAAACGAGTTTCATAAAAAAATATATATATATATTTTTTTAAAAAAATCCCCATTTACTCAAGGGAACTCGTCTCTTTCCATGAAAAAAAATATATATTTTTTATAAAATATATATATTTCCAAATTATAAAATAAAAAAAAAAAAAAAAAAAAAAAAAAAAAAACAGTTGCTCAAGGGAACTCGTCTCTTGAAGAGACGAGTTCCCATGGAAAAAAAAAATATTTTTTTTAAAAAAATTCCCAAATTATTTTTTTAAAAAAAAAATTCCTCAAGGGAACTCGTCTCTTCAAGAGACAAGTTCTCATTAAAAAATATATATATATTTTTTTTAAATTCCCAAATTAAAAAAAAAAAAAAAAAACAATTCCTCAAAGGGAACTCGTCTCTTCAAGAGACGAGTTCCCATGGAAAAAGAAATATTTTTTTTTACAAATATATATTTTATTTTAAAAAAAATTCCTAAATTAAAAAAAAAAATTCCTCAAAGGGAACTCGTCTATTGAAGAGACGAGTTCCCATGAAAATATATATATATATATATATATTTAAAAAAAAATTCCCAAAATTAAAAAAAAAAAAAAAAAAAAAGAATTTCCTCAAGGAACTCGTCTCTTGAAGAGACGAGTTCACATGGGAAAAAAATTATATATTTTTTTAAAAATATATATATTTTTTTAAAAAAATTTCCCAAATAAAAAAAAAATAAAGGAATTTCCTAAGGGAACTCGTCTCTTCAAGAGACGAGTTCCCATGGAAAAAAAATATATATATTTTTTTGAAAAAAATTCCTAAATTAAAAAAAAAAAAAAAAAAAAGAATTTCCTCAAGGAACTCGTCTCTTGAGGAGACAAGTTCACATGGGAAATTTTTTTTTTTTTAAAACAAAAATTCCTAAATTTTAATAAAATAAAATAAAATAAAAAAATAAAGGAATTTCCTAAGGGAACTCGTCTCTTCCCATGGAAAAAAATATATATATATTTTTTAAATATATATATATTTTTAAAAAAATTCCTAAATTAAAAAAAAAAAAAAAAAAAAAAAAAAGAATTTCCTCAAGGAACTCGTCTCTTGAGGAGACGAGTTCACATGGGAAAAAAAAATATTTTTTTAAAAAAAAAAATTTTTTTAAAACAAAAATTCCCAAATTTTAAAAAAGAAAAAAAAAAAAAAAAAGAATTTCCTCAAGGAACTACTTGAAGTTCCCTTGTGGAAATTTTTTTTTTTTTAAAAAAATTTGGGAATTTTTTTTAAAATATATTTTTTTTTCCATAGGAACTCGTCTCTTGAAGAGACGAGTTCCCTTGAGGAAATTCTTTTAATTTGGGAATTTTTTTAAAAAAATATATTTTTTTTCCATGAGAACTCGTCTCTTCAAGAGACGAGTTCCCTTGAGGAAATTCCTTTATTATTATTATTATTATTTTTTTGGGAATTTAAAAAAAAAAAAATATATATATATATATATATATATATATATATATATATATATATTTTAAAAAAAAATATATTTTTTTTTCCATGGGAACTCGATTCTTGAAGAGACGAGTTCCCTTGAGGAAATTGACGAGTTCCCTTGAGGAATTGCTTTTTTCTTTTTTTCTTTTTTTAAATTTGGGATTTTTTTTTTAAATAAAAAATATATTTAAAAAAAAAAATTCTTCCATGGGAACTCGTCTCTTGAAGAAACGAGTTCCCTTGAGGAGTTGTTTTTTGGGAATTTTTTTAATATATATATATATATATATATTTCATGGAACGTCTCTTGAAGAGACGAGTTCCAATATTTTTTTTTTTTAATAATTTGGGAATTTAAAAAAAAATATTTTTTTTTCATGGGAAGAGAGACGAGTTCCATTGAGGAATTGTTTTTTTTTTTTTTTTTTTTTAAATTTGGGAATTTTAAAATATATATATATATATATATATATATATATATATATATATATATATATATATATATATATATATATATATATTTTTAATGGAACTCGTCTCTTGAAGAGACGAGTTTCCTTGAGGAATTGTTTTTTTTGAGGAATTTTTTTTTTTTTTTTTTAATTTGGGAATTCCATGGGAACTCGTCTCTTGAAGAGACGAGTTCCCTTGAGGAATTTTTTTTTTTAAATATTGGGAATTTAAAAAAAAAAAATATTTTTTTTTCCATGGGAACTCGTCTCTTCAAGAGACGAGTTCCCTTGAGCAACTGTTTTTTTTTTTTTTTTTTTTTTTTTTTTTTTTATAATTTGGAATTTTTTTTAATATATATATTATAAAAAATATATATTTTTTTTCATGGAACTCGTCTCTTGAAGAGATGAGTTCCCTTGAGTAAATGGGGATTTTTTTTAAAAAAAATATATATATATTTTTTTTTATGGAACTCGTCTCTTGAAGAGACGAGTTCCCTTTTTTAAAAAAATTTATCCGTTCATCCTCTCTCCTCTTTCCTATCTCCTCTCTCCTCTCTCCTCTCTCTTATGTGACAAAAACTACCATATATTTGTAATAACTTCTTCTACTATAATAATTTAAGCATAACTTTTTTAAATTACCGTACTATTGAGAAAAGTCCGGCCATTTTGTGTGGCAAATTAATATTCACGTTTATAGCTCCTTCTACAGAAATAAGGTAACTTAACCACTTAACTATATTATATGTGACAAATTTTTTTTTTCAATAAATTGGATACAAACTAATAAAATTAAATAGAATTAATAGACAGGGTATAGTTTGAATGCACTTTTATTTCTATAATTTTTCAAAACAAAAACTATAAAGGTTTTGTCAATTATATCTTTAGTTTCTGTAAATATTAAATATATTTGGTGCTTATAATTTTATTTTTATTTTAAAAAATCAAAAGTAAAACATGTTTGTTAATTAAATAAAAAATAAGAACAATATAATCATTTTTTATTTTTTATCCTTATAGGTGGGACTCATATATTGTTGGTTTGGTAACTAAGAATAAGTCAAGGGTGACTTGTATGTATAAAGCACGTATAGTAAAATTATTAGTAGCCGAAGGCGTGTGAATAGTGGCAGACGATGGAATGGTCCATAGAGATACGATTCTGGAAAAGGAAGTGGCAGCCACAGCAGCCTCGTATTATAAGCCATTAAAGCCTGTTTTCCACTTTCCACGATGATAAAAGTAATCCATGTGAGGAATAATCCATTGGTTATTGTTGCGGCAGTGCTTTCTCAATTATAACACCCCAAGTTAAAAAGTAGTCTGCTCCTTCCCATACCTAATTGCAATACCACTCTCTTCTTTGTTTGGTGTCATTGTTGCTGTTGCTTTTGGCTTTCCCATTTTATCATCCATTCCTAACTTGGCTCTCATTCACCTCTGATTCCTTCACCCTCTCTCTGTTTGGAACCCAAACTCTGCTCCTTTCATTTCCTCCACCCTCTTCTTAATTTCCTCTTATTTTCTCAGTTCCCATCTGTTTTCCAACATAACCAAATGACCTGTCTTCACATTCGGCCTCACATCAGGATCTGCTTGCAAAACACCAACTTCCTTTGTTCTCGTTTTGTCACACATTTTTTCTTCCTTCACTCATATTCGCTACTGATTCTGCTTTTCATTTTGTTGGTGACCGTCTCTCTGCTTGGAACAAATACTCTGCTCCTTCCATTTCTTCCACTCTCTTATTTTAGTTTCCTTTTGCTCCTGCTTTCATTTGTTTCTGTTTTTTTCATCATTTCCCTTCTGTTTTCCCAACAAAACCACACACACACCAAAAAATAAAAAAATAAATCCAACTGAGACAAAATGACAGAGATCATTATTGCCGTTGCTGCAAAAGTTTCAGAGTACTTGGTTGCTCCAATTCGACGCCAGCTTAGTTATCTGTTTTGCTACCGCCGCCACATGGATGATCTCAACAAGAAGGTTCAGGAGTTGGGGCTTGCAAAGGATGACCTTCAGATTACTGTTGATGAAGCTATTAGAAGAGGGGATGAAATCAGACCTATTGTTCAAGACTGGCTGACTCGGGCAGACAAGAAGACAGGGGAGGCAAAGATATTCATGGAAGATGAAAAGAAAAGAACCAAGAGCTGTTTCAATGGGTGGTGTCCTAATCTCAAGTCACGGTACCTGCTAAGCAGGGAAGCGGACAAGAAGGCGCAGGTTATTGTTGAAGTCCATGAAAACAACAATTTCCCCGATGGCATATCATATTGTTGATGAAATTTTAAACGATACGAAAAGATGTGGACATTAAAATATGCATTAAATGGTAATAAATGAAATGCTTGTCTTGATTAATGTTATGGAAAGTCATTTTTGTGCTCCACTGGTGTTCAAGAATATGCTCGGTTCATGATGATATGAAAATCCATATTCAATGAGCTCTTTCCTTTCTACACCTAAGATTCAGTCCATGTGTGCTCTCAAGATGAGCGTACAGTGCATCTCTTTTTTCCATTCCAAGAAGAAGAAGTCTTCTTTGCACTTATATATATATATATATATATATATATATCTCATATTACACACATTATTTAGACCACTTGACTTAATAAACAGTCAAGTGAATTAGGGTGAGTCCATAAAAAATCAAGTAATAATATGTGTCCAGTCCCATTATGGACCACGATACAAAAATTAAATAATATTGATTTATGGCATATGAAAGTCAACATATAAAAATTCCAACAATTCTCCCACTTGAACTACATAATCAAACATCACAACATATACATAATCATAAATCAATGTCCTATATAATTTCATCAAAACAAATAATAAAAAAGCAATCATATATGCTTCATTGTTTGATTTAAAGAAAATATACAATAATAGCATAATATTACAATACAAAAAATGGCTCCCACTAACTTAATGTGACCTAGGTTCCCAATAACCCCATTTGAGATACATGTTCATGAAACACAACTATGGTTAGTTGTCTCCCCTATTTTTTATTTTCCGTTACGAGTTTTCTTGAAATATTAAACTACCATTATTTTAAAATAACAATCAAATTACCTTTATATTATCTTTATTTTAACATTTAAAAAAAATAAAAATACAATCCTATATATTATTTATCGCATATAAATTATACATATACATCCTTTTTAATTTGGACCTCATTTCTCCTTTATTTTTGTTTTTTTGTTTTTAAATATTATGTGTTATTTTGTTATTAACATCAAAATAAATGTAATATTTTTCAAAAAACAAAGTTATGAACTTTTTATTTGTATCAATTATGTAAGTTTTGTAATTTTATATTTTATTTTGTATGTTTTGATTAATTATAATTATTCATACTTTATTTAATGTTTTGTCTGAAGTTGCATTTAAATTATATTTCTTGAAAGATATTAATTTTATAATAATTGTTTGGTTTTTTGGGAAATTGTTTAGAATGAAAATTGCTTTTTATTTAACAAATGGAAAAAACTAAAAAAATATATATGTTCTTATTTTTTTATTATGTTCTAAAATTTAAATTTTGTTTTGTTTTAAGTACATCTCCTACCATCTCATGATAATAAGAATTTTTAAAAATAAAATGATTTTATTTTTTATTTAAATTTATCATGCTCTAGTATGTTTAATTCAATTTTCTTATATGCATATGTTATATAAAGGTTTTATAAATAATATCAATAAGTTAATTAATTATTAATAATTTATTTATTTATATGGTACTTTAATTTTACAAAATCATTTTTTTTCTTAAATGATATTGTAAACCCCTCTGGGAGCCAGAGTTTTTTTTCTCCCACACCTGGAGTCAGCTGAGCATTTCATTTCCAGGAGTGGGGGGCCGGTTTCTTCAAGTATAAAGCTGCATGGACGTGTGGCAAAGACGTGACTTGCCATGGCGGTAGCAAGGAGTAGGTGGAGGCTTGCGGGATAAGAGAAACAGAGAAAAGATAGGGAGCAGCTGAAAAAATAAGAAGATAAGAGAGAGAGTGGAAAACAGAGAGGGAGGGCCTGTTTGGTTGCTGTTTTTGAAAACTGTTCTGGAAAACAATTTTTGAGAACAGTTTTTAAGAACAGTTTTTAATGTTTTTTTTAAAAAAATTGTGTTTGGGAACTGAATTTTGAAAAACAGTTTTTGTTCTCAAAAACAAAAAAACATGTTTGGTTAAGTTAATAAAAAAAAAATTTAGAACAAATAAAACAAAAAACATGTTTGAAAGATTTTTTTTTTCTTTTCTAATTAATAAAATATTTTCTTCAAGTAATTTTATATTATAAATTTATAAATAATTTTTAGATATATAGTTCATTTAAATTAAAAAAATTATTTATTTTATTAATTTAAAAATAAAAATATTTTTTATATTTTTTTAAAATAAATCAAACATAATAAAATTATTTTTATTAATATTTTTTTATTTAATCTTTAACTTTATTAAAAATTATAGCATATTTTATTAAGTTGAGATAAAATTGTTCTTATGATGTTAATTTTTTTTTATCTCTACTAAATCTAAAATTCAAAATGCCACCCACTTCTCCACCCACTTCTCTCATCCACTTCTCTCATCGGGCATCAAGAAGCCCTTTTCTAAGTTGCCCTCCAGCCGAAAGAATCCGTAAAAGGCCCTATTTTCCTCTGCCACTCTCAATCCTCACAGGTACTAATCTAATCATGTTATTATTATTATTTTTTTTTTTGCAACCCCCGTTTGATTCCCAAGAAAATCCATCCCCCATTCGATTTCCGGGAAAATTCATCCTCGTTTGATTTCCGAGAAAATCCAAGCAAAAACCCTGCAACCCCTGTTTGATTCCCAAGAAAATCCATCCCCCATTCGATTTCCGGGAAAATTCATCCTCGTTTGATTTCCGAGAAAATCCAAGCAAAAACCTTGCAACCCCCGTTTGATTCCCAAGAAAATCCATCCCCCATTCGATTTCCGGGAAAATTCATCCTCGTTTGATTTCCGAGAAAATTCAAGCAAAAACCCTGCAACCCCCGTTTGATTCCCAAGAAAACCCATCCCCCATTCGATTTCCGGGAAAATTCATCCTCGTTTGATTTCCGAGAAAATCCAAGCAAAAACCCCAAGGAAAACCAAAAAAATGGATTTTCTTTTGCTCCCTGCGTTTTCTGGATCCGTTTTAGGGGTCTCTTTGCTATTGTGCGATTGGATTTAAATTTCACGAACCTTGAATCAAAACTGAGAAACAAGAAGAGGCGAGCCACTGTGCTGGAGAAGAGATGAAAACGGGAAGAAAAAAAAAAACACGGGAAACAGATTGTTTTTTTTGGTTTAATTTTGTTCTGTGAACAGTAAAAAAACGGGGAAAACAAGATTTTGTTGTTCTCTAAACAGTGTCATTTTGAGAACACGGGAAACAAGAAAAACAAAAATCACTCTCTCAACCAAACGAGTTTTTGGTGTTTTTTGTTTTCAAGAACAAAAAACAGTTCTTGAAAACACTAAACAAACAGGCCCGGAGTCTGGATTTTGGGAGTTGCAAGAAAGGCGTCAAGGGTCGACAGAAAAAAGAGAATACATAGAGAAAAAGGAAGACCAAAGAGAGAGCGGGAGACCGAAGAGAAGTGGGGAAAAAACAGAGAGGTGAGGGAATTTTCGGGGAGCGAAATAAGCTACAAGCGGGAGGAAGGGAGTAGCAGCACAAATATTCCAACCACCATGCCAGCTCCAACACTTGGATCCGCGTCGACAACCCATCCCCAAGCTCAAGCCCACGATCACCGGTGGCGCTCTCCTTTTCACTTGTCGTCGCCCCTAGCAAAGAAGGTGAGGTTTACTCCCTAGAAATAAACTATATCGTGATGATTCTTTGCGTTCTTGTGATACTAATTTTTGGGGATGGAAAAGATATCAGAAATGTTTATGGTGTTGTTGTTGGTTTAGTGATGCTCATAGAGTGTTTGATAGAATGTTCGAACCAGATGTTACTATTTCTAGTGTTTTTCCGGCTATTGGAGACTTGGAGGATCTGGTTATGGGGATACTAATTCATGGTTATGTGATAAAGCAAGGTCTTATGTTAGATAAATGTGTGAATAGCGCACTTATTGATATGTACGAGAAGTGTTCCTGCACATTTGAGAGGTCACAAGTGTTTGATCAAGTGGATCACATGGATGTAGGATCTTGCAATGCTTTCATTGAGGTTATTCAGGCAATTGAAGGACCAAGGGCTGAAACAATAAAAAAGAAGTCAACAAAGTGAATTTTTTTTATTATACCTAACCTGTTATAAAATATCTGAAGCTTTTGCGTGCATAATCAACATTTGGTGGGCCATCCTTAGGGCATACATGCTCAAATTTTTTTTTTTTTTTATCCTTTATGCTCACAAATTTTCACAAATTATTTTTTAAAATAATTTTCAAAATTTCGGATATCCAAATAATCATATTTTCACTTCAATTTTCAAATAATTTTCCAAAACTCCATTTTTTTTAATTTTCCAAAATTCCATTTTCAAAATAATTTTTCCAAGCTTCCAATTTTCAAAATTTAATTATATGAAATTATATTCTCAAATTTACTTTTTAAAATAATTCCTCAAAATTCCAATTTTCCAATATTTCAGTTTTTTTAAATTTAATTTTCCAAAATTCCATTCTCAAAATAATTTTCCCAGATTCCTATTTTTTATTTTAAAATTTAATTTTCTGAAATTCTATTCTCAAATTTACTTTTTAAAAATAATTTTTCAAAATTTCCAAAATTCCAAATTTCCAAGCTTAATTTTTAAAATACCGTTCTCAAATAATCTTCCAAAATTCCAATTTCAAAACTCCAATTCTTAAAATTAATTTTAAAAACTCCAATTTCTTTCACAAATAATTTTCAAAACTCCAATTCTCAAATTTAATTTTCAACTCCAATTTTTAATTAATTTTCAAAACTTCAATCTCTTTCAAATTTAATTCCCAAAACTCTAATTCTTAAATTTAATTTTTAAAACTTCAATTCTTAAATAATTTTCCAAAATTCCAATTTTCAAAACTTTAATCCTCAAATAAATTTAAATTTTAAGATCTCAATTTTCAAATAATTTTCAAAACTCTAGTTTTCTTTCAAGTAATTTTAATTTCACTCCAGTTTTCAAATATTTTCTAATTTTACCACTTTTCATCCTTCATTTAGGTTTTAAGTCACTAAAAATCCCGTTCTTAAATAAACTTGCTACTTTTTCTTTCAGGTAAGCACTTTGGCAAATTTTCTTTGATTTTAAAATAATTTTTCGCTTTCTTTGATTTTTAATAAGCATGAATGAATTTTTGTAACTCCAAAAACACTGTAACTTATGAGATTAATTCATGCAAAATCAATTGGGCTTTGGTGGGGGCCCTACATACGAGATTTCTCTTCTAATTGCCGACTGTTATGCTTAATGAATATTTGTTTGATCTTTGTATTACTCTTTGATATGCATTTGATAATTTTATACTTAAGTTAACCTTGTTTTCATTGATAGCGCATTTTATATTTAATACAATAAATATTGATCTTCATAAAGCATAACTTTTTCTCCCTCTCAATTAGATCTCATCATTTTCCTCATTTTTATTTTATTTTGAATAGTAGAAGCACTATATATGGTATAGAAATCATACTTTCAACCATGGTTGCCTTTTTCCACGTGGGGTTGTTTCCAAATTTTGCAAGTGATGACATTATTTTCCGGGAAAGAATATTAAACTAATTTTAGCCAAGATGTCAAAGATCACTTCGGGAAACAATTTTAGACTAAGTCAAACATGATATGTGAATTTAAAAACTAGCATGGTGTTTCTTACTTTTAAGAACTTAAAATCTACTGTATCAATTAAACTTAAGAAGGCCTATTAATCACTTACCATAGAAAATTTTAAGATTTTCTAACATACAAAGTTTTTATTTACTTTGTTTTAATGGCTTAAAAAGTGATTTATGAGATTCTAGGGAAATTTATCAAATCTTATATAGCATAATATTAAGATATTTAAGTAGATACTAAAAAAAAAACACAAATTAACATAGAACTTATGAAACCTAAGATTGATTAAAAATGGACCTAGGATTCTAAAAAATTGTACCATTCTAAAAAAAATTGATCCTTAGGCCCACATCTCAAGCTCTTAATCAATGAAGCAAATGCCCAAAGATTTTCTTAGAAACTCAAACCTAAGATAATCTAAGGGCTTTGTAAAGATATCAACCAATTGATGTTCAATGAGTATAAACTCTAAGGAAATTGCCTTGTCTTCCATAAAATCCTTAATAAAAGATGTTGAATTTCAATATATTTAGTTTGAGAATGAAAGACAAGATTATTAGAGATGTTTATAGCACTCAAGTTGTCACACATGACATTCATGGTGTCTTGCTCAATGCCATAGTCACTGAACATTTGCTTCATCCAAAGAAGATGGATACAACTTCCTACTACAATATACTTTGCTTCGATAATGGAGAAAAATACCAAGTTTTGTTTTTTACTAAGCCATGCAACTAAATAGTCGCTAACAAAGAAAGAAGCACCTAAAGTACTTCTTCTATCCTCTACATTTTTGGCTTAGTCAACAACAAAATAATCGATGATAACAAGTGGAGAGTCAAAAGGATACCACAAGCTATAATCTAAAGTCTCATTCACATATTTGATTATTCTTTTTACTAATTTTAAATATAACTCTTTGGGATTAGCCCAGTATCTCGCACACACTCCCACACTAAAAGAAATATTAGGATGACTTGTAGTGAGGTACAAAAGACTTCATATCATACTCCTACAAAGATTTTACTCAACATATTTATCATATTTATCATTGTAAAGCTTTATGATAGTGCTCATAGGTGTCCTAAAGTGCTTAGCCGACTTAGAACCAAACTTTTTTAATAACTCCCTTGCATATTTAGAGTAAGAAAGAAAGAAGCACTCTTAAGTTCTCTAATTGACAAGCCAACGAAAAAAATGAGTTCACCTATCATGCTCATTTCGAATTTCTTTTTCATCTCCTTAGTAAAACCAAAGGCATGTTTATTTAAAGTGACTCTAAAATAATATCATCAACATAAATTGTGCCATTAGGAGTCTAGTATTAGTCTTATGGATGAATAAAGTCCTATAAACTCCTCTCTCTCAAAACCATATTTCAAGAGGTAAGTAGTAAGTCTCTTATACTAAGCTCTAAGAGCTCACTTAAGTCCATGGAGGGTTTTCTTTAGTCTATACACATCATTGAGAAATTTAGGATCTTTAAAGCCCTTAGGTTGCTCTACGTATACTTCTTCCCTAAGGATTTAATTCAAAAAGGCACTCTTTACATATATTTGGTATAACTTTCTCCTTAATGAGCATGCTATAACAAAGAAAAATCTAATGGACTTTAACCTAGCTATAAGAGCAAAGGTTTCCTCATAATCAATTCCCTTAATTTGGGAATATCCTATGCCACAAGTCTAGTCTTGTTCCTCACTATTATCCCATTTTCATCTTGGCTGTTCTTGAAAATTCATTTGGTACCTATCACATGTTTGTCTTTAGGCCTAGGTACTAAAAACCACACTTCATTCCTAACAAACGAGTTTAGTTCTTCCTATAGTATGGTAGCCTAAGATTCATATTTGAGAGCTTTCTCAATGTTCTTAGGTTCTAATTCGGAGGTGTAGCAAATGAAACCTATCTCGTTAAGTCTTAATTGTCTCCTTATTACCATGGAACCTTTCTTGGTTTCAATGACACAAAAGATAAGGTGATTTTTAGGTACCTTGGATTTATTCCTATTTCCCACTTTACTATTTCATATATCTTCATCTACCTTCATGTCACTTTTGGGATCAACCACCTTTTCAGGGATGATCTTAAGAATATCTCTAGTATCATCCATTATCTCATGGATAACTTCAAGAACATCTCTAGTAGAACCCTGGGCAATATATGAATTATTTTTTTCTCGAATGGACCCAGAGTCATCAATAACCACATTATATGATTTCTAGATCATTTTGGCATTCAAATTATAAACCTTATAGGCTTTACTTATGGTAGAATAACCTAGGAAAATACCTAAATCAAATTTAGAATCAAATTTTCCTAGTTTTTTCCCATCCTTAAGAATATAACATCTACTACCAAAGATCTTGAAATATTTCAAATTAGGCTTCTTTCCTTACCATAATTCATATGAAAGACTATTGACACTGTAACAAGCAATGCCAATGGCTCAGCCCAAAAGTAAGCAAGATTGTCATGAATGTGGATCATTACACAGGCCATTTCTTGAAGAACACGGTTCTTTGTTTCAGTTACTCTTTTTTTTTTTTTTTTCTTTCAATCATTTCCATTTTATAGCCTAATTTCTCCACCATTTCAATAGACACCAAATTCTCAAAGTTGCCTCTATCAATGATGACATTATAGACCTTGTCCTTGGAAGTGCACTTAGTGTAAAAAAAAACATATTTTTCCATAGCCAATTTGTTCCTTCTTCTAGGAGAACACTTAGATGATGTTTTTTTTTTTAAACTTAATGTTGAATGCAATTTACTTTTAGACTAGTTGTTTCTTTTTTTAATTTTCTTTTTCTAACTTTTAATGTTTTTACCATTATTTTTAATTAAATATAAAAAGCTAAAATATGTGGCTTTTTTGTTAATCTAAAAAGTTAGTTGATTCACACTTCTAACCCCCAACCCTCACACCCTACTCTCATTGTGAAAAAACAAATAACTTAATACTTAATACTATTAAATTGCATTTAAAATTAAGTTAAATTAACTTCTATTTAGATTTAAGAAAAAATAAAAAATAAACACCTCCTTAAACTTCTTTGAACTACAAGATATTCTCCTTGATCTGGTATGACTTCTTTTGTTGTTGGGGTTTCAAAGTTACCTTAGACATCTTCTTCACTCTCTTTATCACTTTCTTCCTCAATTAGTACGATAATTTTACAACTGGGGCATTTAGAAGCAATATGCTTGTACCCTTGATACTTGAAGCATTGATAAGAATTGGTATTGGAGAGGTATGGTTGTTGTTTAAAACCAACCCTACTATTATCTTTTGATGAGATTCAAGGAATGGACTTTGCAACTGAGCTAGTTTTAGAAATGGAAACATTCCCATTGTTAGAAGAGTTATCTTGCACTAAGAATCACCAATTTTTCCTACATTCTTCCTTTTGTTGTTTTTCCACTCTAAGGGCAAATCTACAAACATCATAAGTCCAATAAGGTTACAGTTGCACCATGTTGCCAACTTCCAGTCTTAACCCCCTAAGATAACGAGCTATAGTGTCCTCTTCTTGTACAACAAGATCACATTTTACTATAAGATGATCAAACTCTATTATATAATCTTTCACTATTGTTTGAGGTTACGAAACTTCTCATGGCAAATATTCTTTAAAGTTTTATTTTCTTTAAACTTCTCAACTCAATGGCATATGGTATATAGTTAGTATAAGAATTTTCACTGCATCAATACCAGTTTTACCCCAAAAATACCCCTACAATGGTAGTTTCTGCCTCCCCTGCATCTCATATGACCAAAGTATGGAGTTGGACTTCTCTTTCAACTAGGTGCTGGATCATATAATAAGACACTCCCGTGTCTCTTTGGCAACAAGCTTGTGATTAGACTTATCAATTGCTGGTAGGAAGGTCACTTTTATGTCGGGCAAAACAACAATGTATATAGTACTCTTGAAAGTGCTCTTGCAAATACATATAATGATCAAAACAAAATTTAGCTTTTAAGTATATAGGATATATATCGAAAAAAAAAGGACATATAACTAAAAGCAAACTAATTTCAAGAAGTACTAAAGCCTCCCACTTCAATAATTGGCTCCCTTCTGAATTGTGGAGATAATGTAAACACCAAAACTTAAGTTATATTTAGTTCAAAAATTATTTTGGTATCAATAATAATAAAATATAATTAAAATTAATTAAAAATTTATATATTTTAAAATTATTTAATTTTTATATTAAAGAGTTAAAATTAACTGAATGAACTTAAAATACCATATAAAAATAACTTATACACAAACAATGCAGATGTAAATGTAGAAATATTAGTTAGCTGAAAAGTTTCTAAACAGACATATCAACCACAAATAAATTGCAACTTTTTAGTTTTCTATGTTCAATTACCTTATGCTTAATTAAGACAATCAAGGATGAATCATCTAATTTTTTAATTTTCCACTCAATTAATTGCAAAGGTCTCTGGACGGGAGAAAAAACCTCCAACTTGTGCTTAACACTTTATATTCAAATTTCACTCATCTAATTTTATTTAAATTTCCCAATAGCTTATTGGTGATATAATTAGATCCAAAAGCACCAAAGCTACTAAAAAGGCAGAAATCACTTCGGATGTGGAAATAAATCTTTCAATAATTTTCACCTACTTATAACCGATTTCCAGACGTGTTTCTAAAATTTTTGACTCAATAAACATTATTATTGAATGTGCTTTTAAGAAAACCCACATATTAGGATAAGAAAATTAGAAAGAAAAAAAATAAAAAAAATTTGAAATGAATAAATTATTTGTTTATGTTATTTTAAATTTATTTTAATCTTTCGTATAAAAATAAATGAAATTATAATTAATTTTAAATGAGGCCTTAATTTTTGGTTGGATACATGTTTTATTTTTAAATTTTTTAAATCATAAAATTTTACATAAATTTAAAATATCATGTACAAAAAAGTATAAATTTGTTTCATATCTTTAAATTCATTTTCATAAATTTTTTACCTCAATTTTTTTAAATACATTTAGTTGTTATTGGAGGAATAAATGAAAAAAAAAATCTGAAAATATTTTTTATTCAATCGCCATGCCATTTAAGAAGATGGAAAAAAGTTGGTAATTTGTTGCTATCAAATTTAAAATTTTTGATATCAAAACTTTGAAAAAAGAGAAATAAATTAAAAGAGTTTTCATATATTTTTAATATCAGATATTTTTATTTTAAAAGAAAAATTAAAATTAATATGAGATGTTGTTCACTCTAATTTTTATTTCTTTAACATACATAATATAAGACTTATTATTATTTTATGTTATTATTATTAATATCTTAAAATATTTATAAAAATAATAATTGTTTTTGTAGGTTTTGTAGGGACCCCTCCCCTTGGGAAACACGTGGCACGCAGCTCATAGTGACACGTGGCACGTGTTATCAGCCGGACCATCATTACCCGGATTCCCCTAAGGATATGCATGGTGTAGACATCCTATCCGGACCGCCTCAAGGAAAGGCAAACGACGTTTCATCTTCTCCTATCCAAGGAAGAGCAAACGACGCTGGCAGAGCGTACACATCCGGATAGTCTCCACAACACATCCGGATAGTGAGCATGAGCCATCCGGATATAAATCTTCTGGATGGTCAATTAAAGTAAAGCGAGTCTTACACGCAATCACAACAAGCAGCCATGGCCCACATCCCATCACCTGCAGAATGAGAAGACAAGAGGAAGTGACAGCAAGTCACTTCCCACGATCATTCTGCATAATCGCTTCCCACGATCTCTGACGGCCGCATCACCTACCATAGTCTCTGACAGCCATTCATAGGATGATAGTGCTCCTACTAATACCTATTGTCATCATCACAACAGAAAAGATCTCCTCACCATTAATGAGAGGAACAGTACCCCTGAAGCTGGATATATATACCTTCGCACGAAGAAGAAAAGGGGGATCTTCTGGTAACCTCTTGATACCTAAAAAAGGCCAACTGATTTATATATCTCTTTCTCACCATGGCTAACAAAACCATCGGAGGGTGCGTCCGGACACCCTGTCCGGATGCCTTTTGCAGGTGCAACCACTGAATCAAGAACCCCTTGTGTGTTGAGAATCACGTGTCCATCCATATAGCAGCAACGTGGACCATCGGATACGCGAGGCGACAACATTGGCGCCGTCTGTGGGAAACTTTTACTTTTTATTTTGATTCAGTCACTGGCAAAGATGGCCACACCTTCCCAAAGTCGATCATCTGGTAGAGAGGAAGAAGATAATCACGAATGGCGTCAAGCCATCGAAAAAAGACAGTTGGCAAGCGAAAAACAGCTAAAAGCTCTCCTCCAGGAGACGGAGAGGTTAAGGGAAGAAAACGCTGTGTTACGCATTCAAGCCTCAACATCAGGACCTCCTCGTCGTCAGCGCTCAAAAGGCCAGGTGGCAAACTCAAAACCAGAGCCAGAATCAATATACCCTGGGTCAACAGGAGCTATCCCAGGAACGTACAACGCAAGGCCCCATGAGCCACGCACACCCATGCCTCGAGCTCCCCGTGAGGAAAGCTCAGATTCCACTCATTTCTCAGCAAAAAGACAGCGTGATAGAAAATCACAGTTGTCAAGTTCTATGCGCGCAAGACTAGGCCCACAAGAGCCTGGGAGATCAAGGCCACCAGCAGCCACAACCCGGGCGCCACGCCCCGATCCTATGATCGCTCCCATGGTGCAGAACGTACCTCCGCATCGTGACCCCATGGTCACCCTAGCGATGCGGAACGTTCATTCACACCTAGCGGAACGACCAGCTGGGAGAAACCTCCCAAACGAGCCACCCATTGGCTCCATCAGCAAAAGGCTGGATGACATGCTCTCCACGCCCTTTTGCTCTCATATCACCCATTACGAGCCCCCAAGAGGATTCCTCGTACCAAAGTTTTCCACATATGATGGGACCAACGATCCCTTCGATCACATCATGCACTATCGACAGCTTATGACGCTCGATATTGGCAACGATGCATTATTATGCAAAGTATTCCCTGCCAGCCTTCAAGGGCAGGCCCTCTCATGGTTTCATCGCCTACCTCCTAACTCTATTGACAATTTCAGGGACCTCTCTGAAGCATTCGTGGGACAGTACTTGTGCTCTGCTCGACACAAGCAGAATATCAGCACCCTCCAGAACATAAAAATGAGAGACAACGAATCCTTGAGGGAATTTGTGAAACGATTTGGCCAAGCCGTACTCCAAATAGAGGTTTGCAGCATGGATGCTGTCCTACAAATCTTCAAGAGAAGCATTTGTCCAGGCACTCCATTTTTTGAATCACTGGCAAAAAAGCCTCCCACAACGATGGACGATTTGTTCAGACGTGCTAACAAATATTCAATGCTCGAAGATGACGTGCGTGCAGCCACTCAACAAGTTTTGGTTGCCGGACGGGCTTCTA
This sequence comes from Vitis vinifera, assembly GCF_030704535.1. NCBI lineage: Eukaryota > Viridiplantae > Streptophyta > Magnoliopsida > Vitales > Vitaceae > Vitis > Vitis vinifera. Next base: position 5,643,152 of record NC_081818.1, on the reverse strand, counting down.
GAGATAACGCGGACAGGCATGCCAAGCCTCCGGACCGTCCAAAACCAGTTGACTGGAGACAGGACGGGCCGAGTCGTCCGAATAGGCCGCCCGTCACACCCCTATCCGTATCATACGAAAAACTTCTCCCAATGATCCAAGGGTTGTCCGACTTCAGGTGGCCTAGACCCCTCGAAACGGACCCATCCATAAGAGACCGCAGCAAGAAATGCGCCTTCCACAAAGACCATGGTCATACAACAGAGACGTGTCGATCCCTCCAGTATCTAGTTGAAAGGCTCATCAAAGCAGGACATTTAAAACAGTACCTCCGCTCAGATACTGGAGGAAGGGACGTATCTCAGCATCATAACTCTGAGGCCCCGAGGGCCCCAGTCGCCCCCAAGGCTGTGATAAACTATATCAATGGGGGCCCGTCTGACGAGGAATACGATTCCAGGCGTAAAAGGCAGAAATTGCTGCGGGCCGCGTCAATACGCGAGCGCATTAATTCCATCCGGCCGGGTCTTACTGGAGAGGGCCCTCGCCCCATAGATGGGACAATCATTTTCCCACCAGTAGATCCCACCCGGACGCTACAGCCACATCGCGACGCCCTCATCCTCTCTCTAGAAATAGGAGATTTTGATGTAAGACGTATCTTGGTTGATCCAGGCAGTTCAGCCGATCTAGTACAAGCATCAGTCATTGGCCATATGGGACACAGTCTCGCGGGTCTCGAAAACCCCGGACGAATCTTATCTGGATTCAACGGATCATCAACAACATCCTTAGGAGACATTATACTGCCGGTTCGAGCTGGACCAGTCACTCTCAACGTGCAATTCTCGGTGGTGCAAGAATTGTCACCCTTCAATATCATCTTGGGACGCACATGGCTTCACTACATGAAAGCCATCCCCTCCACATATCATCAAATGGTGAGTTTCCTCACCAATGAAGGGCAAACTGACTTGTATGGCAGCCAGTTAGCCGCTCGCCAATGCTACCAAATAGCACGTGAAGCAGTCGCTAACCAGGAAGATGCATCTCCCCCTGAACCTAGCATTGCGCGCGACCAATAGCAATTATTGGGTCCGGTGGACAAGGATCCCCCGGTAGCAGATCCCTTACAAACAATCCAAATCTCAGAAGAGAATGATCACCTCACAAACATCAGTTCCCTCATGACACAAGAAGAAACCCAGAGCATACAGAATATCCTTCGAAGTAACCATGACATCTTCGCATGGACACATTCGGATATGAAGGGAATTCATCCCTCTATCGCCTCTCACAAGCTTAACGTCTTTCCAGCAGCCAGACCCATTCGACAGAAGATTAGACGATTTCACCCGGATAGACAAAGAGTTATCCAAGATGAAATTAACAAATTGTTGGAAGCCGGATTCATCAGAGAGGTATCTTATCCGGATTGGTTGGCAAATGTAGTAGTGGTACCAAAGAAAGAGGGCAAATGGCGAGTCTGTGTTGATTACACCAATCTCAATAATGCATGTCCAAAAGACAGTTTTCCCTTACCACGGATAGATCAAATTGTGGATTCCACTTCCGGGCAAGGGATGCTCTCTTTCTTGGATGCCTTCTCCGGCTATCACCAAATTCCCATGTCTCCGGATGACGAAGAAAAAACAGCATTCATAACGCCACACGGCCTCTATTGCTACAAAGTCATGCCATTCGGACTCAAAAACGCTGGCGCCACGTATCAAAGATTGATGACCAAAATCTTCAAACCTCTGATAGGCCGCTCGGTCGAGGTATACATTGACGATATCGTGGTTAAAAGCAAAACTCGAGAGCAGCATATCCTCCATTTACAAGAAGTATTTTACCTCTTGCGAAAGTATGACATGAAGCTAAATCCTTCCAAATGTGCCTTTGGCGTGAGTGCTGGCAAATTTCTGGGATTTATGGTCAGCCAAAGAGGCATAGAAGTCAGCCCGGATCAAGTCAAAGCAGTCATGGAGACACCTCCTCCCAGGAACAAAAAGGAGTTACAACGCCTCACAGGCAAGCTCGTTGCGTTAGGACGTTTTATAGCCCGCTTCACTGACGAGTTGCGACCCTTCTTCTTAGCGATACGAAAAGCTGGAACGCAGGGATGGACGGACAATTGCCAAAACGCGTTGGAAAAAATTAAACACTGTCTTATGCATCCGCCCATCTTGAGCAGCCCCATGCCAAAGGAGAAGCTATATATGTATTTAGCTGTCTCAGAATGGGCAATCAGCGCCGTTCTATTCCGCTGCCCTTCGCCAAAGGAGCAGAAACCTGTCTACTATGTCAGCAGAGCTTTGGCAGATGTAGAAACCAGGTATTCAAAAATGGAGCTAACAGCCTTAGCTCTTCGAAGTGCTGCTCAAAAGCTCCGCCCCTATTTTCAAGCTCACCCAGTGATTGTACTGACCGACCAGCCCCTTCGTAGCATTCTACACAAGCCAGATTTAACTGGGCGAATGCTACAGTGGGCCATCGAATTGAGCGAATTTGGAATCGAATTCCAACCCAGATTATCCAAAAAAGGCCAAGTAATGGCCGACTTCGTGCTCGAATATTCACGAAGACCCGACCAGCACCACGAATCAGGTGAACAGGAGTGGTGGACTCTACGAGTTGACGGAGCCTCACGCTCATCAGGCTCTGGAGTTGGGCTCTTATTGCAGTCCCCAACTGGGGAACATCTGGAGCAGGCCATCCGGCTGGGATTCTCCGCGTCTAACAATGAAGCAGAATACGAGGCCATCCTGTCCGGATTGGACCTCGCTCTTGCGCTATCCGTCTCCAAACTCCGAATCTACAGCGACTCGCAACTAGTGGTAAGGCATGTCCAGAAAGAATATGAGGCTAAGGACTCACGCATGGCGCGATACTTGGCCAAAGTAAGAAGCACCTTACAGCAATTTACCGAGTGGACAATTGAAAAAATTAAGCGAGCTGACAACGGGCGCGCTGACGCCTTGGCCGGTATAGCTGCTTCCCTCCCCACCAGAGAAGCCATTCTATTGCCTATCCATGTACAAGCCAATCCCTCTGTCGCAGAAAATTCCACTTGCAACTCCATTGAAGCAGACCAAGCGGATGATCAAGAATGGACGCATGATATTGCAGAATATCTCCGGACAGGAACTTTACCCGAAGATCCTAAACAAGCGCACAAAATCCGGGTGCAAGCTGCCCGTTTCACCCTGATTGGGGGGCACCTGTACAAGCGATCCTTCACAGGGCCTTATCTTCGCTGTCTTGGGCATTCAGAGGCCCAGTATGTGTTAGCTGAGTTACATGAAGGAGTATGCGGAAATCATACGGGAGGACGATCCCTAGCACATAGAGCTCATTCACAAGGATACTATTGGCCAACAATGAAGAAAGACGCGGCAGCATATGTCCAAAAATGTGATAAATGTCAAAGATACGCTCCCATTCCACATATACCATCAATCGCATTAAAATCGGTCTCAAGCCCATGGCCTTTCGCGCAGTGGGGCATGGACATAGTGGGACCCCTCCCAGCAGCACCCGCCCAAAAGAAATTCCTTCTTGTCGCCACTGATTACTTCAGTAAATGGGTAGAAGCTGAAGCATATGCAAGCATCAAAGATAAAGATGTTACCAAGTTCGTATGGAAGAACATTGTTTGCCGTTATGGGATTCCCCAAATCATCATAGCTGACAACGGTCCACAATTTGACAGCATTGCATTCAGGAATTTCTGTTCGGAATTGAATATCCGGAATTCATACTCCACGCCACGTTATCCTCAAAGCAATGGCCAGGCGGAAGCCACAAACAAAACTCTAGTCAATGCCTTGAAGAAAAGGCTGGAGCGAGCCAAAGGGAGGTGGGTGGAGGAACTACCCGGCGTCCTGTGGGCCTATCGGACCACACCCGGACGACCAACAGGAAATACTCCTTTTGCCCTCACATATGGAATGGATGCAGTCATTCCCACTGAAATAGGTCTTCCTACTATCCGGACTGATGCAGCAAAGCAAAAAGATGCCGACACAGAACTAGGAAGAAATTTGGACTGGGCAGACGAAGTCAGAGAAAGCGCATCCATCCGGATGGCAGATTATCAACAAAGAGCATCAGCGCATTACAATCGAAAAGTCAGGCCCAGAAACTTCAAAAATGGTACGCTAGTACTTAGAAAAGTTTTTGAAAATACTGCTGAAGTAGGCGCAGGAAAATTCCAAGCCAATTGGGAAGGACCCTACATAGTGTCTAAGGCAAATGAAAATGGAGCCTATCATTTACAAAAGCTAGATGGCACTCCGTTACTCAGACCATGGAATGTGTTTAATTTAAAGCAGTATTATCAGTAGAAAGAGTACACAAGTGCAAATGAGAAAGAAGTAAGTTTTATTGATATGAGTAAATGTAAATTACAAAGAGACATCCGGACCACAAAAATATACAGAAGGAAAAATTACAGCAGAAAAATTGCAAGAAGAGATAAACTATCAGGGAGCAGGTTTCTCATGGAGCTTCTTTTCTTCACTTGGAGGAATTGAAGGGGTATCTCGCTTTATACCGTTCTTCTTCATGCAGCAGCGATACCCAAAGATAAATGTATCATCCACTTGTCTCTGGTAATCCGCTGCAAGTTCCTCCCTTTCCACAGCAAACTCCCGTTCAAGTTCCTCTTTTTGCACATCCAGACGCAGCTGCAAGTCTTCCTTCTGCTTCTTTTCATTCAAAACTTCTGTCCGGAGTCGACTCAATTCATCCCTTAGCCGGGCTGCCTCACCCTCCGCCTCATGAAGGCGGCCCGCAGTTGATTCTTCTTGACCCTTTGCCTCAGCCAACTCCACCCGGAGGGCTTCATTTTCCTCTCGCATGGTGGATAGACTGGCCTCAGCCTCCTCCATTCTCAGACGCAGTTGATTTTCAATCTCTTGGTGCCGAGAGGAGAAGGTCTTCATATAGTCTGCGGTCTGCAGCAGCTGAGTAAAAAGAGCGTGTTGTTGAGACATGCTGCGGAGGCCCCTCACCAGCTAACACACAAACAAGAAAAGCAAAAACATAAATCATACTACAACATACACATCAGTGCAACAAAAAGTCAAAAAGCAAAAACACAAGACAGCGGCGTACCGTTTCTATCATATCAAACATCTTAGCAGAGGGCTTGATGGCTTTCCAATCAGGAGTAATCTGCTTTAACTTAGCTTCCAACTCCGCGTAACTGAAAGGGCTAGCGGGAGCGGCATCATCAGCAGATTCCTCCTCGGATGAGGAAGGAGAGGGTAGCTCGTGTCCCGGAATCGGAGCCCCCATATTTTCGTTCGGGCACATAGGTCCGGATGCATCCTCAGCCGGAATTATTGCCGGAACGGCTGAGGTCTCAGTAGCCATCTCCACCTCGCCTCCATCCGGATGAGCGTCATGAGCAGAAGCGCAGCTAATTTCAATCTCTTGCTGCCGCTCTTGAAGCCGCTCAAAGAGTCCGGACTGTAGATCGCGCGTCAAACGCGGCTTCTTGAGGGGAGGCCCTTTCACCAGGACTATAGCCAGGCGATCCGAGTCGTCGGAAGGCTGACTTTGGCTTTCTGCCCCCGCTTCCTCCAACGGGGCCGTTTCAGCTGCATCCGGATTGAGGTTGCCCGGATGGTTGATAGATGCAGCTTCCTCAGCCACGTTGGCTAGACGCGCAGCCGCGACTAAGGAGGGACCTGAGTGATTCAACCCCGACATGCGCCCGGGGCCGCTTGAGATAGAGTGCGGAGCAGCATTTACTGGCTCCTCTATCATTACTTCCCCCTCATAGGTAGTTTGTGGAGGAGGAAACTCCTTGGGAGGAGTGGGTTCCTTCGCATCCTTCCCATGCTTCTTCACCAGCTTCCCCCTTTTTCCTGAAGTTTTCTTCGGAGGGGAGTCCGGACCCCGCTTCTGTCCGGGAGCCTTCCGGATAGTGCCTTCAGTCTTTTTCTGATCTCTATCCTCCAGGAGCTTTCGCCGCCTTTCAGCGTCAGCTTCTTTAGCTTCCTGATAGAGGGGGAGCTCTTTCACTGTATAATGCTCCCCAGGCACTATCTCATCCTTTGCCAATTTCCTAGGAAGGATGTTGATAACATATTCCTGGGGCTCCCGGACGACCTCTGTCAAATTCCGCGCCGAGAGCAATGTTTTGTAGGCCCTCTCCTTGGGATCTATTTCAAATAATTTGCAGACACAGGCAAAGGATGCCTTTTCCACCCAATCCACAAGGTGGCCCCTCAATTCCAAACCTGCATTGTCAGCAACAAAAGGTGAGAATTCCGCCCGGAAAGATCTGGAAAAATCAGCAAAGCAAAATCTGGATAAAAAAAAAAAAAAAAAAAAAAAAAAAACAAAAAAAAAAAAAAAAAAAAATTGCAAAACAAGATTACCCGGAATTTTTAGGGTATAATTCGGAGAAAAAGGCCTCGACGGATGCTGCGATAGCCCCGCCCATCCACCCCAGACTGCCACCAGCCCCTTCGCCCCTCCCTTTGTCGAATCTGGCAGTTCTGTCACCATTTGAAGGGAGGGCAGGTGAGCGGACACACTGAAGATATCATTCTTTGCTTTCTTCAGGGAATAGACAAAGAACACCTCCAGTAGCGTCAGGTCGAGGCTGTACAGCATGTTGATGATGCTGCATCCCATCAGCACCCGGACAAGGTTGGGGTGAATAAAGATAGGGGGAATTTGAGAGAAGTGGAGGAATTCCTTGAACAACGCCGGCAGAGGGAACCGGAGCCCCGCGTTGAATTGTTCCTTTGTGAAGAGGATAGCGTTTTTTCCACCTTTCTCAGTAGGCATAGCCGCCTCCTCGTTCACCAGGTCTATCAACACGTCATGGGGGATCAGGAATCGCTCCCGGAACTCCTTCGCATTTAATTTGTCTATCGCCTTTTCGCTAGCCTCGCTGACCCGGACAGACGAAACAGTCTTTTTTGGAGCCATTCCTTACCACAAAGCCAAAGCAAAATCTACACGCAAAAACAATGCAAACGGTTCAGACCAAGCAATCAGAAAATACACAAACCCTAACTCAAAGCCGTCAGAAAAACCCCTCAAAAACCCCTCCAAACAACAACAAAGTACCAACATTCAACAACAATTGCAAACGACTCGTCCAAAACAATGCCCAAGCAAGCCAGAAAGCAAGTGTAAAGAACCAGCAAACGCAACCAAAGGAACGGCAGTAGCAAAGAGATACGTACCAAATACAGCACCGAAGAAGAAGAACGGGTACCGCCTCGATACAAAATCACCAGCAGCAAACCAACAAAGTCGCGATACAAAAGCACTGGTACAAAAGAGCTTTCGGAGTTTTTTTCTCTCAGAAAAGCAAAGGGCGTAGAAAAAGCAGTAAGAAGAAAGACTCTCAAGAGAATGCAGTAGGAAAAAATACAAAAAGAGGTACAGTACCCTATTTATAGCAGGACAGCCCCTCGGAAAGCCAAACCAACAGCCATATTATCATTGAAACGACATATTGTCTGGGGATACGCAGGGTCGGCGGCTCGTCATAAAAGCCTTTTTGGCTTCCGCACCCCCACTCGCCACGTGGCCCAGTCAGACGAAGGGACTTCTTCAGTTTTCAAAAGCCAGTTATTTTTAACCCGCCCATTTTTTGGGCAAAATAGGCAAGTTAAAAAGGGGGGCAATGTAGGGACCCCTCCCCTTGGGAAACACGTGGCACGCAGCTCATAGTGACACGTGGCACGTGTTATCAGCCGGACCATCATTACCCGGATTCCCCTAAGGATATGCATGGTGTAGACATCCTATCCGGACCGCCTCAAGGAAAGGCAAACGACGTTTCATCTTCTCCTATCCAAGGAAGAGCAAACGACGCTGGCAGAGCGTACACATCCGGATAGTCTCCACAACACATCCGGATAGTGAGCATGAGCCATCCGGATATAAATCTTCTGGATGGTCAATTAAAGTAAAGCGAGTCTTACACGCAATCACAACAAGCAGCCATGGCCCACATCCCATCACCTGCAGAATGAGAAGACAAGAGGAAGTGACAGCAAGTCACTTCCCACGATCATTCTGCATAATCGCTTCCCACGATCTCTGACGGCCGCATCACCTACCATAGTCTCTGACAGCCATTCATAGGATGATAGTGCTCCTACTAATACCTATTGTCATCATCACAACAGAAAAGATCTCCTCACCATTAATGAGAGGAACAGTACCCCTGAAGCTGGATATATATACCTTCGCACGAAGAAGAAAAGGGGGATCTTCTGGTAACCTCTTGATACCTAAAAAAGGCCAACTGATTTATATATCTCTTTCTCACCATGGCTAACAAAACCATCGGAGGGTGCGTCCGGACACCCTGTCCGGATGCCTTTTGCAGGTGCAACCACTGAATCAAGAACCCCTTGTGTGTTGAGAATCACGTGTCCATCCATATAGCAGCAACGTGGACCATCGGATACGCGAGGCGACAACAGGTTTGTTTTCTAAATGAAGCTTGTATGGGAATTTACCCATTTTATAACATTATATTAAAATTAGATCATATGGCCAAACCTTGAAGGCAAAAATGAATTTAAGTAACTAAGTGGGGTGATTCACATATATTATATCTTAAAACATGTATGATAAATAAATTTAAAGTCATTGATTATGATTTCATATGTATTTGTCTTTTTCTATATTTTATCCATTGCTGCGGTGGCTTTCGTTGATTGAGCCTAGTGGTGGGAGCCCTTTTTCCGTACACACAATAATGGTTCATGTAAAGGAATCCAAGGCTCAGGGTATTTGTCTCCCTTAAATTTTATTTTTTTTTCCAAAATCATCTCCCCATAGACGATTTTAGCCTATAATTCTTTTTAAAAGAAATTTAAAAAATCATTTCAAGACGATTTTTTGGTTATAATTTTTTTTTAAATCATCCTTTGAAAAAAAGATTTAAAAAAATAACCATTTTAAATTTTTTAAAATTAAAATTAATTTTTCTACTAAAAAATATTTTTTAAAACTATGGTACCCTCGTAAAAAATCCAACCAAAGGCGTCCAAGAATATTGAATTGGTTGTGGAACCCATATCATTCAAATAAGTATTGTAGTCATTCACAATTCACAGTTCACATCATGTTTCATATGTCTGCATCTTTTTCTACTTTGTTAATTGCTACAGCTGTTTTCACTGATTCACGTCAATAATGGAAGCCTTTTTCTGTACATTCATACATGGGTGGGGATCCGTGTGAAGGCCTTGGGCTGCAGATATTTGTCTTGGTTTGAAAATGCAAGCATGACATGACAGGCTCTTCTTACTCCCTCCACATTTCACACTCGATCTCATTCAATTTCCATTTTGCTTTAATTTACATTTCATTTTTAAGCCAAAAATATAGCCATTAGCCTGATTCTCTTTAAAAGCGTTAATAGTAAAAAAAAAAATTTACAAATCGTTTATAATTTTGTAATACTTAAAAATATTTATTATTTAAATGTTACAATTAAAAACGTTTTTTTAAAATCCACTATGTCCTCAAATATTTACATCACGGTGTAGATATAGTCATAAATGTTACAATTAAAAATTGCAACCATCTCATTCTTAATTTATGATTTGTGGAGTGAAATCTTGAAGGAAAATTAAATTAATAACACCCTAAGTTAAAAAGTCGTCTGCTCCTTTCCATACCTAATTGCAATGCCACTCTCTTCTTTGTTTGGTGTCATTAATGTTGCTGTTGCTTAATCCTTTTGTCTTGCCTCTTCTCTTCGACTCACTACCTCTTTCCCATTTTATCATCCATTCCTAATTTTTCCATACCTAAAAATTATATTTTAAATTTTTATAGATATTAAACATGATAGTGTAAAACAAAGATTTGGTTAATCTTAGTTTTGATGATAACAAAATAAAGTTTAAAACTAATGATTATATTTCAAGTGTGATTAGGTAAGACAATTTCCAAAGTGATAATCAAAAAGAGAAATCATAAACAAGAAGAATACCTAAAAAGAAGTATTTTTTTAAGATCCAAGTTTCGTAAGATCTCTTTGTAAGGTTATTGGTGCACTAGGATTTTTATGTATTATATTCTTTACTTTTGCACCAAAATCATCAAAGAGTTATTTTTTTTAAATATTTTAAAATTGAATGATTTCATTTTTTTTAACTAAAATCTTGTGTCAAATGTTTTTCAAACTTGTTTAAAAGGTTTTAAATTGAAAAAGTTGGTTGTTGAGCCAAAAACGTTCAACCGGTTGAACCAGATGAGCAACCGGTCGACCCCTAACTCAACCGGTCTAGGAGGAGGTCGACCCCCAGTTCAACCAGTCAATGATGTGAACAGTAACCGATCGACCCTTAGCTCAATCGATCGAGAGGTGCAAAAAACATTCTCTCTCTTCCAGAATGGTTGTTCAATCGGATGAAAAACCGGTTGACCCCTACCTCAACCGGTCGAGGTCCGATCGAGATCCAATGGTCACCTACCAAGCATTAAATGCTAACAGCTAGTCAACCGATTGACTCTCACCTCAACCGATTGAACCCCTAACGGCTAGTTTGACTTTTTTTCCTTTATAAAAAAGACTCCAAATCTTCATTGTTTATAAGTTTAACCTTCCAAAACTTTTCTTGAATATATTTGAGTCTTAGGAGAGTGTTTTTGAGTGCACCATTGTTCTAAAACCTACTGTAGACCCCGCATTTCGGCTCATGCGCTTCCCACTCGATGGCGAGCTTGATTTTTATTTTGAGAAATTGATTTGGAGTCGCCACTTATTTTTGTTTTATTTTTAAAGGGGTAAACAAAATAAGAAAGAAAACTTTAGGTGTGACTCCTTGTTTTGGAAAAGGTTGGTCTACGAAAAACCGGATCGGGTTTGGGGGTCAGGTTACTTATCGGGAAGGTACTGTAAAGACCGTAGCACCCCTTTAAGTCCCTAAAGATGGGTCTTTACTAATAAAATGAAGCAATCATGACAATTAATTAATCGAGCATGGATACTGAATGAATATCACTCAAAACAAAATAATTGAATGAACAGGAAAGGCAAATAATGTACCTGAGTGATGAACTAGTTTACTTCAATGAAAACAAATGTTAGCAATTAAACACAAAATAATCGTGTGTGTATTATAGAATAGTGTAAATCAATCACATATAGCAATCAAATCAATCAATCCACCAATCGATCATAAAATCACGCGCGTGAAGCCCAATCTATCTTGCATTAAAGATGAGTGACAGTTTAGGAGACTTGGTCGTCAGTATTATCGGAGTTTGCCTTTTGATTGTGGGCGGAAATGGATCCGGCGAATCACGAGTGTCTGAGGAGCCAAGCTGTCCGGGGAATCTGAATTGTCGGCTGCGGATGCTCTCCGGGTAAGCGTTATCAGAGGATCCAGACATGTCTGACCGGGGAAGTTGAATCGCCCTTCTCTCCCATCCGGCTTCAGGCGCCGGATGTGAAATATCCGGAGAAGGTGGAACGTCGGTCGGACAGAACTCCGGATGTGAGATATCCGGAGAAGATTGAACGTCGACCGGACAGAATTTCGGATGTGAGATATCCGGAAAAGGTTGAACGTCGGCCGGACAGAATTCCGGATGTGAGATATCCGGAGAAGGTGGAACGTCGGCCGGACAGAATTCCGGATGTGAAATATCCGGAGAAGGTGGAACGTCGGCAAACAGAATTTCGGATGTGAGATATCCGAAAAAGGTGGAATGTCGGCCGGACAGAATTCCGGATGTGAGATATCCGGAGAAGGTTGAACGTCGGCCGGACAGAATTCTTCCCCGGGTGGAATGAGCTAATGTCGCGCGTCGCAAGGGGACCGTTTGCATGTGCAAGGGAGAGAGAGCCACGTGACATTTTTTAGGGAGGATCCCACAAGTAGGTGAAGGTTTAGAGAGAGAAACGGGTTTGGTGGTATGGTTAAATGGGTGTACACATGGGTATGGTAGAACATGGTTATGAGTAGCATGAAGGATGGGTATGGGTTGTATGGATATGGAGGCTTGGGTGAGTGGTTTTAATGGGTATGTGAAGGAGTGAAGGATAGCATGCACTCGTGAGACTCCATGTAAGTGAGGGAGTGGGATGGAGAATGAATGAGAGGAAAATGGGTGTGGTGGAGGATGCTTGATTCCTGCAAGCTTGAGTGAGGAAATGGGTATGGCTGACGCGAACAGTGAAGAAGGCGTAGGCATGTGGTAACCGTGTTATTCATCATGAGAACATGAAGCCTTTGCTTGGACAAGTTAAACTTTTCTCCATGCACATGGGCCATTTACAAGGGAAAAAAAAAACGAGAGCAGCAAAGAGGACCAAAACAGAGCATATATGGGCAGATAATCACATTCAACCCAAAACCATCTTGTGGCTCTTGATGTCCACAGCAAACCAACAAATAAAACCCAAAAACTATCAAGAAACAGGATAGATCTCTTGAGAATGTACAAAATAGTGCGGAAATCATACCTGGATCGAACTAACAAGCTCTTTCCCTGCTCTCCGCGACTTCGCCTAGGCCTCCTCTCAATTCTTCTACGCCTTTTTCTCTTCCCCCTTCACCCAGACAACCCTCACTCCTCCTCGATACTCCGTTGGTCACCATCCCAACTAACACCATGGCCACGGTCAGCTGCTCCACCACGTGTTTCATGCAGCTGATCTTCCAAGGAGCAGGCCCCCCACTCCAAACACCCTTCTCCGAGTGCTCCAAAAGTGGTGGGAAGGCTCATAATCGATGGGATAAATATATATATATATATAAATCCTTCCTCCAATAAGAAGATCTAAGTAATCATTAGCCTTTTGTCTTCCATCAAGAATATTTTACAAGCTTTGCAGTTTCTGCACCAAAAGCATCAAGCATGTGTCTACACAGTATAAAGCAGCCTGCCAGAAGTCTTCTCAGCCGAAAGAGGGTTTTTTGGGGGATTTCAGTATAAAAGTGAATCTTACTATTCACTATTCACTATTCAAGCACGGGTCTACTGTTCATTGTTACTATTCAAGATTTCTTTTTGCCTATTTAAAGAGGCTCAGTCCTCATTTGTAAAGACGATATATATATATATATATATATATATAAACCAAGCCAAAAGAGGGGTCTACAAATATGCCCCTCTTCGATAGAGTTCACGAGTGTAAGGAATATGAACACTGAAGTGAAAAGCAAGTGTGAATAGTGAGTGTAATGAAGTGAACTCTACCGAAGAACCAAGGAGACCCCCACAAAGACACCAGTGAGACATGAACTCACTCAGACTAACAGACGAACATAGGGACTCTAATCCTAAAAGAAAAGGATGTCTCAAAATGTCTCAAAAGCCACACTGAGGACCCAAGCTCCCTCCAAGAATGTCTCCAGAAGTGACTCGAAATACCATATCAAGGATGAGTAACGGTCGAACCACTCTGAAGTACGGGGAAGAATGTGCTAGAAGGAGACTACCCTAAGTGAACTATATGAAAATGACAAGTGTAGGGTGCCCAAGCGACATGACCGAAACATGCGTCGTGAACTCAAAGGGCTGTGTCATGAGCAGCGGAAAGGGAAATCTAGAAGAGCGATGTAACCAGGTGAGGAAACTGAGGATAAACATGAACCCCTGAAGGCAAAAACATGCAATTCCAATGAATATGAATACCGAGGATTGTGACTCTACATGATACAGATGAGAAGGCATGACTTTGAACGCCAAAAACATGAAGAATATGGTGACTCAAGATGCTTAAATGGATATGTGCAATGGCTCTGAATGCCAAAACTAAAAAAGAATGTGACTTTAAAATGCATCAATGGGCATGAAAAACAGCTCTGAACGCCGAAACTAAGGAAGAAGGTGACTTTAAAATGCATGAATGGGCATGAAGAATGGCTTTGAACGCCAAACTACGAAAGATAGTGAATCAAAATGCATGAATGTGTACGAAAAACGACTCTAAATGCCAAAACTAAAGAAAAATGGTGATGGTTATGGATGTGGATATGAGACTACGACTCCGAACATCGAACTGAGAATGACTAACGGCTCTGAACGCCAAAGTGCAAATGTGGCTCTGAATGCCAAACTGGAAAGAGGTGATGGCTCTGAATGCCGGAAATGAGAAAAGATGGTGGCTCTGAGCGTCAAACAGAAAGTGAATAATGACTCTGAACGTCAGAACGAACAAATGGCTCTGAACGCCAAACTAAAGAAAGATGGGGGCATCGAATGCTTGGGTGAGTATAAAAAATGGCTTTGAACTCCGAGACTGAAAGCGTTGGTGGCTCTAAACGCTAAAGCTGAGAGACGATGATGGCTCTGAACACTAAATGGAAAATGTCGATGGCTCTAAACGCCGAAACTGAGAAAAAATAGTGGCTCTGAACGTCAAAACTGAAGATGTTGATGGCTCTGAACACCGAGACTGAGAAGAAACAATGGCTCTGAACACCAAGTGGAAAGCGAACGATGACTCTGAATGCCAAAATGAAACAATGCAATGGCTCTAAACGCCAAAACAAAAAACGAATAATGGCTCTGAACGCCAAACTGAAAGTACGGCTTTGAACACCAGAATGAAACAATGGCTCTGAACGCCAAACAGAAAATGAATAATGGCTCTGAACGCCAAATGAAAAATGCACGGTGGCTCTGAATGACAAACGAAATTACGGCTCTGAACGCCAAATGGAAGGCGAACAATGGCTCTAAACGCCAAATGGAAAACGAACAATGGCTCTAAACACCAAAAGTAAAAACAGATGGTGATACGGCTCTGAACGCCAAACGAAAAATGCACAATGGCTCTGAACGCCAAAACGAAAACGAATAATGGCTCTGAACGCCAAACTAAGAAGAGATAGTGGCTCTGAACGACTTATAAAAAAAATGTGATGGCTCTGAGCTCCAAACTGAAAACGAATAATGGCTCTGAACACCAAAGTAAAACTACGACTCTGAATGCTAAAGTGAAACTGTGACTCTGAACGCCAAATGGAAAATGAACGATGGCTCTGAACGTCAAACTGAGAAGAGATAGTGGCTATGAACGCCAAACTAAGAAGAGATAGTGGCTCTCAAAGCCAAAGCTGAGAAGAGATAATGGCTCTGAACGCCAAAGCTGAGAAGAGATAGTGGCTATGAACGTCCCAATGAAAAACGCGGCTTTGTACGCCAAATGGAAGAAGTGGCTTTGAACGCCAAACCGAAAAAGTGGCTTTAAACGCTAAATGAAAAACGTGATAGCATTGGATGTCAAAATGAAAACACGGCTCTAAACGATAAACTGAAAAAAATGGCTCTGAACGACAAGCGGAAAACGAACAATGGCTCTGAACGCCAAAACGAAACAACGGCTCTGAATGCCAAATGAAAAAATATGATAGCACTGGACGCCGGAATGAGACTACGGCTCTGAACGCTAAACTGGAAAAGAACGGCTCTGAACGCCAAAATGAAAACGAATAATGGCTTTGAACGCCAAACAAAAACGAATAATGGCTCTGAACACCAAACTAAAAAAAGTGGCCCTGAACGCCAAACTAAAAAAAGTGGCCCTGAACGCCAAACTAAAAAAAGTGGCCCTGAACGCCAAACGGAAAGCGATAGCACTGGATGTCGAAATGAAAATGCGGCTCTGAACGCCAAATGGAAAAAGCAGCCCTGAACACCAAACTGAAAAAGTGGCTCTAAACGCCAAACGGAAAGCGATAGCGCTGGATGTCGAAATGAAAACGTGGCTCTGAACGCCAAATCGAAAAAGTGGCTCTGAACGCAAAACTGAAAAAGAGGCTCTGAACGCCAAATTGAAAACGAACAATGGCTCTGAACGCCAAAGTGAAACTGCGGCTCTGAACGCCAAATGGAAAATGAACGATGGCTCTGAACGTCAAACTGAGAAGATATAGTGGCTATGAACGCCAAACTAATAAGAGATAGTGGCTCTGAACGCCAAAGTTGAGAAGAGATAGTGGCTCTGAACGCCAAAGCTGAGAAGAGATAGTGGCTATGAATGTCCCAATGAAAAACGCGGCTCTGTACGCCAAATGGAAGAAGTGGCTCTGAACGCCAAACCGAAAAAGTGGCTCTAAACGCTAAATGAAAAACGTGATAGCACTGGATGTCAAAATGAAAACACGGCTCTGAATGCTAAACTGAAAAAAACGGCTCTGAACGACAAGCGGAAAGCGAACAATGGCTCTGAACGCCAAAATGAAACAACGGCTCTGAACGCCAAATGAAAAAATATGATAGCACTGGACGCTGGAATGAGACTACGGCTCTGAACGCCAAACTAGAAAAGAACGGCTTTGAACACCAAAATGAAAACGAATAATGGCTTTGAACGCCAAGCAAAAACGAATAATGGCTCTGAACGCCAAACTAAAAAAAGTGGCCTTGAACGCCAAACGGAAAGCGATAGCACTAGATGTCGAAATGAAAATGCGGCTCTGAACGCCAAATGGAAAAAACAGCCCTGAACACCAAACTGAAAAAGTGGCTCTGAACACCAAACGGAAAGCGATAGCGCTGGATGTCGAAATGAAAACGCGGCTCTGAATGCCAAATGGAAAAAGTGGCTCTGAACGCAAAACTGAAAAAGAGGCTTTGAACGCCAAACTGAAAACGAACAATGGCTCTGAACGCCAAAGTGAAACTGCGGCTCTTAACGCCAAATGGAAAATGAACGATGGCTTTGAACATCAAACTGAGAAGAGATAGTGGCTATGAACGCCAAACTAAGAAGAGATAGTGGCTCTGAATGCCAAAGCTGAGAAGAGATAGTGGCTCTGAACGCCAAAGCTGAGAAGAGATAGTGGCTATGAACGTCCCAATGAAAAACGCGGCTCTGTACGCCAAATGGAAGAAGTGGCTCTGAACGCCAAACCGAAAAAGTGGCTCTAAACGCTAAATGAAAAACGTGATAACACTGGATGTCAAAATGAAAACACGGCTCTGAACGCCAAACTGAAAAAAACGGCTCTGAACGACAAGCGGAAAGCGAACAATGGCTCTGAACGCCAAAACGAAACAATGGCTTTGAACGCCAAATGAAAAAAATATGATAGCACTGGACGCCGGAATGAGACTACGGCTCTGAACACCAAACTGGAAAAGAACGGCTTTGAACGCCAAAATGAAAACGAATAATGGCTTTAAACGCCAAGCAAAAACGAATAATGGCTCTGAACGCCAAACTAAAAAAAGTGGCCCTGAACGCCAAACGGAAAACGATAGCACTGGATGTCGAAATGAAAATGCGGCTCTAAACGCCAAATGGAAAAAGCAGCCCTGAACGCCAAACTGAAAAAATGGCTCTGAACGCCAAACTGAAAACGAACAATGGCTCTGAACGCCAAACTGAAACTGCGGCTCTGAACGCCAAAGTGAAATTGCGACTCTGAACGCCAAATGGAAAATGAACAATGGCTCTGAACGTCAAACTAAGAAGAGATAGTGGCTATGAACGCCAAACTAAGAAAAGATAGTGGCTTTGAACACCAAAGCTGAGAAGAGATAGTGGCTCTGAACGGCAAAGCTGAGAAGAGATAGTGGTTATGAATGTCCCAATGAAAAACGCGGCTCTGTACGCCAAATGGAAGAAGTGGCTCTGAACGCCAAACCGAAAAAGTGGCTCTAAACGCTAAATGAAAAACGCGACAGCACTGGATGTCAAAATGAAAACACGGCTCTGAACACCAAACTGAAAAAAACAGCTTTGAATGTCGAACAAAGCGAAAAATGGCTCTGAACACTGAAATCGGGGACGCAAATCGGAACATCAAACTAAGAAGTGATGATGATGGCTCTGAACGCCGATACTGAGAAGTGACAACGATGACTCTGAACGCCGAACGAAGATGTGATGATGGCTCTGAACGCTAAAATCGGGAATGTGACTCTGAACGTCGAACGAAGCGAAACATGGCTCTGAATGTTGAACGAAGCGAAAAATGGCTCTGAAGGTCGAAATCGGGGACGCAAATCGGAACGTCAAACTAAGAAGTGATGATGATGGCTCTAAACGCCAATACTGAGAAGTGATAACGATGACTCTGAACGCCGAACGAAGATGTGATGATGGCTCTGAACGCTAAAACCGGGAATGTGACTCTGAACGTCGAACGAAGCGAAACATGGCTCTGAATGTCGAACGAAGCGAAAAATGGCTCTGAACGCCGAAATCGGGGACGCAAATCGGAACGTCAAACTAAGAAGTGATGATGATGACTCTGAATGTCGATACTGAAAATGCGACAATGATGGCTCTGAACGCCAAAACTGAAAATACTACTCTGAGCACCAATCTGGGTAGTGATGACGATGGCTCTGAACGCCGAACGAAGATGTGATGATGGCTTTGAACACTAAAATCGGGGACGCAAATCGGAACGTCAAACTAAGAAGTGATAATGATGGCTCTGAACGCCGATACTGAGAAGTGATAATGATGATTCTGAACACCGAACGAAGATGTGATGATGGCTCTGAACGCTAAAATCGAGAATGCGACAGTGATGGCTCTAAACGCCAAAACTGAAGATGTGACTCTGAACGTCAAACTAGGAAGTGATGATGATGGCTCTGAACGCCGAAACTAAAAAGTGATGATGGCTCTGAACGCCGAACTACAAGGAAATGATGAGAGAGAAATATGCCCCAGTGTGGCATGGCGCTGCAAATCTCAATCCGCTGGAAGGGTCTGAAAGAGACTCTATGAGCCCCGAAAAACGCTCTGCTAGCTAGTCAGAATGATCAGGTCGACGGTGAACATAGTCTCAGGACCTGCCCGAAAAAAAATCACGAGGTCTGCCAGAGTGTCGTAATAAGCCAAACTCCTCTAACTCATAATGCTCTGCCTGAAGGACCCATCGTCGTCTCGAACGGATAATCAGATAGTCTCAGGGAGTAGTCTGGTAAGAGACACACCATGATCTTAACATAACCATTTACTGAAAATTCCTGGCTAATGAGACGATCCAAACCCGAACATCGTGCTCCACTGAAAGCCTATCTCGCAGGAATAGCAATCAGTAAGGCAAATACAGTATATCCTGGCTGAGGGATGGAAACTGTGAAGGATCTGTGAGAGAACGATCGCCTCCCCAACTAAATGAGGGAAATATGCCCCAGTATGGCATCGTATGTACCCGATCTGTCCTGATAACTCAAGAGTACCTCCACGGGGACGTACAAAGGATCTAACATGTACTCCGCTGAAAGGGTGAAACAGGAATCCACGCACCTGAGATAAACTCCATCCAAGAATCACGACTATATCAGAAAACATGAATCGGGCTGAAAGACTCGAGAGAGGCTCCACAAAGTATCAGGACACGATGAAATCGAATCATCAACCCAATGTGTATCTCAAAATTGGGGGCGATCATGCCAATCAGTGGGGGATCTACAAATCTCGGCCGAAATGGGGAATATGCCTCAATGTGGCATCAAAACGCGACATATCGGAAAATCAAATGAGCTCGAATCATCCATATCTGCAACTGAATCAGGCCCACGAATCAAAGGGGCGCCTCCCGGAAGGAAAGCAGGATGACATCGAAGCGTCAAGAAGTGTAGGCCTAACTGGGTAACTCCCGAGAGGCTCCACCGAGGAAATCATCGTAAAGATAGCAGATAGATCATCGTCTCGATGTACGTCTCATAAATGGGAATAAACGCACAACTCCGCCAAGATCTGTAAATCTCATCCAAAACGGTAATATGCCTCAGTATGGCATCGAACGTATGACAGGTCAGAAATCGGGCGACATGAAATCATCTATCATCGAACATGCGACATAAGTGAAGAACCATAAATCACATTTGAAACGGAAAATATGCCCTAATATGGGCATCGGATGCACGACAGGTCAGAAATCGGGTGACATGAAATCATTTATCATCGAATACGCGACATAAGCGAAGAACCATAAATCACATCTGAAACGGAAAATATGCCCCAGTATGGGCATCGGGTGCACGGCAGGTCCGAAGAACAAATGTCATGAAATCATCTGTCGTCGCACATGTAACCTCCGTGAAGATCCGTAAATCTCATCCGAAACAGAAAATATGCCCCAGTATGGGCATCGGGTGCGCGACAGGTCCGAAGAACAAATGTCATGAAATCATCTGTCGTCGCACATGTAACCTCCGTGAAGATCCGTAAATCTCATCCGAAACAGAAAATATGCCCCAGTATGGGCATCGGGTGCGCGACAGGTCCGAATAACAAATGTCATGAAATCATCTATCGCCGCACATGTAACACTGGTTGTCCAAATCCATAACTGAATCGTGCACATATATCCAAGATGTACCTCCCAGATGGAGAGGCATGATGGCATCTAAGTGTCGAGAAGTGCGGACCTAGCTGGATGGATCTCGGGGGCTCTGTAAGGTAACGATCATGTCCATGTCTCAGTGAGCATCCGGTAAGTGATAATGATCATGCAAGTCTGCGAGGATCCATAAACCTCCAAATGAAGTGGGATATGCCCCCAGTGTGGCACCAGAGGTACGATAGGTCAAAAATCAGGTGACACCAAGTCAATCATAGCCAAACTCACGATCCCAGTAATCCGAACACAACTGAATCGGTCCTACACATCAAAGAGGCGACTCCCAGAAGAAGAAGCATGACGATATCTAAATGTCAACCAGATCTCAAACACCTGTCCAAGTAGAGGCTGTCAAAGACGACATTTGATCCCATGGCCTCAGGGTGGTCTTAAGACACGGGACGTAACGTAGGCTAGGGTGATAGGGTAATAGAAATGAATAGAAACTAGGCTCAAATACCCAATGATCAGAAAACCATGCCCTCATATATGAAATGCAACATGTATAGTAAGTCCCGTGAGCCATGGACTTGAGGATGCCTAACGTGGATATGATGTCGATAAGGAGACAAATGAAGCAAAATGAACTAATAGTGATATGTGTAATGATGATGCGAAGTGAGTATCAAACCCGAGATGGGTTGCTGTAAGGAGAGAAATAAGATGTGAAGGGAATGAGATGAATCACAAGCAACGATAAAAACGACAGCGGAACAATGAATATGTGAAGAAATGTGGTGATCGACTCAGATCAAACATGAAGTGAAGCCACATCAATAATGAATATAATGATGGAAAGGACAATGACTCGGAGTCCTTAGGAGAAGGTCACTCATCTCTCTCACAAATAGATATGACAAGGCAATACAAATAACATGGGATCTCAAAGAGCTCACATACGAACTCCCAATAACGAACATACTCGATAAAAATGACCCCCAAACATCAATATACATACCCAACAATGGAGAATACTATGCACATACACACATGTGCTTATTTTTCTTTCCTTTTCATCATTTTTTTTTTTTACATATATCCAAATACACATACCCTGAACATAAACAAATGAACCCCAAAGATGATATCAATAATGAATAGACACACTCCCAAGTGCTAAGGTAACAAAAACTCTCTCTGACAAGATAACCTTCTCAAACTAAGGATCTCTAAATCAGTGTCCGTATGATAAATAGTGGAAATGATGTGACTATCCCCCATGTAATGAACTGAGGAGGATTACCACTCGGGGTGGAGAGAATATGAAGCAAAACAAGTAGATAGAATAAATAATGAGAGATGAAAAACACAACTAATGGGATATGAAGGAATGTAGTAGTGCGATGGTAGAAAAAAATAATGAGAGAAAGATGCACTTGTAGGTCCAAGGCTCATGAGGCTTCCAAACAATGCATGCATACACTAAAGGGCCCCAATCCCGGTGTAAAAATGTGAGCAAGGCGATAAGATAGAAAGCTATAATGCGCATGCGAGGCTCAATGGGCTAGCAGTGGACTATGTATCAAAAAGGGAATAACAAGGTATATGGCTAACCGAAATGATGGCCACCCATCCTGCGACCATGGTCTCAAACATAGTACTTTTCCAACTGGTCTACAATAGTTGGCTTCGAGAATCGGTTTCCATCTAGATCCATCAACCATGCAGCGTCCTCTAGGGTCAGCTCCCTGGTGAAGTAAGGTCCGCTCTAATTGGGTCTGAACTTCCCTCTAGGACCTCTGATCAATCCCCTAATGACCCTCAAGATCATCCCAAGTTGCTGAACTATCAGATACCCTCAACTGTCTGATATGCTGCTCAATAAGATCCATGCATGTGTGAGTATCCTCAAGGACTATGGTATGTACTACTGCAGGTGAGGCAACCTCAGAATGACCATGTAATAGATAAGGTGGCACTGTCGAACCAAGTGGCGGTGGCAATGAATCATAAGGCGTCTCATCCTGAACTACAAACTGTCTACTCTGCTGACTGTCTATCTCCTGTTTGAGACTGGCCGAGGCCTCCTGAATAGAAGCCATGGCGGTTGTGAACTGATCAACTGCGACAACCCGCTGATCCATGTCTAATTTCTCGAAAAAAAAAACTAAGCTCCCCTCTACTTTGACCCAAGATGGTAAATCCATACTAAGAATGAAAAACCAATCCTGAAGAGCATGAAGCACGAGATAGAAAAATGCTAGTCTGAATTGGAATGAGCAAGGCATCAAAGTGTAAAAGGACTGTCCGACTGTAACTCAAACCCGTACTGATCTCGGTGCACCCTCAATTGGAGACTAAAAGATGGAATAATGAATCCAAACTATGACCAAAGAGGCTCTGAAGGCCCTCAGATGCACCCACGTGTAGGGAGGGAATCATAGTCGAATGATCTAAAGCTCAACCTACAGGGTCAAGGTGACTCTAAAAGGATAAAGATAGACTTTAAAAGATCCCTAGCAGAAACGATCATACCCTTCGGCGATACGCAACCCTCTGCATGCCTCTAAAGAGACGGGGCGCTTCCATGCAAGGTGGTCATCACCTCCACACATGCACTACCTCAACATCCCAGGGAGTTTCCTATGGTGAAACCTCTCAAAACTCTCAACACTCAGTAGTTGACTAAAGTGCATGGTGAGCGGTGTGGGTGCATCCGAAAATCCTATGAAGCTAAAGTAGAAAACGAGACACACTGATCACACAAATATCCATGAAACCTAGCTCTGGGCTATACAGGTCTTCAAATATCGAACACCAATCAACATCAATGTGTCGGCCTCCTCCAGAATGCTCCCAAACATCGATATAGCCCATCATTAAACCCTACTCCTAATCACTAGCTCGGTCGAAGAGCAAACAAAGTGACAAGTCTCATATCAAATACGAGATCAAGGAAAACAATGTTGAACCGAGACTAGGGACTTGGAAATAAGGGGATAAGTGTGTGTCCCACATAGACACACAACTCATGCAGTCACATCAGGATGAGAAGAGTCATGCAACAGACAGTCATGCAAAACAAGTATATATCATCCAAATCTACACACAAGCTAATCGATAGGAATATCTGACAATGATAGCATGCTCCATAATAATCAAGATAATATATAGCCGAGAGAATCAATCATGTCCAATCAAATGATATACAATGGTGAGTCTATACATGCGAGGTAATCAGAACAAACATGGCAAAATCAGGGCCACTACGCTAAGCAAGGTAAGATGAGCTATCAACATAATCAACATATCAATGTCCAAACATATATAGCTATGAAGCACGGGAAAAAAAAAATCGCCACAATCGGAATGCTCACTCAAGATAAACAAGCATCATAATCAGCATGTCCATGCCCTAAATGAATACAATATCTAAGCATGCATCCAATGACGTCTAGAACTCTCAATACGCAATCAAGAGACAAGTATCCACTGACCGACCAATCAAACGCCACATTTGCCTCAATTTATGTTCAAGCTTGACCCTCTAGTCGTCCCCAGCGGAGTCGCCATTTTGTGGACCCCGCATTTCGGCTCATGCGCTTCCTACTCGATGGCGAGCTCGATTTTTATTTTGAGAAATTGATTTATTGATTGAGAAAATGACTTGGAGTCGCCACTTATTTTTGTTTTATTTTTAAAGGGGTAAACAAAATAAGAAAAAAAACCCTAGGTGTGACTCCTTGTTTTGGAAAAGGTTGGTCTACGAAAAACCGGATCAGGTTCGGGGGTCAGGTTACTTATCGGGAAGGTACGGTAAAGACCGTCGCACCCCTTTAAGTCCCTAAAGACAGGTCTCTACTAATAAAATGAAGCAATCATGACAATTAATTAATCGAGCATGGATACTGAATGAATATCACTCAAAACAAAATAATTGAATGAACAAGAGAGGCAAATAATATACCTGAGTGATGAACTGGTTTACTTCAATGAAAACAAATGTTAGCAATTAAACACAAAATAATCGTGTGTGTATCATAGAATACTGTAAATCAATCACATATAGCAATCAAATCAATCAATCCACCAATCGATCATAAAATCACGCACGTGGGGCCCCTACCAAAGCCCAATCTATCTTGCATTAAAGATGAGTGACAGTTCAGGAGACTTGGTCGTCAGTATTATCGGAGTTTGCCCTTTGACTGTGGGCGGAAATGGATCCGGCGAATCGCGAGTGTCTGAGGAGCCAAGCTGTCCGGGGAATCTGAATTGTCGGCTACGGATGCTCTCCGGGTAAGCGCTATCAGAGGATCTGGACATGTCTGACCGGGGAAGTTGAATCGCCCTTCTCTCCCATCCGGCGTCAGGCGTCGGATGTGAAATATCCGGAGAAGGTGGAACGTCGGCTGGACAGAACTCCGGATGTGAGATATCCGAAGAAGGTGGAATGTCGACCGGACAGAATTCTGGATGTGAGATATCCGGAGAAGGTGGAACGTCGGCCGGCAGAATTTCGGATGTGAGATATCCGGAGAAGGTGGAACGTCGGTCAGACAAAATTCCGAATGTGAGATATCTGGAAAAGGTGGAATGTCAGCGGACAAAATTTCGGATGTGAGATATTTGGAGAAGGTGGAACGTCGACGGACAAAATTTCGAATGTGAGATATCCGGAGAAGGTGGAACGTCAGCCGGACAGAATTCCGGATGTGAGATATCTGGAGAAGGTGGAACGTCGACGGACAGAATTTCGGATGTGGGATATTTGGAGAAGGTGGAACGTCGGTGAACAAAATTCCGGATATGAGATATCCGGAGAAGGTGGAACGTCGGCCGGACAGAATTCTTCCCCGGGTGGAATGAGCTAATGTCACGCGTCGCAAGGGGACCGTCTGCGTGTGCAAGGGAGAGAGAGCCACGTGGCATTTTTTAGGGAGAATCCCACAAGTAGGTGAAGGTTTAGAGAGAGAAACGGGTTTGGTGGTATGGTTAAATGGGTGTACACATGGGTATGGTAGAACATGATTATGAGTAGCATGAAGGATGGGTATGGGTTGTATGGATATGGAGGCTTGGGTGAGTGGTTTTAATGGGTATGTGAAGGAGTGAAGGATAGCATGCACCCGTGAGACTCCATGTAAGTGAGGGAGTAGGATGGAGAATGAATGAGAGGAAAATGGGTGTGGTGGAGGATACTTGATTCCTACAAGCTTGAGTGAGGAAATAGGTATGGTTGACGCGAACAGTGAAGAAGGCGTAGGCATGTGGTAACCGTGTTATTCATCATGAGAACATGAAGCCTTTGCTTGGACAAGTTAAACTTTTCTCCATGCACATGGGCCATTTAGAAGGGAAAAAAAAACGAGAGCAGCAAAAAGGACCAAAACAGAGCATATATGGGCAGATAATCACATTCAACCCAAAACCATCTTGTGGCTCTTGATGTCCACAGAAAACCAACAAATAAAACCCAAAAACTATCAAGAAACAGGATAGATCTCTTGAGAATGTACAAAATAGTGCGGAAATCATACCTAGATCGAACTAACAAGCTCTTTCCCTGCTCTCCGCGACTCCACCTGGGCCTCCTCTCAATTCTTCTGCGATTTTTTCTCTTCCCCCTTCACCCAGACAACCCCCACTCTTCCTCGATACTCCGCTGGTCACCATCCCAACTAACACCATGGCCACGGTCAGCTGCTCCGCCATGTGTTTCATGCAGCTGATCTTCCAAGGAGCAGGCCCCCCACTCCAAACGCCCTTCTCCGAGTGCTCCAAAAGTGGCGGGAAGGCTCAGAATCGATGGGATACATATATATATAAACCAAGCCAAAAGAGGGGTCTACACCTACATATCATTAGTGCACCATTCAATCCTTTTTTTTGTATCATTTGAACTTTAGGATTTTGTGAGATCATTTCTTTGTAAATCTTTGAGATGAAGAATCTAAGTGTGATGTATCACTTAGAGATTCTCAAGTGTGGGGTATCACTTGAGGGGTTATTCAAGAGTGAGGTATCTCTTGAGGTTTGTAAAGGGTGCTTGGAGCCAAAAGTCCAAGAGGGTGGATTGGAACCATAATCCAATTGTATTGCTTGAAGGCTTAGTTTGAAAGTCTTGAACTAGTGGAACCTCAAGCTTGGGATTAAAGCTAGAGGAGAGTAGATGTAGGCCGGGTTGTCGAACCACTATAAAATCTTGTATTTGCATTGTCTCTTCCCTACTCTTTTAATTTATATGCAATTGTCTTTATATTGTTTTATTTTATACTTGTATATAATTGTTTCTTACATTCACATAGTTTGAATTTGCAAAAAGTAAGGATGAAAATATCGGTAATCATGGATATATCGGTACTTTTATTTTATGGATATATCGAATATATCGAAGATATATCGACTGATATTTTGGAAAAAAATATCAATAAACCTAAAATTGATCAAAATTTATAAAAATATAATAAAATTTTTATAAAAATGTAATTAGAAGTATAATGATATTTTTAAGTTGTTTTATTAAATAATTTGATGTATGTATAATATGATTTATCATATTTGATAATAATATCGTATGCATCGATAAAAATATGAATTTTATAAATGTACATTTATTATTAAATTACATCTAATATTATGATATTTGATTATAATATGTCTATTCTTAAAATATATATATATATATTAATATTAAAATTATGATACATTTAATTCAATTGTATTAAACAATATAAAATAAATTATGATATATGTACAATTTTTTAATATTTAATTCATTATTAATGATATTAAAAACACTATGAAGAAAATTATATAATTTTATATTTTTGGTAATTAATTAAAAGAAAATTTTACATTTAATTATAAAATAATTATAATTAATTTACTCTTTAAAATATTTTTTAAATATTTTATTTATATAATGAGTTTAACTATATATATGTTTAGTACATATTATATAATAAGGACAAGTTAGCCCAGATGGGGGCCTTTTTTCAAGCACTTAGCGACTGTAGCGCTTTGACTTACTCTAACGCGTTTGATCGTCGTTAACCCGCATTGACCATGTGATATATAGGGAAAAATCGGTGATTTATCTCCAAAATTGCCGATTTATCACGAGATATCGCCGATTTTTGGAGATTTCTCCCAAAATTTTGCCGAATCAATATTTCTCCATGAAATATTGTATCGATACCCTTCGATACACGATATATCGCCGACATATTGCGATATTTTCTTCCTTGACAAAAAGAAATCATCATCATTTTCACCCCTTTTAGGGTGATTACCTTATATTGGATTAACCTAATTTTTCTGACCGATAGTATTAATTTTTCTTATAGTAAAAAATAAAAAACAAAAATGTTTATAATAATATAATATAATATAAAGAACCTTGTTATGACTTCGATGAAATTTTTTTCTTGCTTCGAAAAGTAATAACTTCACTGCTATGTAAATAGTAGGAGAAGGGTATGGATCAAATAAAACCAGACTAAATGAAGGGGTAGGAGTGAGAATAAGAATAATAATAAAGTTGGTAGAGTATTTCTAAACTCGTGACTTTAATCACTTGTCATTTGTATAAGGTTTGAATCAATCGTGGGAGTCATAAATGAAGGGGTAGGAGTAGGGGTCTCCAATGGGCGGGCCGGGCCGTAAATAGGAGGCCCGCGCCCCAGCTCGGGCCGGGCCTATGGGCTCGTTGACTGGTCAAAGGGCCAGGCCGGGCCGGGCCATGCTAAAATACTAGGCCCGCGGCCCTACCTATGAGCCCGCGGGCTGGCCGGCGAGCTTTTTGAATTAAGCCAAAATGACTTTCAAAAAAGCCAAGAGAAGGGAGAAGGGGGGGGATTCAAACCCCTCCCCTCATGTTTAAACTTTAAGCTTCTAACCAGCTAAACTACATTCTTTTTATGTTTATTAATTGAGTTAGTTATATATATATAAAAATAAAGTATATTATTTTTTTAAAAAAAATTAAAGGCTCTAACGGTCATGTGACCGTTGGAGCCTAGCTCCAGCCCATGTGACCGTTGGAGCTAAGCCTCCAACGGTCACATGACCAATTATTTTGAATTTTGAATTTTTTTTTTAACCTTCCTATAAATACATTTTCTTCATTTTCATTTTTTCATCAAATTCTCTCTATTTCTCTCTCTACTTCTCTCACATTCTACAATATTTCAAATTCTTTTATTTTTCCCTCAAATTATACAATATTGTTGGTGGTGCAAAACAAGCATTGGTGGCTTCAAGAGTTCAAATTTGCTAGGAATTTCTGCATCGGTTCTCTAATTGAGTAACATACTTCACCCCTACTACTTTATTTTTTTGTTACATTTTTTTTTTATATTTATTACTTTATTATTTTTGGCATAATATTTTATCAATAATTATAATATGACAAGTGCTTCTTCATTTAGTCCATGTGATGAAATATCATCAAACAAAAAATTTACTTAAAAAATATATGGAATTTTTTTTATAGAATAGAAATAATTTTAGAAAATAATAAAAAAGAAATAAAAGCAAAATGTAAAATTTGTAATAAATTTCTTACTGGTGGCTCAAATGCAGGCACAAGTCATTTAAAAAGACATCATGAAAATTGTAAAACTAAAAATAATGTAGATATTAGAAATTATATGCAATTAGGTAAAAATGAAAGTGGAAATTTAAAAACATTTTCTTATGATGAATCTAACTGTCGTGAAGAAATGATTGATTATATAATAAGAGCAGAACAACCTTTCAACATGATGGAAACTCATGATTTTGCAGGAACAATTCAACGAGGTATTAATCCTCAATTTAAAGGTTGGTCTGGAAATACAGTTAAAAGAGATATTATGAAAAAAATTTATACACAAAAAGAAATTTTAAAATTTTTTTTTGCAAATTTTGAAGGAAATATTTGTTTAACATCTGATATTTGGACATCTTTAACTCACACTGGTTTTTTATGTATAACTGCTCACTACATTGATAATGAATGGAAATTAAATAAAAGAATAATTTCATTTAAATTAATAAATGCTCCACATAGTGGTAAAAATATAGCATCTTTAATAAATGATGAAATTATAGATTTAGGCATTCGTGATAAAATATTGACAACAACATTAAATAATGCTGCTAATAATGATGCAGCAATACATAGACTAAAACGATATTGGCATGTAAAAGAAGATCATGCTAAAATATTTCATGTGCGTTGTTGTGCACATATTTTAAATTTAATTGTAAAGAATGGATTAAAAAATGTTGATAGTACATTGGAAAAAATTAGAGGCATTGCATATAGTATTAATAGTTCTCAAGCAAAACATGAATTATTTTTTGATTGTTGCAAAATGTTAAATGTGAAAAGAAAAAATATAAATTTGGATATGACCATTAGATGGAATTCCACATATAAACTTTTACAAAATATTACAAAATATAGAAAAGTAGTCGAATTATATGAAATACAATTAATTAATAATGATTGTGAAGCAGATATTTATGCATTAAATGATTATGATTGGCATATTGCGGATCTTTTTGAAATTTTTGATACTTCAACAAACATTTTTTGTAGTGTATATTATCCAACTTCAAATCGAGTTATTATGCAAATAACTAATATTTTTATTGTACTTCAAAAATATTTAAGTTTTGAAATATTTAATGATACAATATTTGCAATGATAGAAAAATTTAGAAAATATTGGGGAGAAATACCTTTAATTTTTTATATTGCTTTAATTGTGGACCCTAGATTGAAATTTGAAGCTTTGGATGAATGGTTAACAATTATTTATTTTAATGACCAAATAAAAATTGAAGAAATTAAAAATGAAATAAATTCATTATTATATAATTTATATAACTATTATAAAGAAAAATATGGTAATGATATTAATACTATTAAATTACCACCTACATCTACAAACTCCTCATCTTTTTATAAAGGAGCTCTAGAAATGTTGAAAAGTCGAAAAAAGACAACAAATAGTTCTCCAAATAATACATCTGATTTAGATAAATATCTTAATATTGATATAATTTCATTTGAAGATCAAGAAGATTTTGATATTTTAATATGGTGGAAATCACATCAACACAATTATCCTGTGCTTTCTATAATTGCTCGTGATGTACTAACAGTTCCTGTGAGTACAGTTGCATCAGAAGCTGCTTTTAGTGCAAGTGGAAGAGTAGTTAGTAAAAAACGATGCAACTTAGCGCCAGATGTTATTGAAGCAGGGATATGTATGAAAGATTGGGAAATAGCAGATAAAAGGATGTACGATTCCATTCGAGAAACAGATATGCTTGCCGATATGGAATCTTTAAAATTATCAAGATCTTCATGGATGCATGATAGTTCGCCATCACCGCCAGAAAATAATGACTAAATGTATATTATATTTTTATTTTTATTTTTTGTGATTGAAAAATACAGATGATTGACAAATAAATAGGTCCCAACCTAGTTGGGATGTATTTATTTTGTAGTGATGTAAACTTTTCCCACATTTTCAAATGTAATTATACATTCAATGAATAAAATTTTGAAATGAATATTTTTTTTAATACTTTTTATTTTTGTAGTTTTTTTTTAAAGGGGCGGGCTGGCCCGCGGGGCCTAAAATTAGGCCTGCAGCCTGGCCCGGCGGGCTTGGGCCGAGCTTTAGCCCATCGGGCCGGGCCTTAGCCCGTCGGGCAGGCCGGGCCTAAAACGGGTTGCGGGCCGCGAGCTTTTTGGAGACCCTTAGGTAGAGTGAGAATAAGAATAATAATAAAGTTGGTAGAGTAGGTGCTCAAGGAAAATGAAAGCATTTGTGTACCAATTTC
This sequence comes from Vitis vinifera, assembly GCF_030704535.1. Classification (NCBI taxonomy): domain Eukaryota; kingdom Viridiplantae; phylum Streptophyta; class Magnoliopsida; order Vitales; family Vitaceae; genus Vitis; species Vitis vinifera. The sequence continues at coordinate 5,612,055 of NC_081818.1, read as the reverse complement.
TAAACTCGGGACTTTAATCACTTGTCATCTGGATAAGGTTTGAATCAATCGTGGGAGTCATAACCGTACATCACTGATCATCAATGATTGTGAATGTCAACGTAAGCCCTATAACCCCATCTTCAAGTGTAAGTCATTTACATATTCCTCAGCCACTTGCATCTTGTTTGGGATATTTTTTTATGTTTTTTTTGTTTTACTTGGAAGTTGAAACTCAAACTAAAATCATAATTTTTCAAAAATAATATTGGGATTATAAAAGTTTTATTAAACAAAAAAAAAAAAAAAAGAACTTTTTACATAAGCAACACAAATTTTTTATAAAAAGTAGTATTTTTCCCACATTTGTATTAATTTTTGTGTTAAGGCATATGCATAATTTTACTGTAACTCTTGTTGTAAAAGAGGAAAAAATAGAGAAGTACCTAAAAAGAAATTCAAGTTAAGTTCAGCTCCTACTTATTAAATTCAAACTATAATTAGTATAGTAAATAATTTGTAATTATATAAATATCTCCAAGACTAATATAAGAAATGGAATATTCATGATTACTACACACAATTATAACATTTGTTACTACATTAGACTATATAATTTAAGTTGTAAATTTTGTTTCATTCATTTACTATAAGATTTTTCTAGATTGTGTATATTATTCTTTGTTGAAGATTAAAGGTTATTGCATGATCAATCAAGATGACACAAGTAAGTATAGAAAGGTTCGAAAAAGATTAATTGGATTTAATTTAAGGCATCAAGATGAGAAGTTTTTAATTAAGCAAAAAATAAATAAATAAATTGATTTTAAAAACTCCTTGAGTGCTTAGTTGTTGCTTGGAGTAAAAAATGTTTTAAAATGTTATGTTTGATTCCCAAAAAATATTAAGAAATGATAAAAAAAGAAAAAACGAAAAATGATTTTCTCATATTTGATTGTCCAATAAAAAATATAAAAAATAAATAAATATAATTAAAACTAGTTAAAAGCTTATGAATTTTTAACTTATTTAATCTTTATATCGATAAATTAAAATAAGTTTGAAATAATAAATAAAAATAATTTATTGAATTTTAATTTATTTTTTATTTTCTTTCAGTTTTTCATTTTTTCTAATTTTTCACTTTATTTTTTTTCCTTACATTTTCCCTCAAGTTTTTTAGGAACCAAACATAACCAAAATGATTTAAAAAACTCTTCGAGTGTCACGTGCGGAATTCAAAAGTGAGAAATTTTTTGTAAATTATGAATTTGTATTGAAAAATTCATTTTTTATAAATCTTGCGAGCTGAACTCAAGTATGAGGTATTACTTAAGAGAAAAATATAAGTATTATGTATTATTTGGGGAGTTCAAAAGTGAGAATCTCTTAAGCAAATTTGTAAGTGGCTATTCGAGTTGGTTAATCCAAATATAAAGCTTTAAGGCTTGGTTTGAAAGTTTTGATATAATAAAACCTAAGCTTAAGATTAAAATTAGAGGAGAGTGGATGTAAGCCAATAGACCAAATTACTATAAATCTTATAAATCTTGAGTTTGAATTTCTCACTTTTTTACTCTATTTATATGCTATTATTCTTTATTATTTTTATTATATTATTGCTTCTTTTTCTCTAACATTCATCATAGTTCATATTTGTTATAATTTGTAAAAGGGACCAATGTCCAATTCACCCTCTTCTTAGGTGTAGGTTGATATTATTAGAATCCTAACATAAACCATATATAATTGCTTTTGTAAAGTCCTCTAGATTTCAAATTAGTCGTGGGCATCAGAGATGAATGGAATCATTTTTTTTATTCAAACATAAAAGAGACAACCCTATAACGCCATCCCTAGACATAAGCCATTGAGGTTTGTTAGCCACAAACATCTATTTCACAACGCACTCCATATTTAATACTAGCTATCTTTTTTCAAAAAAAAAAAATAGTGAGATTTGATAAATTTCTCAATAACAAATACAACTTAAGATATTGTTTTGTTTGGAAATGCGGGCATAGCGTGTTGTTGTTTCTCAATAATAGCACTCAAGTAAAAACATCAAGGCTTATTTCGTAATTTTATTTTTCATAATAAAAAATTATTTTTAAACATAAAAAATACATTTGATAAATTTATAATAAAAATTTAATTTTTCAAAATTTATTCTAAAAACATATTTTTTTTAGAATGATTTTAAGATGTGTTTTTAATTATTTTTGTGAATTTTTTAATAACAATTAAAAAATTAAAAAAAAAAACACTTTTAAAATATCTATATTATAGATAAATGCACAATACCTTTACGGATATATAATAAGTCGAGAAAATTATTTATTATATTTGAATTCCCAAAAGAAAATTAAAAAATAATTATCAACTATTTTAAAATCTGATTTTAAAAACTTTTTTTCTTTTTTAGAGAATTGGTTTTAAAAAAACCATCAAATAAATCCCTAATTGCTTCCATCATTTTCCTTTTCTTTTTAACTATTTAATTTTCGGTCACAAAATTGAAAATAAAGAAGGTGGAAGTGAAAAAAATGTCAGTGATTCTTTAATGATAGTTTACATATTTTGTTAAAAATGAATATTGTTGGTCCTCACTAGGGATTTTTTTTTTTTTTAAATTTAAGTTAAACAAAGGTGGGAGGATAAAAGTACACTCTCCCTTAAGCATAAATTTATATTTATCTTTTCCTTTTATTTCCTTCGTTCTAACACACGATAAATAGATAAATTAATCCATTTTTATGTTACCTCAATGTGCCGATTAACGAGCTAAATCGACCACTCATATATATTGCTCTACTTACCACATTTTAGAATTATTAGTGTTGATAGATTTAAACAACATAAAAATCAAAGGGTTAACACAAAATTGGTAATACTTCTATTTGGTGGTGATGGAGAAAAGAATTAATATTTCTACTTTTTAACTATTCTATTAAAATTATATATAAATAATTAATTATATCTTAATAATATAACATAAATTAATAAAATAAAATGATTAATTAATGTGTCAATACTCAATCGAGTACAATTTTGTTTTTACTATTTTTTAAAACAGAAAAATAAATTCTTTTTCAATTGTATTTCTAATTTTTATGACTATTAGCCATTATAGTACCAAATTTGTTTCTAGTTGTAGAATAAAAATATCTTTTTATTATTATGAAATAAAAATAAAGAAAATATGTTATAATTATTTCTTATGATTTTTGAAGAATTTTTTCATCAGTCTATAAATATGAAACCTTGTTGGTTTAATAAAAATAAATAAATAAATTGCAAATAAGTTATCGTTGATGATTTTTTATTTTAAAAAATTTAGAAAAGAAAAAACTTTTTTATACTTTTATGTTTTATTCTTATTATCAAATTTAAAGATAATTAGTTTTAGTAGGTTATCAAAAAATTTGAAATTATTAAAACTTTGTAATATTAAAAAAATATAAAAACAAAACAAAAAAAATCCTAAATTAATATATTTTTAAGAGACATAATACTACAAATAAGTTTGATTAAATAATAAGTCAAAATTATTATTTTCTATTAATGTGTAGAGTCATGGAATGTATGATAGTGTTAGTACTTAAAAATACTTCCAATTTTATTTTGGTTTCAATGATACGATATACAAAATCTCTATTATTCTTGGTTTTCTTTTAGAAGTTTTTTTTTTGTTTGCTTTATTATTCTTTATGGTGTAGATTATGTTTAGTTGAGCTTTTAGCAATTTTATAATATTATGATAAAATTACATCATCTAACATATTTTGTACATAAAAATAAATTTAATCAATTAGCTTGTATCAATTAATTCAAATATATTTTTTGGAATATGCATAATAAACCATATATGATTACTTTTGTACTCATGTAAGACGTTAAAAGATAATAATTATAGTAAGCCAAAAGGTCCAAAACCTCTCAATTTTCAAACCCCAATTCATTGACATGGGTCTCACAACTCACATCACGATTAATACCTTTTATTTTCTTTATTTGTGTAGCTACTTTCATCAATTAAAGTTAGTACCAACGGAAGCTCATCCTTAGTGGACAATATATTTGAACCCCATAATTATTTAGACTTTGATGAGACTATTAACACATGATCAATGATGAATGGAAATAATTTAGCAGCCAAAGGAGACTGAAACCTAATGTGTTGTGAGAGTCAAATGCAGGTGTGGAATGGCAGACCAGGGAATTTAGAATCGCTGAGTGTGATTTCATAAGTCTCTGTCTTCTTCTCTATTTTCTTCAGTGCTACAGTTACCTCACTTATCGAGGGTAATAATGGAATTTATATTTTATTTATATCTTAAAAATTATCTTCTTTTTTTTTAATATTTCAATTTTGTAAAAATTTTTTATCTTTTTAATATAAACATCTAAAAAGTTCTAATATATCATACAAAAGACAATACCATTTTAATTTTTTATTTTTAATTCATATATATATATATATATATATATATATATATTTTTAAATATGTATAATGAATTATGATTGAGTAATTTCGTGGTCATTAAAGACGAGAAAAGGGAAATGAAGGGGTCTGAATATTGAATGGGTTGTGGGAGGCACATGCAGGTGATTTGAATATGGAAAAGGCAGCCACATGATACATCCCTCAAATTGTAGGCCCATCCACGCCTGGTTTCCATTCAAAATTCACATCATGTTTCATAATTGATGTTAATAATGGAAGCCCTTTTCAGTACTGCAGATACATGGGTTCCACTTGGTTTTGTTAATTTGTTTACATTTCATTTCTATTTTGCTTTAATTTACATATTCATTTTCATGCCAAAAATGTAATCCTGAGAGTGATTCTCTTTAAAAGCATTTATAATAAAATAAATTATTAATTAAAGTATTGTATAAATTAAGAATTTATTTAATACTGATTTTAGGAATTTGCTTCTAATATTTTAAATATTTAAAAATTTTATCGTATGAAAAAAATTAAATTTTTTTCTTAAAATCATTATTAACACACTCTAAATATATTTTTAACCAAAATCATTCTCAAATACAATATGATTGAGATTTTTTATTTCAAGTTGGATTATAATTTGAATATTGTCCACTTTTTAGACCTAGTTAAAATCATTCTCAAATGAATTGTGGTTGAGATTTCATCATCTTCATAGACATAGTTGTAAATTAAGGAATGGAGAATTGTTAATGAAAAATTTAAACCATGAACTTCTTACATACAAGCAAATTTAAGAATTCGAAGGTACAACACTTGTTTAACAAAAAATTAAAGATTGCAACCATCTCATTTAAAGTTGTAAAAAAAAGTTTTTAAATGATTAGTAATGATTTTTTTTTTTTTTTTTGTAGATTTTACCAAAAAAAAAAAAGAAAAGAAATGGAAAGTGATATAAATTTTACATTTCACACTCAATCTCATTTCATTTCTATTTTGCTTTAATTTAAAAATGATAGTTGTAAAAGTATTGAGGAATTTACAATAGTTTTAACCACGTTTAAAATTGTTTTTTGAAAAGATATTTTCAAAATTTTTATATCGATTACATGAATTTTGAAATTATTTAAAATCTTTTAATATTAAAAATATAAAAATACAACAAAAAAATCTAAATTAATATATTTTTTATACACATAATACTACAAATAAGTTTGATTAAATAATAAGTCAAAATTATTATTTTTTATTAATATGTAGAGTCATGGAATGTATGATAGTGTTAATACTTAAAAATATTCTCAATTTTATTTTGGTTATGATGATAAGATATGCAAAATCTCCACTATTCTTGGTTTTATCCGGGGATAAACTTTTTAGTCTACTTTATTATTCTTCCTAGTGCAGATTGTCCTTAGCCGAGTCTTTACCAATTTTATAATATTATAATGAAATTACAACATTCAACATATTTTGTATATAAAAATAAATTTAATTAACTAGCTTCTATCAATTACTCACCTAAGATGTTCAAAGATAACAATTTTAGTAAGCCGAAAGGTCCAAAACCTCTGAATTTTCAAACCCCGAGTCATTGACATGGATTTAATACCTTTTATCTTATTCTTTGTTTTCTTTATTTGTGTAGTTGCTTTCACCAATTAAAGTTAGTTCCAACTTGTGCTCATCTTTAATAGACATGGGTTCCACAATAGATAAGATCTCCTATAAGGAATCCAAGTCCCCATATATTTGAATCTCACAACTTTTTATACTTTGAGAGTCTTAAGACTTGATCAATGATCAATGGAAATAATTTAGCAGCCAAAGGAAACCAAAACTTGAATGTATTGTGGGAGTCAAATGCAAGTGGGAAATGGCAGATCATGGAATTTAGAATCGCTGCTTGTGATTTCATATGCGCTTGTCTTCGTCTCTATTTTCTTGATTGCTACAGTTGTTTCACTTATTGAGAGCAATAATGGATGAGAGCAGAATGGTTCATGTAAAGGAAAGATATTTGTCCTTGTTATTGAAAACTGACAGCCCACTTTGATGTGAGTTACATGCCACGTATTTGTATTCCTTTATTGGTGGTTATAGTCAAGGATTGAAATATCGGTTTTTACGGATATATCGGTACTTCGATTTTACGGATATATCGGAAATATCGGAGAAATATTGGAGAAATATCGTGGATATTTTTTCACAAATATCAATAAAGTGAAAATTATTTAAAATTAATAGAAATGCTTGAAAAAACTTTAAAAAAATGATAAAATAAGTAAAAATACACATTTTAAAGTTATCTTGTAAGTGTAATTGACATATATATAATTAAGAAGATATTTTAAATAAAGATATATTGGTAGATTCCATATTTGAATTTTAAAAATAATATATATGAATTTTGAAAGTATATAGAGTTAGAATTAAATTAAAAAATATTTGATTTTATTGAATAAAAACAATTTATACATAAATATAATACATATGATATTACAATAGTCCTTATACTAAGGAAGAGATCGATGTGATTTCATTATATTGTTAGATGAAGATGACCCAATTTGCTGAAGATAATGTTTATTTAAAAAATTTTAAAATATTTTTATTAAAACATGTTTTATTATATTTTAAATGAAAATTAAATTAATTTATATAAATATTTTATTTGAGATTTAATTTTTAAAATTTTATTAAAAACATATAATAACAATTTTTTTTTATTAATATTAATTTATTTAATAATCAAAATAAAATTCAATAATTTATAATTATTTATATGGGTAGAGGAAAATTGCTCTCATGATTTATTTATTTATTTATTTATTTATTTTTTTTTTACCTCTACTAAATCTAAAAATTAAAAGGGCCACCCACGTCTGAAGTTGCCCTCCAGCCGAGAGAATTCCCCTTTCCCCTTTTCTGAAGCTGCCCTCCAGCCAAGAGAGTTCCTCTTCCTAAAAAGACCTATCTTCCTCTGCCACTCTCAATCCTCGCAGGTACTAATCTAATCACGTTGATATTATTTTTTTTGCAACCCCCGTTTGATTCCCAAGAAAATCCATCCCCCATTTGATTTCCGGGAAAATTCATTCTCGTTTGATTTCCGAGAAAATCCATCCATTCAAAACCCCCAAAGAAAACCAAAAAATTTGCTTTTCTTTTGCTCCCTGTGTTTTCTGGATCTGTTTTAAGGGTCTCTTTGTTGTTGTGCCATTGGATTTAAATTTCACGAACCCTAAAGCCACGATTTTTGAGCCAGATTTTGTATCCTGTGCGCGGGCTGGACTGGTAGGAAAATATCAGGAAATTTCCCGATAAATCGGTATTTCGCCGATATTTCGCCGATATGTCGGCGATTTTGCCGATTTTTTGTCGATTTTTCCGTCGATCGATAATCGGTGACGATTATCGTTTCGACGCCGTCCGATATCCGATATTTCTTCGAAATATCGGCGACATTTTCCGATTTTTCAATCCCTGGTTATAGTTTTGTTTTTCATTATCATCAAAAGGAAATCAAATAAATTTTTTGCTATTTTATATAATTTTTTATTTTTTATTTTTTATGTTATAGCTGAGATTGAGACACCCATATTATTGGTTTAGTAAATAAGTAAATAAATAAAACTGGGTAAATTAGGTGATAATTTTTCATTTTAAAAGTTAAAAATATATATATATATATATATATATATATATATATAGAAGTGAAACAACTTTTATACCTTTTTTTGTTAAAATAGAATATATTAATAAATTCTATATAAAAATAATTTTTTTAAAAAAAATAGATTTAATTTATATCTTTAAAATTAAGATATAATTTTGTTTTACATCTCAACATTTAAATTTTTATCTTTTCAATATAAACATCTGGTAAGTTATATAAAGCCGTAATTTGTCACAATTCTTTTTTTTTTTTTTGTGAAAAAATTATTTATTTTGTTATAAAATTAAATTTTATGCTTAAAAATAATTGCACACAGATTTATAGCAACAAACTTGTCACAAATAAATTTTTTTTTTTTTACCACAAATACTATTTTTTAAATCACAACTTAATTTTTGGCAAAACCCTACATTTGTTGGAGTATAAAAATAATTACTATACACAAAATGATGGAATAAGTGCACGAAATGTTCATTTTTGTCCATTAACACAAAATTGGTAATACTTCTATTTGGTGGTGATTGAGAAAAGAATTAATATTTCTAATTTTTAACTACTCTATTAAAATGATACATTAATAATTAATTATATCTTAATAATATAACATAAACTAATAAAATAAGATGATTAATTAACGTGTCAACAATGTACAATTTTGTTTTTACTATTTTTAAAAACTGAAAAATAAATGATTTTTCAAGTGTATTTCTAATTTTTATGACTATTAGCCATTATAGTACCAATTTTGTTTCTAGTTGTAGAATAAAAATTTTTTTTTATTATTATGAAATAAAAATAAAGAAAATATGTTATGATTATTCCTTATGATTTTTGAAGAATTTTTTCATCAATCTAAAAAGTACGAAACCTTGTTGGTTTGATAAAAATAAATAAATAAATTGTAAGTAAGTTATGGTTGATGATTTTTTATTTTAAAAAATTTAGAAATGAAAATTTTTTTATACTTTCATCTTTTATTCTTATTATCAAATTTAAAGATAATTAGGTTTAGTAGGTTATCAAACATGAGTTTTGAAATTATTTAAAACTTTTTAATATTAAAAAAATTTTAAAAACACAACAAAAAAAAAATCCTAAATTAATATATTTTTTATAGACATAATATTAAAAATAAGTTTGATTAAATAATAAGTCAAAATTATTATTTATTTTCTTTATTTGTGTAGCTACTTTCATCAATTAAAGTTAGCACCAACGGAAGCTCATCCTTAGTGGACATGGGTTCCACAATGGATAATATCTCATGTAAGGAATGTTGAAATTTAATACGGAAATTAACACACAATAATCCAGATCATTGAATTCAAACTCATCTCTGATAATAAAATAATAAAAACATTAATTAAAAAATAGATTACATACCGTTTGAAGAACACGCAGTCATGAGAGATTTCCCTTCAGTTTATAGATCTTAAATCCTTGATCTCTTCTTCTCCTTATCAAACCTTAATACACAGAATTGTTTTCTGTAATTGATGGAAGAGAGCACACACCGCACATGAAGGGGTTTCTGCATATATATCTTATTGATAGGAGAAGAGGACCAAGAATACACGTTCAAAAACCGTTCTGAACGTGTTATTCGAATAACTGTTTTTTATTCCAAATAATAATATTACAATTATTATAATTTACCCACTCCATCAAGGGTAAATATCTTTATAACAGTTTAAAGATATTGGGTATTCTTTTAATTGGCTAAATACTAGGTTAGTGGGCCACCCACTTAATTTTAATGTGGAAATAACATTCTCCCACTTGGCCCACTAAACCGATTATGAAAACTATAATATATTTAGTTTATATATAATATATACTGGAAAATAAATTTGACACGTGATCACGATTTCAATAAACTTAGTCAATACATCCAAAATCATATACCATAATACTGAATCAGTTTAGATCATAAATGCGAGTCATGGCGGTCACATGACCATAATGTCATGTTTCCTTCCATGCACCACACATCAATAACCCTTACTAACCCAGTCCTTAATGCCAAATAGCCCCTGTAATTTGTCTTGTTAGGACAATTCTTGTTTATCAAACAATAAAACGTGCACCCATAATTGAAAACAAGAATAAACAGAAACAATTTTAATGTGCAAATTGTCAATTACATAACTACCATTCATTATCATACATATTATGGATTACTCAAAAGGCCCATCCTCATAACATGTTCCAAATATGCCTTTGGAGGTAATCCTTTTGTTAATGGATCAGCAACCATAAGTGTGGTCCTAATATTTTCAATTGACACTTGTTGTTTCTGGACTCTTTCTTTAACAACTAAATACTTTAAATCCATGTGTTTCGATCCACTAGAAAATTTGTCATTCTTAGAGAAGAAAACAGCTACGGTGTTATCACAGTATATTCTCAAAGGTTTAGCAATAGAGTCGACAACACCAAGCCCTGAGATAAAATTCCGCAACCATAAAGCATGACTTGAAGCTTCAAAACAAGCAACAAACTCGGTCTCCATCGTAGATGAAGCAGTAATTGATTGTTTTTCACTCTTCCACGAAATTGCCCCATTTGCTAGCATAAAGACAAATCCTGAAGTTGACTTTAAGTTATCGAGACAACCACCATAATCAGAATCCGAGTAACCGACAACCTCTAATTGTTCTGATCTTTTATATGTGAGCATATAATCCTTTGTCCCTTGTAAGTACCTCATCACCTTCTTTGCAGCTTTCCAGTGTTCGAATCCTAGATCACTTTGGTATCTTCCTAACATACCTACAGCAAAGCTGATATCCGGTCTTGTACATGTTTGAGCGTACATCAAACTCCCCACAACTGATGCATAAGGAATTTTCTTCATTTGCTCCATTTCCATGTTATTCCTTGGGCACTGCATTTTACTTAATTTGTCACCTTTCAATATAGGTGCAATACCCGATGAACATGACTGCATATTAAATCTCTTTAAAACCCGATCAATATATCCTTTCTGAGATAAACCTAGCACTCCTCGAGATCGATCCCTAAAGATCTCAATGCCAATAACATAGTTTGCCTCACCCATATCAACCATATGAAAGTTTTTAGAGAGATATTCCTTGGTTTCACGTAATAAACCAAGATCACTACTAGCAAGCAAAATATCATCCACATATAGTATCAGAAATATAAACTTGCTCCCACTAACTTTCAGATATATACACTGATCAACAATGTTCTCTTTAAATCCGAACTATGTAATGGTATTATTGAACTTAATATACCATTGTCTGGAAGCTTGTTTAAGACCGTAAATGGATTTCTTTAATTTGCAAACTAGGTGTTCATTTCCTTTCTTTGCGAACCCTTCAGGTTGTTCCATGTAGATATCTTCATCCAAATTCCCATTTAAGAATGCAGTTTTCACATCCATTTGATGTAATTCTAAATCAAAATGAGCTACAAGTGCCATGATGATTCTAAGCGAATCTTTCTTGGAAACCGGAGAGAAGGTATCTTTGTAATCGATACCTTCCTTTTGAGTGAAACCTTTGGCCACAAGTCTGGCCTTAAATCGTTCGATATTGCCTTTAGCGTCGCGCTTTGTCTTAAAGACCCATTTACAGCCGACGGGTTTACAACTATTAGGCAATTCGATGAGATCCCAGACACCGTTATGGGCCATAGATTTCAACTCTTCATTCATAGCTTCCATCCATTTACTAGAATCATCACTTTCCATGGCTTGTGAAAACGAAACCGGATCCTTCCTTATCCCAATATCAAAATCAGATTCCTGTAGATACACCACATAATCATCTATAATGGCAGGTCTCCTTTCTCTTTGAGATGTCCTCAAAGGTGTCGGTTGTGGTGGCTCTACAGCATTTTCAATGGCAATATTTTCTGGTGGTAATGAACCATCTCTATTATGTTGCTCATTTTCCTCAACTTGTTGAACAGGTTGAGGGACAATAATTTCTTGAGGTAAAAAAGGTGGTGGGATATCCACTCTTATCTCCTCAATATCTACCTTTCTTGGTTCATTACTCCCACTGATTTCGCCATTCTCTAAGAATCTGGCATTACCGGTTTCAACTATTCTCACACTATGGTTAGGACAATAAAATCTGTACTCTTTCGATTTATTCGAATAGTCAATGAAATATCCAGATATCATTCTTGAATCAAGCTTTTTCTCATGTGGGTTATAGATTCTTGCCTCCGCTGGACAACCCCATATATGTATATGTCTCAAGCTAGGTTTCCTACCAGTCCATATCTCGAAAGGAGTTTTTGGAACTGCCTTACTGGGAACTCTGTTCAAGATATACATTGCGGTTTTTAAGGCTTCACCCCACCATGAAATAGGTACAGAAGAGTAACTCATCATACTCCTAACCATTTCCATTAATGTGCGATTACGCCTTTTAGCAACACCATTCTGCTGTGGTGTACTAGGCATTGTGTACTGAGCACGAATGCCACGCTTTTCAAGGAATTTGGCAAAAGGACCAGGATTTTGTCCTGATTCATCATATCTGCCATAATATTCACCGCCTCGATCTGATCTCACAATTTTAATCTTTTTATCTAATTGTCTCTCGACCTCTATTATGAACATCTCGAAGATGTCAATGGCCTGAGACTTTTCATGCATTAGATAAACATAACCATAACGAGATAGATCATCTATAAAGGTGATAAAATATTTCTCTCCTGTAAAACATGGAACAGAGAGTGGTCCACAAATATCTGTATGAATTATCTCAAGGAGCTCATTAGTTCTTGTGGCACCTTTCTTTGTATGTTTAGTTTGCTTTCCCTTTATGCAATCCACACATACATGAAAATCAGTGAAGTCAAGATTTTGTAAAATTCCTTCCTTCACTAATCTCTCAATTCTTTCCCTAGAGATGTGCCCTAGTCTTCTGTGCCACAAGATTGAAGAATTTTCATTAATTAAGCCACGTTTTGAACCAACATTTGAATGCAGGGTTATCAAAGCTTGTGCAAATTCATGATTCAAGGAAATTTTATATAAACCATCACATAAAATACCAGAACCAACTGTAATAGAATTTAACATCAAACTTAATTGTCCAGAGCTGAATAAAACAGAATATCCAGTAGCATCGAATTTAGACAAGAAAACTAAATTCCTAGAGATAGAAGGTACATAAAAAGTGTTTAAAAGATCCATCTGATGACCCGTCTCTAATAGTAAGCGATAGGTACCAACAGCTACCACTTCAACCTTGAGACGGCTTCCCATATAGAGGAACTTTTCACTTTCCTTTGGTTTCCTGGTTGTAAGGAATCCCTGCATTAAATTAGTCACATGAGTTGTGGCTCCAGAATCAATCCACCAAGTATTTGAAGGAACTTCAGCAAGATTGGATTCATAACATACAAAAGAAAGATTTATACCTCTCTTTTTGAACCAAGCCTTGCGCTTGATACAGTCCTTCTTCACATGCCCTTTCTTGCCACAAAAGTAGCAACTTACCGTGAATTTTCCATCATGACTCTGGCTACCTTCCCCAGGTCCGCTTTTCTTAGGTGGAAAGTTCTTTCCTTTTTTGAATTTTCCTTTCTTCTTCGTGACTGCATGAGTTACAGCAAGAGCAAGATTATGTCCTTCTTGTCTTAATCTCACTTCCTCTTATATACATTTACTGGTGAGCTCATTCAAGTTCCACTGATCACTGTTAGTATTATAGTGGATTTTGAATGGAGCAAACTGTGATGGAAGTGAGTTAAGGACAAACTGTACCAAGAAGGACTCATCCATACCCATGCCTAGTGCCTTAAGCTTTGCAACCTTTTCAATCATGTTTAAAATATGTTGCTGAATACCTTTCTAACCATCATATTTCATGGTGGTCAATTCAGCCATCAATGTGCTTGCAAGGGACTTATCAGCGCGTTTGAAGCGCTCCTCAACAGATTTTAGAAATTCCGAGGCAAACTCGGTTGAGGGAAAGAGGTCTTGATATTATTGGCAATAGTCATTCTCATAAACATCAGACTGAGTCTGTTGGATCTTGCCCAGGCTTTTGATTGTTCCACTTGCTCTGGAGTACTGTCATCCGTAGCTTCAGGAGGTTTATCCGTTATTAAAGCCAGGTCAAGATCCAATACGCCCAGTGAGAATTGAACCCTTTCATACCATTCAGAAAAGTTCAACCCATCAAAAACAGTCATTCCAGATGCAAGAGAGTGTAATGAAGTGGGAACTGTACAAAATAGAACAATGCTCACAATAAGGCCTCAAGTATAAAATAAATAGCAATGAACTATTGATATCATTAAAATTCTCCTTTGGGTAAATTTTAACATATCCAGTGTTCACTTGGAAGGATCTTAAAACACTTTACTATTTTGTGTCATTTATATGTTACCTTTGGGTATCCATTTTACCTTTCTAAGCAACACAAAATAAAAACATTAATTAATAATTAGCAGAAATTGACTCTCCTTTGGGTTAGTCTCATTCTCCTAATTATGAAGAGAATTATTAAAAATTTTACAAGTCTCCCTTTATTCTTTTATGCAATTCAATAAATACAAGGCTCACTAATTTAGGTTACTTTGGCAACTATCTAAATTAGTTAACCTTACATTTATAAATTGTCATTTGGATAAAATTTCACAAGATGAAATTAATTCTTTTATTTGAGTTAATAATCATTTCATTCCACTCGGACGGGAATCCCTCATTCCACCCGGATATCTCATATCTGGCGCCTGTCCGACCGATGTTCCACCTCTCCGGATATCTCACATCAGGCACCCCTGTTGATACCATCACATCCGGCACCCCTGTCGCCGGATGGGAGAGGAGGACGATTCAACTTCCTGGGCAGACATGTCCGGATCCTTCGGTAACGCCTATCTGGAGTGCGCGCTTGACTTGTCCGCGATCCCCACACTTAGCTCCTGGGGTTTGAACCACCAAACCTCCAGGCTTTCCTTACTTTCCTCCTAGGCTCTCAAGGGTGTAAGGTCTACCCATGAGGCCTAATTCTCCGTGTCTAAATCAAGTGGCTAAGGGGTAGACAAACCAAATGACCAGCAATGGCGCCTGAAAATGGCCAGCAATGGCGCCTGAAAACAGCCATCGGACTAACACCAAACCAGCGCCCCTCACCGGCATTGATCCAGTCAACGTTGCAAGGAAAAATAAAAATCTTCCTTCTATGCGTTGAGGCTGGTCTTTACTTTGTTTAATTAATTTTTTTTTTATTCATTTTAGTGAGACGAATTAATCAAACATAAATCTCAAAATTTAATCTTTATAAAACAATGATTCTGAATATTTAAATTCAACCTTGCTCTGATACCAATTGTTGAAATTTAATACGGAAATTAACACACAATAATCCAGATCATTGAATTCAAACTCATCTCTAATAATAAAATAATAAAAACATTAATTAAAAATAGATTACATACCGTTTGAAGAACACGCAGCCATGAGAGATTTTCCTTCAGTTTATAGATCTTAAATCCTTGATCTCTTCTTCTCCTTATCAAACTTTAATACACAGAATTGTTTTCTGTAATTGATGGAAGAGAGCACACACCGCACATGAAGGGGTTTCTGTATATATATCTTATTGATAGGAGAAGAGGGCCAAGAATACACGTTCAAAAACCGTTCTGAACGTGTTATTCGAATAACTGTTTTTTATTCCAAATAATAATATTACAATTATTATAATTTACCCACTCCATCAAGGGTAAATATCTTTATAACAGTTTAAAGATATTGGGTATTCTTTTAATTGGCTAAATACTAGGTTAGTGGGCCACCTACTTAATTTTAATGTGGAAATAACAAGGAATCCAACTCTAAAAGTATTTGAACCCTGTAATTATTTTGACTTTGAGACTATTAACACATGATCAATGATGAATGAAAATAATTTAGCAGTCAAAAGAGACTGAAACTTAATGTGTTGTGAAAGTCAAATGCAGGTGTGGAATGGCAGACCAAGGAATTTAGAATCGTTGAGTGTGATTCCATATCTATGCCTTCTACATAGTTGCTTAACTTATTGAGGGTAATAATGGAATTTAGATTTACTTTATATCTTAAAAATTATCTTTCTTTTTTTTATATTTCAATTTTGTATAAATTTTTATCTTTTTAATATAAACATCTAAAAAGTTCTTATATATCATACAAAAGACAATACCATTTTAATTTTTAATTTTAATTCATATATATATATTTTAAAACATGTATAATGAATTATGATTAAGTAATTTCGTGGTCATTAAAGACGACAAAAGGGAAATGATTTGAGTGGGCAAAGGGGTCTGAATATTGAATGGGTTGTGGGAGCCACATGCAGGTGATTTGAATATGGAAAAGGCAGCCACATCCCTCAAATTGTATGCCCATCAAATGTTTAATAAATGCCTCCATCTTTTTCTAGTTTCTTCATTGCTACAGTTGTTTTCACTAATTGATGTTAATAATGGAAGCCCTTTTCAGTACCACATATACATCACTTGGTCTTGTTAATTTATTTACATTTCACACTCAATCTCATTTCATTTCTATTTTGCTTTAATTTACATATTCATTTTCAAGCCAAAAATGTAATCCTGAGAATCATTCTCTTTAAAAGCATTTATAATAAAATAAATTATTAATAAACATGTTGTATAAATTAAGAATTTATTTAATAATGATTTTAGGAATTTGCTTTTAATATTTTTAACATTTAAAAATTTTATCGTATGAAAAAAATTAAATTTTTTTTCCTAAAATCATTATTAACACACTCTAAATATATTTTTAACCAAAATCATTCTCAAATAAATTATGATTGAGATTTTTTATTTCAAGTTGGATTATAATTTCAAGATTGTCCACTTTTTAGACCTAGTTAAAATCATTCTTAAATGAATTGTGGTTGAGATTTCATCCTCTTTGTAGACATAGTTGTAAATTAAGAATCGGAGAATTGTTAATGAAAAATTTAAATCATGAACTTCTTACATTCAGACAAATTTAAGAATACAAAGGTACAACACTTACATATTGTTTAACAAAAAATTAAAGATCGCAATCATCTCATTTAAAGTTGTAAAAAAGTTCTTAAATGATTGGTAATGAATTTTTTTTTATTTTTTATTTTTTGTAGATTTTACCAAAAAGAAAGAAAAGAAATGGAAAGTGATATAAATTTTACATAATTTAACCCATTTTTTCCCCTACTATTTAACTTCTAAGAATTTAAGGTAAGGGTAAACATAATTTCTATTTAAATCTTGTATCCAGAAATACCATATTTTGCTTTATTTTTAAGTACGGATAGTACTAATGATCTTTCATGTTTGGAAATGGATCCACTTCTAAATTGAACAACATTATTTTTTTTACTGAAAATTTTGAATTATCATATTAAAGTCATATAAAATTAATTGCTTGAATTTTCATAAATTTAATACAAATTAATAAAATAAAATAAAATGAATAGATAGGGTATCATTTGGATACACTTCTATTTCTTTTCGAACCCCGAGTCATTGACATGGATTTCCAACTCACATCATGTTTAATACCTTTTATTTTATTCTTTGTTTTCTTTATTTGTGTAGTTGCTTTCACCAATTAAAGTTAATACCAACTTGTGCTCATCCTTAATAGATAATATCTCCTATAAGGAATCCAACTCCCCACATATTTGAACCTTACAATTTTTTCTACTTTGAGAGTCTTAAGGCCTGATCAATGATCAATGGAAATAATTTAGCAGTCAAAGGAGACCAAAACTTGAATGTGTTGTGGGAGTCAAATGCAGGTGGGAAATGGCAGATCATGGAATTTAGAATCGCTGCTTGTGATTTGTCTTCTTCTCTATTTTCTTGATTGCTACAGCTGTTTCATTTATTGAGGGCAATAATGGATGGGAGCTCCTTTTCAGTAGATATAAGAATGGTTCATATAAAGGAATCCAAGGCTCAACGTATTTGTCTTTGTTATTGAAAACTGATAGCCCACTTTCATGTGAGTTGCATGTCAGTATTTGTATTCCTTTATTGGTGGTTATAGTTTTGTTTTTCATTTTCATCAAAAGGAAATCAAATAAATTTTTTTGCTATTTTTTATGATCATAGTTGAGATTGAGACACCCATATTATTGGTTTAGTAAAAATAAAAAATTATGGGTGAATTGGTTGGTAATTTTCTATTTTAAAAGTTAAAAAAAAAAAAGTGAAACAAATTTTATACCTTGATACGTTTCTTTCTTCTTCTTCTTCTTCTTCTTCTTCTTCTTCTTCTTCTTCTTCTTCTTCCTTTTGTTTTTTTTTTAATTAAAATAGAATATATTAATAAATTCTATATAAAAAATTAAGATATAATTTTTTTTATATCTCAACATTTAAATTTTTATCTTTTTAATATAAACATATGGTATATTATATAAAGATAATATTATTTTAATCTTTTGTTCTTAAAATAAAAAATTAGGAAGGGTATATTTTAAAACACGTATAATGAATTATGATTAAGTAATTTTTTAGTCATTATAGAAGATAAGAGGGAAATAATTAAATTGTCAATAGCCAAAGGCGCCTGACTATTGAACATGGTGTGACAGCCACATCCCTCAAATTATATGTCTCCATTCAGAGGTCACATCGTGTTTCAGAAATGTCTCCATCTTTTTTCCACTTTCTTCATTGCTACAGCTGTTTTCTCTGATTGACGTTAATAATGGAAGCCCTTTTCAGTATTGCAGATACAAGGGCTCCACAACAACAATACTAATTGTAGGGAATTCGTGTACAGGAATCCAAGGCTGAAGATTTTTGTCTTTTTTTTAAAATGCAAGCATGATATGGCAGGGTCTTCAGTCTCGTGATTTCACACTCAATCTCATTTAATTTACATATTCATTTTTAAGCCAAAAATGTAATCATTAGACGATTCTCTTTAAAACCATTTATAATAATAATATTAATAATAAAAATTTACAGAATTATTTGTATAAATTAAGAGCTTGTTAGATATCAAACAAATTTTATATCTTTATTTTCAATTTTTTGTTATCAAATTTAAAAGTAAAAAGTAAAATACATTACCAAACATGTTTTACGAAATTAGTTTTAATTTTTTTATTTAAAAAATAAACAATGAGAAATAAATTTTGAAGAAATGGTTAAATAATATTATATTTTTTTTTTAAATCAGGCATTAAGATGTCATATATTTTTATTTTAAAAAATTAAAATTAAGATGAGATGTCTTTCACAATGAGTTTATAATATTACATTAAAATCTCATCATATTGTCAAGTTCTCGAGACAAAAAGGAATTAGTAACTAAGTGGGTGATCCTATAATACTTCATCTATCTGTTTTTGTTTTTTCTTTAAAAAAAAATAATAATAATACCAATGATGTTATAAGTTTGGAAATAGGCCGACTTCTAGCTTGTATAAACATTATTTTTAAGTTGACAAAAAAAAGTCAAAATTATGATTATTAAAGAACAACATAGACAATTTTAAGAATTCGAAGTAAGTGATCTTATGGTTTTTGTTTAAAGCATGTTTTAATGAGATAAGTAAGTGATCGTCATTGTGAATGCCCACCCACCTATTTGATAACTTAAAAACATGTATGATAAATAAATTATGATTATTTTTTATTGTTGGAGAAGAGATTAAATGGAAATAAATTAGCAAAAATTAGATCATATCACATATATTATATCTTAAAACACGTATGATAAATAAATTATGATTATTTTTTATAGTCAAAGAAGAAGAGATTAAAGCGGCCAAAGGAGACTGAAACTTGAATGACTTGTGGGAGGTGGTGAATGGCAGACAAAGGAATTTAAAGTCATTGAATGTGTCTGTCTTTTTCTTTATTTTATTTATTGCTACAGTATCTTTCACTGTTTGAGCCTAATAACGGGAGCCTCTGGGGTATGATATCCCGATTTTTTTCCTTACGTTTTAGCCTCTCAGACTCTGAGGTAGGGGTTAACACAATTTCAATTTAAATCTTAAATAAAAAAATATCACTCATCTACCACTTCTAACTTGTACAAGCATTACTTTTTTTTTTTTCCTTTTTTTATTCCTCAAAATTTTGAAATTATTATATTAAAGTCATATAAAATTAATTGCTTGACTTTTCATAATTTAATACAAATTAATAAAATCAAATAGAATTAATAGACTGGGTATCATTTGGATGCACTTTTATTTGGTTTTTTTAAATATTAAATATATTTGGTGCTTATAATTTGTTTTTATTTTTAAAAAATAAAAAGTAAAATATGTTTGTTAATTAAATAAAAAAAGGAAAAATACTATAATGATTTTTTTTTTTTTATAGATAAAATTTTTTATTCTTATAATTGGATCTAACATATTTGAAGTTGGAGAAATTGGAGAAATTCTTCACCTCTCTCAATCACTTGCTTTCAACATATTTGAGACAGGCTTCACATTGTTCCTCCCTCATGTTTGAAGGGGCATGCATTAAACTTCAGATGCAATATATTTTCCCTTAAAAAGATTAAAATTGAGATAAAATATATTTTTTCACTTCAATTTTTAGTCTTTGAACAAATTAAATAGTAGCACAATATAAAATATGTTATATATTCAAATTGATGTCATATATGATATATAAGTATTCAATCAAACATTGTTATTTAGTTTTAGTGGTGTGTCCTCAGGCTTATTGAGATTTGATTCTGGAAAGTGCAGCTTGGGTTTTTAACTTCTACAGAAAATTGGGAAAAAAATATTCTTAATAAAAAAAAAGTTGTAAAAGTATTTAGAATCTACTATAGTTTTAACCATGTGAAGATATCTTTCACAATTTTTATTTAGTGACATGTGTTTTGAAATTATTTAAAATCTTTTAATATTAAAAAATACAAAAATATAACAAAAAAAAATCTAAATTAATATATTTTTTATACACATAATACTAAAAATAAGTGTGATTAAATAATAAGTCAAAATTATTATTTTTTATTAATGTGTAGAGTTGTGGAATGTATGATAGTGTTAACACTTAAAAATACTCTCAATTTTATTTTGATTCTAATGATAGGATATACAAAATCTATCAGGATAAACATTTTTTGTTTACTTTATTATTCCTTTTAGTGCAAATTGTGTTCAGCGGAGTCTTTACCAATTTTATAATATTATAATAAAATTACATCATACAACGTATTTTCTACATAAAAATAAATTTAATTAACTTATTTCAATTAATTCACATATATTTTTTGAAATCTGCATAATGGATTGTGATTTCATATGTGTCTGTTTTTTTTATCTATTTTCTTCATTGTTATGATTGTTTCACTTATTGAGGGGAATAATGGATGGGAGCCCCTTTTCAGTAGAGATAGGAATGGTTCATGTAAAGCAATCCAAGGCTCAAAATATTTGTCTTTGTTATTGAAAATTGATAGAGCTACATGCCACGTATTTGTGTTCTTTTATTGGTGGTTATAGTTTTGTTTTTCATTTTCATCCTAATGAAATCAAATAAATTTTTTACTTTTTATTTTATTTTATGATTATACACCCATATTATTGGTTTAGTAAATAAAAAAAAAAGTGGGTGAATTGGGTGATAATTTTCCATTTTAAAAGTTAAAAAAAAAAAAAAAGAAGTGAAACAAATTTTATACCTTGATATGTTTTTTTTTTCTTGTTAGAATAGAATATATTAATAAATTCAATACATATATATATATATATATAAATTAGATTTAATTTATATTTTTTTAAATTATCTTAAAATTTTAAGGTATAACATTTTTTCGATGTCT
Source organism: Vitis vinifera (assembly GCF_030704535.1). NCBI lineage: Eukaryota > Viridiplantae > Streptophyta > Magnoliopsida > Vitales > Vitaceae > Vitis > Vitis vinifera. The sequence continues at coordinate 5,590,133 of NC_081818.1, read as the reverse complement.
CAACTCTTAAATTTTTATCTTTTCAATATAAACGTATGGTATATTTTATAAAAGATAATATTTTTTATTTTTTATTTTTAAAATAAAAAATTTAGGAAGCGTACACATTTATTCATATATATTTTTTAAAACATGTATAATGAATTATGGTTAAGTAATTTTGTGGTCATTAAAGACGACAAAAGGGAAATAATTTTAGTAGCCGAAGGTGTGTGAATATTGAATGGGATGTGGGAGCCACATGCAGGTAATTTGAATTGGGAAAAGACAGCCGCATCCCTCTTCCATTCACAGTTCACATCATGTTTCATAATTGTCTCCATCTTTTTCTTCTTTCTTCATTGCTACAGCTATTTTCACTGGTTGACGTTAATAACCCCTTTCTATACTCGGAATTTTGACCCAAAATAGTAGATTAAAAAAAATAAAAAAAATAAACATACTTTCAAAATAATACCCTACTGTATCATTTCTATATAAACTTTCATGTCATAATATCGTAATGGATGACAACGATTTTATTTTTTTTAAACCGTATGATTAAAAACCATAATCACTAACCCAGATTTGAATTTTAAATTTAAAGTCACAATTGATATGATTTTAAATTTGTTTAAAAATGGTCAAAATGGTAATTATCAATTACATACATGTATATATATATATATATAATTTTAATTTTTTTAAATACAAATATTATATTATTTTAATTTTAAATAAACTTATTTCATTATTTAAAAAATAATAACATATGAAATTAAATAATTAATATTTTTTATTTGCTGTAAAAATATTTTTAAAAATTTTATTAAAACAATAGACACTATATTTAATATAAATAAATTTAGTTAATAATATTTAAATATAAATAAAATATAATAAATTATATTTATTTAAAACAAATAAATTATGAAAGCCTATTAAAAAAATAAATAATACAAATTATTATATTAATTAATAATTTTTTTATATATATAGTATCACATGTATGTAAGTTCAATTTAAATTTAAATTTATTACATTTTAATTTAAGTTCATAATATTATATCGATAATAATTTATTTAAATATTTAAATAAAAATATGATAGATTTTAAACTTAAATTAAACTTTTATATATAGGTGATATTATATATCACTTACAAATAATACATAAAAATTTATTAATTAATATAATAATTTATATCATTTGTTTTTTTTTCTAAATAGGCTTTCATAATTTATTTATTTTAAAGAAATATAATTTATTATATTTTATTTATATTTAATTAATTATATTTATATTAAATATAGTACCAATTGTTTTAATAAAATTAATATATATATATATATATATATATATATATATATATATATATATATATAAATTAAAGTTTAAATAGTAATTAGTGATTATGGTTTTGACAATTTTAAAAAGAATTCAAAATCATAATCACCAGTAGTTTTAAACTTAAAGTTAAAGTCATAGTTGCTGACTATGGTTGCTAACTGTTTTAGAAAAATAAAATCATAGTCACCAATTACGATTTTATGATATGACAATTTATGTGGCAGATACGTATTAAATTGAACATTATTTTGGATATAAGTTTATTTTATGAATTTTTTCTTTTCAATGTTCTATTTTGCGTCAAAACTCATGTACTTGCATATACATGGGACCCATAATAATAATAATAATAATAATAATAGGGGATTTGTGTAAAGGAATCCATCTTGCTTTAATTTACATTTCATTTTTATGCCAAAAATATAGTCATTAGCCTGATTCTCTTTAAAAGCGTTAATAGTAAAAAAGAAAAATTACAAAAATATTGTATAAATTAATAAGCATCTTATCAATCATTTAAGTATTTAAAAAGTTAAAAATATTTTTTAAGCTAATATAATAATCCATAATAAATGTAATAATCCATGCTGCCGGCCATTGGAATCCAAGGCTGAAAAATATTTGTTTTTGTTAAAAATGCCTAAATACACTCAAATCATTAATCAATTTTCGTGGTGTGGTGAACCCTGCTGCTGCTACTCTCTCTCTTACCTACAACTCTAATCGCCTCTTCAGTCTTCACATTCAGCCTTACATCAGGGATCTGCTGCTTTTTTGCTTCCAAAACACCGTCTTTCCTTGTTCTCTTTGTGTCGCACTGAATCAAATTACAAGCATTCCTTGAGCTTTCTCCATCTCTTCACTTTCTACACCTTTGCCATTTTATCATCCATTGCTAACTTCACTCACAGACACCTCTGATCCCTTCACCACATCTCTGTTTGGAACAGAAACTCTCCTCCCTTCATTTCCTTGTTTATTTTCATTTCCTCTACTCTCTTCTTATTTTCCTCTTATTTTCTCATCGGTTCCCATCTGTTTTCCGACAAAACCAAATTCTCAAAAAAAGAAAAAAAAAAAATATTCTCATCTGTCTTCATAGTCGGGTAATCTAAATTCAGCCTTACATCAGGGATCTGCTTGCTTTTTGCTTGTGTTTTGTCACACTGAATCAAATTGTACGCATTCCTTGAGCTTTCTCCACCTCCACTCCCTACTTCTTTTTTAGCTTCACTCATATTCACTTCTGATTCTGCTTTTCATTTTCTTGGTGACCCGTCTCTCTGCCCCGTCCATTTCTTCCACTCTCTTAGTTTAGTTTCCTCTTGTTCCTGCTTTCAATTGTTTCTGTTTTTTCCTCATTTCCCTTCTGTTTTCCCAAAAAAAAAAAAAAAATCCAACTGAGACGAAATGACAGAGATCGTTAGTGCCGTTGTTGAAAAAGTTTCAGAGTACTTGGTTGCTCCAATTGGACGCCAGCTTAGTTATCTGTTTTGCTACCGCAGCCACATGGATGAACTCGACAAGAAGATTCAGGAATTGGGGCGTGTGAGGGGTGACCTTCAGATAACTGTTGATGCAGCTATTAGAAGTGGGGATGAAATCAGACCTATTGTTCAAGACTGGCAGACTCGGGCAGACAAGAAGACACGGGAGGCAAAGACATTCATGGAAGATGAAAAGAACAGAACCAAGAGCTGTTTCAATGGGTGGTGTCCTAACCTCATGTCACGTTACCAGCTAGGCAGAGAAGCACACAAGAAGGCGCAGGTTATTGCTGAAATCAGAGAACACCGCAATTTCCCCGATGGCGTATCATATAGTGCCCCCGCCCCGAACGTGACTTATAAAAATGATGACCCTTTTGAATCAAGAACATCAATTTTGAATGAAATAATGGATGCATTGAGAGATGATAAGAACAGCATGATTGGGGTATGGGGAATGGGCGGTGTGGGCAAAACCACGCTGGTAGAACAAGTAGCTGCACGAGCTAAGCAACAGAAGTTATTTGACAGAGTAGTGATGGCATATGTATCCCAAACTGTGGACTTGAAGAAAATCCAAGCACAGATTGCAGATGCGTTAGGTTTGAAATTTGAGGAGGAGAGCGAAACCGGAAGAGCAGGGCGGCTTAGTCAGAGGTTGACACAAGAGAAGAAGCTTCTCATAATTTTAGATGATCTTTGGGCGGGCCTTGCTTTGAAGGCCATCGGGATCCCTTCGGATCATAGAGGGCTGAAAATGGTGCTGACTTCTAGAGAGCGTGACGTTTTGTCTAGGGAGATGGGCACCCAAGAGAATTTTGCTGTTGGACATTTGCCGCCAGGAGAAGCATGGAGTTTATTTAAAAAAATGACAAGTGATTCAATTGAGAAACGTGATTTGAAACCTACAGCAGAGAAGGTGCTTGAAAAATGCGCGGGTTTGCCTATTGCAATTGTTATAGTTGCAAAGGCATTAAATGGGAAGGATCCGATTGCATGGAAGGATGCCCTACGACAACTGACACGATCTATTGAGACCACTGTTAAAGGAATTGAAGCAAAAATCTTCCTCACTCTAGAGTTGAGCTACAATTCCTTGTACAGTAATGAGGTGAAGTCATTCTTCCTGCTTTGCGGTTTGTTGCCTTATGGTGATACTCCAATTGATAACTTGTTTAAATATGGTGTGGGTCTCGATTGGTTCCAAAACATCAATTCATTGGAAGAAGCCTGGGATAGACTGCATACGTTGATTGACAACCTCAAAGCTTCAAGTTTATTGCTAGAAAGTGATGATGATGAATGTGTCAGAATGCATGACATTGTTCGTGATGTCGCCAGAGGAATTGCATCCAAGGATCCTCATCGATTTGTAGTAAGGGAAGACGATCGATTGGAAGAATGGTCAAAGACTGATGAATCCAAAAGCTGCACTTTCATCTCTTTGAATTGCAGAGCCGCCCATGAGCTTCCTAAATGCTTGGTATGTCCCCAACTTAAATTTTGTCTATTGGACAGCAACAATCCTTCTTTGAATATCCCGAACACATTTTTCGAAGGGATGAAAGGACTCAAAGTTTTAGATTTGTCCTACATGTGTTTTACAACACTACCTTCATCACTTGATTCCCTTGCAAATCTTCAAACATTATGTCTAGATGGGTGCACGTTGGTAGACATTGCTCTGATTGGAAAGCTAACGAAACTACAAGTTCTTAGCTTGAGGCGTTCTACAATCCAACAATTGCCTAATGAAATGGTGCAATTGACCAATCTAAGGCTGTTGGACTTGAACTATTGCTGGGAACTTGAAGTTATTCCACGGAATATCTTATCAAGTTTGTCTCGATTAGAATGTTTATACATGAATAGGTTTACTCAATGGGCGATTGAAGGTGAAAGCAATGCTTGTTTATCTGAGCTAAATCATTTGTCTCGCTTGACAATTTTAGATTTGGATCTACATATACCAGATATCAAGTTGCTACCAAAAGAATACACGTTCTTGGAGAAGCTAACAAGGTATTCAATATTTATAGGCGATTGGGGGTCCTACCAATATTGTAAAACGTCAAGAACATTAAAGCTCAATGAGGTTGATAGAAGCTTATATGTGGGAGATGGAATTGGCAAGTTATTAAAGAAGACTGAAGAACTAGTGTTAAGGAAATTGATTGGTACTAAAAGTATTCCCTATGAATTAGATGAGGGTTTTTGTGAGCTGAAGCATCTTCACGTTAGTGCAAGTCCAGAGATTCAATATGTCATTGATTCGAAGGATCAACGAGTTCAACAACATGGTGCCTTTCCTTTATTAGAGTCGTTGATTCTTGATGAGTTGATTAACTTGGAAGAAGTGTGTTGTGGCCCAATTCCAGTAAAGTTTTTTGATAACTTAAAAACTCTGGATGTGGAGAAATGTCATGGATTGAAATTTCTCTTTTTACTTTCCATGGCTAGAGGCCTTCTGCAACTTGAAAAAATAGAGATAAAAAGTTGCAATGTCATACAACAAATAGTTGTCTGTGAAAGCGAATCAGAGATAAAAGAAGATGACCATGTTGAGACCAACTTACAACCATTCCCTAAATTACGATCTTTGAAACTTGAGGATCTACCAGAGCTCATGAACTTTGGCTACTTCGACTCTAAGTTGGAAATGACATCGCAAGGAACGTGTTCCCAAGGCAATCTTGATATTCACATGCCGTTTTTCAGATATAAGGTATGTTAAAGCTTAATTAATACCTTATTTATATGGTTTTATTATTTTTTTCACATCACTTCTTTTAATAGATATATTAAAGGAAAAATTAGGTTGGGTATACATGTACATTCTAAATTCCACCTTGTAAGTGTATTAATAAAAGGAGAAAATATAAAGATGAGAAGAGAATTTAGTAAAATATTTTATTTGTAGATACTCTTTGATATTTGGAAAAAGTCCAAATTGAATAAAAAAACCTTAAAATATTAGTAATGTTTTATAAATAAATTAAAAAGGATTAATAAAAAAAATAGTCAAGTAAAATTAGATTTAATAATTTTTAGATGGAAAATAAAGATAAAAATGAATCTCTATATATTTAGTATTAAGATTTAATAATAAATTTCTTTGTAATAGTTGTTTGATTTTTTGGGAAATTTTTTGGGAAAATATTCCACTGCTTTGTTGGCATTGCACTTGGCCTCTCAGCCCGATCTTGTCCTAAACATCCCTCATTTCTGTTAGTTTTAACGGAAAATAATATAAAAAAAAAATTTAAGGGTATTAAACGATTTGTAATCCTTGATTTACCAGAGTTTTCCCTAAATATTCTATCGATGGATATAATTCGTTAAAGATGAAAAATTCTTCAAAATGAGCTAAAAGAATATATTTTCTCTTTCAAAAAAATAAAAAATTCAATGCGCTTACTCGTTATATTGTAAAAAGAATAAAAAGCCTATTGAGACGTTTTGGATATATTCATAAAAATTAATATTTTATTTGATACAAGGGGACTAATTAAAACATTTTTTTTTTCATATTTTATTAGTTTAAAAAAAAAAAAAAAAACTAGTGGATGATAAATAAAATATAAAGGAATTGAAAACAAGAATAAAGTTAAAAAATGAATTTTTAATTTTAAAAATATTAAGTATTAATATAAAAAACATAATAAAAAGGAAACATAGTAAATTTCATTTTAATTTAAATAAAAAAAGTTAATTTGTTAGTAGAAATAAATATAACAATGAATTTAAAAGTGAAATTATTGAAATTCTTAATAGAAAAAATAAATTTGAAAAGGAAATAATTAAAATTTGCATATGATTTGAGAGTGAATGAATTATATTGACCTATTATTTTTGTATTTATCACATTTTTACCATTGATGATATCATGTATTATATATTGTGTTTTTCATGTAGGTTTCATTCCCTCTTAATTTGGAGGAGTTGGTTCTAAAACAACTTCCCAAGTTGATGGAGATGGATGTTGGGAACCTTCCAAACTTAAGAATCCTACGGGTAGAAGAACTATGTCTTTTGTCTAAGGTTAGTTTTTTCCCATATTTTTTGTTTGTTCTTATACTACTTGAAATATTTAGGGAGATATATTATAAAAATATTTTTAAAAAGAAACTATGAGAAGAATACATTAATCTTGAATAATAATTTTATTAATTTGATTTTAAATAATAAAAATTGTGAATAATAAGTAAATTACAAATGAGTTGAAAAAAATAAAATTTTAATGTGAAAAATTAATTTAAAAAGGATAAATGTTAATATAAATAATATAAAAATGAGGAAAAAATGGAAGTTATTATTTTAATTTAGAAATGAAAAAAAATAGGTACTAATTGAAAGAAATATTGCATTGAATTAGAAAGGAGAACTAGTGAAAATTTAATTCAAATAATAATATTTTATTTAAATTTTAGAAGAGTTAAAATTAATGGCTTTTGGGAAAATTGGGTTAAGATGTTAGATGAAAATAAAAAAGAGGAAAACATATTTTATTTCATATAAGAAGACTAATTAATCTTGATTTAAAATAACCATCAAAGTTAATAATTTTATTATTTAGTTTCAAAAAATAAAAAAATAACTAGTGGATCATAAATAAAATATAGAAGAAATTGAAACAAGAATAAAGTTAAAAAAGGAATTTTTAATATGAAAAAACATAATAAAAAGGAAACATAGTAAATTTCATTTTAATTTAAATAAAAAAAAGTTAATTTGTAAGTAGAAATAAATATAACAATGAATTTAAAAGTGAAATTATTGAAATTCTTAATAGAAAAAATAAATTTGAAAAGGAAATAATTAAAATTTGCATATGATTTGAGAGTGAATGAATTATATTGACCTATTATTTTTGTATTTATCACATTTTTACCATTGATGATATCATGTATTATATATTGTGTTTTTCATGTAGGTTTCATTCCCTCTTAATTTGGAGGAGTTGGTTCTAAATCGACTTCCCAAGTTGATGGAGATGGATGTTGGGAACCTTCCAAACTTAAGAATCCTACGGGTAGAAGAACTATGTCTTTTGTCTAAGGTTAGTTTTTTCCCATATTTTTTGTTTGTTCTTATACTACTTGAAATATTTAGGGAGATATATTATAAAAATATTTTTAAAAAGAAAGTATAAGAAGAATACATTAATCTTGAATAATAATTTTATTAATTTGATTTTAAATAATAAAAATTGTGAATAATAAGTAAATTACAAATGAGTTGAAAAAAATAAAATTTTAATGTGAAAAATTAATTTAAAAAGGGTAAATGGTAATAGAAATAATATAAAAATGAGGAAAAAAATGGAAGTTATTATTTTAATTTAGAAATGAAAAAAAATAGGTACTAATTGAAAGAAATATTGCATTGAATTAGAAAGGAGAACTAGTGAAAATTTAATTCAAATAATAATATTTTATTTAAATTTTAGAAGAGTTAAAATTAATGGCTTTTGGGAAAATTGGGTTAAGATGTTAGATGAAAATAAAAAAGAGGAAAACATATTTTATTTCATATAAGAAGACTAATTAATCTTGATTTAAAATAACCATCAAAGTTAATAATTTTATTATTTAGTTTCAAAAAATAAAAAAATAACTAGTGGATCATAAATAAAATATAGAAGAAATTGAAACAAGAATAAAGTTAAAAAAGGAATTTTTAATTTTAAAAACATTAAATATTAATATGAAAAAACATAATAAAAAGGAAACATAGTAAATTTCATTTTAATTTAAATAAAAAAAAAAGTTAATTTGTAAGTAGAAATAAATATAACAATGAATTTAAAAGTGAAATTATTGAAATTCTTAATAGAAAAAATAAATTTGAAAAGGAAATAATTAAAATTTGCATATGATTTGAGAGTGAATGAATTATATTGACCAATTATTTTTGTATTTATCACATTTTTACCATTGATGATATCATGTTTTATATATTGTGTTTTTCATGTAGGTTTCATTCCCTCTTAATTTGGAGGAGTTGGTTCTAAAACGACTTCCCAAGTTGATGGAGATGGATGTTGGGAACCTTCCAAACTTAAGAATCCTATGGGTAGAAGAACTATGTCTTTTGTCTAAGGTTAGTTTTTTCCCATATTTTTTGTTTGTTCTTATACTACTTGAAATATTTAGGGAGATATATTATAAAAATATTTTTAAAAAGAAAGTATGAGAAGAATACATTAATCTTCAATAACAATTTTATTAATTTGATTTTAAATAATAAAAATTGTGAATAATATGTAAATTACAAATGAGTTGAAAAAAAATAAAATTTTAATGTGAAAAATTAATTTAAAAAGGATAAATGTTAATAGAAATAATATAAAAATGAGGAAAAAATGGAAGTTATTATTTTAATTTAGAAATGAAAAAAAATAGGTACTAATTGAAAGAAATATTGCATTGAATTAGAAAGGAGAACTAGTGAAAATTTAATTCAAATAATAATATTTTATTTAAATTTTAGAAGAGTTAAAATTAATGGCTTTTGGGAAAATTGGGTTAAGATGTTAGATAAAAAATAAAAAATAGCAAAACATATTTTATTTCATATAAGAAGACTAATTAATCTTGACTTAAAATAACCATCAAAGTTAATAATTTTATTATTTAGTTTCAAAAAAAAAAAAAAGAACTACTGAATAAAAAATAAAATATAAAGGAGTTGAAAACAAGAATAAAGTTAAAAAGGGAATTTTTAATTTTAAAAACATTAAATATTAATATATGAAACATAACAAAAAGGAAACATTGTAAATTTCATTCTAATTTAAATAAAAAAAGGTTAAGTGTTAATAGAAATAAATATAGCAATGAATTTAAAAGTGAAATTATTGAAATTTTAATAGGAAAAATAAATTTAAAAAGAAAATTATTAAAGTTTGTATATGATTTGAGAGTTAATGAATTATATTAACCCAATATTTTTTATGTTTATTACACTTTTACAATTGATGATGCTATGTATTGTATTTTGTGTTTCTATATATAGATTTCATTCTCTCCTAATTTGGAAGAGTTGACTCTAGAAAGTCTTCTGAAGTTATTTGATTTTTTTGGGAAATTGTTTAGAATAAAAATCACTTTTTATTTAACAAATGAAAAAACAAAAAAAAAATATATGTTTTTTTTTATTGTGCTCTAAAATTTAATTTTTTATTTTATTTTAAGTACATCTCCTACCTTCTTACAATAATAAGGTTTTTTTAAAATAAAATGATTTGATGTTTTTTTATTTAAATTTATCATGCTCTGGTATGTTTAATTCAATCTTCTTATATGCATTTATTAGATAAAGGTTTTGTCAATAATATTATTAAGTTAAGTAATTATTAATAATTTATTTATTTATATGTTATTTTAATTTTACAAAATAATTTTTTTGCTTAAATAGTATTTTAATTTTTATAAAATAAAAAAATTGTCATCAAATAAGATATTAGAAATATTAGTTTTAATCACCAGTCCTTTTATGTTAAATAAACTAAATTTTAATCCTTTTATATTTAAAAATAAAAGAAAATAATAAAAAAAATTCAAATATTTTAAAGCTAGTTAAGTAAAAATAATTTTGAATTTTTTTATTTATAAATCAAGTCGAGAGATTTTCACCCAAAAATATTGGGTAGTTTTAATATATCTAGTGTGCATATGCTAGATGGAAGCAGTTGTCTTAGATGTCACCTCTTCCCAAAACTAAATAGTAAATACCCTATTTCCATTTTCTACTGCTTTGCTGGCACTGCACTTGGCCTCTCACCCTAACCTTGTTCTGGTCGTCCCTCTTTTTTGTTATTTTTAACAGAAAAAAAATAATAAAAAAATATAAGGGTATTATGCTGGCACAATAAATTCTCTATGTTAAGGCGATTTTTAATCCTTGATTTACTGGAGTTTCCCCAAAATATTCTATCATAATTCTCCAATTGAGGGATATAATTCAATAAAGATAGAACAATTCTTCAAAATGAGGTAAAATAATATATTTTCCAATATTGACCCAATATTTTTATATTTATTACAATTTTACAATTGATGATGTCATGTATTATATTGTGTTTCTTATGTAGGTTTCACTTTCTCCTAATTTGGAGGAGATAGTTCTAAAAAGTCTTCCAAAATTGGAGGAGATAGATTTTGGGATCCTCCCAAAGTTAAAAATCCTAAACGTTGAGAAACTACCTCAATTAGTTTTGTCTTCTTCAATGTTCAAGAATTTTCACAATCTCAAAGAGTTACATATCATTGATTGTGGGATGGAAGACATGAGAGGTGTCAATACTTCTACTAATGATGAAGTGCTCTTCAATGAAAAGGTTAGTTGTCTCTCTCTTTTTCTTTTTTCCATTATGCACGACATTCTTAAAATATTAAACTACCATTCTTTTAAAATAACAACCAAATTACCTTTATTATCTTTATTTTAACATTTAAAAAATATAAAAATACAATCCTAGATATTATTTATTGCATATAAATTTTATATATACATCCTTTTTAATTTGAACCTCATTTCTCCTTTTACTCTTGTTTTTTTTTTTTATAAATATTATGTGTTATTTTGTTGTTAATATCAAAATAAATGTAATATTTTTCTAAAAACAAAGTTATGAACTTTTTCTTTGTATCAATTATGTAAGTTTTGTAATTTTATATTTTATTTTGTATGTTTTGATTAATTTTTAATTATTTATACTTTATTTAATTTTTTGTATGAAACCCCATTTAAATTATTCGACTTCTTAGAAAATAATAAAAAAAATTCAAATATTTAATCCCAGTTATGTCAAAATAATTTTGAAATTTTTTTTGTTATAAATCAAGTCTAGAGATTTTCACTCGGAAATATTGGGTAATTTTAATATATGAAATGTGTGTATGAAACAAAAAGCAAGCAGTTGTCTAGATGCCACCTCTTCCCAAAACTATATACCCTATTTCCATTTTTTACTGCTTTGCTGGCACTGTAGTTGGCCTGTTTGCCTGACCTTGTTTTAGTGATCCCTCTTTTCTGTTAGTTTTAACGGAAAATAATAATAAAAGAACATAAGGGTATTATGAGGAGCCCAATAAATTCTCTATGTTTAGGCGATTTTTAATGCTTGATTTACCGGAGTTCCCCAAAATGTTCTATCCCAATTTTCCAATTGATGGATATAATCCTAAAAAGACAAAACAATTCTTCAAAATGAAGTAACAGAATATATTTTCCCTCTTAAAAAATTAAAAATTCAATGGCAAAATACATATAGAGAATAGTAGAGGAGAGCATGGATACGTGGAAAATATATTATAAAATTAATAAATAGCTATAAATATATAGTATGTGGAAATACTATATGTACATTTTTTTTTTAATTTGGACTTTTTTTTTTCTCTTTTACTTTTTTTCTTTGGAAAAAAAATGTGTTATTTTGTTGTTAACATATTTTACAAAACTTTCAAAAAGAATTTTTTTGTAATTTTTTATTTTTAAAAATAAAAAGAGTAAGTCATACTTTATTTCTTATAAGGAGAGTAATTATTATTCTTTTAAAATAATAAAATTTATTTTTTAAAATATAAAAATACAATCTTGAATATTATTTTTTACATGAAAATTATACATATACATATACATATACATCCTTTCTAATATAAATAGTTTTTCTCTTTTACTCTTTTTCTTAAAAGAAAATTATGTGTTATTTTTTTGTTAATATCAAAATAAACGTAACATTTTTTTTAAAGAAAAGTTAAAAGCTTTTTCTTTGTATCAATGATGTAAGTTTTGTGATTTTGTATTTTTTTTTTATATTTTTTTTCATTATTCATACTTTATTTACAGTTTGTTCAGAAACCCATTTGACTTGTATTTCTTGAAGGATATTTGTATTATAATAGTTATTTGATTTTTTGGGAAATTGTTTAGAATGATAATTACTTTTTCTTTCACTAATGAAAATTTTATAATGTAACACAAGTGAACATGCGAGAGACTATTTCAGAATTGAATTGAATTATATTTAAGAAATATGTTTATGCCTATCATCACAACTTTCCAATTGATGCCTTATCTTGTGTTTTTGCTACAGGCTTCATTCCTAGAATCAAGACCCTCCACTCTGAACGATATTATGGATGCCTTAAGAGACGACAATATCAACTTGATTGGAGTATGGGGCATGGCCGGTGTGGGCAAAACAACACTGCTGAAACAAGTGGCTCAACAAGCTAAGCAACAGCGGTTGTTCACCAGACAAGCTTATATGGATGTATCCTGGACTCGAGACTCGGATAAACGTCAAGAAGGAATTGCTAAACTTCGACAAAGAATTGCAAAAGCGTTGGGCTTACCACTTTGGAAGCTCAATGCGGATAAACTGAAGCAGGCACTGAAGGAAGAGAAGATCCTTATTATCTTAGATGATATTTGGACGGAAGTTGATTTGGAGCAAGTCGGAATTCCTTCTAAAGATGATATTTGGACGCAATGCAAAATAGTGTTGGCTTCGAGAGATGGAGACCTATTATGCAAAGGCATGGGCGCACAAATTTGTTTTCCAGTGGAATATTTACCACTAGAAGAAGCTTGGAGTTTGTTTAAGAAGACAGCAGGTGATTCCATGGAGGAGAATCTTGAACTGCAACCCATAGCCATTCAAGTAGTTGAAGAATGTGAGGGTCTACCAATTGCAATTGTAACAATTGCCAAGGCATTAAAAAATGAGACCGTGGCTGTATGGGAGAATGCCTTGGAACAACTTAGGAGTTGTGCACCAACAAACATTAGAGCAGTGGATAGGAAGGTTTACTCATGTCTGGAGTGGAGCTACACCCATTTGAAGGGTGATGACGTTAAGTCATTGTTCTTACTTTGTGGGATGTTGGGCTATGGTGATATTTCATTGGATCTCTTGTTAAGATATGGTATGGGTCTGGATTTGTTTGATCGCATCGACTCATTGGAGCGAGCAAGAAATAGACTACTTGCATTGGTGGAAATCCTCAAAGCCTCAGGCTTGTTACTTGACAGTCATGAAGATACACACATGTTTGATGAAGAAATAGATTCAAGTTTGCTTTTCATGGATGCTGATAACAAGTTTGTGAGGATGCACAGTGTTGTTCGTGAAGTTGCCAGAGCAATTGCATCCAAGGATCCTCATCCATTAGTAGTCAGAGAAGATGTTAGAGTGGAAGAATGGTCAGAGACTGATGAATCCAAAAGGTGCGCTTTCATCTCTTTGCATTGCAAAGCTGTGCATGACCTTCCTCAAGAGTTGGTATGGCCGGAACTTCAATTTTTTCTATTGCAGAACAACAATCCTCCCTTGAATATCCCGAACACATTTTTCGAAGGGATGAAAAAACTCAAAGTTTTGGATTTGTCCCATATGCATTTTACAACACTACCATCATCACTTGATTCCCTTGCAAATCTCCGAACATTGCATCTGGATGGGTGCGAGTTGGGAGACATTGCTCTAATTGGAAAGCTAACGAAACTAGAAGTTCTTAGCTTGGTGGGTTCTACAATCCAACGATTGCCTAAAGAAATGATGCAACTAACTAATCTAAGACTCTTGGATTTGGATTATTGCAAGAAGCTTGAAGTAATTCCACGAAATATCTTATCAAGTTTGTCTCGATTAGAATGTTTGAGCATGATGTCTGGCTTTACTAAATGGGCAGTTGAAGGTGAAAGCAATGCTTGTTTATCAGAGCTAAATCATTTGTCTTATTTGACAACTTTATTTATAGAAATACCAGATGCTAAGTTGCTACCAAAAGACATTCTATTTGAGAACTTGACAAGATATGTGATATCTATAGGTAATTGGGGGGGGTTCAGAACCAAAAAAGCATTGGCGCTCGAAGAAGTCGATAGAAGCTTATATTTGGGGGATGGAATAAGCAAGTTGTTGGAGAGAAGTGAAGAACTAAGGTTCTGGAAATTAAGTGGTACTAAATATGTGCTTTACCCATCAAATAGGGAGAGTTTTCGTGAACTGAAGCATCTTGAAGTTTTTTACAGTCCCGAGATTCAATATATCATTGATTCAAAGGATCAATGGTTTCTGCAACATGGTGCTTTTCCTCTATTGGAGTCATTGATTCTTGATACTCTGGAAATTTTTGAAGAAGTATGGCATGGCCCAATTCCAATAGGGTCTTTTGGTAACTTAAAAACTCTAGAAGTGGAGTCATGTCCTAAATTGAAATTTCTCCTTCTGTTTTCCATGGCTAGAGGCTTTTCCCAACTTGAAGAAATGACAATAGAAGATTGCGATGCCATGCAACAAATAATCGCATATGAAAGGGAGTCAGAAATAGAAGAAGATGGACATGTTGGGACCAACTTGCAACTATTCCCTAAATTGCGATCCTTGAAACTCAAGAATCTACCACAGCTCATCAACTTCAGTTCCGAGTTAGAAACAACATCTTCCACATCTTTGAGTACAAATGCAAGGTCGGAAGACTCATTTTTTAGTCATAAGGTATGTTAAAGCTTATTAGCCAATTTCATTGGTTTTATTTATTTTTATTTTTTTGCACCACTTTATATTGATATAAGTCAAAAGAAAAACTAGAGTGGGCCCACATGCACTTTCCAAACTCCACCATGTTAAAATTATTTGAACATTTCATTCTAAATAATATAAAAAAAATAACAAATAATATATAAAACATGAAGGAGTTGAAAAACTAATAAGGTTAAAAGAAAATTTAATTTTAAACACATTAAATATTAATAGGAATGAGTATTTAAATAAGGACAAACTATAAGTATAATTTTACTTTAAATAAGAAAAAAAAGTCAAGTTAATAGGAATAAATTTAAGAGTGAAATCATAAAAAATTTTAAAAGAAAAAGGAAATTTAAAAAAGACATTCACAAGAATTTATTAATGAGAGAAAAATAAAAGAATGTATATGATTTAAAATAAGAAATTATTTATATGAGTACAAATAATTTGTGGCATCAGCATGAGAATCCCTTATCCTTTCATTTTTTTTTTATAAATATAATTAAAGTAAACATGTGAATAATCCCAAGCTGATGAATTATATTTAAGAAATATATTTATATTTATTATAACTTTCCAATTGATGATGTCATGTATCATATTATAGGTTTCATTCTCTAAGTTAGAGGAGTTGACACTCAAAGATTTGCCCAAGCTAAAGGATATATGGCATCATCAACTTCCATTTGAATCCTTCTCCAATCTACAGATCTTAAGGGTGTACGGATGTCCATGTCTACTCAATCTTGTCCCAGCTCATTTGATACACAACTTCCAGAATTTAAAAGAGATGGATGTGCAAGATTGTATGCTCCTAGAGCATGTGATTATTAATCTTCAAGAAATTGATGGAAATGTCGAGATCCTCCCAAAGTTAGAAACCTTGAAATTGAAGGACTTGCCTATGCTAAGATGGATGGAAGACGGGAATGACAGGATGAAACATATTTCCTCTCTTCTGACACTCATGAATATTCAAAACCTTCAAGAACTACATATCACTAATTGTAGTATGGAAGACCTACGGAAGATGTAGTACTCTTTTGTGAGAAGGTTAGTTTTTTTCTGTACTTTTTTTTTCTCTCCCATACTTTTTATTTCTTCTTATACTTTTTTTTTTGGAATTATTGACATAAATATTCTATAAAAATAAAAAAGTATGAAGATTATATTAATTTTTAATAACAAATTATTAAATTAATTTAAAATTTAATTTTAAATATATTTCATATAAGAGATTAACTATCATTCTTTCAAAATACCGTCAAATCACCCTCATTAAAAAAAATTATAGGATTTATTTTAATAGATTAAAAAAAATTGTAAATATTCTATCCTTTTACATTCATAATAATTAACTTCCTTTATTTTCATCTAATTTAACTAAATAATACACCTTTTTATAATGAAAAAAACCTTTTCTAATTCAAATTAGTATAGTATGCAAATGATATAATATAAATTTATGATAAGTATAACTTTCAAGATGAATATCAAACAAAGAATAATATTTTGTATGTTTACTATTAACATGTAATAATAAATTTCTTAAATTAATAAAATTTCAAATAATAAATCAAATATAAAGGAATTGAAAAACAAGATTAAAGAAATTTTAATTTAAAAAAATATTAGATATTAATAGGATGGAGGTGGAATCCATTTTTTTTATCCGGAAGTAAGAATATGTTTTGTTTCTTCATAATATATTCTATAAATATTATTGCTAAATTTTAGGTCATTTATATTTAAATGGTATCATTTTCTTTTGTTCTTATCATTTTTTTTAGGTACACTGGATATACTTTATGTTCTGCCCTATTTGAGATGAAGTACAGATGCAGCCTTTGAAAGAGAAACTATTAATGAAGTTTGAGAAATTGTCAATGATGTTTCCTTCAATCACTTCCTTCATTTGATAGAGTTTATTTATTCAAGCATCATTGTTATATCCCTAATAAAATTGTTTGTTAAGTGTGTGGTGTTGCACAATGATGAAAGTTTTATATATTAGTATTCGATTTCTTGTATTGCGTGAGTTGACATTTCATAAATTATAAAATACATATGATAAAGGAAGTTTTGTTATTTGCTAAATTTATGTATATTGTTTGAGTAAATTTTTAATCATGTCTTAAATTATGAAATATTGCTTTCAAATGTGAAATATGACACCGTGAAAATTCGTTAAATAAAATTTAATAGTAAATAAAGGATTCATAATATCATTTGATAGGATGTTCAGAGTTTGGCTTGACATATGAGTTTAGTCAAATATATTCAAGAATGTCTTATGAGGATAATCATTAGAGTAGAAATCTCTTCATGTATTAAATGAGTCTAATTGGTTAGAATGTTCTTGGATAATCAACCATAGATAACATGACTTTTTCACTTGTATGTTCATTGTGCAACAATCGATCTACTTATGTTTGGTTGGTTATTGATTGTTAGGAAAATCAAGTTCACTTGCAATTTACTCAATTATGATCTCTAATTACGCAAAATTTTAAGGCAACCCTCCAAGCCTTTCAAGGGCAATCAAAAGCCTACTTGAAAAATAAATAAATGAATAAGACTAACATGATGTCAATTTGATCATCAAATGGTTTAGGCTTTAGATGACACCATAATTATTATCAAGCTTTAGCATTGTAAATCATGTTCTCAAATTTAGGAATGATTTGGTACTACCATTATGTTAGAGGGATACCATATAAAACTTTTTAAATTGATTAACATTGAAAGAAAACCAATAAAAACATTAATATTAAAAAATTAAATTAAAAAATAATAAAAGAGAGAAGTTAACCAAAGAACTGAAATTAAGATAATAGATTGTGAGAAAAAAACTGAAGATATTAAAAAGATGTGTACAAACAAATGTTATATTTAAGTTGGAGACTAAAATAATCTTCTTTTTAAATTTTAATGTTTTGACTATTAATGAGCTTTTATTAAGATTAAGGTTTTTACCACAAGCTATATTTCACACTTGTTTGATCTTCTTAAGAAATCAATTAGATATAGAAAGAGTCGCATTCGAATAAAGAAATATCCCTAGACACATTTAGATGATACCACTTAAGTCTAAATCTGTTGAGGTTGATTAGAAGGGCTAGTAACCAAGGTCCTACCACATAGCTATGGTTCGCTATCCCACTCCGAACACATTAGACCTTCATATTCATAGTTTTATTCCCTATTTGATACACACCATCCAAACTTTCATTCTTAATGTCAATGCATATTGAATCTTTGTCTATCTTAATTTATTTTATCCATTCCTTACCAGATCCAACTAAGAGAACTACCAAAAACACTTGTGAGACATGCAAAACCAGAGGAAGTTTTAGATATAACTGGGAAATAACACAAAAGATTTAAGATCATAACATCATACATCACACCATAAAGGACAACCTTCTTCCCTTTATTCTTTCAAGTTTTTGAGTCTTGTCTAGGGATCTCTCATGCATGACAAAACAAATGTCTTCAACTACATGTGTTTACCATGAGTGTCGGTAGAGCTAGTTTTTTAGGCTTGCAATCCGATAACTCCTACAAAGAGGTAAACAAACACACAACGTTAGGGACAAATGAATAAGATAAAAACCTAAGAAATGTAGAAGTCTAATAGAGAACCCATATGCATCTTTTGATGATCCCAAATAACATTATAGACAAAATTTATCTTACAAGTGCATTTAAAGAACAAATAATAGTGCAATCATTCCGTTTTATCCCCATAATAATTTGGAAAAGAAATTCTCAGTCTGCTATGGTGGGGAGGAAAAAAAGAGAATAAAAAAAACTAAATATTGGAAAGCACTCACTCATACTTGAAATGATTATAGTATCTCAAAATTTTTAAATGCAAACAAAAATTGCATAAGAAACAAAGTGATTTATCTTATTTCATTTCAAATTACATGAAAAAAAAAAAAAACCAAATGCATGATTTGATTTTCATGTACCAACCAAAGCCCCCCCTGTCACTACAAAGGAAAGGAAAAGAAAAGAAAGAAATATGCTTACCACAGGCTACTCTGCCACCAGCATTTCCCGTGCTTTTGCTGAGCTCATGTCCCCCTAAAAAAAATATAGAAAATAAACTGTTATTGCATGCTCAGAAAGCAAAGATATGCTAAAAGGTAAAATAAGAATAAAAATAAGAAAAATAGGAACACATACGTCCATATTCTAACAAAGTCAAGCCATTCCCACTTGGGCCATATTCGGAGTTTTTTTTTCCAAACAATAAAAACAGACTAAACAAGCCAAGTATTCTCTTCTAACCAAATGGTACTGGTGAATGGCAAGCATATATCAAGGAACCAATCAACCTCGATACCAGGGCCTGAAAAACTTAATAATGCTCCAGCAGCTAGCATATGTGGCTTCTGGAGATCATAGCAGAAGCCCAAAAGTGAGTCAGAATTGTAGGGACCCCTCCCTCCGAGACACGTGGCACACATCTTACAGTGACACATGGCACGCATTGTCACCCGAGTCACCCTCATCCGGATCTCCCTATAAAGCGCACATGGCACACTTTTCCGGACTACCTCAAGGAAGACCAAACGACACTTATAGACATATCATCCGGAGGGCTTACACAATACATCCGGATGATCAAGAAGACCAAACGACACTTATAAACGTATCATCCGGATGGCTTACACAATACATCCGGATGATCAACATATGCCATCCGGATACAATGGTCCGGATCATTGACTGAAGTAAGCGAGTCTTACACGCTATCACAACAACCAGCCATGGCCCACGTCCCATCACCTGCAGAGTGAAAGGACGAGTTGGGGTGACAACAAATCACTTCCCACGATCATTCTACATGATCACTTCCCACGATCTCTGACAGCCGCTTCACCTACCACGGTTTCTGACAGCCGCCCGTAGGGTGGCGATGACCATACTGCCACCTCATGTCATCATAACAACACAAAATATCTCCTCACCATTAATGAGAGGAACAGTACCCCTGGCACTATATATAAACCTTCACACGAAGAGGAAGGTAATCTCCTGATACCTAGTAAAAGGCTAACTGATTTATCCCTCTCCCTAACCATGGCTAACAAAACCATTGGAGGGTGCGTCTGGACACCCTGTCCGGATGCCCTTTTTGCAGGTATAACGATTGAATCAAGAACCTATTTTGGTTGAGGTCGCGCATCCATCCATTTGGCAACTACGTGGATCGTCAGGAATGCGAGGCATCAACATTGGCGCCGTCTGTGGGAATTTTTATTTTCATTTGATTCAGTCACTTGCAAAGATGGCCACACCTTCCCGAAGCCATTCAGCCGATAGGGGAGGGGATGATGATCGTGAATGGCGTAAAACCATCGAAAGGAGACAGTTGGCAAGCGAGCGACAACTCAAAGCTCTCCTCCAGGAGACAGAGAGATTAAAAGAAGAAAACGCTGTACTACGCATCCAGGCTTCGACATCAGGGCCTCCTCGTCGTCAGCGTTCAAGAGGCCAAGTAGCAAACTCAAGGACAGAACCAGAATCAATATATCCTGGATCAGCAGGAGCTATCCCAGGAGCATGCAACGTGAGGCCTCATGAGCCGCGCACACCTATGCCTCGAGCCCCACGTGAGGAAAGCTCAGACTCTACTCACTTTTCAGCGAAAAGACAACGTGATAAAAAATCTCAGTTGTCAAATTCGATGCGCGCAAGACTAGGCCCACAAAAGCCTGGGCGATCAAGGCCACCAGTAGCCACAACCTAGGCACCACGCCCTGACCCTATGGTCGCCCCCATGGTGCAGAATGTGCACCCGCATCGTGACCCCATGGTCACCCCCGCGATGCGAAACGTTCACTCGCACCTAGCGGAACAACCGACTGGGAGAAACCTCCCAAACGAGCCACCCATCGGCTCCATCAGCAAAAGGCTGGATGACATGCTCTCCACGCCTTTCTGCTCTCATATCATTCACTACGAGCCCCCAAGGGGATTCCTCGTACCAAAATTTTCCACATACGATGGAACCAACGATCCCTTCGATCACATCATGCATTATCGACAGCTCATGACGCTCGATATTGGCAATGATGCACTACTATGCAAAGTATTTCCCGCCAGCCTACAAGGACAGGCCTTCTCATGGTTTCATCGCCTACCTCCCAACTCTGTTGGCAATTTCAGGGACCTGTCCGAAGCTTTCGTCGGACAATACTTGTGCTCCGCTCGACACAAGCAAAATATTAGCACCCTGCAGAACATAAAAATGCAAGACAACGAATCCTTGAGGGAATTTGTGAAACAGTTTGGCCAAGCCGTACTTCAGGTAGAGGCTTGCAGCATGGATGCTGTCCTACAGATCTTCAAGCGAAACATCTGTCCAGGCACTCCATTTTCGAATCACTAGCCAAAAAACCTCCTACAACGATGGACGACTTGTTCAGACGTGCCAATAAATATTCAATGCTCGAAGATGACGTACGTGCAGCCACTCAGCAAGTCTTGGTTGCCAGACGGCCATCTAGAGGTGACGCGGAAAGAAATACTAAACCTTCGGACCGACCGAGGCCATCTGACCGAAGGCAGGAAGGGCCAAGTCGCCCGGAGAGGCGCCTCTCACACCTCTTTCCATATCATATGAAAAACTTCTCCCTATGATCCAAGGCTTGTCTGACTTCAGGTGACCAAGACCCCAAGGAACAGACCCATCCACAAGGGATCATAACAAGATATGTGCCTTCTACAAAGATCATGGTCACACAACAGAGACATGCAGGTGCCTCCATTTTTTGGTCGAAAAGCTCATTAAGGCGGGACATTTAAAGCAATACCTCTGCTCAGGTGCTGGGGAAAGAGACGTTCCCCAAAATCTCAACTCTGGAGCCCCCAGAGCCCCAACTGCACCCAAGGCCGTTATAAGCTATATTAATGGAGGCCCATCTGACGAAGAGTACGACTCTAGGCGAAAAAGACAGAAGTTGTTGCGTGCCGCATCAACACGCGAACGCATCAATTCCATCCGGCCCGGGCTAACTGGAGGGGGTCCTCGCCCCATAGATGGGACAATCATTTTCCCACCAGTTGACCCCACCCGGACACTACAGCCACATCGAGACGCCCTCATCTTGTCCCTAGAGATAGGGGACTTCGATGTGAGACGCATCTTGATTGACCCGGGCAGCTCCGCCGATCTTGTGCAAGCATCGGTCGTTAGCCACATGGGACACTGTCTCACAGGCCTTGAAAACCCCTGACGAATCCTGTCCGGATTCAACGGCTCATCAACTACATCCTTAGGAGACATTGTACTGCCGGTCCAAGCAGGCCCAGTTACTCTCAACGTACAATTCTCAGTGGTACAAGATTTATCACCCTTCAATATCATCTTGGGGCGCACATGGCTACACTACATGAAAGCCATCCCCTCTACATATCATCAAATGGTGAGTTTCCTAACCAACGATGGGCAAATTGACTTATATGGTAGCCAGTTGGCCGCTCGCCAATGCTATCAGATAGCACGAGAAGCAGGGGCCAACCAGGAGGATGCATCTCCCCCTTAACTCAGCCATACACATGACCAATAACAATTATTAGGTCCGGAGGACAAAGATCCCCCGACAGCGGATCCCTTACAAACGATCCAAATTTCGGAGGAAAACACTCACCTCACGAACATCAGTTCCCTCATGACGACCGAAGAAACTCAGAGCATGCAAAATATTCTCAGACAGAATCATGACATCTTCGCATGGACACATTCCGATATGAAGGGAATTCATCCCTCTATTTCCTCTCACAAGCTTAACGTCTTTCCAGCTGCCAGACCCGTCCGGTAGAAGATTAGACGTTTCCACCCGGATAGACAAGAAGTTATCCGGAATGAGATTGACAAATTGCTAGAAGCCGGATTCATCAGAGAAGTATCTTATCCGGATTGGTTGGCAAACGTAGTGGTAGTACCCAAAAAAGAAGGAAAATGACGAGTTTGTGTAGATTACACCAATCTCAACAATGCATGTCCAAAAGATAGTTTTCCCTTGCCGCGAATAGATCAAATTGTGGACTCCACTTCCGGGCAAGGGATGCTCTCTTTCTTGGATGCCTTCTCAGGATATCACCAGATTCCCATGTCCCCGGATGACGAAGAAAAGACAGCATTCATAACGCCACACGACCTCTATTGCTACAAAGTCATGCCATTCGGACTCAAAAATGCTGGCGCCACTTACCAAAGACTGATGACAAAAATCTTCAAACCTCTCATAGGCCACACGATAGAGGTATATATTGATGATATCGTGGTCAAAAGCAAAACCCGAGAGCAACATGTCCTTCACTTACAAGAAGTTTTTCACATCTTACGAAAGTATGGTATGAAGCTGAATCCTTCTAAATGCGCCTTCGGCATAAGCGTTGGCAAATTCCTGGGGTTTATGGTCAGCCAAAGGGGCATAGAGGTCAGTCCGGATCAAGTCAAGGCAGTTATAGAAACACCACCACCCAAGAACAAAAAGGAGTTGCAACGCCTCACAGGCAAACTTGTCGCACTAGGGCGCTTCATAGCCCGCTTCATTGATGAATTACGACCCTTCTTCTTGGCAATACGAAAAGCTGGAGCACACGAATGGACGGACAGTTGCCAAAATGCTTTTGAAAAGATTAAGCATTGTCTTATGCAACCACCCATCTTGAGCAGCCTCATCCCAAAGGAAAAATTATACATGTATCTAGCGGTATCAGAATGGGCAATCAACGCCATTCTATTCCGCTGCCCCTCACCAAAGGAGCAAAAACCTATCTACTACGTCAGCAGGACATTGGCAGACGTAGAAACCAGATATTCAAAAATGGAGCTAACAGCCTTAGCCCTTCGAAGCACTGCCTAGAAGCTCCGCCCTTATTTCCAAGCTCATCCAGTGATCGTACTAACTGACCAGCCCCTTCGTAACATTCTGCACAAGCCAGATTTAATCGGAAGAATGCTATAATGGGCCATTGAATTGAGCGAGTTTGGAATCGAATTCTAACCCAGATTGTCTATGAAAGGCCAAGTAATGGTTGACTTCGTGCTAGAATATTCCCGAAAACCCAGCCAACACCACGAATCAAGTAAACAAGAATGGTGGACTCTACGAGTTGACGGAGCCTCACGCTCATCAGGCTCTAGAGTTGGGCTCCTACTACAGTCCCCAACTAGGGAACATTTGGAGCAAGCCATCAGGCTGGGATTCTTTGCCTCTAACAATGAAGCAGAATATGAGGCCATCTTGTCCGGATTGGACCTTGCCCTTGCTCTATCCGTCTCCAAACTCCGGATCTACAGCGACTCACAACTCGTGGTAAAACACGTCCAGAAGGAATATGAGGCTAAGAACGCACGCATGGCGCGATACTTAGCTAAAGTAAGAAACACCTTGCAGCAATTCACCGAATGGACAATCGAAAAAATCAAGCGAGCCGACAATAGGCGCGCTGACGCCTTGGCCGGCATAGCTGCCTCCCTCCCTATCAAAGAAGCCATTCTATTGCCTATACATATGCAACCCAACCCCTCTGTCGCAGAAATCTCCACCTGCAATACCATTGAGGCACCCCAAGCGGACGGCCAAGAATGGACGTATGACATCGCAGAATATATCCGGACAGGAACTCTACCCGGAAATCTCAAACAGGCACACAAAGTCCGGGTACAAGCTGCCCGTTTCACCCTGATTGGGGGGCACCTGTACAAGCGATCCTTCACAGGACCTTACCTTCGATGCCTAGGGCATTCAGAGGCCCAGTATGTGTTAGCTGAGTTGCATGAGGGAATATGTGGGAATCATTCGGGAGGACGATCTCTGGCACATAGAGCTCATTCGCAAGGATACTATTGGCCAACAATGAAGAAAGACGTGGCAGCATATGTCAAAAGATGTGATAAATGTCAAAGGTATGCCCCCATTCCGCATATGCCATCAGCAACGTTGAAATCAGTCTCAGGCCCATGGCCCTTCGCGCAATGAGGCATGGACATAGTGGGACCCCTCCTAGCTGCACCTGCCCAAAAGAAATTTTTGTTCGTTGCCACAGATTATTTCAGTAAGTGGGTGGAAGCTGAAGCATACGCTAGCATCAAAGACAAGGATGTCACCAAGTTTGTATGGAAAAACATCATCTGCCGTTTTGGAATTCCACAAACTATCATAGCTGACAATGGTCCTCAATTTGACAGCATCGCATTCAGGAATTTCTGTTCAGAGCTGAACATCCGGAATTCATACTCCACACCGCGATATCCCCAAAGTAATGGGCAGGCAGAAGCCACAAACAAAACCCTAATCACTGCCTTAAAGAAAAGGCTTGAACAAGCCAAAGGGAAGTGGGTGGAAGAGTTACCCGGCGTCCTATGGGCCTATCGAACCACACCCGGACGCCCAACAGGAAACACTCCTTTCGCCCTCGCATATGGAATGGATGCAGTCATTCCTACTGAAATAGGTCTTCCTACTATCCGGACTGACGCGGCAAAGCAGAATGATGCAAACACAGAATTGGGAAGAAACTTGGATTGGGCAGATGAAGTGAGGGAAAGCGCAGCCATCCGGATGGCAGACTATCAACAAAGAGCATCCGCCCATTACAATCGTAAAGTAAGGCCCAGGAGCTTCAAAAATGGTACGCTAGTCCTTAGAAAAGTTTTTGAAAACACTGCTGAAATGGGCGCAGGCAAGTTCCAAGCTAACTAGGAAGGACCCTATATAGTGTCTAAAGCAAGTGAAAGTGGAGCCTATCATTTACAAAAGTTAGACGGAACTCCATTACTTAGACCATGGAATGTTTCCAATTTAAAACAGTACTATCAATGAAAAAGCAAGACAAGTACAAATGGGAAAAAGAATTGTTTTATTGATATATGTCAATGTATGTACAAAGAGGTCTCCGGACCACAAAAAATACAGAAAGAAGATTACAGAAGAAATTGCAAAAAGAAAAGCTATCACGGAGTGGGCTTGTCATGAAGTTTCTTCTCTTCACCCGGAGGAATTGAAGGGACGTCTCGCTTTATGCCATTCTTCTTCATACAGCAGCGATAGCCAAAGATGAAGGTATCATCCACTTGCTTTTGATAGTCCGCTTCAAGCTCCTCCCTCTCTGCAGCAAACTCCCGCTCTAGCTCTTCTTTTTGCGCTGTTAAGCGCAGCTGCAAATCTTCTTTCTGCTTCTTTTCAATTGAAGCCTCTGTCCGGAGTTGCCTCACCTTCCCCCTCAGCCGGGCCACCTCATCCTCTGCCTCACACAGACGGGTGAATGTTGATTCCTCCCGGCTCTTAGCCTCAGCCAAATCCGCCCTGAGGGCTTCGTTGTCCTCTTGAACGGTGGATAAGCTGGCTTCAACCTCCTCCAGTCTCAGGCGCAACTGGTTTTCACTATCTTTGCGCCGAAAGGCAAAGGTCTTCATATAATTAGTGGTCCGCAACAGGTCAGTGAAAAGATCGTGTTGTTGGGCCATGCCGCGGAGACCACTCACCAGCTGCAGGCAAACACACAAACGAGAAAAACAAAGTTATAAGTCACACCACAAACACATATCAGAATGACAAAGAATCAAGAAGCACAAAAAAACAATATACCGTTTCCACCATCTCGAACATCTTGGCTGAAGGTACGATAGCAGTCGAGCCGGGTGGAATCTGTTTCAGCTTATCTTCCAACTCCGCGTAGCTAAAAGGGCTAGCGGAGGTGCAAGCCGCGTCATTAACAAGATCCCCACCTGATGAGGCGACAGAAGGCGACTCTTGTTTCGGATTCGGGGCCTCAACATTTACGGCTGGATGGGTCTCCCTGGGTGCAACCTCATTCGGGACCATCACCGGGACGGCTGGAGTCTCAGTTGCCATCTCTACTTCACCCCCCTCCGGATGAGCGTCGTGGGCGGATGAGCAACTAACTTCGATCTCTTGCTGACGATCTTGAAGCCGCCCGATGAGTCCGGACCTCAGATTGCGCGCCGAACGAGGCCTCTTTGAAGGTGGCCCCTTCACCAAAACAAGAGCCAGACGGTCCGGATCGTCAGAGGGCTGACTCTGACTTTCTGCCGCTGCTTCCTCCATCGGGGTTGCACAAACGGCTTCAGCTGCATCGACATCCGGATTAGGGGAGTCCGGATGGTTGATGGACGCAGCTTCCTCAGCCAAATTATCCAGACGGGCAACCGCTGCCAAGGAAGTACTCGAGTGGTTCAGCCCCGCGACGTGTCCTGATCCGCTTGAGATAGAATGAGGAGCAGGGTTCACTGGCTCCTCTATTATTACCTCCGCCTCATGAGTAATTGGCGGAGGGGCAAAATCCTTGGGAGGGGTGGGCTCCTTCACCCCCTTCCCATTCTTCACCAGCTTCCTCTTTTTCGTTGGAGCTTTATTTGGAGGAGAGGCTGCGCCGCGTTTCTGTCCGGGAGCCTTATGAAGGGTTCCTTCGTTCTTCTTCTTCTCCCGATTATCCAGGAGCGCTCGGCGTTTTTCAGCGTCCGCCTCTTTAAACTCCTAGTAAATTGGGAGATCCTTCACAGTATAATGCTCCCCAGGCACTACCTCCTTTGGCATTTTCCTGGGGAGAATGTTGACAACATACTCTTGGGACTCCCGGACGACCACCATCAGGTTCCGCGCAGTAAGCAGCGTCTTGTAGCACCTCTCCGTGGCATCTATCTCAAACAACTTATTGAGACAGGCAAAAGACACCTTTTCCACCCAGTCCACGATATGGCCCCTCCTTTCCTGACCTACGTTGACAGTAACAAAAGGTGAGAAAACCGTCCGAAAAAATCAACAAAAGACAACAAAATAAAAGCCGGACAAAAGTGTCAAAGCAAACTTACCCGGAATCACTAAGGAGTAGTTTGGAGAGAAGGGCCTCCCCGGACGTCCTGGTGACCCCGCCCATACACCCCGGACCGCTACGTGTCCCTTCGCCCCTCCCTTTATCGAATCTGGCAGCTCCGTCACCAATTGAAGGAAGGGCAGGTGAGCGGACATGCTGAAGATATCAGTTTTTGCCTTCTTCAGTGAATAGACAAAAAACACCTCCAGTAGCGTCAGGTCGAGGTTGTACAACATGTTTATGATGCTGCATCCCATTAGCACCCGGACGATGTTGGGATGAATAAAGGCGGGTGGAATCTGGGTGAAATGGAGGAATTCCTTGAACAACGCCGGTAGAGGGAACCGAAGCCCCGCGTTGAATTGCTCCTTTGAGAAGATGATGGTATTTTTTTCGGCCGGCACAGGCACCTCCTCATCATTTAGCAGTTCCACAATCACGCCATTGGGGATACAGAACCGGTCCCGGAATTCCTTCACATCCAGTTTGTCCGTCGCTTTCTCACAAGCATTGCCGGCCTCGGAAGATGAAACAGTTTTCTTATTCGAAGACATTTCTTAGCCCGAAAGTTGAATAAAAAGCCTACATACAAGAAGCTCAACAGTTAAACACAGCAATCCAGAAAATCAACAAACACCAACATTCAACACACAGTCGCAAGCGATTTGCCCAAAGCAAGTCAAAAATCAAGCCAATGAACAAACAAGCGCAACAAAGGGAAAACAAAAACAAAATGCACGTACCAAATAGAAATGCCGCGAAGAAAGGTTGATGTTGCGATACAAAATCACCGGCAAGAAAAACTCTAGGGTTTTTTACTCAGAAAAGCAGAGGAAAGCATAGGAAGAAGAAGAAGCAAAAACTCTCAGAAAAAACGCAGTAGGAAAAATACAACAGTAGGCACAGTATGCTATTTATAGGGGGACAGCCCCTCGGAAAGCCAAACGCCCAGCAACGCCATCGTTGAAACGACATGCTGCCTGGGAATACCCAGAGTCGGCGGCTCACCATAAATGCCTTTTTTGGCTTCCGCACCCCCACTCGCCACGTGGCCCAACCAGACAAAAGGTCGACTTCGGTTTTCAAAAAACCAATTATTTTTTAACCCGCCCATTTTTGCTCTGGCAAAATAGGCAAGTTAAAAAGGGGGGCATTGTAGGGACCCCTCCCTCCAAGACACGTGGCACACATCTTACAGTGACACATGGCAGGCATTGTCACCCGAGTCACCCTCATCCGGATCTCCCTATAAAACGCACATGACACACTTTTCCGGACTACCTCAAGGAAGACCAAACGACACTTATAGACATATCATCCGGAGGGCTTACACAATACATCCGGATGATCAAGAAGACCAAACGACACTTATAAACGTATCATCCGGATGGCTTACACAATACATCCGGATGATCAACATATGCCATCCGGATACAATGGTCCGGATCATTGACTGAAGTAAGCGAGTCTTACACGCTATCACAACAACCAGCCATGGCCCACGTCCCATCACCTGTAGAGTGAAAGGACGAGTTGAGGTGACAACAAGTCACTTCCCACGATCATTCTACATGATCACTTCCCACGATCTCTGACAGCCGCTTCACCTACCACGGTTTCTGACAGCCGCCCGTAGGGTGGCGATGACCATGCTGCCACCTCATGTCATCATAACAACACAAAATATCTCCTCACCATTAATGAGAGGAACAGTACCCCTGACACTATATATAAACCTTCACACGAAGATGAAGGTAATCTTCTGATACCTAGTAAAAGGCTAACTGATTTATCCCTCTCCCTAACCATGGCTAACAAAACCATCGGAGGGTGCGTTCGGACACCCTGTCCGGATGCCCTTTTTGCAGGTATAACGACTGAATCAATAACCTATTTTGGTTGAGGTCGCGCATCCATCCATTTGGCAACTACGTGGATCGTCAGGAACGCGAGGCATCAACAAGAATAACTTTAAACCATAACTATTAGAACCCCTCTTTTGCAATCACTCACATCACATAAAATTTGTGATGTCAACAAAACCTACTTCTATTTTGTGAAGAAGCTTTCAGTTCTAATAAAAGTAAGGCCCATTTTACCCCTAATCCAAACATGAACTTTGTTAACAATGTTAAGCGAGGATGAGATGGATATTTAAGTTCTCACACAGATGTCAACCATGCAATGGATAAACTAAATTTTTCAGCTTGATTTTTAAGGCAAGCTGGGTGTCGGATGACTTGGATCTCAGCGATATTTCAAAAATCTCCCTGTGGGTTTCTAATATTTAACTTAGAATCCCCCGATTTAGTGTAGTATATTAGTACTTCCTTGTAAAAATGAGGTAACTTCAAATGCCTCCTTATTGACTCAACAAAGGCATAATTGTAAAACACAATTGATTCTATTTTCAAAGCATTTCTTTTCTCTAAAATTCATCTTGCACAGCTTGTATCAGATTAATAAAAATAGCCATCCTGCACAGCACCCATGATAAGAATAAAAATAATTACTGTGCACAAAATGATGGAATAAGTATACATACGTTTGTCCAAACTTTGTAAGATGGAACTTAATAATGTTCCAGCAAAATATAAATTAACATTTGTCATAAGCTAGGACTGGACTGTTCATTCTTATCCATTAGTAATCCACAGGTCATAGAATAACAGTAGCATAAAATGGAAACACCTGAAAAAAAAGCTCCATAGATAGAAGTTTTACAGCTTACCCTTTCAACAATGGAGTTTGATCCAGTGAGAGGAATCTTTAAACAGAGACAAATACATTTTTTAGATAACAAGAACCAAATTTCAACCTAGCTGGTAAAAAGAATAAAAAGAAAAAGAAGACAAAGTGGTAAAAAAAAAAACCTACCTGCTTGTCAACAATTTTGAAATTAACAGTACCTGAAAAGCACACAATCAAATGAAAACACCTTAATGACTAAGAAAGTTCAAATAACATAACTGAACTAGATATACAGTCCAGATATTCCATTCATATCACATAGCTTGATATCTATACAAGGATCTAAGAAAAATGATTGCCTAAAAAGTAGCAATGCCGGGCAAACAATAATAATGCTTCTAATGGTATTCTAGTAATAGTTAATTACAATGAAGTACATAGTACATACCATCCTCACCAACAATGACATTTCCTAAATCACCAGCATGACGATTCTCGTCTTCAGGAGCACCATGCTCTTTTCCAGCAGGATTGAAATGAGGTCCTGTAAATAATAAATAAATAAGTAATCTAAATACTTAAGCTAAAAAGAAACATGCAGGAAATCTAAAGAGTGTAAGTCTAACCCAGTGGCAAAGGATGTAAAAAATAAAGTAACCAATAATTAGACAATACCAGTTGACATGCAACCATTTGTTGTGTCCCCAAGGGCATGCACATGGAAGCCATGAAGTCCAGGCTTAAGGCCAGAAAGACTCCCAGTCACTGTAGTTGAACCTAAAGAATTGAGAAAAAAATAATGAATTTATAGGCAAATATAGCAATCTAAATTTCATTACTTATCCAGAGAAACTTGGTAGATTTCTTGATTACCATCTCCTTCTTCAGCGAGTTAGATAGTTCCACAAACACCCTCATTACTGTTAAGAACGGCAACAGCCTTCACCATTTTCTATGTGATCTAAGAGACAAAATAGTAAGAAATACAAACTTAAAGCGCCCTATTGTATGAGAAACCACAATATTTTTAAAATTATAGCAACTGATAAAGAGGTTTCATTTACATATAAAATGCTTGGATTGAAATCAATAATCAATCCAATGATAAAAGCAAAAGAAAATAAATGGAAAGCAAAACACCTACCAATAATTTTAGAATAAATAATGATTTGCTACCACCAAGGGAAAGGTATAGTCCATACACAAATTAAAATATAATCCTCCTACTCTACCCATTAGAGATGGGATACAAATTAGTGCATTACTACATAATTTTAACTCCATTTTAGCACAATGCATTCAGAAAAAAAAAAAGTTAAAAAAAAAAAAACCACTGCTTCTACAGAATCTCCCAGAAAATCCCTAATTAAAATAAGCAAGCGACAAGTACTTTAATTTTTTTTTACTCTTCTCAGAGGCCCAAAAATCTCCATAAATGAAGACACGGTCATGTTCCTAAAAGACAACAGAGGTGTTCTATACCTTGCACAGACAACAATATTCTTTTTCTTCGTTTTCTTTCTTTTCTTTGTCCTCGGTCTTCTCCTTTTTTTTTTCCCCCTTTTTGTAGAAAAAGGGTTCAGTGCATTTTACCAAGAAAGAGAAGCTCACACAAAATTTCAACAAAAGAAGCGAAATTATAAAAAATTAAACTAAATTATAAAAAATAAAAACACCCTTTAGCCACGCTATAACATGTAATACACAAAGCAATTCAATATTAGAAGGAAGTAATGACATATATGTATAACTTCCACCACTAAAAGGCATAGGAACAAATAAGATTACCCATCAAATTCACCAAAACGCAGAAATAATTTTGAAAAGAAAAAACCTCCCTTATGAGGGAAAAAAAGAAAAAAAATTCAAAGTTTTCCAAACAGAACTGAAGAGATCTGCTAAAAATCATTTATTCACAAATTCACATAACAAAAATGAAACACAATCTAGCTACAGAATCCGAACATCTATGGTCAACTATACTAAAAATCACAATATATACACATAAGAAATGAACACAACACAAAAATCTAAAAGCATCGTGTATAAAAAATAAATAAATAAATAAAATAAATAAACCGATCCTCGACAAAACACCAGATCAACACAAAATCAAACCCAAAACTCACAGATCAGCTACAAAAAATTGAAACCTAGCAAAAAAAAATTTACATGAATCGGATCGAAGAAGCAATTTATAGAAGTGAAGAGTAAGGGTAAGAATCGGCTCATTTTAGTCTCTATTCTCACCTACCACTATCTTGCGCTTAATTTTCCTATTTTCTGTTTGGATAAATGACCTTTTCTCGAATCACACCTATCACCTACCACTATCTTTTGCTTAATTGTCCTATTTTCTATTTAGATAAAAAATCTGATTTTTTTTTTTTAAATAAAAATAAAAATAATTAATTTTTAATAGAAATAATATATTTACACGGTGGATATAATTTTTTTTTTCTTCATAAAATTAAAAATACATGTAGAAGGTTTGCTACTTTTAAAGATAAAACATATAAAAGAAAAAAAATTGAAATATTTTTTAAATGGATAAATAGACAAGCAATGAATTGAATTTAATAATTTCCGGCCAAAGGGAGGCAAAAAGGAAACTTGGAATATCCTTGATTTATTGTTTTATCCTTTTATTGGTTATAATTTTTTTTTCTTAAAATTTGGACTAAAAAATAGGGAGAATTATCTTTTGGGGGTAGATTGCCCCCCAAATTAACAAAAGGTCCATATAACTCATCAAATTGAGTTGAAGGATATGAAATAGTAACGGACAAATATACCCTTTAAGAACACATATAAAATATTTTATAAAATTAAGTTAAATAATTTTTTTTAATTATTTTTTTTTCAAAAAAACTAAATTAAATAAAAGTAGTTTTCAAAAATATTAAATTAATTTTTTTTTTCAAAAATATTAAATTAAATTAAAGTATTTAAAAAAAATATTAAATAAAATAAATTTATTTTTAAAAAATATTAAATTACATAAAAGTATCTTTTAAAAATATTAAATTAAATAAAAAATATTAAATTAAATAAAAGTATTTTTCAAAAATATTAATTTTTTTCTCAAAATCAACAAATGACATTTTTGAAAATACTGAAGGATGATATCCTTCAACTCAATTTTCATACTTTTATTGGGTCTTGGGCTCAATTTGAAGAGTTACGTGAACCTTTTGTTAATTTGAAGGTCCATCTACCCCCAAAACATAATTCTCCCTAAAAAATATTTGATCAAGATGGAAAAAATAAAAGAAAATTAAGAAATTAATTAATTATATAGGGAATTTAGTATTTTGTTTTTAAATTTTTTTAATTTTCTTAAAACATAAATGGAATAATTTCAAAAATAGAAACTAAGGAAAGGCAAAACAAGGTATTGTTTGGTGGATAATGGATAAAATCATTTATAATTTTTTTTTTGTAAGAATCTAAAAAATAAATGCTTTCATAAAAATGGAAAAAGGAAAATAATGCATTAATTTAATTAATAAAAATCATAAATTTTATGATTTTATTTTGGGTTATTTAATTAAAAAGTTATTGAAAACCCAATTTTAGAAATCTAATTCTTTATTGTTTGTTGGCCTTATTTTAACAAAAATATCCTTAATTTTTTTTATACATATAAAAATAATTTTTTCTTTTAAAACATACATGTAAATACTTGAAATAATTAAGAGCATTGATATAAAAAATAAGTTACTCTTCAAAACAATATGAGAGCAATTAAATTCATAAATATGAGATTATTTCGTCATTTTACCCAATTAAATCTTTTATTTTGATAAATTTGTCAATTGCATTTAATGATGAAAATATTGATAATCACATATGTACTTGAAGCTTCAACCAAGCTTCTAATCACCTTTATGCTTGGATTCCAATCCTAATGTACTCTTACACAATCTCTTCAAGTTTCAACTCACTTTAAAGCTTTAACACTCAATTAACATATATGAATATCTCAACTTAGCTCAACAATAGCTCAAATATAACTCAATGGTAGGATGAATCACAAAGGTGCACTAAAGAGTATGCAAATGAAGATTTAATGCACCAATAAAGGAATGAGAGTTTTTAAGGCAAGAACAAGTGGGTGGACAAATAAATGTAAGTGTCTCTTACTCATAAATGAAGTGGAACTCTTTATTTATAAGTTTCTAACCTCAGGAGCCAAGAAAACCAAAAATGAGCCTCAATCGGTCTAGTTAGGGGTTGACTAGTTTACTAGTCATTGGAGCATTTAATGCTTGGTAGGTGGTCATTACTCTTGATCGGACCTCGACCGGGAAGGAAAGGCTATTGGAAGAGAGAAAATGTTTTTTGCACTCCTCGACTGAACCTCGACCAGGAAGAGGGAACGGGTCAATCGGTACCCTAATCGGTTGAGTCGGTTTGGCCAGTGCCTCGATCGGTTCACCATTTTTTTTTATTATTTTCTCTTATAACACTTAGACAAGGTCTTTAGGTAAATTAATATGCCAATTTTGAAACGTTTTGCTTAAGGTTCATTTGATAGATCTCGGATTTTGATGGAAATATAACTTTAAAGCATAAATCGAGTTTTTAAAATATGCATGAAATGATATGTAAATCATAAGTGCACTCATGCATTCATCTTACATATGTTTCCTATAATTAAAGGTCTTCCAAAAGTCTCGATCTTGCATCCATTAAGTCCTTTGATGAATTTTTGAATTAATACCTTAAATTCTTTATAATTCAAACAAATTAATAACTTAACCATGGTTTGTTATCATCAAAACCTGATTAGGAGAACCCTTAGGCTAACAAATTGCATTATATATTATTTTACAATGATAACATGTCTAATTTTAAAATATATTAATATTAAAATTATCATCCATTTTAATTTAAATGCATTCAATGATATCAAATTAATAATTTATATATAATTATTTTAACATTTATATTTTTTATATTTAATAAATATATAGATTATATAAAAAAGACCTATTAAGAAAATTATATTTTTATATTTTTAGTAATAAATTAAATAATAAAAAATTTGGTGAAATATGATATAATATCCAAAAATATTAGTAAAATATTGATTGAAAGGCGAAAAAAAAATCACTTGATAAATATATCTTCCTAAATTTTGGGATCCATGAATATTGAATATTGAATATATCAAGGATATAATATATCAGATATTTTTGGCCTCATTCTTTATTGATTTTTGGAAATCCAATTCTTTATTGATTTTTGGCTCATTTTGACAAAAATATCCTTAATTATATATATATATATATATATATATATATATATATATATATATATATATATATAAATTATTTTAAAATATACATGTAAATACTTGAAATAATCAAGCGTATTTATATATATATAAAAAAATAAGTTACTCTTCAAAACAATATGAGAGGGGTTAAATTCACAAATATGAGATTATTTCATCCTTTTATCCAATTAATTCTTTTATTTTGATAAATTTGTCAAGTGCATTCAATAATGAAAATATTGGTAATCACATTTGTACTTCGATTTTATAGATATATTGAATATATTATAATTGGAGATATATTGGTGAATATTAAGTAAAAATAGACATTTTAAAGTTATTTAAAAACATTGATATGATAACATGTCTAATTTTAAAATATATTTATATTAAAATTATCATTCATTTTAATTTAAATGTAGTCAATGATATCAAATAAATAAGGGGGTTGTTATTCACAACATCCCTTTTGCTAAATGTAATACTTTTTTGTCATATTTTTTCCACATATACCATTTTTAATAAAGAACTCTGTCTAACCTCCTCTAAATATATTAAACCAAAATTCTAGTTGATTAAAACTACGAATCATATACGAAATACGATGAATAACGAAATTCAATCACCTGATGACAATTTTCAGGTAAAATTTATAACTTTCGTTTTTTTTTATAAAGAAATATATACATTTATCAAAAAAAAAAAAAAACCCGGCGACCTGGATGGGGCTCTGGCGTCCTAGGAGGCGGCAGCGGCGAGGGCGATTAGGGTTTGGAGCAGGGATGGAAGTTGGCAACCATTGGCGGCAGTGGTTGGGCTAAATTTTTTGCTTATAATAATTATAAAAATCGATTTTTTTTTATTGTTTATAATAGTTACTAAATTACTTTTCGTTTATAATAGTTAGAAAATTTTTCATGACATAAATTTTTGCTTATAATAATTATATTGAATATAATAAAAAAAAACATATTTTTTAAAAAACCATTCCAATTAAATATTGTTTATTTTAAAATTTTAATAATAATTTTTATTTAAAAAAATTGAGTTATGAATTTCACATTAAAACATTGAATATAATAAAATCATTTTACACAATATACTTTTGGTGAAAAAATCATTTTATAATTTATTATTTAAAGAAATTATTTTGTTTTAAAATAAAAGAAGAATATGAAAAACAATGAGTGTGAAAAAATAAAAGAAATGAAAAGAAAAAAAAACAAAGTTCATGAGGGGTGGGGGGTTGGGTGGGTAGAGATTAAATGGAAGATAAAAATAAAAGAAAAATAATGCTAAAATGTGGGGTGAGGGTTGGGAAATAAAAAAAATAAAAAATGGGTGCAATTGGGACGTGAGATTGGAGAGGAGAGATGAGAGAGGGGGGAAGGAATAAGGGAGGGTAGTTTAGGAATGTAAAATGTTGCATTAGTAAAAATGATGTTGCAAATAGCAATTGGGATATATATATATATATATATATATATATATATAATTCTTTTAACATTTATATTTTTTATATTTAATAAATATATAGATTATATAAAAAAGATCTATTACGAAAATTACATTTTTATATTTTTGGTAATAAATTAAATCAAATGTAAAAATAAAATAATTAGAATTAATTTATTTAATAAAAAAATCGGTGAAATATGATATAATATCCAAAAATATTAGTAAAATATTGATTGAAATGCGAAAAAAAATCAATTGATAAATATATCTTCCTAAATTTTAGGATCCACAAATATTGAATGTATTGAGGATATAATATATAAGATATTTTAAACCTTGATTGAGAAATAATTTCACAAAGTGAGGATGAAAAAGAAGTTAAAAAAATACTACAAGTTTTAATATTTATTATTTGGTTAAGAGTATGAGAAAGTACACATGAAGACCGGTGAAAAAAAAAAGATATTAGTTTAATTAGGAAAATTATAAATTTTATTATT
The DNA here is from genome assembly GCF_030704535.1 of Vitis vinifera. Classification (NCBI taxonomy): domain Eukaryota; kingdom Viridiplantae; phylum Streptophyta; class Magnoliopsida; order Vitales; family Vitaceae; genus Vitis; species Vitis vinifera. The sequence goes on along the minus strand of NC_081818.1, from coordinate 5,551,985 downwards.
TTTATTTTAATCAAATATCAACTTTATTTACTAAATTGCATATATTTTTGTGGATCCCACATTTCGGTTCATGCGTTTCCCACTCGATGGTGAACTCAATTTGTTATTTTGAAAAAAAAATGATTTTTATTTATTAGAAAATGACTTGGAGTCGCCACTTATTTTTGTTTTATTTTTAAAGGGTAAACAAAATAAGAAAGAAAACCCTATGTGCGACTCCTTATTTTGAAAAATGCGGCTTGTGAAAAATCGGACTGGGCTCGGGGGTCAGGTTACTTATCGGGAAGGTACAATAAAGACTGTAACACCCCTCTAAGTCCCTAAAGTTGGGTCTCTACTAATAAAATGAAGCCGATGTGGTAATTAATAAGAAAATCAATGGATACCCTAATCTATCATGCACACATGGGAATCGGAACATTCATAGATAGTGACCAAAATGGGAATGGATGTGTACTTGGGTCACAAGCCACAATGTGCTATCAAAAGTAATCAGGTTAGCGCGCAACAAATAGATATAAAATATAGCACACACGCCACCAAATCGAGTAATAAATCATCAAGTGTCTCACTTCAATTCATTCAAATTTCATTTTTAAAATTCCGATATGGGGCTCCCATCAAAGCCCATTTATTTTTGCATGAATTAATTTCATAAGTTCCATTAATTGGATTTACAAAATTAAATTCATGCTTATTTCAAAACATTTCAAAAATCAAAGAAAATGTGAAAATTGCTTGCGAGAAATAAAAGTGGCAGCAAAAATTTTGAAAATAGGACTTTGGAACCTAAAGAAAAATACTAAGGATGAAGGATGGAAAATTGGGATTATTTAAAAACTAGAACCTAAAAAAAAACAAAATGGGATTTGGAGCAATTATTTTCAAAAATCAAAGAATAAGGAGATATGACAAGAGAGCACGTGGCCCAAAGGTAGCCATGCACGTGACACATCGTGTAAACAAGGAGCTTGAAGAGTGGGTCCAGGGTACGAGTCCCTAAGCAGGGTATGTGATAATCAGTGCAAAATGAGGTAACCAGAAAAAAAAAAAAAAAAAAAAAACAGCTGCAAGCTTCTCAATGAGGCCTTATTCTTGTAAGATTAGGCATCTTGAGAATAAAAATTGAGCCATCATCTCGATTAGACAGAGCCACAAGTCCATAAGAGAAAGGTCTCATCCCAGATGTCACGTAATACCGGATAGCTGTCACTTGTCCTTGACTTAGCCTTTAACCAAGAAAATTTCCAATACCATTTCTGAGTTAATGCCTCTGGTCTCAAAATAATACCGAGTGAGAGTACCGTTTATGCACAACTTGAAGTCCAAAAATTCCCCAAGATTCAGGAACTTTGCGCACGTGTCCTCATAAAATTTCTTCACAACAGAGTCTGACTTCTTTGTCTATAAAAAGACTTTCATCTTCAATCTATCCTTCCTGAAATTGACATACAACCTCACGACTTTGAATGACTGACCTTCAGATATTAAAGGCACTGATGAACCGGAAAGTGAGGGTCAACACAGATCTCTTAGGTGATGATGGCGACAGTCAACGCTTGCTACCTGGAGATCACTGAAGTTGCATAGAACATGACTACTTGCGCCATGACTATATATCCCATGGACTTCCAGGTCCCAAAATCTCTCAAGTCTTCTGTGTATGAAGCCTAATGGAGCACTTCATCATGGTATCCTTACCCATCAGAACCATAAAATCTCCATGTGGTCATTGTAACTCCTCTAGCAAAAAGACCTTGAATGCAGAAACATCCCTTCCATCTTCTTTCCAGCACGCAATTTCTTAGGTGCACTGAGGACAAAGATATATACCATATCTGTCTATCCATTTGATAGAACCGAAACCCAGGAGGGAGCGATGTTTTTCCCATTAGACCCAATATCAGATACCAAGTTATGCCCAAATCTGAATATACCCCAATCCAAATGCATAGTCGCTTAAAAACCAGCCACCAAATAGCCAAATCCTTCAATTTGTGGACGTAGAGACCGGTGAATGCGAGACTAACTGTGGATAGTGGGTATGGTGGGTACGCGGTGCAATGGAAAAGGGTATGTCATGCAGGAGGTGTGATAGCTGATGCATGGTGACAGGCGTGATGGTGAGCATGGAAAGGCGCCACGACATTAAGAGAACTTCATATTACTGAACTCTGGAAAAAAAACTCAGTTACGTGGAGTCGTGCATGGCCATGCAACGTGTTTGAGAAGGAAATGAGAAAGAGAATATATTGAGGAGAGTATGGGAAGATGAACACCAAATATATTGGGAGAGGATAGGTTTACTGAATATGGGTAATAATCTAGAGAGAGGATGAGGGTGGTGATGAACATTTGTGGGTATGATTGTGGTGTAGAGAAAGAAAGTAGTAGTGGGTATGTGAGATTGATAATATGCATAGGGGGAATATGAGATGAGAATAGGGAATGGATGGCATGAAGGGGAGAAAGATGATGAGATGGAATGGGTATGGGTAGTATTGAAGATAGATATGGAAAAGATGATGAGTTTGTTGAAACATTAAGGTTGAATGGGAAGGTGATAAGGTGATAGAAGAAATGAGTTTAATGGTAGAGTATATGGACATGAAATTAGTGGACTGGTTGGTGGGGATTAATGAGAAATGAGTATAAGAGAGATGACCAGGTTTGCATGGTTCTCATGTGCGCGGGTGGATGAATTTGAGGAGTTTTGGACAGCCATGTATGGGTGGAAACAGGTAACGGATTGGTGGAATGAACAGGGTGGTCTATTTCCAATGAAGGTGAACATGGGCATGGGTATGAAGGATAGTGATGATTTATAGGATGAGGACTTGTGGTGGAAAGCTAGAGAACGCATGCGTGTCACATGGATAAGAAATGGCAGCTGACAGGTTTGACTGGCACTTTGCAAATTCAGATAATTGTCAAAGGAGACGCTGCTAGGTGGCCTTGCATTAGCTTCTCCCAAATAATCACTCGGAGTTTCCATCGAATGCTCTTGGTTGTCATAGTACTCATGATCAAAGGAATAGGACACAACAACAGCCATTTCTGATACCCAATCATTATCAATGTCTGCCATGACTGAGGTACATAGGATATGCGACCCAATGCTCACATAATCCACCATTTTCTCATGTTTCCCTTCAGTCCACCCCTCATCTCCTCACATGGATTCATCAACATAATCATCATAGTCATAAATATACTCATCAACCAACTCATCATCTTCACAGAATAGCTCAAAAGACGAATCAATTTCCGCTTCCAAAACCTCATCATTTGCACATTCACAGCTTGAGCTTTCCCACTACTATTGTCTTTGGATTGGGAATGGCCCTCTTGTTACCATTTTGAATCATTACCTTCAAAGAAGCCTTCTTCCTGCGTTTGTCCCATTCCCAGCATTATTGGTCCTGACAGACCTAATATCCTAAGAAGAATTATGCGTACTTGTTGGCAGCTTAATGTTTGTCTCTGTTTCATTTCCATTGGTTTTCCTTTCTTAGATTGGATGCATTCGCTATGCCGAGGTGACTTTCTGCTGATGTGAGAACAGAAGTGCTTGACCCAGATGTACTTCCATTCATTTAGGAAAATAATTTCATATCAGCAGCTCCCTGAACAAGTTGGTCATTCTTAACTTCTGGATGAGAACGATCCACTGGATCTGGATCTAAAACCCATGTACCAATCTTTCTGAACTCTCATTCGAAGCACCTCTAGCTTATTAATCACCATATAACCTGAGACCCCGAAGAAAAGCACTTCACCATTGTAGGTAGCCAAAGCTATTTCCCTTACACCATCCTTGTCGATATCATGCAGAGGAGGACCGGAATGGACAGTTGACCAGTGAAATGCAGGCCAGCCAGACATTTTATCATCAGAACCTTATCTTCTATACACAAATAAGATACCTATAAACCCAGAGAGGTGTCATTGAGCCAACCGAGCCTCCTTTGATCCTCACAATAGAACTTCACCACCCAGTCATAGTCCCTTTTCACCATATTAGATCTCTGACGGAGTACACAGCCAAACCTGGATTTACCTTCTCACAGCCAATGCATTGAACGAGGCCCATAAACAAAATATTGACCACAACAAAGAAGAATGGATTGAAAATATAACATAAAGGAAAACAAGTAAAGGTGATTCTTAGAGGTTTCACTTCATGAGTCATCCGTGAACCCTCTTATTAGGTGAGAAAATCTATCTCAAACACAACTATGGGCATTTTCATAATAGAAGCATAACATACCAAAACCAGCAGGGGCAAACATGAATGCAGGATTTTATCTTAACAAACAACATGTGGCCTTCATTATCCACCCCAAACAAATCAATGAGTATTTAAATGTCAATAAGAGAGGTAGAAGAGTGACAAACAACCCAAATACGAACCCATAAGTCTGTAGCAATCATACCTGAGGAAGTCTTTTCCCAGTCAAGACGGGCCTGATTCCAAGTTTTGCTCCTGAGATGCTCACCTTCCTACTCGTTTTCTTACTCAACTACCCAAAAAAAATGATATATCCTCCTGCTCTCATCGGCAAGCTCAAAGAATATCCCAAAATACCTCTGTAAAACTAGTATCCAGTAATCTCATCCCCCAAAAATGGCAATGAAGACCTCTCTCCCCCCTCTAGCTTGCTTGACTCTCAAGTTAAGAACTCCTTTCTCCCCCCCTCTAGCTTGCTCTCACAGAGAGATCCATTTCCCTCAAAATATCTCTCCAACGACCCTCAAAATATCCCCCTCAACCGGCAATGGAATCCCACCCTACTCTAGCTTGCTCTCCAAGCTAAAAGAAGAAGAAAAAAAAAACCTCCAAAATATTTCCTCCACCCGGCAATGAAAAGCCCCCTCTCAAAAATCTCCTGCAGCTGGCTAGAAGACGTTCCTCTTGCAACGGCCTACAGCTTTTGCAGATTCCATCTTGCCACGTGTTGCCTTTCCATTGGGTCTCCAAAGCACTACTCTGATTCTTCAACAACCAATCTCAGGGCAGCACGTGGCTGCAAAGAAAAAAAACCTGCAGAAAAAGTGAGAAAAAATGAGCCCCTAAATGGGGGTCTACAATTTTATTTATTAAATTCGGGCGTATAAGATTTTTTTTCTTTAGGGCAAAGACTTCATTTTGTTCATAGAATTGAAGCATGAGAATAGATGAGTAGACCCCCATTTTAGGGGCTCATTTTTTTTCTTATCACTTTTCTGCAGGTTTTTTTTTTCTTACCAGGTGGAGGGCTCTCAAGAAGCCACGTGTCGCTTCAGGGATGGCTGTTAGGGAATCAGATGATGCTTTTTGAGGACCAATGAGAGGTCGACACGTGGAGGAATATTTAGAGAGAGGGTGTTTTTTTTTGCTGCAGGCAGTTGAAGGGAGGAACGTCTTCGGTTATGTTTTGACTTTTGAGGGAGATATTTTCTGTGGGGGATCCTCTGGCTTAGGGGGTCAAGTTTTGGGGTGGTATCTTCGTTGCCGTTTGGGAAGATATTTTGAGGAAGGAGGTTTTAGCTTGGGGAACAAGCTGCCGGAAGAAGAGTTTTTTTTTTGGAGGAGAGGTTTTGGCCTGGGGAACAGAGGTTCATCTTTCTGGGAGGCGTGTTGCTGAGGGGGAAATAACACAGGTATGGTTTCTATCAGTTGGATCATTTTGCTTTCATATCATTATATTATAATTTCTGGGATTAATAGTTTTTTTTTTAATTTATTCTAATGTCAGAATGTGAGCATTGGGGATTTTATTATGTTCTTGTGGAATCTGAGTTCGTTTGCCTCCATTTTAGGCTTGGTTTCTAGCTTGGTTTTTAACCTGTTTTCTGGGCTCTATTTTTGGTATTCATGTCTTGATTCTTCTTTGAAACTTGATTGAGATCCATTTTCAACCTATCCCTTCACCTAAGCACATGGATGCAAGTATGAAATGTAGCTTGTGGAGATTCGTTTCCACTCCTGCACCTTGTGCTCTGTTTTGGCTAACTTCCCATGTTCCTAGTATCCATTCATGGCATGCACCTGATTGTTCATCTCCGCCTGAAGAAGCTATATAAGAGTTTTTAGTGGGTCATTCTGAGTCCATTCAACCTCAGGGTGCTCTTGCTGTTGGAAATCTCCAGTTTTTTGGTTCATTTAATGGCCTCTGAATAGTCAACAGTGTTGATGGGACCATTGTGGTATTGGATGGCAGTTTGATGGTAGTGAATGGAAGCTTTGTGGAAGAAATGACATGTAATCAAAGGAGACTAAAGCAGGGATGTTAATTAGATTGTGATTATGCATGCTCTGTGTTTTTTTTTTCTGGAATCTCTTAGCTCCCTGTATCCGGTTCTCAAATTATTTCCTAGTTTCATTATTTCTTGGGGATAGTGTCTGGTTGCGTTTGCTGCTTACTTCATGGTTCTGGTAGCCTGCTTGTTTGTCATTGGTTGTCAAAGATGCTAGCTGGAATTGCACCATTTAGGCCCTACTTTACAAGGTTGGGATTATGAGTTTGGTTCTATTCTTTGGAAATCGTCTAAGTCGAAAGAGAGTGCTAACTATGGAGTGGATGGTAGGTGAGAATCCAAGTGATTTAATTTCTGCATTTGTTGGAAACTCAGTTGCTCATGTCTCTGGATATTCAGAGAGGCAGCAAATTGATGCCAAACGACGACTTCTTGGTTTGGTGAACAAATGAGTGGAGGCATCCCTAGTTAAACTCCTTGATACATGCATATTGCATGCTGATCCACATCCTGGGAATTTGTGTTACACACTTTTTGGGCAAATTGGGTTTTTGGATTTCGGTTTGCTTTGTTGGATGGAAAAGAAACATCAATTTGACATGCTTGCATCCATAGTACATATTGTAAACGGGGATTGGCCGTTCTTTTGTTCATGCGTTGATCGAAATGGACGTTATAAGAGCTGGAACTAATATTCAGCGTGTTACTATGGATTTGGAGGATGCCTTGGGAGAGGTAGAATTTAAAGATGGAATTCCTGATGTCAGGTTCAGTAAGGTGGTTCTAAACAGAAGGAAAGAATTCCAATGACAGAAGTTTTCTCCAACTAGGAAAGGTTTGAAACAGTTGGTAGCATCCAATGGTGAAGCTCCACTCAATTATCCACCAGGTGGGGTCAATGGTACGGTTAATGTTGCAAACTTGGTCTGGAGGCTTTTACCATCCAAGGATGGTGTTGTGCTGACTCTCACATGCGTGCAGTTCATGTATATTCCCCTCACGACACTCCCTTGCTCGTTTTGCCATGCATTTCCACCCCAGGATATCCAACTCCATGCACCATTTTTCATCACCCTCAAGGGTCCTCATCGCACCCACGCTCCCATTGCCACACTATCTCATCACCTAACCTTCACACACATTAAATCTTTCACGCCCATACCCATTATCCATCATTCATTCCCTACCCATCTAACTTCATTTCCACATGCCTGAATTCCTGTACCTAGCCATACTTCACTCTTCTCATAGCTCTCATGCATATACCCGTTTTCTTACCACCCTTTCTCTCTCTACATTTTCATACCCACTATCACCAAACTCATTCCGTCCCACTAGCTCATTCAACATCATACGTACCATGTCTTCTCTCTCTACACCAGGTGCCTTCCAAACCCATTACTCATGTTTCATTCTTCATCCCATCTCATCCCATATCCCCTCATGCATATCATCACCCTCACATACCCACCACTACCTTTCTCTCTCTACACCGCACCATGTACCCATTTTTTTTTAATGCCGCTAAATCCATTTCTTCCCACCTTTGCATGTTCCATGGCCATGCATGGCCACATCAAACCCATTCCATGCTCACCACTTCATCCGTCCTACCCTTCATTCAACCCATTTGCTTCGTACCTACTAACCCATTTATACCCATTCCATATACATAGCTATCTTCATTTCACCACCTCTCACATTCATTCCCATCATGTATGCACTTATAGCCGTCCCCCATATCTCCCATGTATTTCCATCTTCCAAAAACCCACCTGAGAGACAAGCCCCACGTCATGGTGCATTCTTTCCCACAAAATCCCATCCATTGCTTAACATGGGTCCAATCCGAGTTCAAGGGTTTGCTTGAAAGAATACTAACATAAATGAATGCATGGCATTTCTGACCGAGCAATGGTATATTAATGCACTGAACCAATCCCATCTCTCATGGATCCGAATGTGCGTATCGCATGGGTAGATAATATGAATGTAAGATTGAAAGCTCACCGTGAAGTTGGAGTGGGTGAAGAACTCCAAATCTGTTATATTGACACGAGTATGGATCATGATGCTCGTCAAATCCTCTTGTTCCAAGGATCTGGTTTTAGGTGCAATGGCCTTTGTTGTTTGCTGACGCTGCATGGTTGTCCTCCATTATAGATGAGTATTGTTAGGGTTTTTGAAAACTCTATGGAATATGATGGAGGTGACGACATGGGATCAACATCTTTAGGTCGATCTCCTATTGAAGCTGTAGGGTCTCTAAAGCGAAGTCATGGGCATGGAAGGTCTTCTTTTAGAGGACAAGATCCTCAAGTTCAAAGGAATTGACTAGTTAGGTGACTAGGATGTTATGCAGTACATATGTGAGGAGATGCCAAAAGCAGAACTTCACATTGGATCTTTCAATGGTTAACGAGAGTGCATGCCAAGGTGTAATTGCATTAAATATGAAGGATGGGATATTACATAGGTTCCAAGTTGTGTCAACAATTCTAGCCACAGGGGTCATGGCAGAGCATATTTCTCTACAACCTCAGTCCATGCATGCATTGGAGATGGTGATGTCATGGTTGCACGTGCTGGGCTCCCTCTCCAGGATCTCGAATTTGTGTAGTTTCGCTCAACCAGAATATATGGCACTGGATGCCTTATTACTGAGGGATCCCGTGGTGAGGTTGGTATCCTGAGGAATAGTAAAGGTGAATGGTTTATGGAATGATATGTCCTTATAGCGAAGGATCTTGCATCAAGAGGAGTTGTTTCAAGACCTATGACATTGGAAATCCAGGAAGGTCGTGGTGAAAGGACTCTAAAAGACCATATTTATCTCCACTTGAAACCCTTGGCCTTCGCGGCTATGATTTGGTGCCTGAGGTTCCTTGACCAGCTGAATTTAGACCTCAGCAAGTTGACTTCGATGGTTCATAAAAGAGCAGAGTCACTGGGATCCAAGCTTCTTAGAGGACTCGCTGTTCAGATGGTCTACTACAGTGTTCTGAGTTTTGTTGTGGAAAGTGAAGTGAAAAGAAGCGGGGGGACATTATGAGTGGGGAGCTCTATATTCAACATGCCAACTCAATGAAGTCTAAAGGTGAATACTTGATCTCATTTGGTCAATCTATTGAGAATCATGGAGACTCAGTTGATAGACATATTCTCTTCAGATAGGACGTCCCTGGTATCAAGATCAAGATCATTATTTGACTGGGATCCCAATGGCTAGCAGAGCTTCACAATGCCATTGTTTGATCAAGTGACTATTCAAACACCCCATCCCATTGCATGGCCACCTTATGCATGGCTCATTTCTGGACCACGTGCCACCACTCCAATTTATCTTTTTTTATTTGTTGAAAAACTAAAAAATTTTCCAAATCCTTTTCTTCAAATAAATTTTCGGGTTTTAGTGTTTAAATAATCCCAACTTTTCAATTTTTCATCCTCAGTTTTTTTAGGTCCCAAAAATCTCATTTTCAATAAAATTTTGTTGCCATATTTCCTTATGGCAAGCAATTTTCATACCTCCTCTGTTTTTTAAAATGTTTTAAAATAAGCAAAAATCAAATTCCGTATTTTCAAGTGATGAAACTTAAGGAATTGATTCATGTGAAAATGAATTGGGCTTTGGTGGGGCCCAACATCAAATAAATTGTCCTTAAAATAAAAAATGAATTTGAATGAAGTACCATGTGTGCCATTGATGATTTTGTATTCTGTTTAGTGACATGCGACTTGTATTCAGTATTCATTAATTGTGCACTAATTCCATTTCTTGATAGAGCATTGTGGCTCGCGGCCCAGGTATGCATTCACTCATATTCTAGTCATTTTCTATGCATGTTTTGATTCTCATATGTGCATGACCGATTTGAGTATCCATTGAATTTCTTATTGATTGCCACATTAGTTTCATTTTATTAGTAGAGACCCGACTTTAGGGATTTAGAGGAGTGCTATGGTCCTTACCGTACCTTCCCAATAAGTAACCTAACCCTCAAGCCCGATCCTGTTTTTCACAGACCACATTTTCCAAAATATGGAGTCACACTTAGGGTTTTCTTTCTTATTTTATTTATCTTTTTAAAAATAAAACAAAAATAAGTGGCAACTCCAAGTCATTTTCTAATAAATAAAAATCAATTTTAAAATAAAAATCGAGCTCGCCATCGAGTGGAAGCGCATGAGCCGAAATGCAAGGTCCACAAGATGTTAAATTATCACTCGAACAATTCTACTGTTTGGGAGATATCGAGTATGGGTTTAAATTTCACAACAGATTATAGTTTTGTATTTTATAACCAGAGAATTTTTTAGGATAGTGGGTTTTAACTCACTAATATAAAAATATATGAAAAAAAATGACTTAAATTTTTTAAATCAATATTATAATCATAAAAATAATTCTTGGTTCAGTTCTCCACTTTAACAATAGAAAGTAGGATTCAAACCTACGACCGGTCAGTTAACAGTCGATTGTTCTACCACTGAGCTACTGAGGAATTAAAAATAATTTGAAATATATATACATTTTAATAAGTCATCTAATTATTTTTTTAAATACCCCTTTTACCAAGTCATCAATATTAGTTGACAATTATTATTGTTAGCTTATTATTATTTGAGTATTTTTCTTCACGAAGAAATATCTCATAACAAAAGTGAGGTAGTTTGAATAGTGTAAACATTAGGAGTAGTGAAAAAAAATCTCAAATAATAATAATAATAATAAAATAAAGGAAAATATTAATGTGAAGGAGTTTAGTTGTCAATTGATGTTGGTGACATAATAAATAAAAAAGACATTTTAGGGAATAATTAGATGATTGATTAAAAATTATATGTATTTTTAATTATTTTTAAATATATGAAGATAATACTAATTTAAAATTTTTGAAGTTTTTTTTATATATATTTTTATATTAGTGAATTAAAACTTTTTTTTTTTGAATTTTTTTTACTTGCATTGATATTAACAAAAAAAAAAAAGCAAAAAATGTGGAGGAAATTGGAGGAAGAGGAAGGAAACAAAAAATAGAGAAGAAATGAGGATTTTTTATTAAAATTATAATATTTTTTAAAATATATATATATATTTTTAAAATGCACATTGAAAATAGGGAAAGTTGTGTTTCGGGAGGCCCATTTCCCAATAATATTGTTTTCAAAACCCAAGTTTTCATAACCCAAGATATGTCCACTATTTCAAGAAAAATTTTCCTTTTCATGCACTATATACTGTTTATAATTGCATTTCCGAAATTACCCTTCCATGCATCCCTGTCAGCAACCATCACCCGGGAGTTGTGCCTTTAATAAACGCGAAATTCAAAAACTTAAAAGTTATCAAATTTCCAAAACCCACAGAACACCCGACCCGATAAACTTTGAAATTTGGGGAAACTCTCTGTCACTTCCTCTCATTTTGCCCTAACCCGATTTGCATTTTCATGGCTCGTTTGCTCTGCATTTTCATAACTCTCTGTCACTTCCTCTCATTTCGTCTCATTTTGGCCTAACCCTAGTGTCTCTCTTCACAAGCTAACCACCTAAACCCGATCGCAATCTTCCAAAAACCTTCAACGAAGCTAAAGTTGAGCCATATCTTCATATTTTTTCATCAAAGGTGGAATATTTTTAAGGTTTCTGGAAACCGAATTCAGTGAAGCGGATGAATTCATTCAAGCGGATGAACTGAAGCAAATACTGATGGAAAAAGGGCAGATCCTTATTATCGTAGATGATATTCAGACCGAAGTTGATTTGGAGCAAGTCGGAATTCTTTCTAAAGATGATATTTGGATGCAATGCAAAATAGTGTTGGCTTCGAGAGATGGAGACCTATTATGCAAAGACATGGGCGCACAAATTTGTTCGTGAAGTTGCCAGAGCAATTGCATCGAAGGATCCTCATCCATTTGTAGTTAGAAAGGATGTTGGATTGGAAAAATGGTCAGAGACTGGTGAATCCAAAAGGTGCACTTTCATCTCTTTGCATTGCAAAGTTGTGCATGACCTTCCTCAAGGGTTAGTATGGCCGGAACTTCAATTTTTTCTATTGCAGAACAACAATCCTCCCTTGAATATCCTGAACACATTTTTCGAAGGGATGAAAAAACTCAAAGTTTTGGATTTGTCCGATATGCATTTTACAACACTACCTTCATCACTTGATTCCCTTGCAAATCTTCGAACATTGCGTCTAGATGGGTGCGAGTTGGGAAACATTGCTCTAATCGGAAAGCTAACGAAACTAGAAGTTCTTAGCTTGGTGGCTTCTACAATCCAACGATTGCCTAAAGAAATGATGCAATTGACCAATCTAAGACTGTTAGATTTGAACGATTGTGAGAAGCTTGAAGTAATTCCATGAAATATCTTATCAAGTTTGTCTCGATTAGAATGTTTGTACATGAAATCTATCTTTACTCAATGGGTGGTTGAAGGTGAATGCAATGCTTGCTTATCCGAGCTAAATCATTTGTCTCATTTGACAACTTTAGATATATATATATATATCAGATGCCAAGTTGCTACCAAAAGACATTCTATTGAAGAAGTTGACAAGATATGCAATATTTGTAGGTGATTTGTGGGAGTTTAGAAGAGATTATGGAACCAAAAGTGCATTGAAGCTTGAGAATGTCAATAGAAGCTTACATTTGGGGGATGGAATTAGCAAGTTGTTGGAGAGAAGTGAAGAAATAGAGTTTGGGAAATTAAATGGTACTAAATATGTTCTTTACCCATTAGATGGGGAGAGTTTTCTTGAATTGAAGCATCTCCAAGTTAGTAGTAGTCCCGAGATTCAATATATCATTGATTCAAAGAATCAATGGTTTTTGCAACATGGTGTCTTTCCTCTATTGGAGTCGTTGGTTCTTGACAGTTTGAATAACTTGGAGGAAGTATGGCATGGCCCAATTCCGATAGGGTCTTTTGGTAACTTAAAACTCTAAATGTGGATTCATGTCCTAAATTGAAATTTCTCCTTCTGCTTTCCATGGCTAGAGGCCTTTCCCAACTTGAAGAAATGACAATAGAAGATTGCAATGCCATGCAACAAATAATCGCATATGAAAAGGAGTTAGAAATAAAAGATGGACATGTTGGGACCAACTTGCAACTATTCCCAAAATTGCGATCCTTGAAACTCCAGGATCTACCACAACTCATCAACTTTAGTTGTGAGTTAGAAACAACATCTTCCACATCTTTGAGTACAAATGCAAGGTCGGAAGACTCATTTTTCAGTCATAAGGTATGTTAAAGCTTATTAGCCAATTTCATTGGTTTTAATTTTATTTTTTTTGCACCATGTTAAAATTATTTAAACATTTCATTTTAAATAATATAAAAATAATGAATAATATATAGAATATGAAGGAGTTGAAAAATAAATAAGGTTAAAGGAAATTTTAATTTTAAACACATTAAATATCAATAGAAATGAGTATAAAAATAAGGAAAAACTATAAGTAATATTTTACTTTAAATAAGAAAAAAGTTAGGTTTATAGGAATAAATATAAAATAAATTTAAGAGTGAAATCATCAAAATCTTTTAAAAGAAAAAGGAAATTTAAAGAAGGCATTCACAAGAATTTATTAATGGGAGAAAATAAAAGAGTGTATATGATTTAAAATAATAAATTATTGATATGAATAAAAATCATTTGTGGCATGAGAATCATTTTTGTTTCATTTTTTAAAACATAATTAAAGTATACATGTGAATAATCCCAAGTTGATGAATTATATTTAAGGAATATATTTATATTTATTATAACTTTCTAATTGATGATTTCATGTATCATGTTATAGGTTTCATTCCCTAAGTTAGAGGAGTTGACACTCAAAAATCTGCCCAAGTTGAAGGATATATAGCATCATTAACTTCCATTTGAATCCTTCTCCGATCTACATATCTTAAGGGTGTACAACTGTCATGTCTACTCAATCTTGTCCCACCTCATTTGATACACAACTTCTAGAATTTAAAAGAGATAGATGTGCAATATTGTGAACTCCTAGAACTTGTGATTATTCTTCAAGAAATTGATGGAAATGTCGAGATCCTCCCAAAGTTAGAAACCTTGAAGATGGAGAACCTACCTAGACTAAGATGGATCAAAGATGGGAATCATAGCATGAAACATTTTTCCTTTCTTGTGACACTCATGAATATTCAATACCTCAAAGAGTTATATATCACTTATTGTAGAATGGAAGACCTGGGGAAAATGTAGTGCTCTTTCGTGAAAAATGTTAGTTTTTTCCCATACTTTTTATTTTTCTCTCTCATACTTTTTATTTCTCCTTATACTATTTTTTGGAATTATTGACAAAAATATTCTATAAAAATAAAATAAAAAAGTATGAAGATTGTATTGATGTTTAATAAAAAATTATTAAATTTTAAAATTAATTTGATTTTAAATATATTTCATATAAGAGATTAATTATCATTCTTCCAAAATACAATCAAATCATCCTTATTTGAAAAAAAAAATTATAGAATTTATATGTAATAGATTAAAAAAATTGTGAATATTCTATCTCTTTACATTCATAATAATTAACTTCCTTTCTTTTAATCTGATTTAACTAAATAATACACCTTTTTACAATGAAAAAACCTTTGGTAATTTAAATTAGTATAACATGCAAATGATATAATATAAATTTATGATAAGCATAACTTTCAAGATGAATACTAAAAAAAGAATAATATTTTGTATGCTTACTATTAACATGTAATAATAAATTTCATTAATTAAAATTTTATTTTCAAATAATATAAAAAATTAATAATGAATAAAATATAAAGGAATTGAAAAACAAGATTAAAGAAATTTTAATTTTAAAAAACATTAAATATTAATAGGATGGAGGTAGAAATCATCCTTTTATCTAGAAGCAAGAATATGGTGTTTTTTTTTTCTTCTTTGTGATATATTCTACAAACATTATTGCTAAGTTTTACCTTATTTATATTGAAATGGTATCATTTTCTTTTGTTCTTATCATTTTCATTTTTTTAGGTTTACTAGATTTGGTTTATATTTTCCTTTATTTATATTGAAATGGTATCATTCTTATTTGTTCTTATTATTTTCATTTTTTTAGGTACACCGGATTTACTTTATGATTTGCTCTATTTGAGATGAAATGCAGATACGGTCTTTGAAAAAGAAATTGTTAATGATGTTTGAGAAATTGTCAATGATGTTTCCTTCAATCATTTCCTTTATTTGAGATAGTTTATTTTTTCAAACACATGCTAGATTTTCATATGCATTTTGTTATGTTCATTGTTATATCGCTAACAAAATGTGTTTGTTAAGTATGTGGTCTTGCACAATGATGAAAGTTTTAATTTATGAGCATTCAACTTCTTGTATTGCGTGTGTTGAGATTTCATAAATTATGAAATACATATGTGTGGACCCCATATTTCTGCTCATGCGTTTCTACTCGATGGCGAGCTCAATTTTCATTTGAAAATGATTTTTATTAATTAAAAACTGACTTGGAGTCGCACTTATTTTTGTTTTATTTTTGAAGGGAAAAACAAAATAAGAAAAAAAAACCTTAAGTGTAACTCCTTATTTTGAAAAAGGTGTTCTGTGAAAAACCGGATCGGGTTTGGGAGTCAGGTTGCTTATTGGGAAGGTACGGTAAGGACTATAGTACCCCTCTAAGTCCCTAAAGTCGGGTCTCTACTAATAAAATGAAGCTGATGTGGCAATCAATAAGAAAATCAATGGATACTCAAATCGATCATGCACATATGGGAATCGGAACATGCATAGAGAATGACTAGAAGAGGAGTGGATGCGTACCTGGGCAACGAGCCACAATGCGCTATCAAACAATGGGGTTAGTGCATAATTAATGAATACAAAACATAGCTCAAGTGCCACTAAATTGAATACAAAATCATCATATAACACAATACAACCAAATGGACTCCCAAAGGAAACATTTAATAATGTGGGTCCCCCACTAAAGCCTAATCTATCTTACACGAATTAGTCTCACAAATTCCATTATTTTGGAATTGCGAGAATCACATTAATGCTTATGTAAAACCAAGAAGAACAGAAGGTTTATTTGAGAACCAGATTGGAAATAAAACGGTTCGAGAGGAAACTTGATTTTTGAAATTTATTTGAAAATTAGAGTATTGGGAATTAAATTTAAGGATTGGAATTTTGGGGGTTAAATTTGAAGGAAATTAGAATTTTGGAGTTCGGAAATTAAGTACAGAAATTGGGGTTTTGGGAAAAAAAATGTACGTAAATATTGAAATTTTTTAAATTGAAAATTAAATTCGGAAGTCGGAAATTTTAAAGAATTGTTTAAAATAGAATTTGAAAACAAATAAATAAAATAATAATGATTAAATAAATTAATTTGAATATTGAAATTTTCAGGATTAGGAATTTAATTCGGAAGTTGGAAATTTTGAAGAATTGTTTAAAATAGAATTTTAAAATAAATAAAATAATAATGATAAAATAAATTAATGTGAATATGGGAATTTTCGAGATTAGAAATTTAATTCGAAAATCAGAAGTTTTAAAGAATTAATTTAAAATGGAGTTTTAAAATAAATAAATAAAATACTAATGATTAAATAAATTAATGTGAATATGAGAATTTTCGGGATTAGAAATTTAATTCGAAAATCAGAAGTTTTAAAGAATTGGTTTAAAATAGAGTTTTAAAATAAATAAATAAAATACTAATGATTAAATAAATTAATGTGAATATTGGAATTTTCGGAAATATAAATTTGATTTGGAAATCGGAAGTTTTAAAGAATTGATTTAAAATGGAGTTTTAAAATAAATAAATAAAATACTAATGATTAAATAAATTAATGAGAATATTGAAATTTTCGGAAATAGAAATTTAATTCGAAAATCGGAAGTTTTAAAGAATTGATTTAAAATGGAGTTTAAAATAAATAAATAAAGTACTAATGGTTAAATCAATTAATGTGAATATTGGAATTTTCGGAAAAAGAAATTTAATTCGGAAATCGAAAGTTTTAAGGAATTGATTTAAAATGGAGTTTTAAAATAAATAAATAAAATACTAATGATTAAATAAATTAATGTGAGAATTAAAATTATGGAAATTGAAATTTAAATTTAGGAATTGGAATTTTGAAGAGTTATTTAGAGATTGAATTTTAAAAATAAACAAATAAATAAATGAATAATAAAATATTGAAGATCAAATAAACAAGGCCATACAAATTCCGGAGATTAGAAACCAAATTTGGAAAATTGAGATTTTTTGTAGAATTATTTAAAGGCGAAAATCGGTAGAGTTGGATTATTTATATGAGGGATTTTTCATAAATTGAATTTTTAAAGTCTGAGGGCTTTTGGATGCACCAAATATAATGGCCACACAAATGTGGCCTTTGGGAATAGGCCTAAGGTGGGAGAAAAACTTAAGGGGATGCTCATGGGCCTTAGGCACCTTAGGGGTGCATGGTAGGAAGCCCAACTAGCATTTCATTGGGCTGCATCCTAGGCTCTCTCTCACTTTTCTTGCCTGGAGGTATTGTATCACTTCAAACCAGCTTCCATGAAATGGCCATTACAAGCCTTGGTCATCATCGGAACAGCCACCGCCTGTCCGACCTCTTTGATGAGGCTCGGGTTGCTCATTCGAGCGGCGTCGCCTTGGGCGCAGATGCTGGCAGAGACCCGCCCTAGAGCCATGACGGCACGGGCCCCGGCCTCCTCCTCGAGGCGCGCTAGCTTGGCGGCGGCAACGTCTACGATAATGGTCGCCGCGCAGCATTCGGTCCAGATTCACCTTGACAGAGAAATGTGATTTCTTGGTCTCAGTGATAGCGCCTTTGTTGTACGTCATAAAAACTCCACCGCCTGCCATCTCGAAGCCGTGGAAGGAAGAAGAAGCGAAGGATTGGAGAATTACGAGATGAAAGAGCGCCCGTGGAGGATGGCCATGCATGCATATGGGTAGGTGACTTCGGGATTTTAATGGAGGTTTTGGAGGAATCTAGGGGTGGTCGTGCATGGTGTGGGAAGTGGGTGTTAAGGGGTTGAGGTATGGTGGTGAGAATATGGGTATGAAGGATATGTGGTGTAGAGAGAGAAAAGATGGTGAGGGTTTAGAGATGAGATAGGTAGGAGCAGGGTAGCGGGCTGGCCATGTGGATGAGATTCGAAAATGGAGTACGGTGATGGGTTAAGTAGTAGAATATATGGGAATGATGAGAAGGAAAGTGGCTTATCGGATAGAGTTATGGGTAATATGAGGAACGGGTACGAATGGTGAATGATGGGTTTAATATATATTGGAATGAGGAATAAGCTGATGACCATATTCATATTATTCCTCCCGACACAAACGTAGAAAAAAAAAATCAAATGAGATACAATCATGGCAAGTCCAATGGATGTTCGGAAATCAACAACGAAACAAAAAAATAAATAAATAAATAAAAATAAAAAATGGCCATATGATATTCATGCACAAACAGCTAAATGATACTCAACAATAAACAGAGAAAAGTGAATAGTAAAAGAACTATAGGAAAATATAAGAAACCTACCTGGAGATGCCTCACTCCCTCCTCTGTTTTCTCTCGGTTACTCTTCCTCTCAAGCAAACGGCTGCCGGAATATCCCTCTTTCTCGCCAGCTCTCTCTGGACCAGCCCACAGAAAAAAAAAACCAATCTCTCCTTCCCCAGATCTCTCTCTTTTTCCGTCAAAACTCCTCTGTTAATCTTTTTTCCCAAGCTATCATCCACTCCACTGCTTCTTCGCTCAGCATCCTTAGGAGCCCCCCAACCACCACCATGGCAACGGTCACCTCCACAGCCATGCGTCTTCAGCAGCTCATGCTTCAAGGAGCCGGTCCCCCACTCCAAACGCCTTCCTCCGCGAGCTCCAAAAGTGGTGGGAAGGCTCAACATAAATACATACATATATATATATATATATATATATCTATATATATATATATATATATATAATAAATAAAAAAAGCCAAAAGAGGGGGTCTACAATATGATAAAGGAATCTTTGACATGATTTTAGTTAAATATATTCAAGAATGCCTCATGAATACAATCATTCAAGTAGAGATCTCTTGATTTATGAAATGAGTCTAATTGGATGGAATGCTCATCTTGGATAATCGACCTTAGATAACATGATCCAAATGACTCTTTCACTTGTATGCTCATTGTGCAACAATTGATCTACTTATGTTTGGTTGGTTATTAATTGTTAGGTAAATCAAATTCACTTGCAACTTACTTAATTATGATCTCTAATTACGCAACCAAAGTGATAGCATTTTAAAGCAACCTCCAAGCCTTTCAAGGGTTATGAAAAGTTTACTTGAAAAATAAATAAATAAATAGGATTAACAACCTGTCAATTTGATCATCCAATGATTTAGGCTTTAGATGACACCATAATTATTATCAGGCTTTAGCATTGTAAGTCATGTTCTCAAATTAAGGAATGATTTAGTACTACCATTATGTTAGAAGGACACCATATGTTGTCCCAAGTGTAACCCAGAATTTGCATGCATTAAGTGAAAAATTCATGAACCTTATTTCATATTTGCTATTTTAAAACTCAAGTTCTAAACAACGTTATTATGAAACTTAAGTCATTCAACAAAAAAGAATGAAAACTTGACATCCCTAATCTTGGAATAACACAATAATTTGATACATACTTTAACCATCTAATGTTTCTTACGAAAATACATCTTTTTATCTCTTTCCATTATAAAATTAAATAAAAAATTTATTAGTTATTATTAAAGAAATATTAAAAATAAGATTAAAACTAATAACAAAAACAAACTATTAAATTCCCATATGAAAATATAAAATAAAATATAAAAATTCACCACTCTATTAATTCGTATCTTTTGTTTATGTTTTCCTTCTTCAACATCTTTTTCTCTATTTAGATTTTTTAAAAATTACAAACAAATTAAAATTTAGTAGGATTGTAATTTAAATCTTTAACTCGAATAATTTTTATAACTCATTATCACTATTTCATAAAGTAAAACTTCTAAAATTGGTTAACATTGAAAGAAAACTAATAAAAACATTAGTACTAAAAAAATTAAATTAAAAAATAATAAAAGAGAGAAGTTAAGTGAGGAAAAGAAATTAAGATAATAGATTATGAGAAAAAAATGAAGATATTAAAAAGAAGATGTATACATACAAATGTTATATTTAAGCTAGAGACTATAAAATAATCTTATTTTTAATTTTAATGTTTTGAATATCAATGAGCTTGTATTAAGAACGAAGTTTTTACCACTAGCTATATTTCACATTTGTACATTTATTTAATCCTCTTAAGAAATCAATTAGATATAGAAAGAGATGCATTCGAATAAACAAAAGAGGGAAATATTTTAAAAAATTGATAAATTGATAATGAAGATGTATTCAAATAAAGAAAAGAGAGAAATATTTTTTAAAAATTGATAAATTGATAATGAAAAATAAATATTTAATTTTTATATTTTTAATTTTATCATATTTTTAATCATTTTTTATTTTATTTACTCAATTTTATAATAAAAATATATTATAAAAATGAGATATTTTATAATCCAAGGATAGCCAACACTAGGTAATCCAAGGATTTCTGGTGGTAAGAGCGGGACCCAAGAACCATCCAAAGCATACATGTGATACCACTCAAGACATTTTCATTCATTCAAATTGCATTTGTTAATGATCCTATCACACTTAGCCCTATACTTTCTTTACCTCCATCTTCAGGCTCTCTTTTGTTCAATCCCTAGATGCAGCCTTTTTCATTTATATCCTTTATTTTCCTCTTATAAGAAAAGAGAAAAGTGTTTAACCAAAGGGTGGGTGGATCGACTCTCATGTCCCAAACCCATCTCACAAATTTGGGTTATTATAAATAAAAGAATATGAATCCCTAAACCATAAAGTTCATGCAATGCAAACATCCACAATCAGCTCATGTTTCACACCTCATACCTAAAACCGACACACATTCACTAGCCTATGTTGTATGCCTATGCCTATGCCAATGCAAAATAATGTGGGATTCATTCCAAAGAGAGATGGTTATTGATTTCACATTTCTATGAAGATCAAAATTAAAAAAAAAAAAGTTGAACAGAGGATTATCGAGCAATCTCAATGCCATCCCCATCCAAAATCACAAATCTTTAAACTCAGAATAATATAGAACAACATACCCCACAACACATTTTCAACAAATGATACCACTTAAATAAGTCTAAATCGGATGAGATTGATTAGAAGGGCTAGTAACCAAGGTGCTACCACATAGCTATGGTTTGCTATCTTGCTTACTCTGAACACATTGGACCCTCATATTCATAGTTTTGTTCCCTATTTGATACACACTGTCCAAACTTTCATTCTCAATGTCAATGCATATTGAATATTTCTCTACTTTAATTTATTTTATTCATTCCTTACCAGATCCAAGCTAAGAGAACTACCAAAAACACTATGAGACATGTAAAACAAAAGGAAGTTTTAGCTATAAACGGGAAAAAACACAAAAGATTTAAGATCATAACATCATACATCCCACCATAAAGGACAACCTCTTCCCTTTATTCTTTCCAGTTTTTGAGTCTCGTCTTGGGTTCTCTCATGCATGACAAAACAAACATCTTCAACTACATGTACGTGTTTACCATGAGTATCGGTAGAGCTAGTTTTTTAGCCTTGAAGTCCGATAACCCCTACACAAAGATAAACGAACACACAACTTTAGAGACAAATGAATAAGATAAAAACCCAAGATATGTAGAAGTCTAATAGATAGCCCATATGCATCTTTTGATGATCCCAAAGAACATTATAGATAAAATTTATCTTACAAGTGCATTTAAAGAACAAATAATAGTGCAATCATTCCATTTTATCTCCATAATAATTTGGAAAAGAAGTTCTTGGTCTGCTATGGTGGGGAGGAAAAAAATAGAATAAAAAAACTAAATATTGGAAAGCACTCGTACTTGAAATAATTATAGTATCTCAAAATTTTTAAATGCAAACAAAAATTGCATAAGAAACAAAGTGATTTATCTTATTTCATTTTTAATTGCATGAAACGAAACCCAAATGCATGATTTGATTTTCATGTACCAACCAAAACCCACCTCACCCTTATCGCTCTCTCACTACAAAGAAAAAGAAAAGAAAAGAGAAGAAATTTGCTTACCACAGGCTACTCTGCCACCACATTTCGGTGCTTTTGCTGAGCTCATGTCCCCCAGAAAAAATATGGAAAAGAAACTGTTATTGCATGCTATGAAAGTAAAAAGATGCTCAAAGGTAAAATAAGAATAAAAATAATAAAAATAATAAAAATAGGAACATATATGTCCATACTCTAACAAAGTCAAGCCATTCCCACTTGGGCCATATTAGGAGTTTTTTTCCAAACAATAAAAACATACTAAACTAGCTAAGTCAATTACATTAAAAAAAAAAATCGAAAAAAAGAAAAACAGAAAGAAGAGAAGAGAAGAGAGGAGAGAGAAAAAAAACACATTTGCCCAGTTTTCATCAACAAGCCGATCTCGCTTCATCTGTGTAGTGATCGAGTTGAAATTTGGAGGAGAGGTTAGAAACTTGAGTAGCTACAATCTGAACAGTGAGATCATATTTTGAGCTTGGGAACTGGTGTTACTGCCCGTGAATAGTAACAATATTTTTTTGGGTATTATTTCTCCAATTTTTCTTTGTTTCTTTTGCCAAGAGAGATTATATAATCCAAGGCTATATGTGCTCTTGATGTATTTGGTAGCCTCTAGAGATTATTCTAAAGAAAACAGATGTAACCTATTATTGTTGATAGTGGAAGTTTGAACTAGAGTAGGTCCCGTGGTTTTTCCCTTCGCATTGGAGGGTTTTCCACATAAAAATTATGATGTCTGATTTATTTTTCATTGTATGAGTTTATTTATTTGTTGTTGCTAGTTGCTATTACCTATTTAATTTTACACAAAGAAATTGTAGAAAAATCCTAGTGTTTGTTGGAATATTGTGAATTCACCTTAACAAGTGGTATCAGAGCCAAGTTGATTAGTAGTGGGATCTCTTGTGTTAATTAAATGGAGGAGGCTAGCAGTGGAATGATTAAACTCACAACTTCCAATTAATTTGGAAGACTAGGATGGAGGATATTCTATATTGCAAAGAGTTGTTTGAGCCCATTAAATGTAGAGGTTATAAGTCAGTTATTACAACTGAGGATGAGTGGAAAAAAATTAAATGGGAAAACCATTAGACATATTAGGCAGTGGGTTGATTAGAGTGTCTTCCATCATGTAGCCAAGGAAGTTGATGCATATAGCCTTTGGCATAAATTAAAAAGTCTTTATGAGAGAAAGACTGCATAGAATAAAGCCTTTATGATAAGAAGGCTTGTCAATTTAAAGTACAAGGATGGTAATAGTATTGCAGAGCATCTCAGTAATTTTCAGGGATTGTTGAATGAGTTGTCTACCATGAAACTTAAGCTAGATGATGAGGTACAAGCTTTACTTTTGTTGAGTTCCTTACAAGACAGTTGGGAAACTTTGGTGGTATCCTTGAGTAATTCAACCCTAAATGGTGTGATAACTATCAACATGGTAAAAGACAACATGTTTACTGAAGAGGCAAGAAGAAAAGAGTTAGGTATTTCCTCTAATATAGAAGCACTTGTTATAGAAAGGTGGGGGAAAAGTAAAAGCAAAAATCCTTCCAGTGATTATAACCGTACAAGTCAAGAGGAAAATCAAAGTCTTGGAAAGAGATAAAGTGTTTTTACTGTGACAAGCCATGACACATTAAGAGAGAGTGCATAAAATTCAGAAGAGAATAGTTTAAAGGAAAATGTGAAGAATAGAAAGAGAATAAAGACATTACAGCAGTTGCATATGATGTTGATACGATCATTGTTTGTGATTATGCGTGTGTAAACCTTGCATGCTACGATTCCACTTGGGTGGTTGATACAGTAGCATCATTTCATATCACTGCACGTAAAGATTTCTTCTTTTTCTACACTAGTGGCAGTTTTGGTTAGGTTAGGATGGGATGGGAAATGAAGCAAAATGTGAAATTGTTGGCATAGGAGATGTAGAGCTAGAAACTAACATTGGGTGCAAATTGGTTCTGAAAGATGTCAGACATGTTCCTGAAATGCTCTTTAGTTTGATCTATGTTGGGAAGCTTGATGATGAGGGCTACCATACTCACCTTGGAGAGGGTAAGTGGAAGCTTACTAAGGGTTCTCTTGTTTTACCTAAGGGGAAGAAAAACAATACTCTCTATAAAATAAAAGTGAGATTAGTCAAGGGAGAAGTGAACATTGTTGAGAATGAAGCCTCTACTGAGCTATGACATAAGCGGCTTGCTCACATAAGTGAAAAGGGACTTCAGGTTCTTGTCAGAAAGAAGTTTCTACCAGTTAAAGGTACGTCACTATTACCTTGTACACATTGTCTGTCTAGAAAGCAAAGTAGGGTTGCATTTCGTAGATTTTCTTCATGTAGAAAACCAAATATTCTTGATTTAGTTCACACTGATGTTTGTACTATGCAAAGTAATACTCTTGGTGGTGCACTTTATTATGTGACTTTTATTGATGATCATTCAAGAAATGTGTGACATATGCTTTGAAATCCAAAGACCAGGTACTTGATATATTTAAAGGTTTTCATGTGAAGGTTGAGAGGCAAACTGACAAGCAGTTCAAATCTATCAGAGCAGGATGATGTAGAAGAAAATCCTACAGTTGAGAACGATGGCTTAGAATAGCAGCAAAAACAAGCTACTTAAAGTTGCCTACTAAAACATAGTTAAGAAAATCTATTAGAGAGCGTTAACCTTCTAGAAGGTATACTAATGATGAGTATTTGTTGCTTTCTAATGGGGGAGAGCCAGAAAGTTATCAAGAGGTTCTGTTGCATGATAAGAAAAAAGAGTGGTTGAGAGCTATGCATGAAGAGATAAAATCATTGCATAAGAACAACACTTATGAATTGATGGAGTTTCCTAAGGGTAAGAGAGCATTGAAGAATAAATGAGTACTAAAAAGGAAGCTTGAACCAAACAGATCACAGCCAAGGTACAAGACAAGATTGGTTGTGAAGGGTTTTAGTCAAAAGAAAGACATTGACTTTGAAGAGATTTTCTCACTCGGGGTTAAGATGTCTTCGATCTGAGTTGTGTTAGGCTTGGCTGCCAGTATGAATCTAAAGATTGAACGGCTTGATGTGAAGACTGTTTTCCTCCATGGTTACTTAGAGGAGGAAATATATATGTAGCAACCAGAAGGGTTTACAATCAGAGGCAAGGAACACTTAATGTGTCGACTAAAGAAGAGCTTATATGGTCTCAAGCAAGCACCGAGATAGTGGTACAAGAAGTTTGATTCCTTCATGGTTGAGCATGGGTATGATAGATCTGTTTCTAACTATTGTGTGTTTGTGAAGAAATTCTTTAATGGAGAATTTATTATTCTCTTGCTATATGTGGATGACATGTTGATTGTTAGTCGTGATACTAGTAAAATTAATAAACTGAAAAAGGAGTTGAGCAAGTCCTTTGAAATGAAGAACTTAGGGTCTACAAGTTAGATTCTTGGTATAAAGATTTCTCGAGATAGGACGAATAGAAAATTGTGGCTATCTCAAGAAAGCTATATTGAGAAGGTTTTAGACAAGTTCAACATCAGCAAGGCAAAACCAGTGAGTTCTCCACTTGGAAGTCATCTAAAGCTAAGGTCCAAACAAAGTCCTTCAAGTGACAAAGAAAAAAAATAAATGTGAAAGGCGCCCTATGCATCAGCCCTGGGTAGCTTAATGTATGACATGGTGTGCATGAGGCCTAATATTGCTCATGTTGTTGGAGTTGTCAACAAGTTCCTTTCTAATCCTAGCAAAGAACACTAGGTTGCAGTGAAATGGATTCTCAAGTATCTAAGGGGTACTTCTAAGACATGTTATGTTTTGGGACTGACAAACCTGTGCTTGTAGGATGCACAAATGCAGATATGGTTGGGGATATTGATTCCAGAAATTCTACTTTTGGTTATTTGATCACTTTTTTAGGGGGAGTAGTGTCATGACAATCAAGGTTGCAGAAATGTGTTGTTTTATCGACCACAGAGGCTGAGTATATTGCTATCATTGAAGCTAGCAAGGCGTTACTGTGGATGAAGAAGTTCCTACAAGAATTGGGTTTACAGCAAGAAAGGTATCTACTCTACTGTGATAGTCAGAGTGTTATTCATCTCAGCAATAATCCAACTTTTCACTCTAGATTCAAGCACATTGATGTGAGATATCATTGGATTCGCGATGCATTAGAGATGAAATTGTTTTGCCTTGAGAAAATCAATACTGATGAAAATGGATCAGATATGATGATAAAACCAATACCTACAGAGAAGCTATAATTCTGTCGAAAACAAGCGGACTTGGTAGAGCCCTTCACATAGTTGAGAGAGGAGATTTGTTGGGTTCCCTCGTATGTGAGGGAGTGGGCCCCATATGCTTGGGGCCCAAGTCAGTTACATTAAAAAAAAAAAAGATCGGAAAAAAAAAAAACACATCTTCCTAGATTTCATCAACAAGCCAATCCCGTTTCATCTGTGGTTTGATCGAGTTGAAATTTGGAAGAGAGGTTCAAACCTTGAGTAGCTACAATATGAACAGTGGAGATAAGATTTTAAGCTCGGGAACTAGTGTTACTGCCCGTGAACAGTAACGACATTTTTTTGGGTATTATTTCTCCAATTTTTCTTTGTTTCTTTTTCCAATAGAGATTATATAATCCAAGGCTATATGTGCTCATTGGGGGGTTTTCTACGTAAAAATGGTGGTGTCTGATTTATTTTTCGTTGCATGAGTTTATTTATTTATTGCTGCTAGTTGCTATTACCTATTTAATTTTACATAAAGAAATGGTAGAAAAATTCTGATGTTTGTTGGAATATTGTGAATTCACCCTAACATGTCCCCCCAAAAAAATATGGAAAATAAACTGTTATTGCATGCTATGAAAGCAAAAAAAATGTTCAAAGGTAAATTAAGAATAAGAATAAAAATAAGAAAAATAGGAACATATATGTCCATACTCTAACAAAGTCAAGCCATTCCCACTTGGGCCATATTAGGAGTTTTTTTCTAGACAATAAAAACAGACTAAACTAGCCAAGTATCCTCTTCTAACCGAGTGGTACTTGGTGATTGGTAAGCATATATCAAGGAATCAATCAACCCTGATACCAAGGCTCGAAAAACTTAATAATGATCTAGCAGCTAGCATATGTGGCTTCTGGAGATCATAGTAGAAGCCCAAAAGGGAGTCAGAATAACTTTAAACCATAATTCTTAGAACCCTCATTTGCAATTACTCACATTCCATATAATTTGTGATGTCAACACCACCTACTTCTATTCTCTGAAGAAGCTTTTAGTTCTAATAAAATTAAGGCCCATTTTACCCCTATTCTGAACATGAATTTGGTTAAAAATGTTAAACGATGATGAAATGGATATTTAGGTTCTCACACTTATGTCAACCATGCAATGGAGAAAATGAAAAAATTTCAGTTTGATTTTTAAGTTAGGCTAGGTGTTGGATCTCAACCATACTCCAAAAATCTCACAACAAGTTTCTAATATTTAATTTAGAATCCCCCACTTTTTAAAGATGAAGTTTATATTCATCACAAAATATTATATTTAACCACATCGTATAATGGTGGCAAATAGTTTTTAATAATATTTTGACATGAATTTTGTCTTGAATTATACCATATTATAAGTTTTTTTAGTAATATTTTGACATGAATTTTGTCTTGAATTATACCATATTATAAGTTAAGCCTAATTAATTCAATATTAATTTTATACAAATTTTTTTTTTAAAATGTCTCTTAAGCATGTCAGATCGCAAATATTTTTTTTTTTTCCAAAATTATAGTCAACATTTCCAAATCTTGATAGGAAATTTGATATCAAATTATGTTTAGGAACAATAAAAATAAAATAATTTTTAATTTTTAAATCATTATGTTAATTTTGATTTTTTTTTTTGGGAGAATTGTGTTTTGAGTCCAACTGGGCCCAAAAATTAACATTTGGTCCATATAACTTCTATAATTGATGGAAATGATATAAGGTGTTAAAAGACTAATACATCCTTCAAATTTCTATATATTACCTTTTAAGGATATAAAATAGTGATGGACTAAAATACCTAATGACCTTTCACATAAGCTTTTTTAGTCTTTATTGCACACTATTCATGCAACCATAATAATTCTATTTTAACAATTTGGATTTTTCATTGTTTTCAATTTTTTTTATATAAATGATTGAAAATCAGCATTATTTTCTATTTTAAATTATAAATAAAGAAAAATTATGTTCAAAACTATTTTAAAAAATACTTTCTAAAAAAATGGTAATATGATTTACATTTTTTATATTTTCTTTTTGAAAAAATATTTAATTAAAAAATGAAAACTATTTTTAAAAATAAAAATTAAAAACCTTGTTTAGTACTATTTTTTATGTGAAAATAATAAAAATAATTAAATTTCATTCATTGATTATCCATTTTTATTTTTTTTCATTAGTTATTTTAATAAAAAAAAAAAAATATAGTATGTTTACAATTAAACAAAGAAATTGATCGATTATGTGTTTTTTGTGGGACTACCTTTTACATAAAAAATAATTAAATAACTAAATTATATATATTTATTACTCTTTTTAATTTTATTTTCTTTATTTATTTTTTTGTCTAATAGAAAATTTAAATATATCCATAATTAACAAAGTAATAAATTAATTGTGCACATTTTAATCTATTAAAATAAATTATTTTCTAATTTAAATAAATAAAATGAAATAAGTAAATAAATTTGGGGTTATTTCTATTTTTTAACATATCTTATATCAATATTTTTTATGGTTAAATAATTTTTTTATTTTTTTCTTTAATTCCAAAAATAAAAAGAAATAAATAAATAAATTTGGTATTTTCTAGCTGATCTTATATTCATATTTCTTATGGTTAAATAAATTTTTTATTCTTTTTTCTTTATTTCCAAAAATAAAGGGAAATAAATAAATAAACTTGGCTTAAATAATAGTTTTTAAGTAATTTCTTTGTCTTATTTTTAATTACATTTTGCATTGAAAATAAAATAAAATAATCTTTTATTTGTTTTAATTATTTTAAATGTCAAACTATTAGGAACATAGTTTACACACTCATGTGAATATAATTTATACATATATATAAAATTTATATCATTATACAAGGTTATTATACTAATTGTACAAGGGTGTACAAAACTGTACATTTTGAACAACTTTTTTTTTTTCTTATCATCTAAGGATTATACGTTCTCTTACCACAAATTCTTTTATTTCATGTACTTTATTTAACTCGCATATAACAATTCAAATACTTACCTTAATAATGATGTTTAGAGAAAAATTTTGTTTTTACATTTTATATCATTTTTTAAATGAAACCATTGGAAACATGGTTCACACATCATATGTGGCACATAATGTATGCATATGGATGAAATTTGCACAATTGTACAAGGGTGTTATACTAACTGTACAAGGTAAATATTCAATTGGATAAGACAAATGTTTTAACTTCACAAGGCTATTCTTTGTGAAATATTTTAATCAATTTTGGACATATATTTTTTTTTTTTGTCTTGTCATCTAAGGATTGCACTCTTAAGGTACACATTCCTCTATTACACACTCATCTTATGCACTTTATTTAACTCGCACATGATAATTCGAATACTTATCCCACTAATGATGTTTGAAAGAAAATTTTGTTTTTCCATCTTCCTCTATTTTTTGAAACAAACCAATGAAAACATGGTTAACCTACCTATGGTTACACATTGAGTAGCCGGTATATGGAATTTGAGTCACTGTACAAGGTATTTACACTAACTGTACAAGGGTGTACAAGACTATTATTTGTGAAGGATTTTAAGTGATTTTGAAAAACTTGTTTGTTTATTTCCTCTAACTGAGGATAAATGACATTCCTTACACACATTGATTAAATATACATTCATCTCATACACTTTATCTAACTTGTATATGGTTATTTGAATAGGTACCTCACTTATGATGATTGTAAAACAAAATTATACAACAATTTTTCTTCTTTTTTAAAACCAAACCAATGCAAACATGGTTAACCGATCTATTGTCAGATATTCATGAGATGATCTATGAAATTTGAGTTATTGTACAAGGGTATTACATTAACTGTACAAGACAAATTTACTAATTATACAAGGGTGTACAAGACTACTTTTTGTTAAAGATTTCAAGTGATTTTAAAAAACTTTCCCATGTTTTTCCACTCAAAGATTTTTCCCCCACTCAAATTCTCTCACTCAAGAATTGTTTCGAATTTTATTTTTAAATTTCATCATCAAAATTTTGTAATTGCATATTTTGTTTTTGTAGTTTTAGCAATGTTCTTTCTTTCCACTATTTTTTTTTTATGAAATTTTATCCAAATGAATCTATATTTAAAATTATAATCATATTTATCAAATTTTTTACTAAGATTATCTTTAATTCTTTTAATATATTTATACTCATTTATTTAAAAAATGAAAAACTATTTTTTTTTTTTTTGTAAACATGTTCTATTACCTTTCAAGTAAAAAAGTAGATAAGTTTGAAAGTCAATAAAAAAAATTTAAATACCACTTTCAATAATTTTTAGATAAAATTTTATATAATATATTTTATTTGAAATTTAATTTCTAAAGTTTAACTAAAAAAATTGTATTGACAATTTTCTTGTTGTGAGTCAAAATACTTTGCATTAGTTTATCTAGATAAGAAAAATTATTAATATAATATTAGAACTTCATATCTTAGTTACTTTTTTTCAATAAATTTATCTTTTTTAAAATTTTAAAATAAAAACATTAAAAATTAAAAAGCTAAAAGGATATGTATATAAAATAAAGTGAAGTGATAGTCAATTTTTAAAATATGGTTAATGTAGAAAATATAAAAAATAATTAAAATAAGAGAAAAATATAAATAAAAGGTAATATAAATTTAAAATAAAAAATGAAAATTAAACTAAAAGATAAATACAAAAAGATAAAAAATATTTGGATGAAAAATCCCAAAATTTTTTTCATTGCTTTTAATAAGAGCAAAAAGATTCAATATCTTTAAAAATGAAAAATAAAAAAATATTATTACTTTTTATTTAACATAAAATAGAAATATATATTGGAAGAAAAAGAAAAAAAAAAGTTAGAAATGAGTAATACTTAATAAAGAATAGAAAAGGGAAAAAAAACATAAAAAAATTGAAATTCACACTCATTTGTAGGCATATAAGGATTAAGGGTATTTTAGAAATTAATAAAAGATAATATCTTTCATTTTAATTTTTATACTTTATTTGGGTTTTAAACTTAAATATGCATGATATATGAACCAAATATTAATTTTTGAGCCGGTCAAAACACAATTCTCCCTTTTTTTTTTTTTTTTTCACATTATTGAAATAATTTCTGTTTCCCACCGTCCCCCCCTTCCCAACTTTGGTTTCCCTCTCTCCTCTCATAATTGAAGAGTCGCAAACCTCACCGGTGTGGCGGGAATTGAAATATTCCTATTGCCGGAAACGGTGACCGGTCGGAGATTAAAACCCTAGATCAACCAGAAGCTCACTGAAGAACCCTACAGATGCGAAAACAAGTTAGAGAAGACAATTTGTTATTTTTTGTATGTTAATTTGTTCAATTTCCTTTAATAATCAGCCTCTGCCATTGATTTTCGGTTTGAAATTTACGTTTTCTAGGTTTAGATGTTCTTCCTTAGCTTGATTGAGCACACACTCCGATTGTCGCCTCATCTTCTGGACTTCCTCTCAGTGAAGCCATCAAAGGAGAGCTTGAAAGTCTCTTCTTAGACAAGGTCGGGAGATTGGGCATTATCTTTGCGTTTTTTATTTGTTATCGTGATTTCAAAGCATTTAAGGGATTGAGAAGAATGTGTTTTGATGAAGGTCGTTGCGAATTTGGGGCTGTGTAGCTTTGTTAATGATATCAGGTCTATAGATGGTGGTTTTTTCTTCCCTGGGGATAGTGCTTCAACCTATACGGTATACTTAAATCTAAAATTTGGTTTTCATACTTTATCGATCTCGGATTGTGTCATGCCTACATATTCTGCTGTCGAAAAAGATGATAGGCTGGACCAATTTTTATGGAATGTCCAACTCTTCTAATGTTTATGCTCATATAATAATTGAAAATCATGGTATCTTGGCAGGTGGAGTTTAGATTGGTTATGTTTGGGTTGTTTGTCGAGGATATTATCACTGCAAAACTTAAAAGAATCGGACGCCAATGGCTTAAGAAGTATGTATTAAGGCCTCTTATTTGTATTATGAATTAATCAAAATATATTTGCATCTGTTATTCTATTGTTCTTATGTTAATCTTGGGGAATAGTGTTATCTATTTCATCACACTTGCTTAAAATGTATGTATTTATGCACATATTTTGACTTGTTAGGTTTTGGAAATTTTTATTTCCTCTTTGGTGGGTCTTAAGTTAAACATAAACTTTTGGTTGCTTTATGGGATGATAAATTATTAAAACTGGTGCTTAAGCAACACATGACTTCAATGAGACAGTTCCTCGGTTATGATGAATTGAGAATTAGATGGGTTGATTTGGGAGTAATGCATTCATCTTATAAATTATGATGACAATGCATTTAAATGAAAAGAAAATGTTCTAGGATAATGTAAAGATATGTATTTAAATGATTTTAATCATTAATACTTGATCCAAATGAGTTTATTAAGTGTGGTTTCTGCTGAGTTGCCCAATGCTCTCTTTAGACCTGTTCCTGCATATGATGTTATCTGTCCATATGATGGAAAAATAAAATAAAATAAAATAAAACACCCCCTTCTGCACTTCTAGTGAATATTTCATTATTCATAGTTATGGTGAGTAGCTCTCTTGTATCCATTTTTCTTTTGTCGATGCTTTCTCCTTTAGTAATTTGGTCATTTGGTGAGCTTTTGTTCCTCAAAATATGTGGATTCTCACATAACGTGGCCTTTTTTTTTTTTTTTTGCATGTGTATATAGATACTTGTAATGAAACAACTACTAATTGAATTGTTCTAATAATGAAAGTAGCTACATGTCCCTTGAATATGCTTTGGAAGTCTCTTTTTATGACTTTGTTGTGAGTATTACCTTGACACTTGCCTGTTTTTGTCAGAATCCAGGGTCTTTTTTGTTAGTCACATTGTATATTGCCTCTCTTTTTTTATCTCCTGTAGCTAAAGATGTCCAATTTCACAAGGTTGTGCAGCACAAAGAGCATGCTGACTGTGAATGAAAGCTTTCCAGGGCCGGTCATTCGGATTCATAGAGGCGATAAGGTGTATGTGATTGTGCAGAATGAAGGTGATTACGGTGTCACTAAGAAAGAGGAAACTGTTAGGCATGGAGTGAAGCAAACAAGGAATCCATGGTCAGAAGGTCTTTGTTTGTTTTTAACATATTTTAATTATTTTTACTCTTTTTTTTTTGTTATTTGATGAGAATTGTTTTAAAAAATAATTATACAATAAAGAATGATTAAAATAAAATATTATCCATAAAATTTACTTCTAAAACATATTTGAAAACACAAAAGAAATTGAGAAAATTCTACCCCCAAAAAGAAGAAAAAAAAGAACAAAAGGGCTCAACAAAGAGAAGCTTAACCATCACCCTTGTCCTCAAGTAATGAAATATGGAAAAGACAAACTGCCCTACCCTTAAAGAATCCTAAACAAGAGAACAAGAAATTTCGGAGGAAAAAAAAATTATGCTTATCTTTGACCTCTTCATCCCTTCCAAATTGTTACCCTCCATGTCCATTTTCTTTTAGCATGACAAAGTCTTGACACCAAATATGACATCCCCCATGAAGTACAATGCAATTAAGCTTGTTTCAAAGGTTTTTAAAAGGAAGATTGCCATCAGAGATTGGAAACGTTTTCATCACTTTGAAGAAGGTGTGTTCTTGCATGGATTATTGGTAACCAATATATAGAATTCTGAAATTCATGTTAAAGAAGAAATATGTAATTACTTGAGGGTTTCTACATGATCCCTTTCTATTTACTCTATTTGAAGTTACATGGAAACATAAATGAGAAAACATTGGATGGGCCTAAACAGTTTAGCTCATTTGCAAAATGCACTACTATTGAAGAGAAACTGTTGGCTCTAAAGCCAAAGAATTTGGATTTTGTTCAAGCTGCTGGACTTCCTCTTACAATTGAGACAGCCTATGATGGTCTCGAAAGGACTGGATTTACTGTTGGTAAATCGATTCTTGTTTTGGGTGGTGTTGGTGGAGTTGGAAGCCTTGTTATCTAGGCATTTGAATTTCAGTTCCTAATTATTTATTTTCCATTTTAAATGTTATCCATTCATGGCCTACAATGGAAAAAAAACTTTTGTACTTAAAATATGAAACTCCTGTTGCAGTTAGATGGGGTTCCTCTATTTATTAGTTATTAAAAATTGAGATAGGGGCTCTCAGTAGAGCAAACAGAACAAAATTTGTGCTACTGTTGCCCCCTAAATAATTAGGATAAGGCAAATGAATACGATATAGAACAATAATTCCATTTTTCCTCCTTTTTTATGGCTTGAGCCATGCAAAACAAGTGTTTGGTGCCTCAAGAGTCGCACTGCTACTTCAAGTACAAGAAAACTAGAGCTAATGAAGAGCTTGGGAACTGGTTTGATGATTGACTACACTAAGGAGAAGTTTGAAGATTGGCAGAGAAATTCGATGTAGTTTACTATGCAGTTGGTAAATTCTTGTATTTATTGCTCATTTTGAAGAGTCACTTATTGCACTATTATCCTTTATTTGAAATGCCCTTTATCCCACTTTAGCTTATTGAAATTTAATTCCTCTGCTCCATATCTGTTTGGGTCTTGTTTGATAGAGTGAATTGCCGGTGGATGAACACATAACTTTTTCCTTTCTACATTAGTAAGGCAGTGTGGTAAGGCAGTGAAAATAGTGAAAGAAGGAGACAGTGTGGTGGCCTTAATTGGTGCCGTCACACCTCCTGGTACCACTTGAATCAGCAAAACTTTGAGTCTCAATTCTCATTGTCTTCATATCCTCTGTTTTTCTAGAGAAGGGTGAGAATTCAGACTTGGGGATTAACTTTTTTTTTTTTTTTTGTTGACTTGTTTCTTGTAATTGAAGAGAAAATGACTACGGCTTTGCATGTGACCTATTATGGTGCTTTAAGTTTATCTTAAACTGAAAATTGATTCACTTTAATCACTCTAGGTATGGAAAAAGCCAAATGATGACCATGAGCATGGAGATGCATATCAGGTAATTATTACTTGTGTTGTTTGAATCCATGTTTCTATTTAACTCTCGTCAGCTTGATTTTATTTTTGGCTGATACTGGAATTTTTCAGAGTATTTTCCTTGGTGAGAGAGGACTTGTTTTTATAATTATTTTGTTGAATTTTTGAACATATGAAGTTGATAGCATCTCAACTTTTCCCGGAAAATCCTGAAGCTGGGAAGCTAATTGCTGCCACCATCACATTTTTTATAGCATCTACATCAAGTATTATGCTCATAAGTCTTTTTTGTGCTGGTGCCTATGCTCTGCCTCTCATGTTTCTTTTCAATAATAAAACAAACCTGCATATGAATGGTGTTGGCTCAGTGACGAATGTCAAAATCTGGAACTCCCTATCATTCATTATATAATGCTTCCTGACTCCGCAAAGAACGGGCCCTATATTTGAATCTATCTCATTCTATTTTGAGATGATACTGAAGATCAATACCATGTCATGTACGCAAGTCTTTTTTCTATCTCCTTCGTAACCTTGCGTACTATATTTAAACTTTTGCTAAAAGTTACAAAGCCCAAAGTCTTCAATATCCATGCCAACACCATTGTTACTTGCTCAACCACATGAAGGTTACTGATCAAGTCTGAAAAGGGACTGCATCGTTTTATCTTTCGATCATCCATTTTTTCTTGATTAATTGATTCAGCTCATGACTGGAATTTTTGTGTCTATGCATGTTTTTAGGTAATATCTTGAGGATCAGTAGCGAAAAAAATTTGGTTGGTTATGCCTAGTCCTTAAAAATGTTATACAGCCTACATACATTCTTTGTTAGAATTTGAAAAGGATCAATATTTCTTTACTGCTAATGGACAAGGCAGCTCTCCTCGGAAGCGTATCGATCATGTCAATGATCTAATAATAATATATGTTTAACAACTGTTTGTGAGTTCTAATTTTTGTGGAACGGGTTGGTATGTGTTTTAAATTTATTTTATTTTATTTTTTTTAGGTGTTGCATTTTACACATTTATTTGTTTAATTGTTTTAAAAAAAATTGTTTCATTTATTTTATGAAATGAAAATACATCTGACATTGTTTTA
Organism: Vitis vinifera; assembly: GCF_030704535.1. Classification (NCBI taxonomy): domain Eukaryota; kingdom Viridiplantae; phylum Streptophyta; class Magnoliopsida; order Vitales; family Vitaceae; genus Vitis; species Vitis vinifera. The sequence continues at coordinate 5,515,139 of NC_081818.1, read as the reverse complement.
TAATGTTCATTTTATTCCAATTATAAACACAAATCAATTGAGATATTTGAAGAATTGAAATCTAGTTTCAATCATCCACAATTTGAGAATTGGATAATCAATTGTTAAAATTATCAATGTTTTTTTTTTTTTGTTGAAAAGCAATAAGTTGCCACAAATTTTATTTTATGGGAAAATTATTTATGTTGTTATAAGATTAAATTTTATGATTGAAAATAATTGCACATGGGCTTATAGCAACAAACTTGTCACAAATAATTTTTTATGAAAAAAACCTTTTACCACAAAATACTATTTTTTAATCACAAATTAATGTGATAAAACCCTATATTTGTTGTAGTGTAAAAATAATTGCTGTGCACAAAATGACGGAATAAGCATACGTATGTTTGTCCAAACACTGTAAGATGGAACTTAATAATGTTCCAACAAAATATATTAACATTTGTCATAAGCTAGGATTGGATTGTTCATTCTTGTCCATTAGTAATCCACATTGCATAGAATAGCAGTAGCACAAAATGGAAACACCTGAAAAAAGAGCATCATAAATAGAAGTTTTATAGAGGAATCTTTAAACAGAGACATACATTTTTTAGATAACAAGAACTAAATTTCAACCTAGCTAGTTTTCAAGTATGAGAAAAAGAATAAAAAGGAAAAACAGGAAATAGAGGTAAAAAATCTATCTGCTTGTCAACAATTTTGAAATTTATTTTACCTGAAAAGCACACTAGAAAATGAGAGCACCTTAATGGCTAAGAAAGTTCAAATACCATAACTGATCTAGATTTACAACCTAGATACTTCATTCCTATATCACATAGATTCATATCTATACGAGGATCTAAGAAAAATGATTGCGTAAAAAATGGCAATGTCAAGGCAAATAATAATAATGCTTCTAATGGTATTCTATAAGTAGTTAATTATGACGAAGTACATAGTATATACCAATGTTTTCAGAATCGGATTGGTCATTGAATCGAAAAAGTTACCGGTTCACGGTTCACTGGTCTGATTGGTGGTCGAACCAGTGACATCATAAAAAGATAATTTATAAATTATTAAAATTTAAAATAATTATAAAAATAAAATAATAATTTATATATTATTTAAAAATTAAAATTTTATTTGAAAATCATTAAATTAGTCAATGGTTGTCTCTTTGATGGACGCCTCATCATCGATCTTCTCTATAAGTCACCGCACTCGACCACTACTTTGGATTCTCATTTCTTCTTCCAGTGTGGAGAGTGGGAGGGTGGCTTTGCAAGAAGGGTGGGATCTTGCCGGTGAGAGACGGCAAGGAGGGGGGGCCTTTCCAATAGGGTCGCGAGGGGTGGGGGTTCTGTTGGTGAGGGACGACAAGGGGTGCTTTTCTAGTTGTGGGGAACGATGAGAGGGGGCTTTTCCAATGTGGGGTGGGGGTCCTACAGGCGGGGGATGACAAGTCGGCGACAGTGGGAAAAAAAAAAAAGAAAAAAAGATTGAACCAGATGGTTCGGGGGGAACCATCCGGTTTATTTAGTTCGTCGGTCGAATCATTGGTTTAATTGGCCTAATTCTGATCTGAACACTTTTCAACTTAAATGACCGGACCGGATCGAAACCGTGACCGACCGGCTGGTTCAGTCTTGTTTTTAAAACCATGGTACATACCATCCTCACCCACAATGGCATTTCCTAAATCACCAGTATGACGATTCTCATCTTCAAGAGCACCATGCACTTTTCCACTAGGATTGAAATAAGGTCTCATAAATAATAATCAAATACTTAAGCTAGAAAGAATTATGCAGAAAATCTAGGAGAGTAAGTCTGACCTAATGACAAAGGATGTAAAAAATGAAGTAACCAATAATAATTAGACAATACCAGTTGACATGCGAGCATTTGTCGTGTCCCGAAGGGCATGCACATGGAAGCCATGAAGTCCAAGCTTAAGACAAGAAAGACTCCCAGTCACTATAGTTGTCCTATGTCACTCTATCATCCAAAGGTGAATTTTTTGCTGCAACTTTGTCTGTCAAGATATTTGATTGAAGATAATTCTTAAAGAGCTTTGTTTCAAGCAACCAGAACCCACTCCAATTTATTTTGATAGTAGCTCAACAATTAAACTCCAAGAATCTTGTTCTACATGGAAGAATCAAGCACATAGATGTGAAATATCACTTTTTATGGGGCCTCACTAACGATGGAATGATTGATCTCATCTACACTACAAAAGTGAAGACCAAGTTGCTGATATGTGTACCAAGTCCCTCAAATCACTCATATTTCAGAAGCTAAGGAAGTTGCTTGTTGTTTGCACATTGGATAATCCAATTTATGTGAGGGTGTTTCGAAGCTTACTTTTATTAAACTGACTATTATGACACAAAACATTAGTTTAAGGGAGGGACTGTTGAACAAAAATTAAAAGAGTCAAAGTTACTTGTCAAGTGAGTCCTTTGTGGTATGTTTCATTTGCCCTAGCCTCTAAGAAATGGTTAATGAGGAGCTAGCCCTTAGTCTCTCCACGTAAGTAGTGGTAGTGGGGTGTTATTTTCTAATGTGTAGCAGGTTGTTTCCTTATTTCTAGCCTAAGAGTCATTTGTAACTTTGCCCATATAGGCTTCATGTGAATAAGAAAGTTTTCATACATTCCATGAAAATTCTAAGTCCAAATTTGGATAATTGAATATTTATAATGAAATCTAAGTCATTGAAGGAGGCTACCAACAAGTTGGACCAAGGTACAAGGGTAAGGTGTCAAAATGTGGTATGGAAATCTCATTGCTCTATTAAAGGTATTTCATCACTATTTTGCCCGATTTATTGTGGATATTTCACTGCCATGTCAGCATTTATTTTCTGCAAATTTTAAGGCCCTTGGAGTCTATGCCGTCCATACCCAACCCATGGTTTGCTTGTGATGATGGCTTGGGGCATTGTCTATTAAATGCACCATACTTTTTTCTTAAAATTTTGATGTAGGATTGCTCCTCTTAAACCAATAAAAAATTCAGTGAAGCTCACCCACAAGGCTATAGGTCAAACCTTAGCGCTCAAGCATGGGATGAGATTCGACTAAAAGAAAGGCCTTTTTTTTTTGTTAGATTTGCACATTTAACTGTATATATAATATTATTAATTACAAATACGTTAATTTTAATTATTTTTTTATATAATAGTTAAATATATGATAGATATGAATTTATACTGTGAGTGATAAGGCACTACTTCATGTTGATAGTAAATTTTTTAATGATTTATCAATTAATATGGAGTTAAGAACTCTTTCTAACTGAGTTTTTGGTAATTAATATTTACAGAATAAATTTCTTCATTTGAAATTTTGGTTTTAATATTTCTATTTAAATCTACTGGGAAATTTGTTTTGTAAATATTTCTTGAGCAGTCTTGAGTACACTTGGGAAGTTTTCTCACTAGAGAATGTTTGAGAATTGCATCAGTCCAGTATATATTTTGTAAGGAAAATCTATAAAGTTTTAAAATAGAGAGAAGTATAAAAAAAATTCAAAAATACCTCTGAACAATGACAATTGTTTTTTCTCTTTTCTTTTTGTTCACAAAATAGATAATAGGAAATTCATTTACAATTTTCCCTTTTATTATTAAGCCTCTTCGGCCAATAATAAACCTGTGACACAAATTTTACTAACCCAAGTTTCTAAAAATTCACCATAAAGGGGGCCTTTTTATTAGACATTACCTATTTGTATTAGCCATTAACTGCATTTGGAAAGGAAAAGGAATTGTTAAAATTTGAATTCTGTTGTTAATCAGTCCTTGGTCTCCAAATAGTTTAGTTGTTTGTGATTTTATTGCCTTCGAGAGATCAGTTGGAGGGGTTCTTGGAGGGGGTTGAAATTGAACCACTCTACTTTAGATGCAATATATGAAGAAGTTTGTAATTGCTGGTAGATTTATAAATACTTCTTGTTTTGACTTGGAAGTGGGATATTTCTTTTGTTGGTAGATTTATAGAGGTTTTGATTCGAGGTTAATGTAAACGACAATATTTAATGATATAGTAGTTCAGATTCTCCAGCTTTAATGGACATGCCCTATCAAACTTAAAGCTATGGTAGAAGCTCTCATTAGTACAAACAAGTTATATGAAAGTTTACTGGTTTTCTGTGCCATTCCTGTCTCAGATTTTTGTTATAAATCTTATCATTCCTTAAGAACTATTCTTTAGTTCCATCATTTTCATTATGCTCAACTATTTACTTAAGTCATTGTCTTCTCTGTACACTTGTTTTTCTTACCTCATTAGTCATTGGACATATTAGCATCTTCTAATCTTTAAAATCTTTTATTAGTATAGGCTGTAAGCATTTTCCCCTCTATCTCTCTAGTGACTTATCATTCTAGAATTCACACTTCTCTATCGTTGCATCATGGGGCATATCAATTTATTATGACTTATGAATTGGCCAATCATGGTGGCATTATCTTTGTTGCAAAGTAGGTGTGCAATACTTTCATTATTCTACAAAGGAATGAAATTCACAAAACTTAAGTGATATTTATCACCATTTGGAGATGTTATGCATTTAGGTGACAAGCATGTCTGTGTACAGAATTTCCATGCTAAGCCTAAAATATATCCTCTTGTTTCTCCTATTCTTGACTTGGACTCATCATTAAAACTCAGAACCCTAAAAAGTAAACTACAAAATTCAATATTTTACCCAATGAACAAAGTTAGATGATTTATAAGAGTGATCTTCACATCCTTTACGGTCATTTACATGTGATGATAAAAGAGAGGTGCATAGTTTGTCTATTAGAAGTGGTCTAATAGAAAGAAGACCTTCTCACTAAATTTGAACATCTGTGGAAGCTAAGGAAATTGTTGATTATGCCTACAAATTCAATATATGGCTCAAACTTTGCTTGTTTGCTTTATAGGATCTCTTTTATGTTGTGTGGATTTCAAAATCCACTGCATTAGATAAAAAGAAAAAAAAAAAGATTGAATGATTGAAATCCTCATCAATTTTAAAGTTTGTCTAAAAAATCCCACCACTTGGGTGGCTAGCAACTGCTTGCATTTGCATGAGAATGATGGGGAACTAGTTTATTTCTCTATGAAATATCACATAGTTACACATATAGAGATAAAAGTGAAGTGTACCTTAATTAGCTACATGCGTTCTCATAAGACAATTGAAGTTAAATAACAAGTAATAGTATATATCACACATATGGCATAGGCATATATACAAAATCGAACATAAATTCAAATACATGCTCATATATATACACCAACAATAGAAATCGAATCAATCCAAAAAATATAAAATATATGCGAAAGAAACAAAGGATGAAAGTAGATACGTTATTAGTATATAAGCAAGCACTCCCTCAAAAGAAATTGTTAGTTTAACAAGGTAATAAATGAAAGGTTTACATCATATATATACAAGGCATCATGGGGAACAAAGAATGAATTAGAAGAAATGAAACAAATTCTAAGTGATGAGGCATGCATAAAAGATTCTGACTAAATTATGATATACATTCAGCACAACACAACAACATATAAGAGTCTTCTAAATACATCTAAAACAAATATTAAACATGCTCATTTCATCATGATAAAAATTAGGTATGGCCTTTAATAAGTATAAATTGATTTCCAAAAGGACAAATCAATTATTCCCAAACAATTAATGCCAAAAAATTACACAAGTTAATCAATACACAGTGACTTTGGCTAAAATCCAAAACATAACTCATCACAAGATAAAACATTAGAAAAATCTAGAAGTTGAATTTTTACATAAAATAAAAAAATAAAAAATTGAGGAATAACTGTAAGGAGTATAGTTTCTAGCCCAATTGGAAAAATTCACATATCATATGTCAAATAGTACTAGCACTAAAAAAAATCAGATTGATTCAAAACAAGGTCAGTGCATAGGGCATGCAAAAATGAATTTTTTTTAGCCTACCTAGGGTTGCCCAAAATTCATACACAATATTGAAAATGTCTATTTCAAAGGAAAAATGATACTGATATATTTAAAATCAATTTAACATTCAGAATGCCCAAAACAAAGCTTGTGTACAAAGTACCTAAAGACAAAATTATATCTAATGCCAGGAAAATCCAAATTAAGTAATGCAGGTATCTAAAATTAAATTCAGAGTGTACTATTAGGAAAAAATATAATCATAAATTAAACATGTCATCTTCTAATTTAAATTCATAGATCAATCTCGAGGGTACAAAATAAAGCATTGAAATAAGCTATTACTTGAAAAACTAAGATTTCAAAACTCGAAAATGAACATGTAGGGAGTTACGACTTCCCAATTTAATTTGAATGAAAATTTTCATGATTAAAGAACTCCATAAGAAGCCATGTCCAAATTTCATTCCCATGAAAGGTCACAAATTCATTTTGAAAACAAATTTGAAATGCATACCAATTCAAAAAAAGGGTAACTTTGAAGTTTTTGAAATCTCATTTTGAACCTATAGAAGAAAGAGGATATTAATAATGAGAATGATCATTTTTGAAATTCTTGAAAACAATTTTTACAAATACACGACCAAAAAAGGGAATCAAAATAAATAAGAACACCTATTCAAGCTAAATATGTGCATTAGTGAGTGTGAAATGTGAAGATCAACATGCAGCTGTACCTACCTTTGTTAGTAACCTAAACATGCATCAAAGATCAATTTAAAGACCCTAAACATGTTACCAAATCACCAAGGAATCAATGACAACAAAAAGTTCACAATTATTATCAAATTTATTCATAAGCGGGTTACTTCACAAGAAAATCAGCAAGTGATTAGAATAGAAGACTCTACAAAATAAATTTGAAAAAAATATCCAGAAGTTGAATTTTATCATGAAAATTTTCAGAGAATATTTACTATATGTCTAGTTTATCATCCAAGTGTCCAAATTAATTAATTAAATCCTATTTAGTACCAGATTTCATACGAAGCATAATAGGTCCAGAACAGAGTAATTTTCCATAGCATGTGAGAATTATTTTTTTAATTAACTTAGAGATATCCTAAAATCCTATAAAAATTCACACAACTCATTAATATGTCTACTTTATATGAAAAATAATCACAGGATAAGATTACATGCATAAAATATTTAAAATTAAAATTAAATTAACATCTCGCAGCTCTAGAAGAGTACCTGTGTAGTAAGCGCAAGAAGAAAAAAATTATTTCTCTCATTTCAATATTTTATTTGTCAAAAATTGAATTTAAAAAGTCTAGATTAAGTGAAAAATGTCCAAAGAACTTAAAGAGGTTGTGGACCTGCATTTTTCACGTGCATCCCCACTTGATCGACGAGACTCGCTTTTATTGGTGAAAAATTTTGTTTTTGGAAAAGGTTGGAGTCACAACTTATTTTATTTTATTTTAAAGAGAAAATAAAATAAGAAATAAAACCCTAAAAAATGACCCCCTATATAGTTTTGGAAAAACCAGTCTTGAAAAACTTGAGTCTAGGTCCGATGATCAGGTTACCTATTGGGAAGGTACCTCTAGGAGGTAACACCCCTCTAAACCCTAAAAAGGTCTCTAATGACTAAGTTAAGAGAAATGAGACAATTAATTGATTAATTGAGGGTACCTAGGTAGACTAAGGTGACTTCAAAAATAGTGTGTCAAACAAAATCAAATCACAATAAAGGAGAGTTAGGATGCGTACCTGGACTACCTCTCAAGCACCATCATAAGACATCAAAATTAGTACAGAAATATAGTACACAACATGCATTTTATCCAAGATGGCCAAACGATCCAACGTATATCAAAGCAATCAAGCAAGACAACAAACAAAGGCATAGTACACAAAAAAATGGATATTCGTGAAATTTGGAAAATAGGGTAATGGAGAGCGTACCTGGACAGTGAGCTGAGCACTAAAATGGGAAACAAGGTTAGCTCAATAATAAATATAAAACAAATTCAAGCATATTGTCAAGAGGAATCAAAATCAATCAAATATCAAATAATCTCCTCATTTGAATCAATATCAGAGAAGATATCAAGAATGTTGGACCCCCCACCAAGGTCCAAATTGCTTTTGTACGAATTGATTCAATTAGTCCCATCATTTGGAACCATGAAATTTATTCATGCTTGTTAAAAACCCAAAAAATTGTGAAAATTATAAATAAATAAAAATGCATGCCAGAAGGAAATTTGGAGTAAAAGTTTATTGAAAATGAGGATTTTTATCACCTAGAAGAAATCTAAAGATGATTTTCAAAGCTGGAATTATTAAGTTAAAAAAAGGATTTGAAAAATCAATTCAAAACAGTGCATTCCCAATATATAGCAAAGAGAGGAGGAGGTGTGCACCAATGTGGCCAAAGGAGCGGAGCTGGGAGATTTTGGATAGAAGAAACCAATTCACTGTAAAAGTGTCCAGCTGTCAAATGCTTCAATTTAAGGGTGTTTAGCTGTCAAATGCTTTGATTTAAAAGGCAATCTGATTTGCAAGCTCAACTGGATTCTCCCCGACAGTTGTCAGACGTTGAATGCTTCATAATTCCCAATTTTCTGCACTGACATGTTTTCTGCATTCCATATTAAATTCTCATTGTAAAAGTTTCATCACTTCTCCTTCTCAAGTTTAACATTTTCTTCCTTAGCAAAACCAGCAGACTCACCATGTGTGATTGGTTCATTATCAGGCCTTCGGTCACAGATATCATCCAAATTATCCTTCTTTAGTTCACTAATATTTGAACTTCCCTGCCCAGAGTTCACAAGACTTCCATCTTCACTTCTATAAACTCAGATTTAATTGACATGCTAACATCACCAATCTCTGTCTCTTCTTCTTCAGTGAGCTGAACCCCAGGCAGACCCTTCATAGAAATCCCCCCTTCACTGTTTTCTTTGGTGGAGAGGGGTCCATGAGACTTCTCTAGCAGATTCTGACCCAATTTTTTTTGAGGTTCTACTTGTTCATCATTTGAAAATTCCAATACTGTTACTGCATTCTTATGTGCATTTACAAGCTGCTCAAATGCTGTCCCGGATATCAAGAGCTCCTCATAGCTTCCTGATTGAGTTATCTGTCCAGCTTCCATAACCAGAATTTTATCGACTTCAGAGAGAAACCCCACTTGATGAGTCAGTAGAATGACGGTTTTATGAGCAAGAGCAACCATGACGCATTTATTGAAAAGAATTGCAACGGTATGTGCATCTACTGCACTAAAAAGGTCATCCAGGAAGTAGATATCGACATCATTATAGACAGCTCGCGCAAGTTGAATTCTCTACTTATGTCCTCCACTCATATTAAGCCCTCTCTGACCAATTTCTATTTCATCACCATGGTCAAAACTGTTTATATCCTTATCTAAGGCACAGGCTTTTAGGGTTTTCTCATATTTGGTTGTGTCCATTGGTTTTCCATAGAGAATATTGTCACGAATTGTCCTACTTTGGATCCAAGAAGTTTGAGAAGCATAGGCAATGGAACCAAATACATCAACAATTCCTGAAAATTTTGGTATCTCTCCAAATATAGCATGCAAGAGTGATGATTTCCCCGCCCCAACTGGTCCGCAAAACGCTATTTTATGCCCCCATTGTACTGTCAAATTTACTTCTCTGAGGGTCAGGATGGCTGATCTGGTTCCTAACTGAACTTACTTGCATTTATTTTGACACTATGACCTGAATTTGGCCATGTAATTTGCCTTATTTCCTCACTTTTGAGCTCATCATATATGCAACAACATGGCGACTGAAAGATATGCTTGTAATGAACATTGGTAGCGATTTGCTTATGAAATAATGGTCATCAATGGGATTGAGCTGAATGCATGTCACATAGTCATTGGGTCTGAAAACATTAAGACATTCATCCTGCTCCTTAATGCATTCTGAAATTGACTCTGAATCTTCAGAGCTATGGCACCTGTTGCGAGCTGGGTCATTGAACGAGCTGATTGTGGGAGGGCATCTAATTTCAAAAGATGCTATTGAACCTGAAGCTGGGCTTATGGGGTTTTTGCTGCATGCTGTACAACATTCTGCAGAATTGGACATACCTAAGACGACCAGGATGCTCTATGCTTCAACACAAACTACATCTTTCCAGGTCTTTGTAAAACAATCTTCATCACCACTGATAATGAATCCAGAAGCAAGTGAATTAACAAAAGTAAACAAAAAGGAAGGGTGGCCCACCAAACACAGGGTTTAAATGTTTCAGAACTAGTGGTAATAAACTGATGCAAATCAACCATAACGACATTGTTTCCATAAGCATATTAATCAAACCTGAGTTCTCCATATGAACCTGTTTCTACATGTAACTTTCAACCATCTCCTTTTCCACAACACTAGTTATCTTGGCTTCATTTTTGGCATCCAAGTAATGGGACACTTTCTCCATTTCTTCATTTAAACGTTCAGATAGTTGAGAGTCTCCTATGAGTTTAGATACTTAGTCAAATAATTTAGCAGACAATCTTCAATTGGCCCTCACTGAGAAACCCAGAAAGTCTCTCTGACAAAAGCATGAAAGTTTCCGTCAACTTCGTCACTAATTTAGACTCATCCCATACTGTTGCTATTCACATTGTGTCTTCTTTAACGACAGAGATTTTAGATTCTTCTAGGGCTCCTGGAACAATGTTTGACTGCTGTACGCTCTTAGCAACAGCTTCCATCTGGTCAGATAAGACATCGGTAGACCATTCAAATTCTTTCGAATTTAATCCCAACATGCTCAACTCAGCACCAATAGAAATGTTAGACTGCTGGCCTGCAGAAAAACTTCCATTTATTGCACTTGCAGCAGCTTTTATAAGCTGAGATATTGCATTAGCAGACTGCTTGATCTATAGGTGCAGCATGATCATGCAATAGAGCTGTAATGCCAAGGGCTGACGGTGCACTATGATATCCTGAGATAGGCACAGGTGATCCTTGCAAGGAGTTATTGCTTGAAACTGGATTAGATATAGGAGTCTGAGGCATCCGCTGGGATATGATCTTAGATTGAACAGGCCGTTGAAGTGCAATCTGCAGTTCTTTGGGATCGACATTCCTTCTAATCAAATTTGCATCTACAGATGGTTTAGCCGATGTCATATGTTGTTTCTCTCGTCTTGTTGACGCGTCTGGAGTACTGATGTTTTTTTAGATGACGTCCCAAGGGCGGATGCACCAATTCCGCTGCATTTGGATTCAAACTTATAAACTCAGCTTACTGAACTCAGCTTCATACCATGATAACTAGTTTTGGCAAGTCTCATTGAAATGGAAACAGCCAGTCTCCTCTTTCCCATTTTTTTTTTTCATCTCCTCAACGCATAAGCTATCTATAACAGCTTTCTTACTCATGGGGCCTTCACAGGATTAATAGAATCATGGGCCTCTTCTTGGAACGATAATTCTTGCCTCCACATAATATGAGCAGACCACACTGTTTGTGGATTATCTTTCCACTTATTTTACCTTGGGTTGGGTGCGCATGTCTTTCATGTGAACAGCGTAGACACCTATGCACCTCAAAAGTTGTACTAATTGCAGGCTGCATCCACGGAAATGTGGCCCCCTCAACTAGATCCTGCTGTCTATTCTCAATATGGAGCTGCCGCATTTGAAGGATGGTCTTGGCTGCAACTGTCCGACACATCACTAGAGGCATGAGATGATGACTGGGTCTTTAAGAAACATAAAAATTGACGCCTCTCCATTGTCTCCCATTGCAAGGCTCTGTTGCCGATGCACTTATATTTAATCAATAACACGTGGGGATAAACATAGGTTCTTAAGCAACCAAACTTTATCTTTGCGGGCCAGGGAATGAGCTCTTTTGCTGCCAACTTATTCTGAGGTGATCAAATCCCTCTTCAGGCTAGTACGTACTCAAGGTTGAACATGACTCGCATGAGATTTTCATTTAGCCTGCAAAAGGTAGCCGCGTTGGATATCCATTCATGCATGCAGGCTGTCTTCATCATGGACTGTGCGTGGTCGCTAGAGAGAATCCAAAGTGGTGCAGCTCAGTTCAATTCCAAGTTCAACCATCATTTCATTGAAAATGGATTGGAAGCTTGGCAGCCTTGACTTGCCTACATTTTTTAGATCATTTGAAAGATGAAATGCGCGGCTGGAGACGAGTGATGCAGTCATGGTTTTGCTTTACAGCTTTTGGTTACAATAAAACATCAAAAACCGATGAAGCCCTTGCAAGGTTTGGATACTTTTGCTGACAGAAACACAGGCAGCCTTGCTCTTACTTTAACAGTTAACATACTGTAGAGATCATGTCTTGCATCATGGCCAATCTAGTGAGGGGATGCCACCAACTTCTCAATAATGATAATAACATTTGCATAGTGCAGTGATAAAGCAACGGCACCAACTATGAAATGCACAACCATTAGCAACCACAGGATCTTCGGCTCCATCGGGAATCCCCAACCCAGCATCGTTTGAATTTACATGGTAGTTTCTAACCGGAGAATTGCTCCTAACCATCATGCATCCTTTGAAAGGTCCCACCTACCTTCTGTAAAACCTTAACAACTCAACAGAAAGATGAACACACAGTATATCTTTGACTTGGCTCTAGCACTCAAGCTGTGTAGTTTTTCATTATATTTATAGTTGTACAATTGAACTGACAAGCGTATAATAAGGAACACAAGTATGAGCAGAGATAAGGAAACAATCAAATACACATTTGTAGGAGAAAATAATGCTAACAGCTGGATCATTTTGAATCAGTAACAGAATGGATAGAGTGAGGAATGGGTGCAGATGCTTCTGGAATTTCTGCTGAAGATTCTGATAGTCTAACACCTTCTGATCTCCATGGGTTCCAGAATAAGGAAACATACCGAAGCATCTTATCATATAGACATAGGGTTATGGTATATGACGCCGTTCTGAAGCAAGCGTTGTGATCTGGAAAACTGCATCTGCCAACTGGATCGCTTCCTACGATATTCACATGTGCCTGAGAACCCCCAGAAATGATGGCGGCCTCTGCATCTATCTAACCCCAAACAACCCATTGCATACAATCTTTGCAAAGTCTCCATCTTTCTAGAAATACTCAAGCCATCATGGTCTCCATAGCCATGAACACCAAAGAAAGGGAGGCGGGTGAAATATAGATGCTAAGCATAGAAAGAATGACCCAAGAAAAACAAAGGAAGGAAGACAGAGGATGGGTAACAGACGAACCACATTCCATTATTTTGTCAAAGGGCTTGAAAATAGGTGGGGAATATAAGAGAACAAGAGCACGATCCTTAGATATCAATATCAGCGGTTGATTAGATACATCAGCCATTAACAGTAGTGATTTAAAAAAAGATTACATTTCAAGCCAGGACAGAGCTTGCACATATTTTAAATCCATTCATCAGGAGGAACAATCAGCCTTAAATATTCACAACAATCAACAAGATGACATCAAAATCTGCTAAAAAAAAATGATGATGAATCATATAGAGATGAGAAAATACGAATTTCATCTGACCATACCTGGAGAAATTCCCCTCAAGAAATATTATTTGGCTTCAAGTCGGCTGTGTCCTCTTCCCAACGTCTTCTCCAACAGCTCCTCACCGGGAAATCCTTTCCAAGACTGGAATCTGCTTCCCCTCTCCCAAAACCCCTCTCCTTTTCCTATCTTTTCCTTTCTCTTCTTCGCCTATGAAAACCCTCTCTCTCTAAAAAACAATCTCCGAATGCCTCCTAAAACCACCAGGCTGTAATTTTATATCCATTGGAGCCGTCCAACTGAGGACTCCTCTTCTCTCCAAACTCTTACGTCTCATCCACCAGAAAAGTCCTTTTTTGAATTTCCAAAAATCAATCCAGGCATATCATCTAAAGAGTCTTACCTCTTCCAAAAATCACCTAAAGAGTCCTACATTTTCCAAAAACTTCTCTATCATAGATTTTCCTATAAAACTTCAAATTATTAAATCGGATAAATGAATAAAGAATAAATAAATAAAATAATAAATAAATCGAAGAATGATAAAATAATAATAATAGATAAATAAATAAATAACAAGATAATGAATAAAATAAATAAAAAATAATGAATACCTAAAAAAAATAAAAGCAATTGACAATAATAATAAAAAATAAAAATAAATAAATAAATGAGATAAATGAGTCATACAATCAAACAAGTCAGGCTAAGAATGTTTGATGGGTCAAGCGTGCCTAAATGAGTCTAAGTGAACCTAGACGGGCCTAAGGTGTCTAAATGAGTCTAAGTGAACCTAGACGAGCCTAAGCTAGTGTCTAATGGGCCAGCTATACCTATATAGGCCTAGGGTGAGACTAGGTGGGTCTAACTAAATCTAACCTAAAGTGCACCTAAGTAAAGTCTAATCTAAACTTGAAGGGCAGCCAATGTCATAATGTGGAACCGAGTAAACCTCGCAACCAAAGTCTCCAAAGTGGCTCAGAAAAAATAAGTTACACTGGTAGTAATGGGCCATCAAAGAAACACTGTAACACTGGAAGTGAACTTAAAGACATGTGTTAAAGGGACAAAATGGAAGGTCTACAGAGAGCATTTAATAATTTAATTTTAATAAACAAGATTGAGTGTCAAAAATAGAGTGAAAACTAAACCTTCTAAAAGATTGATTTCCATCTTCTAATTGGAAAAAATAAAAATAAACCACTCAAACAAAATTCTAAAATCAAATTCAAGAAGTCTAAAATATCATAGAATAATTAGAAAAATTTTAAAGAGTTTTTGAATGGTCGGATTCCAATTTACAAGTTCAAAGGTAAAGTGAACTATCAATAGTGGTAATAGAGAAACAATTTTTAGAAAATTTCATATATAGGGATTCTCTAAATTGATCCTAAAGATAATTTTAATCATGTATCAAACAATATTTAACACCAATCATTCACACACTAATCATCAATAATTTTCTATCAAACTTAATATATGATCATCAATGATTCTCTAAAACTAAAAAAATGCATATATCAAAAGATCAATAAGTTAATAGTCATCAACATGTAATCTCCGAAAGTTCCTCAAACTTCATCAACATGTAAACATTAATGAATTTCAAGCATTCAGCCTCAAATTACTTTCACCAAAATCTCAAGATTCAACATCAAGCAATCATAAAAAATCCATTACTCCGTGTGGCCTATACATCCACACCAATCCTAGTCTAATACATCCAAAATCATGAAAATGAGAAGTATGAGAAGAAGATATAGAAAATAAAATCAAGTTAGGAAATTAAATAATCTTACCTCAAAGTGTTTCCAAATCGGATTTTTGTCTTGATATTTTTCAAGTTGATGATGGTCTCTCAAGTTTTTCATAGCTCTTTCTCAAGTTTTCCATAGTTGTCCCTTGTTTCTAACCTTGTTTCTCTCCAAGTTCTCCCCAAATTCTCTTTCTCTAGAGAACCGCTTCTTTTCTTCCTTTTTTCCTATCTTCCCCCTCTCTTGCTTGCCAAGCCACCACTTCATCCACCTTTTAGAGAATTCCTAACTTACTCTCCAACCTTTCCCTATTCTACACTACTTCACTCACCTTCTAAAGAATTCCTAACTTACCCTCCAACGTCTCCCTATCCTATACTCATCCTACTAACCTACAAGCAACTCTCCCTAACCTTCACTCAACCAACTAACCTAATTCTAACTAAAACTCTCTAATTAAACTAACACCTAATCTCATTCTAAACCAAACCCACTGGACTCATGTAAGTTCTTAGCAAAGCTCCCTAACTTATTCTAAGACTCACTAGGCTAAGCCAACCTCACTAAACTAATCTTACTTTTTAAACTAAACCAAACTCAAAGAACTAATTTAAATTACTTTTAAACAAAATTAAACTTAAAAGCAAACTAAACTAAACTCAAAAAGCTCTTTTAAACTACTTCTAAACTAAATTAAACTCAAACTAAACTAAACCTAAAGAACACTTCTAAACTATTTCTCAACTAAACCTAGGGTCACTAAAATCGTGATTGAGATCCAACTAACCCCTCCAAGATATATATCTCCAAAAGAATCCAAAAATAGTGATCAAAATAGTTACAATGGACACCTATGAAAGCTAAAAAATAGCTTAAAAAAAGGACCATAAGTGCACAATAAGGCAATAGAAGATGTAGGAAGGCAATCCTAGATGAAATGTGCCTAGAAGACAAAATAGAGGGTCTACAATGAGAAATTCGGAAATTTATTGAAAACCAAAGAAAATAAAAGAAATGCATGCCTGAAGGAAATATTGGCAGCAAACCAATTAGGAAAATGGAATTTTAATGCCTAAGAATGTCTAAAGATGAATAAAAAAGGATTTAAAATCATTTGAAAACCGGATTTTCGAAAATTAATGTTTTAAAAGCAATTTTTTTTAAGTGAAAGCATTAAGGGATGAGACATAGAGGCTTTAAAAAAATGGCACATCAAAGGTAGCCATGCATGGAATCATTTGCACTGGTTGTCAAATGTGGGGTGCCAAAAACTGGAGGTACTGAAGTGATTGCTCTGCTGATGCGGATGGTTCACCAAGTGGAGTGTGAAGTATTGAAGCAAACGGACAGGCAAGACATGTATTCATCAGGATACTGTCATGGTTCTAATCAACAATAATTGCATAGAACCTGTATTTGTGGAGAGACCAGGTGAATCTTGGCTTATAGGTGATGCACCACGTTGAATCCAAGAAGTTTGAGAAACGTAAGCAATGGAACCCAATACATCAGCAGTTCCTGAGATTTTTGGTATCTCTCCAAGTACAGCATAAGAGTGATGATTTCCCTGCTCCAACTGGCCCAGAAACTGGAATCTTCTGCATTTCCTCCATGAACGTACGATTTTTCTTTTGAACAAAACTTCATGTCTCTTAGATACTCAGCATAAGCAACAAAACCCGTAAATGTATTTCTCTTTCTCAACTACTTCCCATTCTCATACCACTGCTTCCCAATTTCACCGCTACCATGAATGACCATGAATGTGTGCTACTGCCAACATAAAACCCCAATCTAATGAGACAGCCTTGAAGCGTTAAAACTTAGATTTATGCGAATCTCATGTGAACCATAGCCATAAAGAAGTAATGGATCAGGTCCATCAAGTTTCACAAGATCCTTTCAGTAAACAATTGATAGGGGAATTTGAGTGCCATCTGAAGCCTTCGCCCATGCTTTACCTCTAACTGCTGTTATTCCTGTGCCAAGCAATGTTCTTACATCATCCAGAATAGCCTAGTTCTTAACAAGCTCCTCCATGGTAGGTTTCTGTAGAAGATTGTTGACTAAACTAACATAAGAAGTTTTGTTCAGAATCCCAATTTTAGATGCCACAATTACACCATGGTTAGAAGCAGTATGAAGAGTGAAAGGAACAGTGATGATGCAGGATGTGTCCTCTGGAAGGACCATAGTAGGAGCGTCAAAACATGGAAGAACATCCCCAGTCAATGAATATCCCACCAGCCGCGAGAAAGAAACCTCGCTGTTGGACCGTTCATGAGGCATCAAAGATTCGGAACTGCCAATGTCCATATTTTCCATCAACGGACCAAATAGAATTTGGGTACTCTAACAAGAATAAAGGTTCATTTTATAACCTCCTATGATTTGAGGCTATATACAAAATGGTTTTTAACTTTTTATAGAAAAATTATAGCCCAAAGTCATATCCGTACAAAAAATAATATTGAATATATTTAGAATCTATTTCATAACCAAAAATTATAAAAACAACAAAATAAATACTCTAACCGGAAGCTATGCTGTTTATCATAGCTACAAGTTACGTAATTGTTTTTATTGTTTAATGGAAATTTTAGTATAATTTTTATCCTAGGTTTTTTTTCCATATATAGTTCTTATTAAACTATATATACGGAATCATATCAAGATGAGAAATTCACTTACCTTACAATTATGAGAAACTATATATTATATAAATATGATAAATGTTCATAATTTGAAGTTATTATCTTATATATTCTTAATTTGATTTGATTGTATTTGTTGTATTCTTTTTGCTAGCTAAGCATATTGAAATATTTGAAATAGTACATTCTATATTATGGAATAAATAAATAAATAAATTACTTTTTTAATACATGCATTTCATATATATTAGTTGTGTACATATAATATTAAGTGTTTGATGGATATATTCCAAGATATTTACCTCATCAATTGTACAATGTATATAATAATTGATGTTAATATATATAAAGTAAACTTGACAATAGACTCTAAAAAAGATAAAATTAGGGGGAGAATTGTGTTTTACACCTACTTGGACTTGATTATTAATAAAAGGTCTTTCAAACATCTATAATTAATTACAAGGATATAAGGTTGGAATAGACAAAAATACTCATTTGACTTACACCCATCAGTTTTGTCTTTATGCCACCACTTTTTATATGCCCCTTCCATAAAATTCTCCTTTATTTAATTATTTTTGTTATATTTCATTTTTTTTTAAGCTCTTTTAAAAATAATTGAAAAATGAGCATTATTTTCTATTTTTAAATTATAAATAAACAAAAATTATATTAATGATTCAAAAATTATTTTGGAAAATACTTTTAAAAAAAATATTAATTTAAATTAATGAAAATTATTTTTTACATTTTAGAAGTAAATAATTTAATGATTAAAACACCATTTAAAATAAATACATTTACTATTTTTTTCTTTTATACTAAAGAGTATTTTTAAAGTTTACTATTTTTACTATTATAAAATAAAAAGTTTAAAGTTTTTTTTTAAAATTTTTTTCTTCCATATTTTAATAATTTTTTGAACATAGACTTTTGGTAATAAGTTATGTGAATGTTTCAAATTTGTTTATTAAGGAATTTTTTTAATGATTTGAATTAATTGAAAATTTATTGAAAAAAGAAAAAGAGAGAAAGAAGATAGATGAAGAGTTTTTAGAGCCATTTTTCATACTCATTCAAGCATTCGATGTCACCATTTTTCTTTAGTTTGGCGTTCAGAGCCATTGTACATATCCGTTCGGGCACCTTGAGTCACCATCTTTCCGTGTTTTTTACATTCAGAGTCACTTTTCCTCAGCTATATCATTCCAAGCCACAGTCCCCGACATTCATATTCACTGGCGTTGCACATCTAACCTTCATGGTTTGCACTTGTCCTCACTTTCTTCACCTCGTTACCCTATGCTTATCGCCTATTCATCATTGCTCTTCCATATTTCCCCTTCTCACTGCTCATGACGTAGTCCTTTGAGTTCACAACACATACTTCTATCATGTTGTTGGGCACCCTACATTTGGCATTTTCATGTAGTTCACATAAGGCAACTTCCTTTGGGTGTAGTCTTTTCTGTACTTCAGAGTGGTTTGATCGTTACTCATTTTTTATTTGGTTTTTAGAGTCATTTTTGGAGACGTCTTAGAGAGAATTTGGGTCCTCAATGTGGCTTCAGAGACATTTTGAGACATCATTTTCTCTTAGGATTAGAGTCTCGTTGTTCATTTCTTGGCTTAAGTGAGTTCGTGTTTTACTAGTGTCTCTTTGGAGGTCTCCTTGGTTCTTCAATAGAGTTCACTTCATTCCACTCACTATTCACACTTTTTTTTTACTTCAGTGTTCATATTCCTTACATTCGTGAGCTCTACCGAAAATGGACATATTTGTAGACCCATTTTGGGAGGTATTCCTGCATCTAACTTTTGCCAAGTGGAGGGCTCTCAAAGAGCCATGTGCTGCCTCCTGAATGGCTACTAGGGAATCAAATGTGCTTTTTGAGGAGCTAATAAAAGGTTGACACCTGCAAAGGTAGATTCGGGAGAAGGTTTTGTCGTTAGGAGGAGCGTATGCTGGCAGAGAGGGAGAAGTGCTTTGGCTGCCCTTTTTGAGGAGAGGTTTTGGCCTGGGGAACAGAGGTTCATCTTTTTGGGGGGGAAAAAACAGAGATGTGATTCTGTTAGCTAGCCTAGGGAGATATTTTCGCAAGACGTTAGTGAGGGGGGTGTATTCAGTTTCTGAGAGATATGTGAGAGATTTTCATTTTCTGGTCATGGTTTGAGAGGAAGAACCATAAGGGGAGACGATCTCTTGGAGAGCAGTCTTTTGAGAGGGATTTTTTGAGTGGACCATTTGCTAGAGACAAAGCAGTGAGCTGAAGCCCCAGACACTTGGTTGAGGAAGAGACTTTCAGGTATGGTTATCATGGTTTTCCCGTATATTTTCATCTTGCAGGTATTCCCTTTGCGTCATTCTCTGTAATTTTAACTCTGCTTGTTGGTTTGTGTTGGTTTGGTGATTATTGGTTTAATATTTGAATGACTTACTGCATTTTGTGCTCTAATCATGTAAACATTTTCCGTTTTTGACCCACTGATTGATGGACCCATGGATAAAATAATGAAGTGGGTTCAACACGTTTGTTAAAGGTTTCATGTTCATTTCCTGTTGCTATTCTCTTGCTCCCCTGTTTTCCCCCGAATGTATACTCAAGGCTTTAAGATTAGGAGGAACTGGTTGAAGCTGAACCTGGCAGTCTATAGTAAGATGGTTGATGGGCTCTGTTTCTCACATTGATTCATCCTGGAGGTAAGGCTTTTTTGTAAGAGATGGCCATTTCCGGTTGGCCAAAACTGAGATTGCTTCATTACTTCGCAAGTTTGACTCAACCATCACTGATTTTGAGGCTAGTGTCTTCACTGATGAACCATTGCATACACAGGCTTATTCTCACTCTTGGTGGGAAGTAGATGATTTACTGCTAAAATGAGACAGACGCCATGACGCCAATGTGCTCCGAAATAAAGTTTCGAAAGTGTCAATATAGTTGAAAGACCCGCCAGTCTGGGCTGGTGCAAGGGCTTGACCCCTTTTGAGGTCCTAAACCCGATCAATAAACCCGAAAGACTCTCGGACAAGCCACTACATCCTCTTCTGTAGGATGTGCATGAGATTGATGGTATTGGAAGTGTACCAATGGGATGTGCCAAAGCTGGTGCCTTAAAGTCCAGTATGGTAGTGACTTTTGGCCCTTCTGAACTCACAATGGAATTCAGGCCCAACAAGACGCACCATCAGTCCCTTTTAGAAGCCGTGCTTGATGATATATTAAGCTTCAATGTGAAAAATACTGTTATGAATGATCTAGAACGTGGCTTTGTCACATTTAGCTCCAAATGTCGCTCCTATAAAGGGAATGGCCTATTTCACTATCCAAGTCTTCATCACGCACCACCCTAATCATATCAGAAGTAGATATGCCCCTGTTCTTACCAATGTTTTCAGAATCGGACCGATGATCGAACCGGAAAAATTACCGATTCATAGTTCACCGATCGGACCAGCGGTCAAACCGCTATTGAACCGGTGATGTAATAAATATATAATTTATATATTATATAAAATTAAAAATAATTATAAAAATTAAAAATATATAAAATTATAAATTTTAATAATATTTGATTTTTATATTTGGTATATTAAATTAAATGATAAAGTTTAATATTTTAAATTTTATTAAATAGAAAGATATAATATTTAAGAATGAAGATATATTTAAGATGAAAAAAATTATATATTTAATTTTATCTTTTTGTCTTTGTATTTTATTGTTTTAAAATTATTCTATTAATTAATTTATATTATTTTTTATAATTGTTATAAAAATAAATAGGAATTTAAATATTTACATTTCTTTAAAGATTTTATATGATAAAAATTTGAAATAAAAACATTAATGTTAAGTCTTATATTATATATATATATATATATTAACAACATTGCAATGATATGATATGGTTCAAAGTCCAGCCCTCAAAGAGGCAGTCCTATTCCCAGTCCCACATCAGAAGCACATGAATTTCATGTGCTTCAAGTGCTCTATAAATACCTTGCAACATGCATACCAAGCTAAACGAGCCAACAAATTGGGCTTGAAAGGCATGGCCCAAGGGAAATGTTAATAAGCTAATGTTTTATTTGATTGGGCAGTTGTTTTGAGTTTCAAAAGTTATGGGTGTGGAATGGGCTCAATGGATAATAAGCCTTTTAATATTAAACAAATTTTTGTAGGATATAAAAAAAAAGGCTTGGCCGGTTTCTTGAAAAACCGGACGGTTTGTCCAGTTCGACTGGTGGTTTGAACGGTTCAATGCCGGTTCGACCACAAAACGGGTCATTGAGACGGATTGAACCGAAAAGTTGACCGGTCGGCGGTTCGACCGGCTGGTCTAGTCCGATTTTTAAAACATTGGTTTCTTCCTTATCCACCGCTTAGGTGAAAGCAAAATAATAGACGACTGCTCAATCTGCTTTAGGTATTTGAGTAGATCATTGGGTCAAAGGTATGAAGGAACTTGTAAGATGGGATGAGACTAGTCGAGAGAAATCAATGCAAACTAACCTGCTAGACAAAAAACAACTGAGCACAAGACACCTTATCACCCCATGATTGACGAGGATGACGAACATGAACCATGCTTGCTGCCCAAGATGTTCCACAAATAATGCAAGGAATTCAGCGTTACTGCTTTTCATATCAAGCTCCGTGCCACTTGAGGAAATAAGGCCGATACACCCAGTCCTGGTGCCTAGTCCAGACTCCGAGCCTTGCTCATTCTGAAATGAGAATTGGTCACATAGATGATGCAACCACATTCCCCATTCATTCATCCCCTATTCTCCCACGTGCATGCTTCCTTTAGCATTCTTCCCAAGCCCTCTCATAAAATGCATATCATCATTTTTAATGCCCACTTTTACCCACTCATCTCACCACATTTTCCATTCCACACCCATAAACCTATTTCTCTCTCTCTAAACCTTCTCATACCCATTTCCATATTTGTCTTTCTTAACCACTCATGCATATCACGTTTTCCAAAAACCCACCATACCCATTCCCTACCCAAACACACCTGAATTATGCATCCAAAAGTTTCCCTATACCCATTTTTCACTAACCTCCATCATCCAGTCCACTGATTTCGTGTCTGCATTCTCTCATGTTGTTCATTTCTTTTCTTCCACATCCATCGAGCTCGTTTCTTTCATCACCCTTCACTATCCATTTAATCCATCCTCAGCTCATTTCTATCATTTCCCACGTGCATGAAGCCTCACGCACACAACCACTTCCATCTCACTCCCTTTTTAATCTTCCTACCTATCACTCTCATCCATATACCCCCATCATACCTATTAAAATACCCGCCACCTTCCTATTTTTCATACTCCAAGCACACCCTCATATGCGCCCATTTCCGTCAAACTTTTTTTGCCTTTGAGGCACCGGTCTCTTCTCCTGTATCTAGAGCTGGAAGAGAAAATGTGTACATGCTCATAAATCGGATACAAAGCGAAGACGGGAGACGGGTCCTTCTCGATTTCAAAGGGGTAGTTGTGATTCCTTTTCTGCAAGAGAGTTATCGGAGATTCAGGCTCGAAATATTCTCGTGCAGAAGGCTCGAAGAGAAATATCGAAGGAGATGAGAGAATGGGTCATGGACTGCGGACTGCACTGATACAATTATTGTTTCAATGGCTTCAGACCATGGGAGGATCGGGAAAGGTTTTATGCTATGACACTGAACGTTACAAAGCCAAATATTCATGATTTCAACAAGCATTAGACGGAAAAGTGTTTCCTCCAAAACCATGTTTGGGTCGCTTACAACCATGACGACGGCATGCCCCACTGTCACGCTGTTGTTCATAGCGTGGAATCATTGGAACCCTTCATAACTTGTATCAGTTGGCTGAATGCTAAGAGCAGAAGCACTAAAATGGTGTCAAACGATTGGGTTTGCTCCGGACTTATGACAACTGGTGGGCATTTCCAGTGCATCCAAGAAATTGTGTGTTGGAAAGAAGAGCAAAAGGACGTTTCAGCATTCAAGGTTTTTTTGCTAGGGGAGCCACAGTGTTCACGTGGAGATTTTATGGTTCTGATGGGTAAGAATACCATGATAAAGCGTTCCATTAGGCTTCTTGCACAGAAGACTCGGGGGATTTTGGGACATGCAGTCCATGGGATATATAGTCATGACGCAAGCGGTCATACTCTGTTCAACTTCAGTAATCTCCAGATGGCAAGTGTTGACTGTCACCGTCATCACCTAAGATATCAGAGGTGTTTCCCACTTTTCGGCTTTGTAGTTCCTTTAATATCTGAAGGTCATTCATTCAAAGTCGTGAGATTGCAGGTCAGTTTCAGGAAAAGGAAATTGGAGATGAAGGTTTTTTTTTTCAAAAAAAAAATACATAGAAGAAGGAGTCAGACTCTATTGTGAAGAATTTTATGAGGACACGTACACAAAGTTCCTGAATCTTAGGGAATTTGTGGACTTCAAGTTGTGCAGGAACGATACTCTCACTTGCTGGCATTGTGAAACCAGAGGCATTAAGTCAAAAATGGTATTGGAAATTATCTAGGTTAAAGGGTTAGGTGGTGTTTGTTTTTTTGGCTTTTTGTTAAAAATAATTTAATTTTAGAATTTAGGTTATTTGTTTTTTTACTTTTTTATGACTTATTATAGATTTTTTACTAAATAAAAAAAATCAAAATATATAACTTTTTCTAAATAAAAAAAATAACTATTGATTTTTTTTATTTTTTAATACTTAATAGAAATAAAATACTACAAAAACAAACAACTTAACACTATTAAGCATTAAGATTCTATTTAGAATTAAGTAAAAAAATAAACACCACCTTAGTCAAGACTATTGACAGCTATTCGGTATTATGTGACACATGGAATGGGACCTTTCTCTTATGGTTTTGTGGTGTTGTCTACTCGTGACAATGTCTTGATTTTCATTCTCGAGGTGCCTGATCTTACAAGAACAAGGCCCCATTGAGAAGTTTGCAACTGATCTCTCTCTGGTTACTTCATTTGCATTGGTTATCTCGTACCCAACCTCGGTACTCACATTCTGGGCCCATTTACGCATGGTTTACTTGGCCACTCTTATGTCACGCGTCATCTCCCGTTCCATCATCTTTTGGCTTTGAAAATAATTTTTCAAATCCCTTCTTGTAAATAATTCTTTTTCAAATTCTGGCTTTTAAATAATATAAGTCTAAAAACTTTTCATCTTTAGAATTTTTAGGTTCCAAAAATCTCATATTTTTCAATAAAATTGGTTGCTATTTTCCTTTCAGCAAGTTTTTTCACCTTTTCCTCTATTTTTAAAAATGTTTTGAAATAAGTAAGAATCAATCCCCTAATTTCGAGTAATGGAGTTATTGGAAATGATTCATGCAAAACAAAATTGGGTTTTAGTGGGGGCCTGACATCAAAGAATTTTATTTGAAATAAAAATGAACTCGAGTGAAGTGTCATGTGTGTCATTGATGATTTTGTATTTTGTTTAGTGCATGTGTGCTATATTTTATATTTATTTATTGTGCACTAACCCTATTTCTTAATAGTGCATTGTGGTTCGTGGCCCAGGTACACATTCACTCCCATTCTGGTCATTCTCTATGCATGTTCTGATTCCCATATGCGCATGATCGATTTGAGTATCCATTGATCTTTATATTGATTGTCACGTCAGCTTCATTTTATTAGTATAGACCCGACTTTAGGGACTTAGAAGAGTGTTACGGTCTTTATTGTACCTTCCCGATAAGTAACCCGACCCCTGAGCCCAATCCGGTTTTTCACATACCACCTTTTCCAAAATAAGGAGTCACACTTAGGGTTTTCTTTCTTATTTTGTTTACCCTCTTAAAAATAAAACAAAAATAAATGGCGACTCCAAGTCATTTTTTTAATCAATAAATCATTTTTCAAATAAAAATCGAGTTCGCCATCGAGTGGGAGCGCATGAGCCGAAATGCGAGGTCCATAAATTGATTTTTTTTCTATTATTATATTAAAATTATAGATAATTAATAAATTTTTAATGAATTTAATATTAATTAAAAATTAAATAGAATAAATAATTAAGATATCATTTGGATACAATTTAAATTTTATTATTTTAAAAAAATAAATAACTTTTGAATTAAATTTTAAATTTTTATAGATACTAAACATGATAGTACTAATGTTGCTTATAGTAAAATTAAAAGACATAAAAGTTCCATAATAATATAATATAAAGAAGGAAGATAATTTTTTATTTTTTTATGACTATGGATGAAATCTTTTCTAACTTTGGAAATTAATAAATGAGATACATCACAGTACTATTCCCACTCATCTGAAAGTAGGATGAGAAAGGTATGGATCAAATAAAACCAAAGTAAGAGTCTCTTTAATAATAATTTTAGGAAGTGTTTTTATCTTTTTAATACTTGAAAATTTTTATCTTTTAAGTATTAAAAAAATTAAAAGTGTTTTCTAGAATTACTGTCAAATACACTTTAAATGAATAGAATAAATAATAAAGTTGGTAGAATAAATGAGTAATTACTAATTACTCAAGGAAAATGAAAGCATTTGTGTACCAATTTATCAACTTAGGATTTTAATCACTTGTCATTTGGATAAAGGCCTCCCAATGTTGAATCAATCGTGGGAGCCATGACCACACATGAATAATCATCTATGATTGTGAATGTCAACATGAGCCCCGTAACCCCATCTTTGAGTGCAAGTCATTTATCTATTCCTCAGCCACTTACATCTTGTTTGAGATATTTTCTTCTTTTTTTCCTTTACTTGGAAATTGAAAAACTAAAATTATAATTTTTCAAGAAAAATGTTGGAATTATAAAAGTTTTATTAAATAAAAAAAAAACTTTTTACATAAGTCAAAACATAACTTTTATAAGAAGTAATATTTTTCCCATATTTGTATTAAGTTCAAAGTTAAGGTATAAATTTTTTAAACAAAATTAGTCAAACAAACATAAAAACTCTTAATGGGCTTTATAAAGAGTTGACTTCTTAGAAATCAATTCAATTAAGGTTTTAATCTCCTTAACAAATCAATTTCTTGTTTTATGCCTTTTATCCTTGCAAGAAAAGTTGTCTTATAAATATGTACTTGTGGACCCCGTATTTCTACTCATGCGCTTCCACTCGATGACGTGACTCGTTTTTTATTTATTTTGTGAAAATTTGATTTTTTTTTTTTTTGAAAAAGACATAGAGTCGCCACTCATTTTTGTTTTATTTTTAAAAGGTAAACAAAAGTAAAAAAGAAAACCCTAAGTGTGACTCCTTATTTGGAAAAAGTGGTCTATGAAAAACCAAGTCAAGTTACCTATTGGGAAGGTACGGTAAAGACCGTAGCACCCCTCTAAGCCCCTAAAAATGGGTCTCTACTAAATAAGGTAAAGCAAGTGCGGCAATTGATGAGGAAATTAATGGATACCCATGAAATGATCAAATAATAAAGCAAATCGTGCATAAGAATAAGCAAAATGGGAGTGAGGTCGTACCTTGGCAGCAAATAATAGTGTGCTAGAATGCTCTTTTTAAGCAAAGAGTGGGTTAGCTTCCAGCAGTGTCGTTTTTCTTTTCCCCCTTAGTTTTTTTTTTCTCCACCTCGAATATCACTCCTCAAAAAGCTCTTCAACCTCTCCTCTATCTCCCCTCCAGACTTCTTCCCTACTTCATTTTCAAACAGCTCGTTTTCTTCTCTACAAAGCCTTCAATCGCTCTACTGTGCATCATTCAGCAAATATGTCACCCTCTCCAATCACCATCATGGGCGAGCTACTGATGTTCGCCACATGTCCATGCATGAAGCTTCATGGGAGGTGTCCCCCACTTCCCATGAAATGCTCTCCAACTTCTTAATAAAAGCAAATAAAAAAAAACTAAAAACATTTGGTTTGCAAAAAAAGGGTCTACAAATATGCCCCTCTTCGGTAAAGCTCATGAGCGTAAGGAATGTGAACATTAAAGTGAAAAGAAAGTGTGAATAATGAGTGGAATGAAGTGAACTCTACCAAAGAACAAAGGAGACCCCCCAAAACTAGAGACAAATGGTGACTCTGAACGTCAAACTAGAAAAAAGATGGTGACTCTGAACGTCCTAACTGATAAGAAATGGTGGCTCTGAACGTCGAAACTGAGAAGAGATTGTGGCTCTAAAAGCCAAAACTAAGGAAAGATGGTGCCTTTGAATGCCCAAACTGAGAAGATGGTGGCTCTGAACACCCAAACCGAGAAGAGATGGTGATAATGGCTCTGAACGCCGAAATCGAGAAGCGATGATGGCTCTGGACGCCTAAACTAAGAAAATGGTGGCTCTAAACGTCGAAACTGAGAATGATGATGGCTTTGAACGCCAAAACGGAGAAGAGATGGTAGCTTTGAACACCGAACTAGAAAGGATGGTGGCTCTGAATGCTGAAACTCGGAAGCGATGATGATTCTGAATGCCGAAACTAGGAATGATGATGGCTCTGAACGCTGAAACAGAGAATGATGATGATGGCTCTGAACGCCAAAACTGAGAAGCGATGATGGCTCTGAACTCCGAAACTGAGAAGCGATGATGACTCTGAATGCCAAAACTGAGAATGATGATGGCTCTGAACGCTGGAACTGGGAAGTGATGATGTCTTTGAACGCTGGAACTGGGAAGTGGTGATGGATTTGAACGTCGAAACTGAGAAGCGATGATGGCTCTGAACGTCGAAACTGAGAAGCAATAATGGCTCTGAATGCCAAAACTGAGAATGATGACAACTCTGAATGCCTAAACTAAGAATGATGATGGCTCTGATCGTAGAAACTATGAAACAATGATGGCTCTGAACGCCGAGACTAAAGATGCAAGGAGAAAATGAATGGAGGATATGCCCCAATGTAGCGTGCTACTACAGCTCTCAATCCTCGGAAATGGTCTTAAAGAGACTCCATGAGTCTCAAATGATCTCTGCTAACAAGTCGGAATGGTCAAATCAACTATAAACATAGTCTCGTAACCCATTTAACTAAAACACAAGGCCTGATGAAGCGTTATAACAATTTGAATGTCTCTTACTCGAGGTGCTTTGTTGGGGAAATCCATCGTCGTATCGAAGGAATGATCCACTGGGGAGTCACAAGAGAATAGTCCGCCAAGGTAACTACTACAATCTCAATCTACTAAAGAGTCACGGATAGTAGGGCAGTCAAATCTCTGAGGCCGTGTTTTGCTGAAGGATCATCTCGGCAAACATCATCGAGACTGTGACCATCAATGTGAATAAACATCTCTCGACTGGGTAATGTGGACTGTAACGAGTCTCTGAGAAAACAATCATCTCTACAACTGAAATTGGGGGGGGGGGGGGGGGCTGAGATATCTACATCCAAGAATCATGACAACATAAAAAAATATAGGCCCGACCGAATGACTCAAGAAAGGCTCCACCGGAGGATCAAGGAAAAATGAAGTCAAATCATCAGCCCAACGTGCATCTCGTAACTGGGGATGGTCATGACAATCAATGGAGATCTACAAATCTCAACCGAATAGAAAATATGCCCCAGTATGGAATCAGATGTGTGATAGGTCAAAAAAATCAAATGGCCTCAAGTCATCTATCATCAGGAGCACGACCCTCGTCATCCAAATCCATAACCCAGAAGGAGAAACATGATGACAACCAAACGCCGAAAAATACGAGTTTAACTAGATGGCTCCAGAGAGGCTCTACTAGGGGATCTGGATAAGATAGCAAATAGGTCATCATCTCAGCGCATATCTCATAGGTGGAGATGAGCATGCAGCTCCATGAAAATCTGCAAATCTCAACCAAAACGGAAATATGCCCCAGTATGGCATCAGATATATGGTAGGTCGGAAATTGGATGACATGAAATCATCCATCATCAAATATTTGATCTTCATTATCCAAATCCACAATTGAATCGGACTCACGCATCAAAAGAGACGTATCCCGGATGAGAAGTATGACGACATTTAAATGTTGAAAAATACGGGCCTGGCTAGGTGGCTTAAGAAATAATCCACCGAGGGATCATGATAAAATAACGAACAAGTCCTCGTCTTGGTGTGCACCTCGTAAGTGGAGATAAGCATGCGAATCCATGAAGATTTGTAAATCTCATCCAAAACAGAATATGCCCCAATAGGGCATCAGATGTGTAATAGATCAGAAAAACAGGTGACACCCAATCATCTATCATCAAATGGGTAATCCTGATCATCCATATGCACAACTAAATCGGGTCCAAACATCAAAGAGGTGTCTCTTAGAAGAAGAAGCATGATGATATCTAAATATCAACCAAATCTCAAACACCTATCCAAGTAGGGGCTATCAAAGATGACATATGATCCCATGGCCTTAGGGTGGTCTTAAGACACGGGACATAACGTAGGCTAGGGTGATAGGGTAACAGAAATGAAGGGAAACTAGGTTCAAATACCCAATGATAAAAAACTCATGCCCTCGTGTGTGAAATGCAACATGTACATAAAATCTCGTGAGTCATGGACCCGAGGATGCCCAATGTGAAGATAATAATAATAATGAGGCAATTATGCAAATCAAACTGATAATGAGATGTGTAATGATGATGTAAAGGGAGTATCAAACTCAAAACGGGTCGTTGTAAGGTATGAACAAGGGGTGAAACGAAGATGATGAATCAAAAGCAAAAATGAGAATGATGGTGAAGCAAATAGTACAAAGAGGAGATATGATCCGCTCAAATCCAACATGAAGTGAAGTCACATCTGCAATGAATGTAATGAAGGAATGGACAATGACCCAGAACTCCTAAAAGAATGGCACTCATCTCACTCTCAAAATACATGACAAAATGAATACAAAGAAAAAAAAGGATCTCAGAAAACTCACATACGAACTCTCACCAACAAACATACTCGATAAAATGACCATCAAATATCAATATACATGCTCAATGATGGAGATTGCTATGCACATACACACATGTGCTTATTTTTCTTTTCCTTTCATTCATTTTTTATTTTTATTTATTTATTTTTTTTAAAAAAAAAATTATTATTATTATTATTATTATTATTATTTTCCTTTTTAGATATATACAAATGTACATACCTTGAACATGAACAAAATAAGCCCCAAAGATGATATCAATAATAGATAGACACGCTCTCAAGTGCTAAGGTAACAAAAACTCTCTCTAACAAGATGACCTTCTCAAACTAATTAAGAATCTCTGAGCCAGTGTCTGTGGGATAGATAGCGGGAATGATGTGACTATCCTCCATGCAATGAACCGAGGAAGATCAACACTCAGGGTGAAAAGAATATAAAGTAAAACAAGCAGTAGATATAATAAAGAATAATAGATAAAGAACACAACCAATAAGATGTGATGGAATGCAGTAAAGTGATGGTAGGAAAAAAAAATGAGAGAGAAAGATGCACCAGTAGGTCCAAGACTCATGAGGCTTCTAAATGAAGCATGCATACACTAAAAAGCCCCTATCCTGGTGTGGAAATGTAAGCAAGGTAATAAGAAAGAAATACTATAATGCACATGTGAGGCTCAATGAACTAGTAATGGTCCGTATATCAAAAAAGAATAACAAGATATATGGCTAACCGAAATGATGGCCACCCATCCTACGACTATGGTCTTAAACATAGTACCTCTTTAGCTGATCCACGTTAGTCGACTCTGAGAATCTGTTTCCATCTAGATCCATCAACCATGCAACGCCCTCTAGGGTCAGCTCCCTAATGAAGTAAGGTCCACTCCAATTGGGTTTGAACTTTCCTTTAGGATCTCTAATCAATCCTTTGATGACCTTTAGAACCAAGTCACCTATTTGTAATGGTCTAGGCTTGACCCGCTTTTTGAAAGCACGAGCCATCTTCCTCTGATAGGCATGAACATGGTCCGCTGCCCTCAACCCCCTCTCATCTAGGAGATTAAGCTGGTCTAATCTAGCTTGAGCCTAATCTGCATCTAGAATCTACTACTCTAATGCTACCCTCAATGAACCCATCTCACTCTCAACTGGTAGCACTGCCTCCATACCATACACTAAGGAGTAAGGTGTAACTCCTATAGAGGTGCGAAAAAAAGTCTGATAAGCCCATAATGCGAAAAATAGCTTCTCAGACCAATCTCGAGATGTCTCAACCATCCTTCACAATATCCTCTTAATATTCTTATTCGAGGCCTCTATTGCCTTATTCGTCTGCGGCCTGCACGTAGACAACCTATGATGCTGGATACCATATTTCTGTACTAAAGTATCAACCTCTGCTTTGAAATGTACACCTCTATCTGAGATCAACTCATGAGGGACTCCATAGCGACAGATAATGTGTGATCTGATGAAACTAGCAACTCCAATAGATGTCAATCTTGCATATGAGGCAGCCTTCACCCACTTGGTGAAGTAATCGATGGCAACCAAGATGAACTCATGACCACTAGAAGACTTCGGAAAAATCTTCCCAATGATGTCAATACCCCATACTGAAAATGGTCATGGTAAAGTCAATGCATGTAACTGCGAAGGCGACACGTGAATGAGGTCCCCGTGTATCTGACACTCTGGACATGTCTGAACAAACTAGCAGCAATCCGTCTTCATGGTCAACCGGAAATAGCTAGTCCTCATGATCTTACGAGCTAACATATGTCCTCCCATATGTGATCCATAGACTCCCACATGAACCTCTCTCATCACTCGATCGACAAAGACGTGGTCTAAGCACAATAGTAACATCCCATCAGTTGATCGTCTGTATAGTATCCCTCAACATATCACAAATTGGGCATCCAATTGTCTCAATGCTCTCTTCTCCTTGGCTGTGGCGGCCTTAGGATATGCATCAAGTCTCAAAAACTGGTATATGTCATGGTACAAAGGTAATCCATCATCTAACTCTGCATCGTCAATCAAACAATAGTAAGTAGGAACAAATCTCGACTCGATCAACAAATGGCGAACAACTGTATCTGTAGGAATATCAATCATGGAAGCCAGAGTAGCTAAGGCATCGGCGAACTGGTTCTGCACTTTAGGCAGATGTGTGTATCTCAAATCATCAAATCTCTCAACCAACAACTCTAAGTATGCATGGTAATGTCTAAGTTTCACATTTCTAGTCTTCTACTCGCCCTGAATCTGTCTTAATACCAGATTGGAGTCATCAAACACCTCCATCTGTCTGATCCCGAGCTCAAGAGCTGTCTCTAATCCCAAGATACAAGCCTCATACTCAACAATGTTGTTCGTGGTAGGATGTCGATCCAAGAATGCCAAATGAACATATCTAGGAATGTGATCACCATGAGGGGATATCAACAAGACACCTATCCCGTATTCAGAATAGTTGGCTGCAACATTGAATTACATGCACCAACCTGACAGACTAGTCACGACAGCAACATTCTCATCCGGGAAATCATCATCAATAGCTCTACCATTATAAACTGGTAATGAGGCTAGGTGATATGGAAGAATGCTTCCTTTGATGGACTTCTGAGCAACATAATGGATGTCAAACTCAGTCAGAAGTACCAACCATTTCATGAGACAATCGACCAAAGTGGGCATGTCAAACAAATATCTCAAAGGATCTAGACGGGATATCAAGTGCACTAAATACTCGGTCATGTAATGTCTCAGTCGAAGAGTGGCCCAAACCAATGCCAAGTAGTAGCACTTAATCATGACATATCTCGTCTCATAATCCAGCATCCTCTTACTCAGATAATAAATGGCTCACTCTTTGGCCGAATCACCAAGCTGAGCCAATATGCATCCCAATGCTACGTCTAAAACTGACAGGTATAAGAGTAAAGGACAACCTCGTGTAGGAGGCACCAAGACTGGAGACGACAACAAGTACTCTCTAATTCTCTCAAATGCGCGTTAACACTGATCATCCTAAACAATAGGTTGACTCTTCCTCAAGAGTCGGAAAATGGGCTCACAGATATCTGTCAATCTAGCAATGAATCTGTTGATGTACTGAAATCTACCCAAAAAGCCTCTGACCTCTCTCTCTGTCCTTGGTGCAGGCATGTCAAGGATGGCTTTGATCTTGTTTAGATCTGCCTCTATGTCTCTCTCACTAACCATCTATCCTAGGAGCTTCGCAGAAGTCACTCCAAAAGTGCACTTCTTGGGATTCAGTCTCAATATGAACTGCCTGATCCTCTTAAAAAATCTCTCTAGAGTTGATAGGTGATATGATTTGTCTCGAGATTTCACTATCATGTCATCTTCATAAACCTCGACATCCCAATGCATCATGTCATGGAAGAGAATGGTCGCTGCTCTCTGATAGGTGGCTCATGCGTTCTTCAACCCGAATGGCATGACTCTATAGCAATAAGTACCCCACTCGATAATGAAAGACGTTTTCTCCATGTCTTCTGGAGCCATCAAGATTTGATTATACCCAGAAAATCCATTCATAAAGAACAACATCGAATGACCTGTCGTACTATCGACTAGCATATCGATGTGAGGGAGAGGAAAATCATCCTTAGGACTGGTCTTGTTAAGATCTCGAAAATCAACACAAACTCTCACCGTGCCGTCTTTTTTGGGAATAGGGACGACATTGGCCAGCCACTCTGGGTACTCGATTACTAATAAAAATCCTACACTGAGTTGCTTTTGAATCTCCTTCTTCACTTGCAAGCTCCAGTGATGGTGCAATTGTCTCAACTTCTGCTTAACCGATCTGGCATGGAGCAGAAGTGGTAAACGATGATGGACGATAGACGAATCAAGGCCTGGCATATCCTCATAGGACCATGCGAAAACGTCCAAATACAATCTGAGTAATTGGATAAGGTTGTCCCTCTCATCTGTAGATAAATCCAATCCGATCCTCAACTCCCTAGATTGATGTGCTGTGCCGAAATCAACAACCTCTGTGTCCTCTGTAACAAGTGAAACTCTCTGATCAATGGGGTCTGAATCAGAAGTAGACGACGAGTCATCATCTGAATCATGCTATGCAATTTCACCGTCTATATCAAATATATGTGTTGTGAGTGAAAATAATGCAGATAAAGTAACATCATGAGAGACAGGCAAATACTCAAAAATGCTCAAATCCATAAATAAAGAGTCATAAACATCGTATGAGCCTTATGACGCTATATTTCCCAGATGAGATTGATGAGTACGGGATATTTGCCGAGATTGGAGACATAGTGGATGAAGCTATTCCGCATGAAGAGTACATTGATGAGACACTCGCAATGAGTCTGAGCCAGATCGGTGGGACAGTCCAGCCTGAGCTTGCTTCACCATTTGACCTCTTCGGGGTGTCCATCATCAAGGTTGCTGAGAGGATCCAGACAGTTGTCAAAGTGTTGGAGCTCCATCACTCAATTGTAGCTGATGGATGAGGCATTGTAGCTCAGCCTCCTGAGTAGTATTGATTCCCCCAATGATCCCATCTGGAGGCATCTGTGGCTTTGACGCCCCCACGAAGTAGTATGCCAAACTCATGGTGTACGGGCAAATAGGATAATCAAACGATGTATGAGTCAGTCGAGCCCTCACCCTCTCCTTGCACAATCGTGCCATATATATGTAATCAGCCTCAGTAGGAATGAACCCGAGTCCGAAAGGTACATCGTGATTTGGGATAGCCATGAACTCACTGGGCCCATATTAACGTCGCCTCAATCCCATGCTGAGAAGATAAGACATGCTCCTCATCATATCGAGCACCACCATGCTACCGTGCTGGTCAAATGACATAACCACGAAGTCTCAACAAAAATCCTCCATCTCTAAAGTCTGCACCTCGTCGAATGTGAATCCATTCAAAAATAAGTCGTCATCACTGCGACTAATCTGAAGCACTAGCTTAGCAAAAATAAACATATCTCCTACAGACTGCACTGTGATGACCTAGCCATCATGAATAAACTTCACCTTCTGATGAAATGAAGAAGGAATGGCCACAGCTCTGTGAATCCAAGGTCGACCCAATAGCAAGTTAAAGGATGTAGGAATCCTCAAAACTTAGAACAAAGTGACAAATGTGGTCAGACCTATCAACAACTCAATCTCCAGAGTGCTCATGACCTCCCTTCGAGTGCTATCGTATGCTCGAACTGTCTGAGTAAAATGACCAAAGTCAAAGGGCGCATTGCCAAGGGCGATGGCAGTGGCCAGAGGACAGACGTTCAGGGCCAAACCATTGTCCAGATGGACAGATAGGACTTGGCGGCCTAAACAACTGACCGAGATATAAAGTGGACATGTGTGGTCAGAACCCTCTGGTGGTAAGTCGTCATCAGAGAATACTATGTAAGTGGTTCTGCCAACCATCACCATATGGATCAACCCCTCAGGAATGGTGGTAGTCTTGACTCTGATCTGGCTCAGGGCTCGAATCAATGCATCTCTGTGAGTGTTGGAAGATGTCAGCAAGCTCCAAATGGAAATACGAGTCTATGTGCTCTGTAACTGCCTCAAAATCTTGTCATCTCCCTCCTAACCCCCTCATGGGATGACGTCCCTTCCAAGGGTCTAGCGGCTATGGAAGGCTGTTGTCGTACCATCCTACCCCCACGAATAACATACTGTATATCAGGAATATGAACATCATCAACATATGGAGTTCGAACTTCCTCAACATCGGGAATCAAGACAAATGGCATCTGAGCACTATAATGTGGGAAAGTTAGTGGCACAACAGTGGTCGTTTGTACTAACACTGCCTTAAGAACTAATCTGAATGGTGTGGGCATCAGAGGGCCCAAAGCCACTCGGCCTATCTCATAAATCCCGTATGATACTAAAGGCTCTAGCTGTGACTCATCCCAACTCAGTATGTGGATGTGATAGTCAAGCTCAGCGAAGTCGATAAAGTGCATGCTATCGACCGAATGGGGAACCACATGTGTAGTGTGAGCCGGTAATGGGTTTATGTTTACACTTGGCTAACCCAAGTGAACCAAACCCTAATTAATCAGATCATGGATGACATGTCTCAGAGCAGTACAACAATCAGTCTCGTGTCCAGGCCTCTGATGATATGCACAGTGTAGATCCATCCTGAACTGAGGTAGAACAGGTTGAGGTGGTGGTCTAGGAGTGAGAGTAGTCAATAACCCGACCTCTATAAGCTTCCGAGGAGCCTAGCTCAACGGCATGCCTAACTGTGAAAACTGTCTCTATATCCTCAAGGAAAAAGTAGCGGAAGTCTACTGAGCTCTAGGCCTGGGATAAGATGTTGTAGGTCTCGTGGCAAACTACGCCGCATAGCATGGCTGCCCTGTGGCAGAATATGAAACAGGAGGTCTCTCTGTGCCTTGGGCGACATAGTAAGGCAGTGACAATATGGGTGGCATGTAGGTCCGATCATAAGTCTGATAAGGTGTCCATGGCCTATACTGCTGAGATGGATATGAATGATGAGTCCCAGAAAGTTGTAGAACAAGCTGATGACACCTGGAAGGCCTCTAACTGGTAGAACTGATAGCACTCACATCAACCGATCTCTGTCATCCTAATGGTTTCTTCCCCTTAACATCAATAAGAGAATAATCTGTCCACAATCATCTCGAAATACCGTCCTCAACATCATATGATGCCAAAACCAGAGAGCCAAAGTTTGTGAAGGGTACCCCAACCACGTGTCTAGCAATCCTGGGTTATATCTGATCCCTCTTTGATGGCCTATCAATAATCTTGACGATCTTCCCGTGCCAACAGGAGATGAATGAAGAAACAGACCCATCTGACCTCTGTCTCAGAGCCTCAAATTCTCTCCTCGATACATCTATGACATTATTAAATAAAAACTACCGTAAAAACTCGTGGGCCAAGTCATCCCATGTCCTGCACCGCGAGGACTCCAAAGACGCGAACCAGCATTGGGCCGCTCCACTCAAAGATAGTGGGAATAAGGTAATCATTTGTGACTCGTCCAAGCCATAAGCCCTCATCACTGTGTTGTAGAGTCGAAGATGGATGCGAGAACAACCAATGCTTGTGTATCTCTCAATGTCGGGCATCTTAAACTTGGTCGGCAAACTGGCCACCAGCATACCCTCAAGATCATTCCAAACAGCTGAAACATCATATACTCTCAACTGTCTCATACGCTGCTCAATACGGTCCATACATGCATGAGCATCATCGATGACCATGGTCTAAACTACTACAAGTGGGGCAACCTCAGAATGACCATGCAACATATAAGGTGAGGTCTGACATGCTGTCGAAACAAGTGGTGGCGGTGGAAGTGGCAACGAGTCATGAGGTGTCTCCTTGTGAACTACGGGCGATCTACTCTGCTGACTGCCTATTTCCTATTTGAGATTGGCCAAGGCCTCCTGAATAGAAGCTATGGCAGTCGTAAATTGATTGACTGTGACAACCTACTGATCCATGTCTGATATCTCTGAAAATCAGACTAATCTCCCCTCTACTCTGAACCAAGATGGTAAATCCAGACTGATAACAAAGCATTGATCCTGGAACATGAGAAATGGAATAAAGGTTTGGAATAAGGACAACACAGAAGAAATGCTAATCTGAGCTAAAACGAGCAAGACATCAAAGTGTAGACGGACTGTCCGACCATAACTCAAACTCATACTAATCTCGATGCACTCTTAATTGGAGACTAAAAGAGAGAATACTAAATCCAAACTGTGACCAAAGAGGCTCTGAAGGCCCTCAGATGTACCCACGTGTAGGAATGGAGTCCTAATCGAATGATCTATGACTCAATCTACAAGGTCAAGATGGCTCTAAAAGGATAAGGGTGGACTTTAAAAGATCCCTAGCAGAAGCGATCATACCCTCTAGTGGTACGCAACCCTCTACATGCCTCCAAAAATATGGGGCGCTTCTATGCAAGATGGTCATCACCTCCACACATGCACTACCTTGACATCCCAGGGGGTTTCCTATGGCGAAATTCTCAAAGCTCTCAACACTCAATGGCCAACTAGAGTGCACAGTGAGCAGTGTGGGTGCATTCAAAAACCCTATGAAGCTAAAACAGAAGAGGAAACACACTGGCCGCACAAATATCCATGAAACCTAGCTCCGGGCTATATAGGTCTTCAATGATCGGACTCCAATTGACATCAATGTGTCAGTCACCCCCAGAATGCTCCCAAACATCGATATAGCCCGTTGCTAGACCTTATTCCTAACCTTTAGCTCGGTTAAAGTAACAAACACACACAAGGTCTCACATTTGCAAAAGTGAGTCGGAATGAAGGAAATGACCGAAACTAAAGGATAGGAGATAAGGGAATAGATGTGCAGCCCACATGGACAAATAACATGCAATCACACAAAGGAGGACAGTCATGCAACATATAGTCAAGCAAAGTACAAATATATCACCCAAGTTCACACAAGTTGTGACATTCAAGACGAACAATGAAAAAGACAGCATGCTCAAAAATGATCAACATAATATACAAGCCAAAAACTCAACATGTCAAGTCAAACGATATACAACAATGAATCTATGCATGCGAGGTGATCAGAACAAACATGGCAAAATCAGGGTCACTATGCTAAGCAAGGCAAAATGATCAATCAATATAATCAGCATGTTAGTGTCCTAAATAGATATAACAATGAAGCATAGAAAGAATCACTACATCAGAAGCCTCAATCAAGATAATCAATCATCATAATCAGCATGTCAATATCTTAAATGAATACAATAACCAAGCGCACATCCAATAATATCAAGAGCTCTCAATGTGCAATCAAAAGATAGGTACCCACTGATCGACCCATCAAACGCCACATTTGCCTCATCTTAAGTTCAAGCTTGACCCTCTAAATAATCCCCAGCAGAGTCGCCATTTTGTGGACCCCGTATTTTTGCTCATGTGCTTCCACTCGATGACGTGACTAGCTTTTTATTTATTTTGTGAAAATTTGATTTTTTTTTTTAAAAAGACTTGGAGTCGCCACTTATTTTTGTTTTATTTTTAAAGGGTAAACAAAAATAAGAAAGAAAGCCCTAAGTGTGACTCCTTATTTGAAAAAGGTGGTTTGTGGAAAACCAAGTCTGGGATCGGGGGTCAAGTTACCTATTGGGAAGATACGGTAAAGACCATAGCACCCCCCTAAGCCCCTAAAAATGGGTGTTTACTAAATAAGGTGAAGCAAGTGCGGCAATTGATGAGGAAATTAATGGATACCCATTAAATAATCAAATAATAAAGCAAATGGTGCATAAGAATAAGCACAATGGGAGTGAGGTCGTACCTTGGCAGCAAACAATAGTGTGTTGGAGTGCTCTTTTCAAGCAAGGAGTGGGTTGGTTTCCAGCAGTGTCGTTTCTTCTTTTCCCCCTTGGTTTTCTTTTTTTTTTTTCTCCGCCCCAGATATCACCCCTCGAAAAGCTCTTCAACCTCTCATCCGTCCCCCCTCTAGACTTCTTCCCTGCTTCCTTTTCAAACAGTTCATTTTCTTCTCTACCAAGCCTCCAACCGCTCTACTGTGCATCATTCAACAAATATGTCACCCTCTCCAACCACCATCATGGGCAAGCTGTTGATGTTCGCCACACGTCCATGCATGGAGCTTCATGGGAGGTGTCCCCCACTTCCCATGAAATGCTCTCCAACTCCTTAATAAAAGCAAATAAAAAAAAAACTAAAAACATTTGGTTTGCAAAAATGGGGTCTACAGTACTATACTAGATTTATAATTTAGGTTACTTAAGTGTATAATTAATCTATATCATTAGGAAGTAAGTATATGGTAGAAAGAAATATGACAAAGTATTTTTTAAAAAAATAATAATAATATAGATATTAAAAAAACCTAAATACAAAGCAATAAGATTTTTTTGTAAGTTAAAAACAATGAAACCCTTTTGAATAGTTATTTTATTTTTTATTTTTTTAGATTGCACTTCTCTAACACAACTCTTTAATGTTCTCTAGCATTGGTGATCTTCTTCTTCATTTCTTCATTGGTATAGTTGCTTTCATTAGTCAAAGTTAATATTAATGGGAGCAAATGTATGATGTTCTCTAGCATTATAAAGGTTTTTTTTTAATTTATTGCACACGTTAATAACTTCACTCATATGATTTTTGTTCTCTACTTTGGTAGAGATTAGAATTTGCATACAAAAAAAAGAGTGAATAAAAGCATTATTCAAATGTATTTATGTCAAATGACATAATTCTACTATATCTCTTATTGTAAATGAGGAAAAAATAAAGAGAATAACTTAAAAGAAAAATTCTACTATAGCTCCTACTTATTAAATTCAAACTATAATTAGTATAACAAGTATTTTGTAATTATATAAATATCCCTAAGACTAACATGAGAAATGGAGTATCTATAGATTACTCCATGATGACATAAGTATAGAAAGGTTCGAGGAAGTTTAATTGGATTTAATTAAGACATCAAGTAGACAAAAGGTTTTAATTAAGCAAAAAAAGTTTTAAAAATGATTTTAAAAACTCATTGAGTGCTTAGTCACTATCTAGAGCAAAAAAAATTTTAAAAGGTTTTTTTTTTGTTCCGAGAAAAAATATTAAGGAAAGAAATAAAAAATGGTAAGGAAAATGATTTTTTCATATTTAATTATCTTGTGGAAAATACCAAAGAAAATCAAATATAATTAAAACTAGTTAAAAACTTACGAATTTTTAATTTATTTAATCTTTATATTGATGAGCTAAAATAAATAAAATAAGTTTGAAATACTAAATAAAAATAATTTTTTGATTTTAAATTTACTTTTTATTTCCTTCTTTTTTTTTCTTTTCTTTTTTTTTTTCTAATTTTCTTTTTTTTCTTTTACATTTTCCCTCAAATTTTCTAGGAACTAAACATAGCCAAAATGATTTTAAAAACTCTTTGAGTATCACTTGGGGAGTTCAAAAGTGAGAAAAAAATTTGTAAACTAGGAATTTGTATTGAAAATTTCATTTTTTATAAATCTTATGAGGTGAGTTCAAGTATGGGGTATCATTTAAGTAGGTATCACTTAGGGTTTGACAAACCTGAAGCATCACTTGGGAAGTTTAAAAGTGAGAATCTCTGGAGGAAAGTTATAAAAGTTTATTAGAGTTCATTAATCTAGTATAAAACTTTAAGACTTGGTTTGAAAGTCTTGGTATAGTGAAACCTCAAACTTGAGATTAAAGTTAAATAAGAGTGGATGTAGGTTTATATTGGGTTGAATCACTATAAATCTTGAGTTTGAAATTTTTTTTTTCTACTTTATCTATATGTTATTATTCTATATTGTTGCTTATTTATCTCTTACATTCATCATAGTTAATATTTTTTATAATTTGCAAAATGACCATTGTTGAATTCATCCTCCTCTTGGGTTGATATTATTAAAATCCTAGTTCAAACCATGTATGATTGCATTTGTAAAGTCCTCTGAATTTCAAATTAGTTGTGGTCATCAAAGATGAATGGAATCATCTTTTTTCTTCGAATATAAAAGAGACAACCGTATAACGCGCCACAAACATCTTTCTCACAATTCACATCATATTTAATAACTGTTATTTATTTATTTTCATCTTCTTCTATCTAGTAAGCATGGATTCCACAATGGATGATAACTTGTCTAAAGAATACAACTTAAGATATTGTTTTGTTTGAAAATACGAGCATGACAGGTTATTGTGTTTTCTCAATAATAACACTCAAATAAAAACATTAAGGTTTAT
Organism: Vitis vinifera; assembly: GCF_030704535.1. Classification (NCBI taxonomy): domain Eukaryota; kingdom Viridiplantae; phylum Streptophyta; class Magnoliopsida; order Vitales; family Vitaceae; genus Vitis; species Vitis vinifera. The sequence continues at coordinate 5,472,518 of NC_081818.1, read as the reverse complement.
TTGGTAATTTTATTTTTATAATAAAAATTATTTTCAAAAATAAAAATGCATTTGATAAATTTTTAATAAAAATATCAATTTTTCAAAATTTATTCTAAAAGCATATTTCTTATAATAATTTTGAGGTGTGTTTTTAGCTATTTTTTGTGAATTTTTTGAATAACAATTAAAAAAATAAAAAATACTTTAAAAACTTTTATATAATGCATAAATGCATAACACCTTTATGAAGAATAAGTTAAAAAAAAAAAACTATTTATTATATTTGACTTCCCCAAAAAGAAATTAGTTTTCAAAAATAATTAACAACTAGAAATTGCTTTTGAAAACTTTCATTCTTTTTTCTTTTTTTTGGAGAATTGGTTTTAAAAATAAAATTATCAAATAAATCCCTAATTGCTTCCATTCTTTTCTTCTTCTTTTTAACTATTTATTTTTTGGTCACAAAATTGAAGATGAAGAAGGTGGAAAGGAAAAAATGATGAGTGATTCTTTAAGGGTAGTTTACATATTTATGATAAAAGTACACTCTCCCTTTTTAAAAGAGCATGAATTCATATTTATCTTTTTCTTTTGTTTCTCTCTTTCTAACACACCAATTCCAGATAAATCGACCACTCATATATATTGCTCTCATTTTTTACCACTCTTTAGAACTCTTAGTGTTGATAGATTTAAACGATATAAAAACCAAAGGGTTAACACAAAATTGGTAAGTGCTGATGAAATTAAACAACATGAAAACCAAAGATTTAACACAAAATTGGTAACACTTCTATTTGGTACTGAATGGAAAATGAATTAATGTTTCTAATTTTCAACTTTCTATTAAAATTATACATAAATAATTAATTATATCTTAATAAATATAATATAAATTAATAAAATAAAGTAATTAATTAATGTCTCCCGATGTACAATTTCAAATTTACTATTTTTAAAAATAAAAAATAAATGACTTTTCAATTGTATTTCTAATTTTTATGAATATTAACCATTATAGCACCAAATTTGTTTCTAGTTGTAGAATGAAAACATTTATTATTATTATTATTGTGTAATAAAAATAAAGAAAATATGTTTTCAATGTTTCTTATGATTTTTGAAGAATTTTATTTGTCTATAAGTATGAAACCTTGTTGGTTTAATTAAAAAAGGGAATAAATTGCCAATAAGTTATGAATGATAATTTTTTATTTTAAAAAATTTAGAAATGAAAAAGCTTTTTTGTACTTTTATTTTTTATTCTTATTATCAAATTTAAAGATAATTAGTTTTAGTAGGTTATCAAACATGAGTTTTGAAATTATTTAGAACTTTTAAATATTATAAAAATATAAAAATACAACAAAAAATCTTAAATTGATATATGTTTTATAGGCATAATACTACAATCAAGCTTGATTAAATAATAAGTCAAAATTATTATTTTCTATTAATGTGTAGATCCATGGAATGTATGATAGTGTTAATACTTAAAAATACTCCCAATTTTATCTTGGTACCAATGATAGGATATACAAAATCTCCTATTATTCTTGGTTTTCTTTTGTATAAACTTTTTGTTTATTTTATTATTCTTTTTAGTGTACATTGTGCTTAGCAGTGTCTTTACCAATTTTATAATATTATAATAAAATTACATCATGCAACATGGTTTGTACCTAAAAATAAATTTAATTAATTAGCTTGTGTCAATTAATTCACATCTCTTTTTTGAAATATTCATAATAAACCATAAATGGTTACTTTTGTACTCACTTAAGATGTTAGAAGGTCATAATTTTAGTAGTCAAAACACCTAAAACCTCTGAATTTTCAACAAGTTATGAGACCATACATGAATGGTATCATCTTCAATGATTGTGATTGTGAATGTGAAGGAGATAATCCCATGACCCCATATTCAAATATGAGTCATTGACATCTATTTCACAACTTATATCATATTTAATACTTTTATCCTATTCTTTGTTTTCTTTATTGTTGTGTCGACGGAAACTTAGATGCAAATATCGTTAATCTAGAATACAAAGATAAAAAATAAAATAAAAAAATTCAACACAAACAATAAACAATGTTTTAACGTGGTTCGACAACCATGCCTACATCCACGGATGAAAGAGAATCATTCCACTATACAATAAAGAACATTATAAAAGATAGAACCAAAACATTACAGAGGACAGAACCAGATACAACTATTGAGTTCCTGAAACATCTTATGTTTCCCCACTCTTTGTATTCATACCCTACCATAAGCCCTCTAGCTCTATCGGGTAGCTCCTGTTCTTCCTCGCATCTCTATCTATCTCGTTTCTTCACAAACTCATCTTCATCTCATAATGTTTTCCCCTTATAACCTAAAATATTACATAGAGATATTTCCAACAACCTTCCTTATTTTATAAGGAAATCTAATATTACAATAATATATAAACCTAGAAATATTCTGTGTAATATTCTTTACAAAAAAAAAAAAGAATCATACTAATTAGGAATTTGAGACACTTCCTAACAATCTCCACCTTGGACCAAATTCCATGAAGTCAATCTTCAAACTCTCCATGACAATCTTTTTTATATCATTTCACCACGAGAGAGCAATCGACTCCACCTTCATTGAAAATTCCTTTTGTTTTTATTTTGTTACTTTGTGATCTTTTACTCTTCCAGAAATCTTCAACCTAAGCTCTTATACTGATTTGTTAGTTGCTTTCACCAATTAAAGTTAGAGCTAACGGGAGCTCATCCTTAGTATACATGGGTTCCATAATGGATAATATCTCATGTAAGGAATCCGAGTCTCAAGATATTTGTTTTCATTGAAAATAAAAGCAGATAGTCTCTTGCTTGTGCTTTCTCAATAATAATAAATAACCAAATAAAAATCTTACAATTTTTTAGACTTTGAGACTCCTAACACATGATCAATGGTACCTAAAAATCCTCATCCATTGTCATCCTTAGTTGGAAGTATTAATAGATCTAAACACAAGAAAATCAAAATAATAACATCCAAATCAAAACCTTACAATTTTTTAGATTTGGAAAGCACATGATCAATGGTGTTTGAAAATGCTCATCCATTTTTCACCCTTAGCTAGAAGTGTTAATAGATCTAAACATATATATAAAAATCAAAGGATTAAATCAAGATTGGTAATCGATTATAAGTGTTAAAATTTTTGGAAATTTTTTAATTCTTATATTAAATTCATACATAAACAATTAATTGAATTTCATTAAATTCAATAAAAATAAATAGAGTTGAATAGAATTAATAATTAAAGGTGTCATTTGCATATACTTTTATTCTTAATATTTTTAAAAACATAAAACATAAATTTTTTAATAATTATATTTTTAGTTTTTATAGAAGAAAAAATGTAAACTAGGAATTTTTATTAAAAATTATTTTTTTGTAAATCTTATGTGATGAGATCAAGTGTAGGGCATCACTTGAGAGAAAAATATAAATATAAGGTATCACTTAGGGTTTGCCAAGTATGGGATATCATTTGGGGAGTTCAAGAGTGGGACATCTCTTAATGAAAATTGTAAATGTCTATTGGAGTCAACTAATCCAAGTATAAAGTTCTAAGGCTTGGTTTGAAAATCTTAATATAGTGGAACCTCGAACTTGGGATTGAAATTCGAGGAGAATAAATGTAGGGTGAGATTTGTGTTAAACATTATAAATCTTGAGTTTGAAATTCCCTCTTTCTTACTCTCTTTATTTATATTAAATGATTTTTTTATTGTTTTTATTATATTGTTGCTTATTTATCTCTTACATTCATCATAATTTATAATTTTCAAAACTAAAAATAAAAATAAAAATAAACCAACACCCAATTCATCCCCTCTTAGGGGTTTACATTAGGTTGGTATTGTAAGAATCTTGACATAGAGCATACATAATTGCTTTTATAAAGTCCTTTTAATTTCAGATAAGTTGTGGGTCCTACATATGAATGGAATCATCTTTTTTATTCTAATATAAAAGAGACAACCCTAAAACGGATAAGTGGAATCAATTTTAGGGTTGAGGCATGTTAACCACAAACATCTACCTCACAAGTCACAACTCGCAACTCACATCATATTGAACAACTTTTATCTTTTTCTTTATTTTCTTTGTTTGTACTACCGGCCTATGTCTAGTAAGCATGGGTTCCACAATGGATAATAACTTGTCAAAGGAATACAACTTAAGATGTTGTTTTGTTTGAAAACAAAAGCACGATAGGCAATTGTGATAAAAACATTAAGGCTTATTTGGTAATTTTATTTTTTATAATAAAAAATTATTTTCAAACATAAAAAAATATATTTGATAATTTTTTAATAAAAAATTATTTTTTTCAAAATTTATTCTAAAAGCATATTTCTTAGAATAATTTTGAGGTGTGTTTTCAGTTATTTTTTGTTAATTTTTTGAATAACAATTAAAATAAAAAATATTTTAGAAATTTTTTTATTATACATAAATACACAATACATTCGTGGAGAATAAGTCGAAAAAACTATTTTTTATATTAAAATTCTCAAACAAATTTTATTTTAAAAAATAATTGATAACCATTTTAAAAATTGCTTTTAAAAACTATTTTTTTGGAGAATTGGTTTTAAAAACATTATCAAATAAATCCCTCATTGCTTCCATTTTTTCTTTTTAATTATTTATTTTTTGGTCATGAAATTGAAAATGAATGAAGGTGGAAGGGAAAAATTGGCGAAAGAATCTTTAAGGGTAGTTTTACATATTTTAAAAAAAATTAATATTGTTGGGTTCTATAAGGATTTTATTTTATTTATTTATTTAAGTTAAGCAAAGGTGGGAGGATAAAAGTACATTCTCTTTTTAAAGTAGCATAAATTTATATTTATTTTCTCCGTTTGTTTCCCTCTTTCTAACTCACCAATGAAAGAAAAAAAATACTAAAAAAATAATTTTTCATATTTGATTGTACAATGAAAAATGTTAAAATATATTTATATATATATATATATATATATAATTAAAACTAGTTATAAATTTAAGTATTCTCAAATTATTTAATTTTTATATCAATGAATTAAAATTAGTGAAATAAATTTGAAATAATAAATAAAAATAATTTATTAACTTTAAATCTACTTTTTATTTTCGTTCACTTTTTCTTTCCCTCTACTTTTCCTCTCTATTTTGCTTCTCTCGCATAAAATATAGTCTTAATCAATTTTAATGCCACCTTAATATGCCCATTAATAAGCTAAATTGACCATTCATATATATTGCTCACTTTTTACCACTTTTTAAAACTATTAGTGTTGATAGATTTAAACAACATAAAAACCAAAGGGTTAACACAATATTGTTTATAAGTATGAATTTTTTGGTTTCTTATGATTTTGATGAATTTTTTGCCTCTAAATATGAACCTTGTTGGTTTATTAAAAAAAAAAAAGAATAAAGTAAGTTATGGGTGATAAATTTTTTATTTTAAAATTAAAAAAAATAGAAAGGAAAAAACTTTTTATACTTTTATTTTTTAATTTTTTTTTATCAAAATGTAAAGATAAATTAAATAATAAAATTAAGTTATCAAACATGAGTTTTGAAATTATTTAAATTTTTTAATATTAAATATAATATATATATATATATATATATATATATATATATATATCTTAAATTAATTAATATATTTTTTATAAACATAATACTACAAATAAGCTTGATTAAATAATAAGTCAAAATTATTATTTTCTACTAATGAGTAGATTCATGGAATGTATAATAGTGTTAATAATTGAAAATATTCCCAATCTTATTTTTGTTCCAATTATAGAATATACAAAATCTCCATTATTCTTTGTTTTCTTTTGAATAAGCTTCTTGGTTACTTTATTATTCTTTTTAACATAGATTCAACTTAGCTGAGTTTTTATCAATTTTATAATATTATATTAAAATTACATCATACAACAAATTTTGTAGATAAAAATAAATTTAATTAACCAACTTGTATATGATTAATTTTATACTCACTTAAAGCGCTAAATGATAATAATTTTAGTATCCAAAGCCTCTAAGAGGGTGTTTGGTACGTCGGAATAGGGAATGGAAATGAATATTTTGTTTCCATTCCTTTTTCTTAATGGATAGAAATGAATTTGATGATTCCATTTCTAATATTTGGATGAACTTAGGAATGCAAAATTAGAATGATTATTTGTTTCAATTCCAATGTTTGATAATAATAGGAATGGAAATGAAAAAGAAATAAATTTACAATAATATCCTTATATATAATTTAAAATAATTTTTTTATTTTAAAAAAATAAATTTTGAGAGTTTTTTTGTTATTAAATAATAAGACTAAAAAAATGTATATACTTAATAAATAAAAAATTAACCATAAAAAATCATATAACCCTAATGTAAAAATATTCAATTATTATTTTTATTAAAAATTTGAATAATTTGTCATGCTTAAGTAGTTATAAAATTATATTTTACCAATATATATATATTATAATATTTAAATTCTCAAAGTTAGCAAATGTTTTTCCTATTTCCAAAAAAGGAAATAAAAGAATTTAAATTTCATTCTAATTTTCAACAAGTATCATATCCGATAAAATCCATAATCTTAAAAAATTTTGAAAAAATTCGTTTTTTTTATCAAAATTTTTCTAAACGTCGATCAAGGTTTAACTGATTCAATTTGGGAGAATCACTTGTTGCAGAGAAGTGAATGATGAATGGGTCTCTAACTTTGCAAAGAAGATAAACATCCGACTTGAAGAATGAGATAAGAGGGTAAAATAGTAAATTTAGGTTATTTTATATTATAAAATGAGTTTAATGAATCAGAATACCACCTACTTTTTATTAATTCAAATTCGACTTATAAGTTGAATTTGATTTCTGCTTAAATAATTTTTTATTTTATTTCTATCTTCTTAACATTTATCCAAACATAGGAATAAGGGAGAAAATGAATGAAATATTTATTCTCACTCCCTATTCTCGGATACCATACACCTCCTAAATTGTATCATCTTCTGTGAATCCGATTGTGAATGTGAAGTAAATAATCCCATAACCTTATCTTCAAATATAAGCCACTGACGTATGTTTCACAACTCACATCATATTCAAAACTTTTTATCATTTTGTTTGTTTTCTTCATTGGTCTAGTTGCTTTCACCAGTCAAAGTTAATATTAATGGGAGCTCATCCTTTGTAGACATGGGCTCCACATTGGATAATAGCTCATGAAAGGAATCCAAGTCTCAATATATTTGTTTTGTTGAAAATAAAAGCACAACAAAAAATAAAAGCACAACAATCTCTTATACTTTCTTAATAATAATAACTAAATCGCAACCTTATAATTTTTTAAACTTTGAGAGTCTTAACACATGTGTAGACCCCCTCTTCCGGGGAGGAGTTTTTGGGGTGATTTTTCTATCATGATTACCCTTCTGACCACCCCGAGATTTAAGCTGATGGGGGCGGCCAGATTAGAGAGGAGCAGAGAGTAGGTGAGGGCTGTAGGAAAAAAGAAAGGCGGGAAAGGAAAGACAGCTAAGGGGAAGGGATTGGAAAGAAAGAAAGGGCAGAGCAGAGGAAGAGGGGAGGGACTCATACATTTTTCCGATTGGTTCCCGCTAGGAGAGAGCTCTTCCAGGTGCGAATATTGTGGATCTTCTGTTTACATTTTCTTGTTGCATTGTTCTTCATGCATTTTCCTTGATGTCTTTAGCTTTTATTCACTGTTTGGATGCAACTTTTCTGCTTCTCTCTCGTTTTTTTATGATTTTCACTTAAGGATATTTATGCATATGAGAGCATCAGAATCATACATATATTCTCTGTCCTTCCCTGTACCTGGAGCTTGGAGCATGCATGGATATCTCTATCTCTCTCTACCCACACCCTAATGCATGTGTTCATCTAAACATACCGCCCAAAACCCATTCTTTCTCTGTATCCTCATGTCCTTTATCCACCCCTACCCACTCATTACGCATATCTCATGCCCACACCACTACCCGCTTTTCTGAAACACCCCTCATACCCATCTCCTTTTTCTATCACACCCATTTGTAGCAGCTAACCTCACCACCGATACCAGCCCATCCTTCACATCCAAACCACCCAAAGCCCATCTACCATGGCGCGGAAGTGACAACGGTGACATCTTCAGGTTACTGCCAGCTCGCTGCCGTCGCGTCCCTCTCCATCGCATCGCTGGTGGTAGAGGCTCCTTGGCTGAAGGCGACACCCAAGTGGAAAACCAGCTTTGTTGGAGATTGAAGGCAGGCTTGGGTCGTTTGGGCTTATGGACCTGGGTTTTTTTTTTTAATTTAATGACCTGGGCTTTTGCTGGAGATGGAGGCAGGCTGGGCTTCTTTTAATTTAGTGGGCTTATGAACCTGGGCTCTTTTTAATTTGATGACCTGGGCTTGTGATGGAGATGGAGGCGGGCTGGGCTTCTTTTAATTTAATGAGTTTACGGACCTGGGCTCCTTTTAGTTTAATGACCTGGGCTTAGGATATTATTATTTATATTATTATTATTATTATTATTATTAATTCAACTTTTAAAATCTTATTATTATTATTATTAATTCAATTTTTAAAATCTTACTATTATTATTGTTATTAATTCAACTGTTAAAATATTATTAATTCAACTTTCAAAACCTTATTATTATTATTATTATTTCAAAATCTTATTATTATTATTATTATTATTATTATTATTATTATTATTATTAATTCAGCTTTTAGAATCTTATTATTATTATTAATTCAACTTTTAAATTATTATTATTATTATTATTATTATTATTATTATTATTATTATTATTATTAATTCGACGTTTAAAATATTATTTTTATTTTTATTATTATTAATTCAACTTTCAAAACCTTATTATTATTATTATTTAAAAATCTTATTATTCTTATTATTATTATGATTATTATTATTATTATTATTAATTCAACTTTTAAAATCTTATTATTATTATTAATTCAACTTTTAAAATCTTATTATTATTATTAATTCAACTTTTAAAATATTATTCTTATTATTATTATTAATTCAACTTTCGAAATCTTGTTATCATTATTATTATTATTCCAAAACCTCATTGTTATTATTATTATTATTATGGTTATTATTATTATTATCATTATTATTAGCATTATTATTAAAAATCTATACTCTCTCTCAGTTCAATTTCCTAATATTATTATTAGCATTATTATTATTGTTATTATTAAAAATCTATATCTTCACAATTTAATTTCCTAAAGTTCATTTCTTATTATTATTATTATTATTATTATTATTTATTATTAAAAATCTATATTCTCGCATTTCAATTTCCTAAAGTTCACTCCTTATCATTATAATTAATACAAATTCAACTTTCAAAACCCATATTCTCACAAATCAATTTCCTAAAGTTCATTTCTCATCTTCTTTGACAAATTTCATTTTAATTACCGAAGCTCTAATCTTTTAAATTTAATTCTCAATACTCCAATTTTCAAGTAAATTTCAAAAATCCAGTTTTCACTCGAATAGTTTTAATTCCGTTCCGGTTCTTAAATAATCTTCTGATCTTCTTGATTCTACATAAGCAATAATAAATTCTTCATAATTCAAAAACACGGAATTTGTGAGACTAGTTCATGAGTAATAAATTGGGCTTTGGTGGGGGCCCTATGTGTGATCCTTTTTTGATTGTCAATTGTCGTACTTAATGTATTTTGCTTAAGCTTTGTTTTGCACTCCGATATGCATGAGTTATATTTTGTGTTCCTTAATTGTGCACTAATCCCGTTTCTTTATAGCGCATTGTGGCTCGTGGCCAAGGTACGCATCCACTCTCATTCTAGTCAATCTCTATTGCGTGTTTTGATTCCCATATTGTGTATAATTTAGGTTAGTATCCATTGACTTTCTCGTTGATTGCCACGTCAGTTTCATTGTATTAATAGAGACCCGACTCTAGGGACTTAGAGGGGTGCTACGGTTTATACTGTACCTTCCCGATAAGTAACTTGACCCCCGAACCCGATCCGGTTTTTCGTAGATCACCTTTTCCAAAATAAGGAGTCACACTTAGGGTTTTTTTTTTTCTTATTTTGTTTACCCTTTTAAAAATAAAATAAAAATAAGTGGCGACTCCAAGTCATTTTTCTTAATAAAATAAAAATCAAGCTCGCCATCGAGTGGGAAACGCATGAGCTGAAATGCGGGGTCCACAACATGATCAATGGTATGAAAGCAAGAAGAGAAAGATATGGATGTAGTAAAACCAGAGTGAGCCAATGGGAAGGAGTTAGGACCCAAAAATTAATAAATAACAATAATAACAAAGTTGGAATAGTAGGCGATAATTGATTGCTAAGTGAAAATGAGAGCATGTCCCAATTTCCAAAGACTTTAAATTTGATCAACATTGATGATGCATCATCAATCAATGACTGAAGCATAGTTGTAAGCTCTCATGTCCTTTCGCCATCCTTTATCTACTACCCACCCCCCACATTTAGCGTTTTGTGAAAAAGTATTCCTTTAATATAAACATATATATCCTCACTATTTCACAACTCACATCATATTTAATACATTTTATCGTTTTCTTTATTTTTTTTTCATTGGTCTAATTGCTTTCACCAATTAAATTGATACAAATGGGATCTCATCCTTTACGGACATGGGCTCCACATTGGATAATAATAGGTCATGTGAGGAATCCAAGTTTCAAGATATTAATTTGTTTTCATTGGAATTAAAAGCACTACCATCTTAGTAATAACACCCAAATCAAAACCTTACAATTTTTTAGACTTCATGAGTCTTAATAGGTCATGTGAGGAGGCGGCTCTGTGATGCCCCTTACTGGCACAGAGCCAAATATACTCCGTGGTCCTACTCGAATAAAATAAATAACGTCCCAACAACATGAATTTTGAGATTATTTAAAATCTTTTAATATTAAAAAATATAAAAATACAAAAAAAAAATCTTAAATTAATATATTTTTATACACATAATACTACAAATAAGTTTGATTAAATAATAAGTCACAATTATTATTTTCTATTAATGTGTAGAGTTATGGAATATATGATAGTGTTAATACTTAAAAATACTCTCAATTTTATTTTGGTTATAATGATAGGATATGCAAAATCTTCACTATTCTTGGTTTTCTATGGGGAGAACTTTTTGTTTTCTTTATTATTCTTCCTAGTGCAGGTTATTAATTTGTTTTCATTGGAATTAAAAGCACTACCATCTTAGTAATAACACCCAAATCAAAACCTTACAATTTTTTAGAATTCATGAGTCTTAATAGATGATCAATGATCTCAGTTGAAAGTGTTGATGGATGTAAACGCATAAAAATCAAAATAATAACACCCAAATCAAAACCTTGCAACTTTTTAGATTTTGAGAATCTAAACACATGATCAATGGTATCCAAAAATGTTTGTCCACTTTCATTCTTAGCAGAAAGCGTTGATAGATATAAACATATGAAATTCAAAGGGCTAAATCAAGAATGGTAATCCATTTTAAGTACTAATTTTTTGAAAAAATTTTAATTATTATATTAAAGTGTTGTGGGACTCAAACGCAGGTGGAAATGGCAGCCTCTGGAATTTAGAATCGCTGAGATAAACGCAAGGTTTCCGTTAACAGGTCACATCATATCTCATAAATGTCTCATCTTTTTCTACCGTCTTCGTTGCTACAGCTGTTTCCACTGATTGTGTGGTTAATAACGGGAAGCCCTTTTCTGCACTGCATATACATGGGTCCCACACAATAAATAATAATAATAAAAGGGGATTCGTGCAGAGGGAATCCAACGCTGAAGATTTTTGTCTTTGTTTGAAAATGCAAGCATGAGAGGGTCTTGTTACTCTGTTTACATTTCGCACTCAATCTCATTGAATAGTGAATACCACCAAGTCTGATATTTTGCTCTAACTTTTAAGTACGGGCAGTACTAATGATCTTACAAGTTTGCTGAAAATTTTGAATTATTATATTAAAGTCATATAAAATTAATTGCTGGAATTTTCATAAATTTAATACAAATTAATAAAATTAAATAGAATTAATAGATAAGGTATCATTTGAATACACTTTTATTTCTATAATTTTTCAAACACAAAAAATATTCACAATCTGTCAATTATATTTTTGGTTTTTGTAAATATTAAATATATTTGGTGTTTATAATTTGTTTTTATTTTAAAAAATAAAAAGTAAAATGTGTTTGTTAATCTAATAAAAAAAGAAAAATAATATAATAATTTTTTTTATTTTATGGATGAAATTTTTTATTGTTATAAGAGGGACTCATATATTGTTGGTCTAGGGTGAGACGGGTGATAATTTTGCATTTTAATTTTTTTATAAAAGAAAATAGAAATTAAACAAATTCTATATCTTTAATTTTTATTTTTTATTAGATTTTAAAAATTAAAAAGTAAAAAATAGGTTATCAAAACGTGAATTATAAAATTATTTTTAAAATTACATCTAAAAAACGGAAAACTGTAAAGAGATGTCTAAATAATATTAAAAATAAAAGAGACTTGATATCTTTTTATGTAATATATTTTTCCTTAAAAATATTAAAATTGTGATAAACTATATCTTTTTCACTTCAATTTTTAATCTTTTAACAAATTAAATATTAGCACAATATAAAATATGTTACATATCCAAATTGATCCTGGATATTAGAGATAAAATGTAAGCATTCAATCAAATATTGTTGTTTAGTTTAGTGGTGTGTCATTGGCAAAGCATCAACGAGAATGTACTGAGATGATGGCTTATTGAGATTTGATTCTGGAAAGGACAGCTTGGGTTTTTAACTACTATAGGAAATTGGGAAAAATATTTTAAAAATGATAGTCGTAAAAGTATTACAATAGTTTTAACCATGTTGAAAATTGTTTCTTGGAAAAATATTTTTATATTAGTCACATGAATTTTGAAATTATTTAAAATCTTTTAATATTAAAAAATATAAAAATACAAAAAAAAAATCATAAATTAATATATTTTTTATACACATAATACTACAAATAAGTTTGATTAAATAATAAGTCACAATTATTATTCTCTATTGATGTGTAGAGTCATGGAATGTAGGATAGTGTTAATACTTAAAAATACTCGTAATTTTATTTTGGTTATAATGATAGGATATGCAAAATCTTCACTATTCTTGGTTTTCTTTGGGACGAACTTTTTGTTTACTTTATTATTCTTCCTGGTGTAGATTGTGCTTAGCCGAATCTTTACTAATTTTATGATGTTATAATGAAATTACATCATACAACATATTTTGTATATAAAAATAAATGTAATTAATTAGCTTCTATCAATTAATTCATATACATTTTTTGAATGATCACTTTTGTACTCACCTAAGATGTTAAAATGTAATAATTTTAGTAAGCCCAAAGCTCCAAAACCTCTGAATTTTCAAACCCCGAGTCATTGATATGGATTTCGGACTCACATCATATTTAATACCTTTTATCTTATTCTTTGTTTTCTTTATTTGTGTAGTTGCTTTCACCAATTAAAGTTAGTACCAACTTGAGCTCATCCGGGTTCCACAATAGATAATATCTCCTAAGGAATCCAAGTCCCCATATATTTGAACCTCACAATTTTTTATACTTTGAGAGTCTTTAAGACTTGATCAATGATCAATGGAAATAATTTAGCAGCCAAAGGAGACCAAAACTTGAATGTGTTGTGGGAGTCAAATGCAGGTGGGAAATGACAGATCATGGAATTTAGAATCGCTGCTTGTGATTTCATATGTGCCTTATTGAGAGTAATAATGGATGGGAGCCCCTTTTCTGTAGATATAAGAATGGTTTATGTAAAGGAAAGAAATTTGTCTTTGTTATTGAAAACTGACAGCCCACTTTCATGTGAGTTACATGCCACGTATTTGTATTCATTTATTGGTGGTTATAGTTTTGTTTTTCATTTTCATCAAAAGGAAATCAAATAAAATTTTGCTATTTTTTCTAAATTTTTTTTTATGATTATAGCTGAGATTGAGACACCCTTATTATTGGTTTAGTAAATAAATAAATAAATGGGTAAATTAGGTGATAATTTCCCATTTTAAAAGTTAAAAAAAACAAAAAATAGAAGTGAAACAAATTTTATAACTTGATACGTTTCTTTTTTTTTTTTTTTATAAATAGAATATATTAATAAATTCTATATATAAATATATATATATATATATTTAAAATAGATTTAATTTATATCTTTAAAATTAAGATATAATTTTTTTTTTATATCTCAACATTTGACTATTGAATTGGGTTGTGGGAGTCACATCACATGGAGGTGATTTGAACATGGAATGACAGCCACATCCCTCAAATTATGTCTCCATTTAGAGGTCACATCATGTTTCATTTTTTTCTATTTTCTTCATTGCTACAGCTACAGCTGTTTTCACTGATTCAGGTTAATAATGGAAGCCCTCTTCAGTATTGCAAAAGGGAATTCGTGTACAGGAATCAAAGGCTGAAGATTTTTGTCATTGTTTGAAAATGCAAGCATGATATGACTGGGTCTTGTGACTCAGTTTACATTTCAGACTCACCCTCGGTATCCCAAACGCCCAACCGCGCCACTGCTGAAAAGACACGCTGCCTAGGAAATCCCAGAGACGGCAGCTCATCATAAATACCCTATTTTTCCTTTTCGCCCCCGCGCACCACATGGCCCAATGAGCGCAAAAAGTAACCTTAGTTTCAAAAACAATCATTTTTTAACTCATCCATTCTGCCCGGGCAAAATCGGCAGGTTAAAAGGGGGGCATTGTAGGGACTCCTCTCCCTGATAACACGTGGCGCGCTTCGCTATCCGGAGCAACTCCATCTGGACTCCGCAAAGTGGGACACGTGGCACGCATTGCTATCCGGATCAAACTTCATCCGGACTCCCTAAGAGGACATGTGGCGCGTTCCCCTATCCGAACTCCCTCAGGGAGAAGCACACGTCACTCCCGAATGTCACGTTCGGATGATAACATATCTTATCCGGATCATTGATTGAAATGAGCAAGTCTTGCTACATCATTCCGACAGCCTGCCACAACCCACAATCCGTCGCCTGCAGAGCGAAAGGACAGGAGTGGTGGCAGGTCACCTCCCACGATCCGCTGCCTGCAGAGCGAAAGGACAGGAATGATGGCAAATCACCTCCCACGATCTCTGACAGCCCCCATAGGGTGATGATGACCCTGCCACCACCTTGGAGTTATCATGACGAGCCAAAAAGTCCTCCCATCATTAAAGAGGGAGGACGAGCTTCTGACACTATATAAAGGAACCTTCACACAAGGAAGAAGGTAAGCTTGTTATACCTAGAAAAATGCCAACTGCTTAATCTCTCTAAACATGGTTGACAAAACCATCGGAGGGTGTGTCTGGACACCTTTTGCAAGGACGACTGAACCAGAAATCTATCTTGGTTGAAAGCGTGCGTCCACTTGACAACTACGTGGATCATCGGGACGCAAGACCTCAACACCAAGAAGACTGAAACTTAAAAGAGTTATAATATAGTCACATGCAACTGGTGAATGGCACACGCTGGAATTTAAAGTCACTAATTGTAATTTTTTTCTACTTATTTATAAATTTAAAATTAATTTTTCTACCAAAAGATATTTTTTAAAACTATCCTACCCTCGTAAAAAATCCAACCAAAGGCGTCCCATATCATACAAATAAGTTTTGCAGTCATTCACAGCTCACATCATGTTTCATTGCTACAGCTCTTTTCACTGATTCACGTTAATAATGGAAGCCTTTTCTGTAGTGCATATACATGGGTCCCATAATAATAATAATAACTACAGGGGATCCGTGTGAAGCCCTTGGGCTGCATATTTTTGTCTTGGTTTGAAAATGCACTCGATCTCATTCAATTTCCATTTTGCTTCAAGTTTATCTTAAACTGACAATTGATTCACTTTAATCACTCTAGGTATGGAAAAAGCCAAATGATGACCATGAGCATGGAGATGCATGCCAGGTAATTTTCACTTGTGTTGTTTGAATCCATGTTTCTATTTAACTCTTGTCAGCTTGATTTTATTTTTGGCCGATAAAGGCAGCAAAAGTGGAATTTTTCAGAGTATTTTCCTTGGTGAGAGAGGACTTGTTTTTATAATTATTTGTTGAATTTTTTAACATATGAAGTTGATAGCATCTCAACTTTTCCTGGCAAAGCCTGAAGCTGGGAAGCTAATTGCTGCCACCATCACATTTTTTATAGCATCTACATCAAGTGTTATGCTCATAAGCCTTTTTTGTACTGGTGCCTATGCTTTGCCTCATGTTTCTTTTCAATAATAAAACAGACCTACTTATGAATGGTGTTGGCTCAGTGACGAATGTCAAAATCTGAAACTCCTATCATTCATTATATTATGCTTCCTGACTCCGCAAAGAACAGGTCCTATATTTGAATCTATCTCATTCTATTTTGAGATGAGATTGAAGATCAATACCATTTCATGTACATAAGTCTTTAGTCTTTTTTCTATCTCCTTCGTAACCTTGCGTATTATATTTAAACTTTTGCTAAAAGTTACAAAGCCCAAAGTCTTCAATATCCATGCCGACACCATTGTCACTTGCTCAACCACATGAAGGTTACTGATCAAGTCTGAAAAGGGACTGCATCATTTTCTCTTTCAATCATCCATTTTTTCTTGATTAATTGATTTAGCTCATGTCTGGAATTTTTTTGTCTATGCATGTTTTTAGGTAATATCTTGAGAATCAGTAGCGAAAAAAGTTTGGTTGGTTATGCCTAGTCCTTAAAAATGTTATACATCCTACATACATTCTTTGTTAGAATTTGAAAAGGATCAATATTTCTTTACTGTTGATGGACAAGGCAGCTCTCCTCGGAAGCGTATCGATCATGTCAAGGATCTAATAATAATATATGTTTAACAATTGTTTGCGAGTTCTAATTTTTGTGAAACGGGTTGGTATGTGTTTTAAATTTATTTTATTTTATCTTTTTTAGGTGTTTCATTTTACACATTTATTTTAAATTTATTTATTTTATTTTACTTTAGTGGTATGTTTCATTTGCCCTAGCCTCTAAGAAATGGTTAATGAGGAGCTAATCCTTTGTCTCTCCACGTAAGTAGTGGTGGTAGTTATAAGAGTGATCTTCACATCCTTTAAGGTCATTTACATGTGATGATAAAAGAGAGGTGCATAGTTTGTCTATTTGAAGTGGTCTAATAGAAAGAAGACTTTCTCACTAAATTTGTACCTTAATTAGCTACAAGTGCTTTCATAAGACAATCAAACATAAATTCAAATGCATAATATCTATAAGTAGAATTTCATCATGAAAATTTTCAGGGAATATCTCCTATATGTCTAGTTTATCATCCAAGTGGCCAAATTAATTAATTAGATCCCATTTACTACCAGATTTCATAAGAGATGTCCAGAACAAAGTAATTTTCCATAGCATGAGAGAATTAATTTTTTAATTAACTTAGAGATGTCTTAAAAATTCTACAAAAATTCACACAACTCATTAATATGTCTACTTTATATGAAAAATAATCATAGGACAAGATCATATGCATAATATATTTAAAATTAAATTAACATCTCGCAGCTCTAGAAGAGCACCTGTGCAATAGGTGCAAGAAGAAAAAAAAATCATATCTCTCATTTCAATAATTATTTCTTAATATTTTATATGTAAAAAATTGAATTTAAGAAGTATAAATTAAGTGAAAAATGTCCAAAGAAACTAAAGAGGTCATTTAATAATTTAATTTTAAGAAACAAGATTGAGTGTCTAAAACAGAGTGACAACTAAACCTTTTGAAAGATTGATTTATATCTTTTAATTGGAAAAATTATTTTTCACTAAAAAAAAAATTCTAAAATCAAATTCAAGAAGTCTACAATACTACAAAATAATTAGAAAAATTTTAAAAAGTTTTTGAATGGTCGGATTTCAATTTACAAGTTCAAAGGTGAAGTGAACTATCAACAATGGTAATAAAAAACAATTTTTAGAAAATTTCATATATAGAGATTCTCCAAATTGATCCTAAAGATAATTTCAATCATGTATCAAACAATATTTAACACCAATCATCAATAATTTTCATTCAAACTTTAATATATGATCATCAATGATTCTTTAAAACTAAAAAAACGCATATATCAAAAGATCAATAAGTCAAAGAGAAAAGACTTGCGCAAAAGATTCTTGGAAAAGTGGCAACATACCTCTCCTATGTCCCAGAATGATGTTTTATCTTTTTTCCAATGTAATGTCTTCTCAAGCGTCTTTATTATGCCTTTGATTGCGCATTTCCACCGTTAATGCTAATAATTGTTGGCTCATAATAGTTGTTTTGCCTTGATGAGCCTTAAAGTATGGTGTTTTGGTTTCATAGTAGTCATGTCAATCAAGACATTTAATGTTTGTTACAATCGATGCATTCCAGGCGAAGTTGAATAATGCTCGGTTGGTTTTGTCTGTCTAGATCTCGTGAGTGCACGAATTTGGTGGTCTTATGCCCATGGGCGAGATGGTGATTGGTCTTTATACTAGACTGCTTGTGATTCGTGCCCTAGGCGGACGGAAGCCTCCCGTAGTGTGAACCTTCCTTTTTTAAGGAAATCTGGTGGTCTCCATGAATCCCATGCAATTGGATTCGTCTCTTCCCCCAAAGTCCTTCCCATTTGAATCTCTTTCCTTTCAAAACAAAGATCTCTTTTGTAAGTGAATATCCCCAATATTTGCACTCCATTTGTAGTAGTGATCCTCATTCCATATAGTTGGTGGCATTTCCTCATGAAAAGCAATAAGGAAATAGAAGTTAGTAACCATTTGTGGGGGCTCCCCTCCACATGTCATTCCACGTTAGTTTCCAACCCCAGCACTATTCGGATAACGGGACAAGTAGTGTTCAGATTCTTCCATCCGAACCATGTCCAATTCATCTGGTCACAGACAAGAAGGGGCCCTTCCCCTATGAGGACAAGCGACAAATAAGACTGGACTCCCTAAACAGACGAAACCACCCAATTAAGCCTTTAAGGCCCACTGTTATGTGTAATCATTCACATCTGACATGGGAATGGCTGATGGGATCTCCCCTAATCCTCAAGTCCATGTCAACTAATTACCACTCACAACCTTATACCACTAGCAAGTTGAAGGGACAAACGGTTGCACGGTCAAACATCATGGCATATCATTTGACGGTACCTACTAGTCGCCCAAAGCTGTAATGATTGTCTTGCCACCCGCAAGACAATCATTATTACAGAGAAGGTCAAAGTGTTTAGTCAGCATTACAGTGGTTTTCTCTTCAGCACTATAAAAATCCTCTTAAGGCACAAACAAGGTAGGCACGCATAAGCTGACCTACTCACTCCCTCCTTTGAGGAGCCTAGTTTATTTTTGTCTAACTTTAGCTTTGAAGGGGCGTGCTCGGACCACCTGTCTGGAGATCCTTTGTGTAGGAAAGAAGCTCACCAATCTCCTCATTGCTGGGTAGGAGCTCTAAAAGGCACAACGTAAAGAGGAAGACTGTCTAATCCTTGTTAACTTAAATGGATCTGACTCCAGTTGGATGGAAACTAACATTGGTGTCGTCTGTGGGAACGTTTAAGGATGTCAACACCCTTTAGAAGTTGATCGTCAGCTATGGGTAGTGAGGACTACTTTGACTGGCGTGAAAGCATGGAAAGACGCCAACGAGAGAGTGAGCAACATGTACAATCCCTACTTCACGAGACTAGGAGACTTAAGGAAGAGAATGACAAGTTGTGTGCCCAAGTATCGTCATCAAGCCCTTCTCATAAGCGACAGCCTAAGAGCCTGTGAGCAACCTCTATACAAAATGACGATGCGTATTTTCCCAGGAACATAGAGTCTTCCTCTAGCAGTCATGAGATATAATCAAAAGAGAAGCTTCCACCAACCCGCTCGGTGTAGTTGGAAGAGAGTTTTGACTCCACCTAGGTCTCAACAAAAAGAAGGCGTGATAGGAGGTCATGTCTATCTCACGCAATACAGGCCTAGTTGGGACCCTGGTCACCTAGCATAGGAGGAAAACCTTACGTAGTAGAAACTCTGGAGGCCTGTTTGGGTCCCTCGGCCACAACAATCATGTTAGAATGACCCTCCCATCCGCCCAAATAGTGGCAAGCGAAGACTTCAGTGAACCGAGCTCCACCTGGCTCCGTCACCCGATGACTAGATGACATGCTCTGCACGTCGTTTGGCCTTCATATCATTAACTATGAACCCTCAAGGAAGTTCATGGTACCAAAATTTATGACGTACGACGAAATGAGCGATTTGTTCGATCATATTATGTACTACAGGCAACTCATGACCCTGGACATAAGGAATGATGCACTGTTATGTAAAGTCTTTTCAACGAGTCTGCACGACTAGGCTTTTTCATGGTTCCATTGCCTTTCGAAGGGCTTCATGGACAATTTTTGGGATCTATCGAAAGCCTTTGTGGGACACTACTTATGTTCAACTTGCCACAAGCAGAACATAAACACCCTACAGAACATTAAGATGCAGGAAAACGAATCCTTAAGAGACTTCATGAAATGGTTTGGACAAGTTGTGCTCCAAGTGGAGCCTTGTAGCATATACTCTATCCTATAGATCTTTAAGAGAAGCATATTTTCGGGTATGCCGTTTTTCGAATCTCTCACAAAAAAACCACCACCGACAATGGACGATTTGTTCAGGCGAGCCAAAAAGTACTTAAGGCTCGAAGACGACGTCAACGCGGCCACTCAGCAAGTCCTGGTCGCTAATCGTCCGACAAGAAACGACCATGCAGGAAGCTAGAAGCCTTCAAACCAATTGAGGCAAGCTAGTAAGAGGCGGGACGACCAGCAGCAACCGAGTCAGGTTAGCCTAACCCCTCTCAGTATCTCATACGAAAAAATCATCCAAATGATCCGCGATCTGTTTGATTTCAGGTGGCCAAAGCCGATCAAAACAGATTTGGCTAAATGGGATCGGAACCGTAGGTGTGCCTATCACAAAGATCATGGCCATACCATGAAGCAATGTAGAAATCTCCACTACCTAGTGGAAAGATTAATCAAGGTTGGGCACTTGAAGCAATATGTCTGCACGGCTGGTGGGCAAAAGGAACTGGCTTGAGATTTGGTCAACCAATCCCCCACAACTTCAACAACTCCCAAGGTTGTTATCAGCTACATTCATGGTGGCCCCATTGACAAAAAATAAAACTCCAAGCAGAAAAGGCAAAGGCTGCTCCGTGCAATATTTGTAAGGGAATGGATCAGTTTCATTCAACATAACTTGGCAGATGGGAGTACGCACCCCATTGATGGCATAATTACCTTCCCCCAGTCAATGCTAACCGGGTATTACAGCCACACGAAGACGCCCTGATCTTGACCCTAGGAATAAGCGTGTTTAATGTAAGAAGAGTTCTAATCGATCTGAGCAACTCAACTGACCTCTTAAAATTGTCTGCCTACAAGTAAATGAGACTCCCACTGATTCATGCCCAGATGGTGTCTCAACTGATTCACGTCCAGCTGGTGCTCCTTGGATGAGGGAGTAATCAACAAAATTTTTAACCTATTACACCATATACTAGGGTAGCAAAGACAAAGCTACTATAGTATAGTGGCTCTAGGATCGTTCACTAGGAAGGATTAACAAGTTATCAATGATATCAATTCAAAGTGAATTGGTCTTGTTTCATTTCAAGGTTAGCTTAAGAAATAAAACACAAACTTTGATTGGTAAAGATTTAGATTCAAACTAACTAACAAAACAAGTAATGGGAATAACTTAGGAAGAAAAGCATTCCTTGGAGAGTTAGGTTCACTGGGGTGGTTCCTCATGCAAAAGACATAGCTCTGGTCAGATGGTTCATTACCTCGCGTTAGAGATTCAACATATAGTCAATTCTCTAACCGGTGTTGTACAGATACATCCTTTAATTAGATTTCAACTTTAATTCTCTCACTGATACAACTTGCAATGGTTTAAGCCTCTCACTTAGCCTTAACCATTCAAGGTGACCTTTAACCTTGGACTTCCCTTCTCAAGCTCGCAAGAGATAACTAATGGATGTCTCCTTGGAGTCCAAAAGCTTACCAAGTGTTGGCAATTCCAGAAAATCCTACCCTAAAGTCACCTCCCAGAGGCTCGCAAGGAGTAAACTAGTGCATTCCCATGGTTGGAAATCACTTGCCTTACCAAGTGTTGGCCTAGGTGACTCTAAGGTGTTTTAAGTTAACTAAAAACATAGAAATCACTAAAAGACTTCACTTCCTCTTCATTACTGGCTAAAACCACAAAGCTTTGCATTCTTGCACTTGGAACCTTCCCCGGCAACCTTAGCTCCAAGGAACTAGAGGTTTAGTTACTCATTCTCTGGGGAAAATTCCTCAGAGAGTTCATAACTTAGTAAGAAAATAAAAATACGAAGTGAGAAGGTAAGGCAAAACAAAGGCCTGAACTTTACTTGCTTTCCCAAAAATTTACAAAGGGTCTCCTCTTCTGAGAATAGGCTCTTGAAGAGTATTTATATGAACCTAAAACAAAACTAAATTATTACATGGATATTTGTTCTTTTTACTAACTTAAAAGCTAAGGAATCTTGTAATTGGTGGCTTACAAGGAGTATTTTGGGATTTAGACAACAAAAATCTGATGGAAAATATCTCCCAATATCGGTAGCAAATATCGGGAAGCACTATGGACCATTTCGCAAGAGAAAATGATGTCTGCGAGATTTCGCAGACACACAAAAGGGCTGCGAAATCACTTCGCAGCAAAAAGCTATTCTCGCAGGGCTGCGAAGTTGGCTTCCACCTTGAGGTTCTCAGCTTCCAGCTTGCGGCATATATCGGGCAACTTCAGGAGGAAATCCACTACACTGTACAAAAAGGCTGCGAAATCACTTCGCAACAAAAGGGTGATTTCGCAACACTTTGCAAAATGCTTCCTTCAGCTTGGAGTGATTGACTTGCAATGGTTGTAACTTCTTCGTTTCAACTCCGAATTGCGCACCGTTTGAAGCATTGGATTGTTGACTTCCTGAGCTTTGAAATGGTATATAGCATGCATCAATTGGACTTCAGAAAGTGCTCCAAAAGTGGCTGCCACGACTGTCATCAAGAATATGCTTCATGGCAGATTCTCTTTACTTCTTCTCCTTGCATTCCGGATTTACTCTTGGCAAATGACTTCCAAGCTTTGCCCAAGATTCCTCATAACTCTCCTCAATCTTGGATTGCTTTGGTGATCAAATTACTAACAAAAACACCAAAACTTACACAAAGTGATTAAAATTGCTTTCAAGGGTCCTTAACATGCCAATTGAGTTAAAAGACCAAAACTACTACTCAAAAGTGTTTAAAAGGATTAATTTCAAGCTATCAAATAACACTTTTTGAGTAGTAATCACCACCATCTACCCTAGAAAACCCAGGGCGGGTACTATCTGGATTCAGTGGAGCCACGACAGCCTTTCTAGGAGACGCTGTATTACTTGTCCAAGCTGGTCTGATCACCCAAAATGTGCAATTCTCGGTGGTAGAGGATTTATCCCATTTCAATGCCATCATGAGACGTGTATGGCCTCACAGCATGAAGGTCATTCCTTCTACGTATCATTAGATGGTGAGCTATTTCATCGAGGATGGGCAGATCGATCTTTTTGGCAGTCAATTGGCTGCATGCCAGTGTTATCAAGTAGTGCTTGAATCCAGACATCCGACCAATAATGAGCCACACCCAGAACTATCAAATAAGGAGGGGCAGTAGCAATTACTAAGCCTAGTGGAGAAGGATCCATCCGTAGTCGACCCACTCCAACCACTGCATTTCTCATGCGGTATTGACCAAGTTACCTATGCCAATTCTCTCCTTATGCTGGATGAAATGAAACTACTTGAAAGCGTGCTCCAACAAAACAAATACATCTTTGCTTGAACTCATTCAGACATGCCAGGAATCCATCCATTTGTAGCCTCACACCGGCTCAATGTCACACCTTTCTCACAACTCGTCCACTAGAAGATTCGACGCTTCTACTCGGACAGGCAGAGAGGATCATCTAGGCCGAAGTTGACAAGTTATTGACAATTGGATTTATCAGGGAAGTTGAATATTCAGACTGGCTGGCAAATGCGGTGGTCATCCCAAAGAAGGGAAGGAAGTGGCGAGTCTACGTCAATTACACCAACTTGAATGATGCTTGCCCAAGGGATAGTTTTCCTTTGCCGGAATAGACCAAATAGTAGATGCCATTGCCGGGCACGAAATGCTCTTCTTCATAGATGCTTTCTTCGGGTACCACCAGATCCCCATGTTCCAACCAGATGAGGAAAAGATGGCCCTTGTGACACCACAAGGGTTGTATTGCTATAGGGTTATAACGTTTAGGCTTAAAAATGTTGGTGCTATGTATTAAAGGTTGATGCTAAAAATCTTCAAACCCTTGATAGGTCGAACTATAGAGGTCTACATAGATGACATTGTGGTAAAAAACATGACCCGAAATGAACACTCCCAACACCCAGAAGAAATTTTTTGACTAATATGGGTGTACAACATGAAGCTTAACCCGACTAAATACACTTTTAGTGCTAGCATAGGAAAATTCTTAAGATTTATGGTAACTTAAAAGAGAATCGAAGTTAATCCAGATCAAATAAAAGTCGTTCTTGAGACACCTACCTTAAGTAGCAAAAAGGAGTTGCAATGTTTTATAGGTCGTCTAGCTGCACTAGGGCGTTTTATAGCCCATTTTATAAACAAATTGAGGCATTTCTTCCTCATACTTAAGAGGCAAGCATAGTTTTAAAAGGCTCAAGGCGCACCAAGGCGCAAAGTAGTCCTGGAGCCTAAGGCGCAAGGCACATCTAAGGCGCGGGCTTTAGTGAAGTGAGGCGCACCCTAATTTACATATATATTTTTATATAATATAATCAAATTTAACAATCATTTATTTGTCCTAAACACATAAATCATCAAATATCATCCAAAACTTCAATTTAATAAACAAAAAACATAAAAATAAAGAACTCCAAGCATAAAAACAAATCCAAATCCATATTGCTAATTGCCTAATACATATCCAAATCCAAAGTTTCCAAACCTAAAGGTCCAAAACATGAAATTTGTCCACAATTCAAAAACATCATTAAAAAACACTTAAATCACAAATTTGTCCACAACAAGCAATCATCACTCCTCCTCTAAATCAACAAAATCATCATCATCATCATTTCCATCACCACATTTGTAGCCTTCCCCATTTTCTTCATCTGCTGAATCAACCATGTCTCCATCTTCATCTTCATCTATTAGTGAATAAGAAGGCAAAGTTCTAGAACTTGAAGCTATCCCCCTTGTTGGTGGTATTATGCTTGAGCTTGCTCTAGCTCTAGTATCAAACCTGGCTTCCTCAGCTCCAGCAGCTCTAGCAACATCACCCCATGTCAAATTGTCATCATCAAATACAAAATCATCTTGTGCACCTCCATGAGAATCCTCATATTCCATTCTCCCTATCAACCATTCATTGCTATCATCTATATCTTTCAAGGAAATTGGGTCAATGGTGTTACGTTCATTGTATCTTCTCTTCAAGGCTCGATTATACTTGATGTACACCAAATCATTCAAGCGTTGATGATCTAACCTATTTCTCCTCTTGCTATGAATCTGCAAAAATTCATAAGCTCATAAATATATTTTAAAATTTTAACTTTTAAGTTACATTCAAGACTCTATTAGACTATTACTTGTAATTATTTTGGATTTGGTCACTCACATTCTCAAAGATGCTCCAATTCCGTTCACAACTTGATGCACTGCATGTTAAGTTGAGGACTTTCATTGCAAACTTTTGCAAATTTGGAGTTAAAGCTCCATATGCAGCCCACCATTCAGCTGTAGTATAGATATTAACAATTTAGTGAAACAATTCACCTATTTTAGCAAAAATACAATCTAATCATTTAAATAAACAAAACTAAATAACTAACCTGGTGCTCTAGTCTTTCTTGTCCTAACAGCGAACTCATTCCCGAATAGTCCTTGGGCATTTGTGAACAAACTCACTTCGGCCACAACTTTTTCTTGCTTAGCAGGGTCTCTTGTTAGCCTTAAGATGCATTTATACAAATCACTCATAATGTCGGCATCATGCTCTATTTCTGGCTTATCATAGAAGAATTCCGGGTTCAAAAAGTACCCTGCTGCATGCAAAGGCCGATGAAGCTGAATCTCCCACCTCTTATCAATGATGTTGAAGATTTCTTTGTACTTCTCTTCATTTCCATTAAAACTTCTCACAATTGCATCCTTAGCTCTATTCATGGCCTCATAGATGTATCCCATAGGAGCTTTTTTTTCACCATCAACCAAACGAAGCACACGAACTAGGGGACCCGAAATCTTTAAGCAAAACACAATAGTGTTCCAAAATGAAGGCATTAGAACTATGTTGGCTATAGTTTTCCCCTTCTGCTCTTTTGCCCATTTACTATCTGACCAATCTGAGCTTGTAAACATCTTCCTCAAATTGTTTTTTTGTTCATGCAATCGCGATAATGTGATGAAAGCAGTTGCAAACCGAGTCTTAGCAGGCCTAAGCAATTCCCTTTGTCCAGTAAACCGCCTCATCATGTTGAGTAGCCCTGAGCGATTATAAATATACCCATTTAGTGATATAGCCCTCTCCAATGTCCTCTTGATGTTTGGTAGCTTTCCAATATCTTCCAACATCAAGTCAAGGCAATGTGCAGCACATGGTGTCCAATACAAATGTGGACGCTTTAATTCTAACAACCTCCCTATATGAAATTGTAGATAATAAATTTACATAAGTTCTCAAGATAAATAATTCAAATTTTAAAAGTAAATAAAAATTCAAGAAATAGTATTTATTACCTGCCATCACATAACTTGAGTGATTATCTGTTATAACTTGAATAACATTCTCTTCACCAACTTGCTCTACCCATTTGTCAAGTAACTCAAACATCTTTTCTCCCGTCTTAATCATTGAAGAAGCATCAATGGATTGCATGAACATGGTTCCCTTTGAACAATTAACCAAAAATTTCACCAAAGTTCTCTCTTTCCTATCGGTCCATCCATCCGACATAATTGAACATCCATTTTTCCCCCATTCCACCATATGATCTTTCATCAAATCTTTTGTGAGAGCCAATTCTTTCTTAAGGTTAGTAACTCTTACCTCATGAAAAGTTGGTCCCTTCATACCCACACCATATTGGCCAATAGCCTCAATCATTGGTTGGAAACTCGGATATGTGACTGCATTAAATGAAATAGCAGCCTCATACATCCATCTTGTGATAAGCGTGCAAACTCTTTCTCTTACTTCCTTTTTGTAGGCATCATTGATGGTAGTTTGATTCATCTTTCCACTCCTTTGATTTTGAACAACCATCTCTGCATTAGGAGTGAAAAAATGATCTATAGGACCTTTTTGTCTTGGTTTTTTTTGAAGAAAACGTCCTACCACCACTTCCTCCTCGGTTACTACCTCCACTAGAAATGTTGGTGATATTCGTTCTACTATTAATCTCCTCACCAATATCTTCATCTTCCAAACCAAACAAATCTTCATTAACATATTCGCTCCCCATATTCATTTGCTCTTTTTGATTTTTCTTGGAACTCATATACTCTTCCATTTCTTCTCTAACATGTTCCGGACATTTTCTACACTTTTTAGCATTTCTATATCCACCAACAAGATGTTGTTTGTGTCTATAGATGCCTCCTTTGGTTACTTTATCACAAAAAATGCATATGATGGTGTTCAAATCTTTTTCATTAACCAAACGACCATATTTCCACCCTAGATCTCTTCTTCCACTTGCACTAGAGTCCACTTGAGTCTCACTCTCATTATCCATCTTGCAAACAAATTATCTATACTCCACAATAAAATAATTATAATTAAATTAAGAAAAAAAATTGAAAAAAAAATGCATATCACATTATCAAATATCACATTAACAACAAATATGCATGAGTGCTTTTTATTTATTTATTTTTATTTTGTAAAATTTTCATGTCAAAAACTCAAAATATAATATTTATATTTTTTTAAAAAAAAATACCAATGAGAGTTATGAGGTAAGAATGGAAAAAAATGCAGAAAAGTGAAGAAAAAAGAAAAATACCGAGGTCCGGAAGGTACGTGACTATTTCCTCTTTATTTTTCTCCTATTTTCCCTCTATTTTTCTTCTTATTTTTCTTCTTCTTCTTCACTTCTCCAGCACGGAAGAGGCTAGGGCAAAAAATGGCAGTGGTCTCGGATTGAAAAACAGCAGAAAAGGGGGCTGGATGGAAGGAGATTTTATGTTTTGAATAACAGGGTCCAAAACGATGTCGTTTTGGTCACTGTTCACTTAAGTGCACAGTGTCCAAACGGCGTCGTTTTGGGCCCATAAAATATAAAAAAAAAACTGAAAAAAAAACTAGGGCTGCCCCGTCTCTGCAACCCGACTGGAGGAAGAAGAAGAAGAAGAAGAAGAAGAAGAAGAAGAAGAAGGAGAAGGAGAAGGAGGAGTGCGTACCTGGTCGGGCCGTCGGAGGCGACTCGGGCGACCGCCTCGCGCCTTGCTGGAGGCGAGCGCCTTGCGCGCCTAAGCGGCGCCTTCGTGAAGGGGCGTCGCCTCTCTTCAGGCGAGGCGCCGGAGGATGGCGTCACGCCGCCCCGAGCCTAGGCGCGCCTTAGGCGCGCCTTTCAGAACTATGGAGGCAAGCGCAATTGGTTGGAAAGATGAGTGCAAGTGGGCATTAGATCGAGTCAAACACTACCTTACTAAGCCACCTATTCCAAGTAACCCTCAGTCAGGTAAACAACTCTACATGTATTTGGTCATGTCTAACTATGTGGTTAGTGCTGTTTTATTTCATCACATAAAAGATAAAAAATAGAGGCTCATTTACTATGTAAGCAAAGCTATGGTGGATGTAGAAACCGATACTCCAGGATGGAGCAAACGACCTTAGCCCTCAAAAGCACCGTCCGGAAACTCCACCCATACTTTCATGCCGACCAAGTGATCGTACTCACAAATCAACCACTCAGAAGCATCTTGCACAAGTCGGACTTATCCAAATGAATGTTGAAGTAAGCCATCGAGTTAAGTGAGTACGGAATCAAATACTGGCTAAGATTGGCATTGAAATGACAAGTTATGGACGACTTTATATCTTAACTTCCCCAAAAACCATCTTACTTGGATGAGCCCCTTAGGGAAGGATTGTGGATACTTCACGTAGATGGAACATCTAAAGCCTCCTGTTCCGGGGTGGACCTAATCTTATAGTCACCTATCGGGGAATTGCTAGAGTAGACTATCCGGCTCAGTTTTCCTGCTTCAAACAATGAAGTTGAATACGAGGCAATCTTGGCTGGGATGGACCTTGCCTTAACTTTATCGATAATCAAGTTGAAAATATGTAGCGATTATGAGTTAATCGTCAAGCAAATTTAGAAAGAGTATAAAGCTAATGGCGAATGTATGGCTCGCTACCTCACCCTGGTAGAAGACTGCTTAGGAAAGTTAGATGAATAAGCAGTTAGACGAGTGCTCCAGACATAAAATTTAAAGGTTGATGCATTGACCGGAATAGCTACTACTCTCGCTATAAAGAAAGTCGTAATGCTGCCTGTCTACCTCCAGGCCGCAACCTCAATTGCGACAGTACCAGTATATAATACTATTGAGATGGGCCCTGGATGGATGCATGAAATTATGAAATATATCCAAATGGGAGAACTACCAAATGATGAGAAGCATGCTCATAAGATTCATGTACAGGCCGTCCGCTTCACTCTAATCAATAGCAGCCTTTATAGGCGATCTTTTAAAGAATCGTACCTGAAATGTTTGAACAATCCAAAGACCCAGTAAGTCCTAGCTGAACTCCACAAAGGTGTGTGCAGCAATCATCTAGGCAGGCGAACATTAGCATATCGTGCTCACACACAAGGATACTATTGGTCCACCATGAAACAAGATACTGAAAATTATGTTAAGAAGTGTGACCAGTGTCAGTGGTACGCTCCCATCCCCTGTATGCCATCTGAAGTTCTTAATCTAATAATGAGCCCTTGGTCATTCGCGCTATGGGGGATGGACATAGTTGGCCTCTTACCTATTGCAGCCATGAAAAAAAAGTTTCTACTCATAGCTACTGACTACTTCAGCAAATGGGTAGAAGCAGAAGCCTATGCTAGCATCAAAGACAAAGACGTCTCTAGGTTTGTTTGGAAGAACATCGTTTGCCAGTTCGGGATTCTATAAGCAATCATAGCAGACAACGGGCCGCAATTCAACAGCATCGCATTCAAAACCTTCTACTCAAAGATAAATATTAAAAATTTATATTCCACGCTTTGCTATCCTCAGAGTAATAGGCAAGTAGAGGCAACAAAAAAAACCCTACCAACTGCACTAAAGAAAAGGCTGGAATGAGACAAAGAAAAATGGGTAAATGAATTGTTGGGGGTTCTATGGGCATACCGAACAACGCCCGGGTGGCCTATAGGGACCACTCCTTTCGCCCTCGCCTATGGAATGGAAGTTGTTATTCCAACTTAGATTGGTATGTCCACCTCCAAAATAGTCGTGCAAGGTCAAAGATATGACACTTAAGAAATTGTGAGGCAACTAGATTGGGTAGATGAGGTAAGGGGAAGCAGGACCATCCGAATAGCCTCCTATCAATAGCAAGTTTTCACTCACTATAATAAAAAGGGCTGACCACGTATTTTTTGCACCGGATCCTTTGTCCTCATAAAAGTCTTTGAGAACATGGCGGAGGTGGGGGCTGAAAACCTTCAGGCTAATTGGACATGCCCCTACTTTATGACCAAGGTCGAAGACTCAAGGGCATACCATCTCCAAACACTGGACGAAGTACCCTTACTCTGCTCGTGGAATGTGTCCAACTTGAAGCAGTATTATCAGTAAAATTGGCTTATGAAAAGTAAAATGTATATGGAATAGAGAAAAAAAAAAACAAGTATTTTTGTATTTAGAAAAATATATGAGCATTCATTACAACTTCCTGTGGGGCCATTTCCAGCTAGGAAAAAAAAACAAAAAATATACAGGAATAAAGACCATGTCTACCCACTAGAGGGGTCAACTTTAGCAACATCTCCATTTCCTCGGGTAGGGTCGTCGATTGCTACATCCCCATCACCTAAAGTGTAATTAAGGGTGTCCTAAGTATGCCTTGTTTCTTCATGCAGCACCGGTAGCTGAACAAAAACATGTGATCTACCTACTTTTGGTACTTGCCCTCCAACCCTTCCTTTTTAGCAATGAACCCTACCCGAAGCTCTTCCATCTTCTGCCTC
Source organism: Vitis vinifera (assembly GCF_030704535.1). Taxonomy (NCBI): domain Eukaryota; kingdom Viridiplantae; phylum Streptophyta; class Magnoliopsida; order Vitales; family Vitaceae; genus Vitis; species Vitis vinifera. The sequence continues at coordinate 5,440,984 of NC_081818.1, read as the reverse complement.
AGCCATTCATTCTATTGTTCAGCCTTCTTACGTACGCTTAGCCTCCGTCTCCCCCTTTCAACCAATGGGCCTCAGCTTCGGTCGTCTTTCTCTCTTCTTTTGACTTTCTTAGCAACCCGACTCCCTTCTTAGCAACCTTCCGAGCAATAGCAAGCTCGTCCCCTACTGATTTCAGCTTAGAGCGGAGTTCTTCACTATCGTCCATGTTATGGGCAATATACACTCTCATAGTCTCGACAACCTTCAACCGTTTAAAGAGTAGAACACGTTGTCGCATCAAATTACAAACGTCGGCTACTATTTGAGATGACAACAATGAAGATATTAAAAAAATCAAAAGACTAAGGCATTATGAACAAAAGAGATGAGAGGCTTACCACTTTCGTTGTCTCGATGGTTGTGTAATCTTGCATAGGAAAAATACGGGAGGTGACGGATTTTGGGTTGTCGAATGGAAGTCGGGCCACAAAGGAAATGTTGGGATTGCCATCTAGGTCTATTGAAACCCACGGGGTGGCCGGAAAGAGGTCCCCTATGTTGTTCATAAGGGTCTCCCTCTTTGTAAAGTAGGAAATTTGTTTCATCAATTCAATTATCTCATCCCAGTTGGGAGCATGAGGCGCTTGAGAATGTGGGGAGCGGAAGCAACACACTCAACAGAGTTGTTGCTGAGTTGCGTCAGACCAATGGAAGGCCCCCTAGCTCAGGTTGAGCGGTTGCTCCAGTTGAGAAAGGCTTTTTGTCTAGCGTAGGGTTACTACCTACAGCGACGGCTGAAGGCTCTGGTGTCGATGCAATGGCAAAGACCAATTTCGGGCAGCGGACCTCCATACAGGACTTTTTAGCAGGATGAACGACCATGATGGATTCGAACAAGCGTTTGCGCTACCTCTCCCTGAATCTGGCTCTCAGGTTTGCATCCATGTCCTCCTATTCCTCCTCTTCATAGATGATAGGAGACACTACTGGCTTGACCTTTGCCTCTGGCTCAGTGCCGGCGACAGAATACGAGGATGCAGAAGTTGAAGCAGAATGAGCAGGAGATGCGCGTGGCGGATTTGGAGGCCTTTGAATAGGTTGAATGACAGGGCCCTATTTCTTAGTAGGAAGGCGAACGACAGAATTAGATGTTGGGCGGCTTGTGGCTGGAGCTTGCCTTAGCTTCCCTTCCTGTGAATTTTTTTTTCCTTTGCTCCAAGAGGTCCTGGCGTGCTTTTGAGTCCACCGCATGACCAACCTCATAACAAGAGAGATCCTTCAGCACGTGGTGCTCGTCGGGCACCAAGGCCTGAGGAGCCAAACAAGGAAGTATGGGGATGATGAACGACTTGGACTTCTTGACCATCGCTAGCAGGTTCCTATCCGTCAAAAGAACTTAGTGGTTCGACCCAGCTATAAATATCTCAAAAAGCTTGTTGAGTCGGTCAAAAGAAGCCTTCTCCACTCATTCCATGAGTTGACCCCTCTTGTCCTTCTCTACACCGTATAAACAAGAAACATCAACAATGAGTTCACATCTAACACGCTATAAAGGACGAACAAAAGTCGTAAGAGCATCTCCTACTCAAAATCTACAATGAGCATCACAAATGGAATTCCCTGTTCGAACTCTCATATAGATCACCCCAGGGACCATAAACAAGGATGTGGCCTTTGCCCCGCCCTTGTTCTAATCTGGAAGCCCTATCACTAACTGGAGATATGGGCGGACAAGTTGAACCTCTCTTTCTGGCTCATCTTAATTGTATAGACGAAGACGATCTCCAGCAAGGAGAGATCCAGGTGGTAGAGCATATCTAAGACGCTACACCCCATTAGCACTCGGACAACATTTGGGTGAAGAAATGCTGGAGGGATCTTGGTGAAATGGAAAAACTGCTTGAGCAAAGAAGGCAGAGGGAAACGAAGCCCTACATTGAACTGCTCCTTGCTAAAGTAGGTAGCATTATGAGACAACTTCTCAATGGGCGTAGGTTTGTCGTTTACCAAAAGTATGGAGATGACGTTCGAGATGCGAAAGTGATCCTAGAATTCTTGTTCGGTTAGAAGGTAGACTGGGCATTCCAACCAAGGACGTTCAACAACTACACCATTTCAACCCTTTTTCTGACCTCTACCACTTGTGCTGGTGGAAGCAATGCCCCTCTTACTGACATAACTGAGAAACTCTAGGACACGTGAAACCTGCGCAGCACAACACAAAGTGTTAGAAAAACAGTCACCTGACTCATCTGCCATTAGGTAGTGCCTTAGTTGTACAACAAGCAACCTAAGCAAATCTAAAGCCCACACTTAAGCAGGATGCCTAACCCAACTTGGAGAGCAAGCCCTAACCCCAAGAAAGGACTTTCCCATTATGCCACCACAACTACTACAGGCCAAAATGCCTAAGGAGACTACTTAGGGCACCAACAGAAAAGAAACAGAAAAGGCAAATGTGAAAAACCCTAAACATAACAGATTCTACCAACCTTCTCCCCTCAATGGCAGTTACTTTCCCCAATAGAGCACAAAAGCCTTACAGTTTGGACTTCATAACGTTCACTTTGCATCCAAGAAAACTCACAAATCCTAAAGCAGTCCTAACAGCAAACAAAGAAACAGAAAAAAAAAAAATGAATGCAAAGAGAAGCAAGCTCACCAAAGCCAACAAGAATGACCCCAAGCAAAGGAAGAGTCTGCCTGTAGAAGGCTTGGAAATAGCAACAACACAACGGAGAAAGAACGATGACTGGCATAACAACAATGAATGTGCAGAGACTGGAAAGAAAATGTTCCAAAAAAGGAATGTTCAAAAAGTAACCTAAAAAGTTTTGGAATCCCCTATTTATAGGATATCGAAACCTTAAGGATCCCAAAAAACAAACTACTTGGAAATGCACCTCAAATCAATGCGCCACTTGATAGATGGCCTCGGTGAAAATGACCCATATTTAATTTCCCAAGTAACACGTGTTGAAAAAGTACTTGGGTGATTTGAAGAGACACATAACCCGTCCACCTCTACTCGAACATAGGTAAACGGAGTAAAATGGGGGCATTGTAGGAGTTTCCCTCCATGTGTCATTCCACGTGTCACTGTCCAATCCCAGCACTATCCAGATAGTGGGACAAGCAGCGTTCGAATTCTTCCATCCGGACTACGTCCAATTTATTTGGTCACAGACAAAAATGGGTCCTTCCCATACGAGAACAGATGGAAAGTAAGACTGGACTCCCTAAACAGACGGAACCACCCAATCACGCCTTCAAGGCCCACTATTATGTGTAATCATTCATGTCTGACATGGGAATGGTTGATGAGATCTCCCCCAACCCTCCAGTCCATGTCAATTAATTACCACACACAACTCTATACCACCAGCAGGTTGAAGGGATATGCACCTGCCATATCATCTTACGGCACCTGCCAGCTGCCCAAAGATGTAATGATTGCCTTGCCACCCACAAGACGATCATCATTACAGAGAAGGTTAAAGTGCTTAGTCAACACTATAGTGGCTTTCTTTCAGCACTATAAAAACCTTTCTGAGGCACAAACAAGGTAGGCACACATCAGCTGACCTACTCACTCCCTCCTTTGAGGAGTCTAGTCTATTTTTGCTTAACTTAAGTTTCAAAGGGGCATGCTTAGACCACCTATCCAAACATCCATTATGCAGGAAAGAAGCTCACCCAGTCTCCCCATTACTAGGCAGGAGCTCTAAGAAGCATAACATAAGGAAGAAGGTTGTCTAACCCTTGTTAACTTAGACGGATTTAACTCCAATTGGTTGGAGACCAATAACATTCATTAATAAAAGAACAAATTTTGAGAAACTTAAAAAGAAGTAGAATAAAAAAACCTATAATTGAAAATAATAATAATAATAATAAAATTATGTAACTAAAACTAAAATATCAATCACATGCATATTACAAAAAACAACATATTGTTTCACGCAAATTAAAAAGAATTAATTTCATCAAACTCATGCAATTTTTGTTTGAAAATAAAAGTGTTCATATTCTCAAAAGGTGTCTACGTGATCTAAAAAGTGTATCTAAATGAGCTATCCTACAAAGAAAAAAGGAAAATCCTATATCTAACTTGAGGTTGCCAAGGGTCACAAAGAAGGAGCAAACAAATCCTTCAACCAAGGTCTCCAAAGATAGCTAGGAAAGAGTAAGTCGAATGAATGTCAATAGACCACCAAGGGATGACTAGGGACCAAGAGGGGAATAGGAGGAACATTTGATGTTACATGTGCTAAGAGGACAAAATGGAGGGCCTACAATTATACATAAATAATTAATTAAAACTAAGTCACACTGTCTATACACTATTTATATTCTTTGTACTTAGGTTATGTCTTTTGTGCCTTAACATCTTAATTATAGATTTTGTACCTTAGTTAAAATTTTTGGAACTTGGTTAAATAACTTGTACTTAGATCACATTCGTACCTTAGTGCATGGGCCCTATTTTTGGTACCTAGATTACATTATTTGTATTGAGGTGATCACATTTTTCTTATTTTAGTACCTCAATTAAAATTTTTATATCCTTATTACATTTTTTATACTTGATCATATTTTTTGTACTCTAATTAGTTTTTGGTACAATTGTCACAATTTTTATGGTTACTACTGTATTCACATTGTGTTGTTGTTTTATTTATATTTGTCATAATTTTTATATCTTTGTAACATTATTTATATTGTAGTCAAATTTTTACTAATTCTAACAAATTTGAGTAAAACGAGTGCTTTTGTGTATGAAACATATGTCACCATTTGCAATATAATGAATGTTGAACTAACATGCATGTTTAAGCAATGTGGTCACCTTTGGAAGTGCTTCCACTATGTGTATCATATATTTTCATTAACTAAACATGTCAAACTTTAGACTTGAGTAATGATACATGCATGGTACCTTCACAAAAAATAAATCGATTGAAAAAAGTACTTTTATATTTATATTTATTATTATCATCATCATTATTATTATAACAAAAAAGCATAACAGAAAGGAGAAACATTAAGGTTCTTCATTGTATGTCTATCAATAAAACTCTTTTTATTTGCATTTATAGATTTGTTTTACTTACTTATCAATTCTTCATTATTATCTTTATTTTTTAAAATATTTCCAAATCTTTTAATTGAATGGTGGAGATTCAATCTCAAAATCAAATGACTAATAGTGAATATTTTGTATTGTACTTTTTCAGTACCATAGAAGTTTCTTAAATAATTAATGTATTTTTTATACACATATTACTACAAATAGGCTTGTTTAAATGATAAGTCATTTACTATCTTCTATTGATATGCAAAGGTTCATGGGATGTATGAGGGTGCGTGATTATATTTGAAATACTCCCATTTGCAAGCATGAGTAAAAATGTTTTATCCATGAAACTATATTAATGTTCCTTATTGGGCTTTAAGTTCATCCCCCTTTGTTGATAATCTTTTAGGTAACCTCAGTTCGGGCGAGGGGTGACAGCTAGGAGGGAAATTTGGCTTTATTACGATATTTGTTTAAACTCTATTTATTTTGGATATTGTTTAGATGTTAAAACTTAATTCTTGTTTGAATTTTTTTGAGTTTAGAGCTATTTGGACAATATCACTTTGATTGATGTATTAGTTTTTTTTAAAGATGATACTTGGAGATTTTAGAATTTTGTCCTACTACTTTGAATAGGAATTTGGTAATTGGTAAATTTCCAGCTACAATACCAATGTTTGTGTCGTTTTCAATTTGAACCTTGGAGCTTGAAGTGTGAAATGATTGTCATGCCCTTGGAGTGGATTTTGGGGCGTGACAATTTTACTTATCAATTCTTCATTATTATCTTTATTTTTTAAATTTAAAGAATGGGAATTCAATTTCCAAATCTTTTAATTGAACGGTGGAGATTCAATCTCAAAATCAAATGACTAATAGTGAATGTTTTGTATTGTACTTTTTTAGTACCATAGAAGTTTCTTAAATAATTAATGTACTTTTTATACACATTACTACAAATAAGCTTGTTTAAATGATAAGCCATTTATTATCTTCTATTGATGTGCAAAGGTTCATGGGATGTATGAGGGTGCTAATATTTGAAATACTCTCAATTTTATTTTGGTTTTAACGTGTTATTATATAGGACATACAAAGTCTTCGTTACTTTTGATTTGTTTTTGGATAAACTCCTTGCTCACTTCACTGCTTTTTTTTTAGTGCATATTGCCTTTTTCGAAGCCTTTACCAATTTTATAAGATTACGTTAAAATCACATTGTATAACATATTTTGTACATAAAAATAAATTTAATAACTAACTTGTGTCAATTAATTCATATATATATATATATATTAATATATGTGCATAATAAACTATATATATTCCCTTTTGTGCTTTTTAAAGACATTCAAAGGTAATAATTTTAGTAGCTAGACCTTTTAATATTAGGATTTTTTACAATTCTATGATAGTTTATTATAAAATGTTGATATTATTTGAGAAGACTTCTCCACTCCTTATATACTTATTAATAAAGAATTTGAATCAACTATGAATTTTTCATCACTTATAAATAATAAAGATGAAAATTTAGTCAATAAGTGTACGTTATATTATCATTAAGTAAAACAAGTCAAACACCATAAGGATTTAATTGGAGTTAAATTCTTTTTATAATTATATAAAAATTAAATTAACAATTTAAATAGTTTTAGGGTCAAAATCTTTACAAATAATATTTCATAGCTCAAAGCTATGAAAATTTTTATATTTTTCAATAAAAACTTTCATAGTCAAAAGTTATGAAAAATTTATTTTTTATTTTAATTATATTATTTTATGATGATAATATAAAAGATTATTTCTCATAGCTAGAGGCTATGTAGAGAAGAAGAAAATAAAATATTCTCATATTCTTATATAACTAGAAGTAATGCATGTAATAATTATTTGGTAACTTAGAGTTATATGAAAAAATAATTTATACATTCTTATAGCCTAAAGTTGTAGAGAAAAATATCTTGCATATTCTCATAGGGGAAAAATTATATAAAAAACTTTCATACCATGAATTTATATGAGAGCAAATATATATTTCCTCTAAATGAAGATTTTAAAGAATTTATTATTTCATATGTTATTATAGCTTGACGTTATATGCAATGTATTCTACATTTTTTTTTTCTCATCTGATCTAAGAAATATATAGAAATGTTAATATTATATATTTCTGTTATAGTCATGAGCTATGTAGAATAAAGGTTCATTTTATAACCTCTTATTATTTGAGGCTATATATAAAATGGGTTTTTATAGAAAATTATAGCCCAAAGTCATATGGGTAAAAGAAAAATAATATTGAGAATCTATGTAAATATTATGATTATTCATAACCAAAAGTTATGAAAACAAGAAAATAAATACTCTACCCAGAAGCTATGCTAAGATTATTTATTATAGCTACAAGCTAGTAATTATTTTTATTATTTAATGGAAATTTTAGTATAATTTTTATTCCAGGTTTTTTTTATTTATTGTTCTTATTAAACTATATGTATGGAATCATATCAAGATGAGAAATTAACTTACTCTACCGTTATGAAAAACTATATAAATATGATAAATGTTCATAATTTGAAGTTATTATTTTATATATTCTTAATTTGCAATGATTCAAATTTGATTTGATTATACCTGTTGTATTCTTTTTGCTAGTTATGTAGATTGAAATCTTTAAAATAGTACATCCTATCTTATGGAAAAAGAAAATAAACTACTTTTTTAATACATGCATGTCATATTTATTAGTTATATACATATAATATCAATTCTTTGATAGATTTATTATAAGATATTTACCTCATCAATTGTACAATGTATATAATAGTTTATTTTAATATATATCAAGTAAACTTGATTATAGACTTTGAAAGAGATAAAAATTATATAACTAATGGGATAAAATTTCATATGAATGACACTTTACATTCTATCATATCTAAGAGAATCTGACATGACCAACATGATCCCTGGGGTAAATAATAATCCATCTACTCATTACAAGTCATGTAAACATATATATAAAATCAAAAGTTTTTTATCTAATGAGTGATTTATCTATATTTCTAAAAAGTAGTATAACATGTTGTGTAAATTATTATTCTAATAAGATAAATTTTCTCATAATTAGCGGGAGGAAGTTGATCCTTGAAGAATGACATGAAATTTCTTAGAATTTTTTTATGCAAATAAATATTATAAATAGATGTCCTCGAATGAAAATTAACCAACACTATTCCAGATATATGCTTGACGCATGGTAAAATAATCGCAGCAAAAAAAAATTAGTAGGACAATTAACTATTATAATGACAAATGAATCCAAGGTACACTTGAAGCATAGTAGACTTATTGGCTCAAATGATGTAATTCATTGAAAAAGGAAAATATAAGGAAAAACATATGAAAAACTTGATACTCTTGAAGAGGCCACAAAAGTGATTGATCAATCCAAAATTAAGGAACTTATTGCTCTTAAAAAGGCACAACTAAAATAGATAACATAGAAGCACATATTAAACAAATAGTCTTTAAAGAGGTATAATTTAAACAAATAATGCCTGAAGAGGTACAAATTAAATGAATGGCCCTTGAAGATGCAAAAATTGTACAAAATAGCTCCTAAAAAGGTATAGATACCTCAATACCTAAAAGTAAAAAAGGCCTCTATTATGAACATGATAGGATGAAGATGGGATCAAAAATAATATTGTCATTGACAATTCATCTTCTTGGTAGATGGGCTTTGACATCATACAAAGTTAGGAAAATTGTAAACCATGAATTATGCAAGAATGCTAATATATTTCTAATTGGTCAAAATAGAAAGATGAAATACATATAAGGTTAAACTTCTTAGCAAAATGAGGAATATTTAGACCTGTAGTCCAATGCCAAAAGATATTGCACCTATTGAATACAAATGGACTTGAAGTTTAATGCCCAAAGACGTAAAAGTTGTTAGATATCAATGAGTTATTATGTTATAAAGCAAAAATTATAACATAAGGTTTCCTGCAAAGACCTAGCATCATCCTTGTAATGATTCAGTCACATGATTGACAATCCCTTATGTTAGGATAGAGCCCTTAAAAACATAATATGATATAATAAACTCTTGGTTTTTATTATTTATTTAATAAAGTTTTAGTTCACTTTTATTTATCCTATTTTCATGCATTATATCTTGTAAATACTTTGATCAACATTTTTTGCATTGTACATGACTTGGGTGCATTAGGAGTTGCACAGAAGATCCAAGTCATGGGTTCCTAGCAAATAGATCACTTATTCACAGTCAATTCATGGGTTTAAGCAACCAATTAGAGGTTGTAGTGCGTCACTTCCTAATTGGAGGGATGACTAGTTTTGGCTATTAGGATGAGTTTCCCATGGTGAGTGCACTGGTGTGTATGGTTGCACATTTGACATAACCTATGATAAGTTATGAGTTAAGACTATTAAATAGTCATGAATTCACCAAATTGTTTCATTATGTTGTCTCTCAACCTAGAGAGAATATTAAGCTTATGTTGAAGTTAATAGGCTTTGACCTATGAGTGAGATCGTAAGTTGATCATATATTCTCTATGGATCGAGTTACTATTAATGTAAGTCAGTAGCAATAAGTATTCTCAATAGAGGCACCGTAATATTTCTTGGGATTGAAATAATGTGTTCCCTTGGGTGATCTTAAGGATTAATCTATTAGGACCCATTTTAGGCTACATTAAGTGACCCGAGCCTGTAATGGGATCAAGTCACTTAAACACAATAAGGGGCCCTATAAATACCCTCTTAGTGGTTAGGGTTCCCACAACTTTTTTTAAATAGTCATTTTCCATCTCCAAAGAGAGAGAGAAAGAGAGAGAGAGAGAGAGAGAGAGAGAGAGAGTCATAGCCTCCACCCTCCATTTCATTCCCACTGGAAGTGTGTCAAGATCAAGGTTCGAGTCATCAAACGGAAGACTTCAGGTTTACGAGACTTTTGCGATTTCTTTATTCATCTTCACCACATGGATTTGATTCGGGAACATCCAAATTTGAGGTATGGTTTTTATTAGCACTTTCTAAATCCCTTTATAAGTTTAAAAATGTTTTTTTTTTCATTGTGCATAGGATTTAGAAAATCCTAGGATGTTATACATGTTCTTAACCTGATCCGGGATTGGAAAACAGAGAGATTTAGGTTTTTCCCATTACCTCAAAGATTTGATATATACTTTATAATGTATATGGATTCATGGATATGTTAAAATCCTAAAGGATCCTAAATGCATGAAGCAACCAAATCCTTGAAAGATTTAAAAGAATAAAGCAAATATCTCCCTTAAGAATTAACATGCTTAAAAAAAAATCTGAAGGATTAAAATGATTGAAACAATGATTGAAAATCTCATATCACATTCTTAATCAAGTCATGATGACAATATACTTGATCAAATTATGTCTTTATGTGGATTAAAGTGGAGGTTTGTCATTGTTGCAATCTTATTGACTCTTAAAGGGTATATTAGAATGATTAAATGTATAATGAAAGAATTTCAAACAAAAGATCTTGGAAAAAGAAAATTTTGTTTCAACTTGGAAATCAAGCATTTTTAAAATGGAATGTTTAGTCCATCAATCAGCATATAATAAATAAATAAAAATTCTAAAGAACTTTCATAAGGTTAAATTGTATCCATTAAGTTCTTCAATGTAATTTGTTCACTTGAAGTGAAAAAGGACCTCGTTCATCCTAAAGAAGATAATAGATAACTATTTCGTCCAAAAGTACCTTGCAATTGCTACACTAATGTATCTTGAAACAATACATGATCAGATATAACATTCTTTGTCATTTTGCTTGCAAGAATAAAGTCAAACATGTACTACAATATCTTCATGGAACAATTGACATATGTTTATTTTATTTGAAATGAGTAGAATCTCAATTGCTTGGATATGTGGAAGTTGGCTATCTTTCAAACCTCTACAAAACTTGATCTCAAATAGCATATGTATTTATCTATGTTAATACAACAATATCATGGAGATTAGTCAAACAAACAATGATAGCCACCTCTCTAAATCATTGAGAGATGCTTGTAATTTATGAAACAAGTCATGAATGTGTATGGTTAAGGTCAACGATCCAACATATTTAGGAATCATGTGGACTACCCTCTATCAAAGATAGTGTTCCTTATATTGCAAAAGTCAAAGGAATATTTATAAAAGGTGAACAAAATAAGCATATCTCTCGCAAATTCTTCTATACTCACGGGCTTCAAGAAAATGGTGAAATTGATGTTCAAAATATTCAATTATATGATAATTTAATAGATCTATTCATAAAATTATTACAATCAACTACATTAAAAAAGTTAAGATACAACATTGGAATGTAGAGATTGAGAGATATACCATTGAAATGTTGAAGAAAGCATAATTGAGTTTGTAGAGCTTGATTTCAAATAAGGGTATGTATTTACCTACAATATTACGACTATATCATAGAGGTTAGTGAATTAAATAATGGCAACCACCTCTCTAAATCATTAAGATATACTTGTAATTCATGAAGCAAGTTGTGCATATGTATGACTAAGGTCAATGATCCAACATATTTGGGAATCATGTAGACTACCTTCCATCAAAGATAATGCTACTGAGATATATGAAGATAATGTTTCTGATATTGCACAAATTAAAGGAAGATTTATAAAAGGTGACAAAACTAAGTATATATCAACAAAATCTTCTATACTTATGACTCCAAGAAAATGGTGAAATTAATGTATTGACAGATCCAATCATGTGATAATCTAATAGATCTATTCATAAAAACATTATAACTATATTGAAAAAGTTTAGTTACAATATTGGAATATAGAGATTGAAATATCTACTCGTTGAAGTATTGGAAAGGGCACAATTAAGTCAACACGAGGGGGAGAATATTGATATCGATAAATTGCACTTTTTTTTTCTTTATTCAAGTTTTGTCTCATTGGGTTTTACTGACAAGGTTCTTAACAAGAATCGAAAATCAATTTGGGATGATGCAATTTTATAGTCACAATTGCAATTGTGATCACAGCTACACGGTTAGGCTTTATTGTCGGTCACCTATAATAGGATTGGTTGTGCCACCCTAACTGATTTTTCTTTCTTTAAAATATATATATATTTTACTATAAGGAAAAAAAATTGAGGATGAAGATGAAAGAAGAGAAGAATGAGATTATAGTTTAGATAGTTGAAGAGAAATTTGATCATTTCATATATAAATTTTATTTATGGAAAAAAAATGATGAGATGAGATGAATATGTTTCATAATGCTCCATATCAATTTATAAAGTTATGTATCCTTTATTCTTATGAGATGATTTATATCACTTTTATCACCTAAAGAAAATTTGTCCCAACTCAAATCCATGTTTTTCTCTTTTTGTCAAACTTCATTTTCTTTTTAGCTTTACTTCATAAAAATAAAAAAATAAAAAATAAAAAATAAAAAATGAAAAAACCATTATGGGGGACACTTAGGCATAATGGTCTATCTTTTTCCTTTTTTTCCAACCTTCACTTTCTTCTTAGCTCTACTTTAAAACAAAAACTACAAAGGATTTAAAAAAGACAAACCATAGTGGCCAAACCATTGTGAAGCCACTTAAACATTGTGCTCTATCAATTCGCTTTTCAAAAATGAAGATAAATAATGATGAATAAAACTATATAAAGATGGATTAAAGTGGAAGGGGGATAAGATGAGAGTCCATGAAAGATATTTTCTTCTATAAAATAATTTTAATTTAGGTTTACCAAAGATGAAAGTGGAAAAGTTAGACTCTCCTTAATTAAAGTTGTATAAATTTAGATAATTTGCCTTTTTTTTATAATATTAAAGTTAGACTTTCTTTCATATATATATATATATATGAAATACCCAAAATATCCTCTTCATCCTCAACTCACCCACTTCTCCAAAACCCTAACACCTTTTTCTTTTCCATTTTCTCCCGCCGCCCCCCCCCCCCCCCCCCCCCACCCCCCTTTTTCATCATCGTCATCAAATTTTCTTAATATTGAAAAAAAAAAAAAACAATTTGGGATGACGTAGTGCTATAGTCACAGTTGCAATTGTGATCATAGGCTTAGCTATGCCACCCTTAGCGATTTTCCATTTTTAAAAATTTTATTTTAGTATAAGAAAAAAAAGGCCACCCCCCTTTTTCATCATCGTCATCAAATTTTCTTAATATTGAAAAAAAAAAAACAATTTGGGATGACGTAGTGCTATAGTCACAGTTGCAATTGTGATCATAGGCTTAGCTATGCCACCCTTAGCGATTTTCCATTTTTAAAAATTTTATTTTAGTATAAGAAAAAAAAGGATTTAAGGATGAAGATGAAATAGGAGAAGAATGAAATTAGAGTTTAGGAGAGGTGGAATTTAGAAGCTGAAGAGCAATTTGATCTTTTTATATAAAAATTTTATTTATTAAAAAAAAAAAAAGGATTCAACTATATATAGAGATATGAGATGAATCTATTTAATAATGCTTCATATCAATTTATAAAGTTTTGTATCCTTATGAGATGATTTATATCACTTTTATCATCTAAAGAAAAATTGTCCTAACTCAAATCCATCTCTTTCATTTTTTTTTTTGCCAAACTTCACTTTCTTCTTAACTTTACTTTAAAACCAAAAAAAAAAAAAAAAACTCGAAGTATTTAACTTGACGAATTTATTCATCGCCTAACATAATATTATATACAATTATTTAAAGATAAAAATTTGACAATCCTAAAAATATTTTATTTAATATTAAGGATCCTAATTAATTTCACATGCTAATATTATTACCACCCAATATTATTTTTCAACTTCTTAAACAATAATAATATAATTTAATTAATTTCTAAATTTTTTATAAACTCATATTTCTTCCAAATCTTATCCTAACAATTTATTTCTTTTGTATACTTAAACTAAATTAAAACTTTTATTAAAAACAATTACTATTATTATTACTATATTTTTCAATACCGAACAACCTTATTGTACGTCACTCACAAACATCCAAATCATACAATTCTTACTATTATTATTATTATTATTATTATTATTATTATTATTATTATTATTATCATTATCATTATTTTTATTAATCCCAATGTCCTTTCTTACTTAACAAAATACCCCATGTACTTTTAACAACTTTAACAACCCCACCAACTCTACTCATTATTATTATTTTAATTTATTCCACTACCACACTTTACCTCTCATGGTTACATATTGATTTTTTTTTTTTTTTTTAAAGTTTTTGGTCTCCCCAACACAATGCCTCAAAAACATGCAATTCTTCTGCTTATTATTTTCTAATCCTTTAAGCCACATATAATTATATATTTATTTACTCATTTAATTTTTAAAATTTCATTGTTTAGATTTATTCATCTAAAAAAAATTTCAAATTTCCCTATTTTCATTAATGAAATAACCTATATTCATAATTTCAATATTTTGATTTTAAAATAAATTAAATAAACTAAACCTAATCTAAATTAAAATTTTCTAAAGAATATTTAATGTGTTCAAAACTAACTAAAGAAATATATTAATCTAGGGTTAAAATCTTACCTCAAAAAATATTAACTTTAAACTCTACACCTTCAAACCTTTAACCATACGTTCTCCAATTCTCTGATTTTTTATCAATAGAGTTTTCTAAATAAAGAAGACAAGGAAAATCGAATTGGGACAATGTTTTTTTTTACCCAGTTGGGCCCAAAAATTAAGTTTTGGTCCATATAAGTTGAATAATTGATGAGAAGGATATAGAGTTTGAAAAAACCAATATACCCTTCAAAACTATTTTCTACCATAATATTTGACAAACTTTTTTATCTTAATTTTTTTAAATAATTATTCTGAAAAATTATTATTTTTAGAAAACTAATTTTTTTAAAAATATATTCTAAAAATATATCATTTTTTAAAAATAAATTTGATACATTTTTAGTTATTTTTTATATACACAATTTTAAAAATATATATTTTCCAAGATGTTTGATTTTTAAATAATAATAATAATAAATTATTTTTATTTTTTTGGAAAATGGTGTATTTTTTTTCAAATCACTAAATTATATTATATTTTATTGAGGTTTACAAAAGGAATAAAATTTAAATTAATGTTTTTCTATTTTTTTTCCATAGAGCAAAGGTTATTTCTGGAAAAATAAAAAATTCATATATTTTTCTCAATTTTCACACTTTTTCTAGGTCTTGGGCTTGAATGGTGAACTTATATGGACCAAAACTTAATTTTTTGGCCCAACTAGGCCCAAAACATAATTGTCCCAATCTAATTTATATTTAGGATTATTAATTGTAAAATGAATTTTTTACCTTTAATGAGTTTAATTAATTAATTAATTTATAATTTACTATTTTGTCCCTAAAGTTTATTTTGGGGTGTTACAACCCACTTACACCACCTCCATTTCCTCTACACCCACACCTGCAACTTAGCGTAAAGCCCACTAAAATCAATGAAAAAAACCAAAGAAAATGTGCAAAGCAGGGTAAGGGAATAAAATTTTGGTTATAAAAATAAATTTTATATTTCATTTATGAATTCATTTGTTAATCCAAAAAATATATATTATTAGAGTGATTCCCTTTATCACTAACAAAAAGTGTTATAAATTAACAAAAACCACTTTCAAATTAATTCTATTTTGAAATTACATCCATCGGGTGGATGAAGTTCTAGGTTGAGGGATGGAGAATTGTAATTGGGAAGCACTCTTAATTTTAGAAATTTGAGTCATAAATTTCTTAAATGAAAGTTTGAAAATATGAAGATACATACTTACATATTGTTTAATATTTTTTAATAAAAAAATAAAGATTGCAATTATCTCATTTAAAATTGTAAAAAGTTCTTAAATGATCAATAATGGAATCTTTAGAAGAAAAAAAATTAAATTAATGATACAACTCATTTTTGGTTTATAGTTTATAGAGTGGAATTTTGAAGGCAAATTAAATTAATGATACAACTTATTCTTGGTTTATGGTCTATGGAGTGGAATGGTGAAGGAAAATTAAGTTAATGATGCAACTCATTTTTGGTTTATAGAAATAAATTTTTGCATGTGATTGATTTAATATCATCTCCAATGAGCCATCATGTGTGACAATTTGGTGTTCTTCTTTATAGCTCCCTCTATGCAAATAAGATAGTTTACATATTTCCCCAAAATATGGATCTTTTTGGAGAACAAATCTGTAATAGTGTTTTTATGTAAGGAAAATTTAATTATATGCAAAAAAAAAAAAATTAATAATAATGAATAGTAGAAACTTAGTGAACTTAGACGGTTAACCAAATATAGCATGAGATAGGATAGGAAAGGGGATATTATATCCTATCTTATGTTTGATTGGTGATGGAATAAGATAAGTTATCTCATTACTTATTCTATCTTATATTCAACCAAATATGAGATAAGATAAGTAATGAGATATATTATCCACCTTCTTTTTTTTTCATCATTTTCACATGGGATATATTAATCTCATGGTAAGATATGAGATATAAATATCCCATATATAAAAAATTTATTTATTTTTATCAATTTTTTATTTTTATCAATTTTTTATTTTTTAATATACTCATATTACAAAATTTTTTTTATTATAAATTAAATTTTTTATTAAAAAGAAAAACTAACAAAAAATATTTATAAAATAATATTAATATATGATATATAAATTATTTTTATATATTAAATAACATTATATAAAAAAATTATTTTTTAAGTTTAAATATTTTAATCATGAATATTGTTAAACATAATAAATTTTCCATTATTTAAATATTTGAATGTGATATAATTATTATTTTAAATATTGAAAATGATATATATTTCATATTATTTTTTATTTATTTTATAAATAAAATATAAATATAATATAACATATCTTATTTGATATGCTATATTAAAATATCATGTTCATATGATATGTATATCCAATGAGATACATAACCTATTGAAAATCATATCATAAAATATACATATCCTATGATATATATATATATATATATATATATATATATATATATTCTATCTTATCCAATCATGTCAATGAAGTGTAACCTTACGGTTTAATTGGACAAACTTGTTTTACATACTTTGAAGTAAAATCTAATAACTAATATTAATAAAGAATAGAGATTAGGGCACTTAGGCATTATATTAATTTTGGGTCATTTTTGTATTAATGCAAAGCAGACCAGGTCTTGCACTCTCTTTTTCTATGAATGCAATGCACATGGGGCGGCCTTGGAATTATATTCTCGATTAATGCAATTCGCATGGGGCTTCGCTCCGGAGACTGAATTATATTTATTTTCAACTATTTTTCTATTGATGCAATTCACATGGGCCTTCTCGCTCTCTGAATTATATTAATTTTCAGTCATTTTCTATTAGTGCAATGCACATGGCTTGTCTCTCTACAAACTTATTTTACACGGTCACTGTAAATTCTAATTACTAGTATATATTAGTATTATGTAGGGTTTTGTGGCAAGATATTAAGGCGTGTGAACCTGAGTCTAGATTTGAGTTGTGAGAGTGAGATGCAGGTGAATAATGGCAGACAATGGAATCGGTTATTGAGATTTGATTCATGGAAAAGGCAGCCCCATCCTCATATTATAAGTCATGGAGACCTGTTTTCCACTTGCATCTGTTTTTATATACAGGCAGTATGGCTTCCACTACTTTTCACAATAATTATAATAATCCATGCTCCATGCCAGGAATCCAAGGCTGAAAAACATTTGTTTTTGTTAAAAATGCCTAAATACACGCAAATCATTAATCATAAAGCAATATGATTAAATAGAATTAATAGATAAGAAATATTTTTATAATATTTAAAAAATAAATAAATAATTTTATTTATTCTTTTAGTTTTTATAAATATTAAATATATTTGGTGGTTATAATTTGTTTTGTTATTTAAAAAATAATAATTATTATTTTTTTATGAAATATTTGATGTCACCCACATTGTTGGTTTGATAAGAAAAAGGCGAGTTGAGCGTTAAATTATCCATTTACTTTTTATTAAATTAGGTATCAAACAAATTTTATACCTTTATTCTTAACTTTTTGTTATCAAATTTAAAAAGTAATTAGGAAATAATTTTAAAATTTTTGACATCAAAACTTTTAAAAAAGAGAAATAAATTAAGAGAGTTTTCATAGAGTTTTAATATCACTTATTCTTATTTTAAAAGAAAAATTAAAATTAATATGAGATGTTGTTCAATCTAATTTTTATTTCTTTAACTTACGACTTATTACATATCCAATATGATATAAGTTATATGATGTAATATTTTAGGTTATTATTATTAATATTTTAAAATATTTATAACCTATCCAATCCTAACCACCAACCGAATATCAACATAATAATACTAATAAACTTGATGAAACAATATAAAATAATAATTGTTATAAAATAATGATAAATACAATGCAAATCAAAGTAATAGAGATGAAGTATATCTTACTTTGATGTATAATAGGGAAGAAGAAATCAGAGAAGAGAGTTGAGAAAATGAAAGAAAGAGAGAGAGAGAGAATGAGAGAAAAAACTTTTCTTTCTTTTTCTCGGGATGCTCTTACATGGGGTGTAAGAAGCCTTTCATAGGCTTCATAATATGAACTCCCATTACTCATGAGTAAATGGAGTTCATAATGACCATCAATGTGGTCATTCACCACTCTTCATTTACAACACTCCCCCTTGGATGACCACTATATTAAAAGAATATGCCTCATTAAAACCTTGCTAGTAAAAAACCATATAGGAAAAACCTAGCGAAGGAAAAAGAGTACAATATTCTTTTCTTGGTATATTAGGATTGCCTCGCTAAAAATCTTGCCAATAAAACCCAGTAGGACAAAACCTGGACGAAGGAAAAAAGAGTACAGTACACTAACACCCTTTTACAAGCTTACTCCCCCTCATGTCAATATCCTTGAGTTGACGCATTCCAATCTTGTGTATTAACTTCTTGAATGTTGAGGTTGGCAATGATTTTGTGAATAAATCTGCTAGATTATCACTTGAGTGTATTTGTTGCACATCAATTTCACCACTCTTTTGGAGTTCATGTGTATAAAAGAATTTTGGTGAAATGTGTTTAGTTCTATCTCTTTTAATATAACCCCCTGTTATTTGTGCAATGCATGCAGCATTATCTTCAAATAATATTGTCGGGTCATCTTTGATAGAAGAGAGTCCATATGATTCCCGAATATGCTGAATCATAGACCTTAGCCATATACATTCATGACTTGCTTCATGAATTGCCAGTATTTCTGAATGATTTGATGATGTGACCATCATTGTTTGTTTGACAGATCTCCATGAAATAGCAGTACCATTGCAATTAAACACATACCCTGTTTGTGACCTACCTTTATGTGGATCTGAAAGATATCCTATATCTGCATATCCAAGCAATTGTTGTTTTGATTCCCTTGAGTAAAATAAACTCATATCAGTAGTCCCGCAAAGATAACCCAATATATGTTTGATACCATTTCAATGTCTTCGAGTTGGAGCGGAACTATATCTTGCTAATAAATTGACAGAAAAAGCAATGTCGGGGCGTGCACAATTGGCAAGATACATAAGTGCACCAATAGCACCAAGATATGGTACTTCAGAACCAAGTAACTCTTCATTTTTTTCGCAATGACGAAATGGGTCCTTTTTCACATCAAGTGATCGGACAACCATTGGAGAACTTAAAGGATGCGCTTTATCCATATAAAAACGCTTCAAAACTTTCTTAATATATGTTGATTGATGTACTAAAACTCCATTTGGAAAATGCTCGATCTGCGGGCCGAGACAAAATTTTGTTTTTCCAAGATCTTTCATCTCAAATTCCTTTTTCAAGTAATTTTTTGTTTTTGTGAGCTCTTTAGGAGTTCCAACAAGATTTAAGTCATCAACATACACTGCAATAATTGCAAATCTGGTTTCTGATTTCTTAATGAAGATGCATAGGCATATAGGGTTATTCACATACCCTTCTTTTAGCAAGTATTCGCTAAGGTGATTGTACCACATGCGTCCAGATTGCTTTAATCCATACAAGGATCGTTGTAACTTGATTGAGTACATTCTATAAGGCTTTATACTATTTTCTCCAGGCAATTTAAATCCTTCAAGGATTTTCATGTATATATCATTATCCATGGATCCGTATAAATATGTTGTAATAACATCCATGAGACGCATATCCAGTCATTCTGAGACTGTCAAACTAATTAAGAAATGAAATGTGATTGCGTCCATGACGGGAGAATATGTTTCTTCGTAGTCAATACCAGGTCTCTGTGAGAAACCTTGTGCTACTAATTGCACTTTATATCTTATGATCTCATTTTTCTCATTGCACTTTCGTACAAATACCCATTTGTACCCAACAAGCTTTACATCTTCAGGTGTTTGGACAACAGGTCCAAAAACTTCCCGTTTTGTTAGAGTTTAACTCTGCTTGTATAGCTTTTTTCCATTTTGGCCAATCATTTCTATGTCTACATTCTTCCATATTTCGTGGTTCAGGATCTTCATCATTTCTTATGATATTAGAGGCCACTTGGAAAGCAAAAAAATTGTTAATAACAATATTATTTCGATCTCATTTTTCTCCCGTGTATATATAACTTACTGAGATCTCACAATTTTCAGGTACCTATGCCTCTTCAGGGGCTTCTCATTCAATATGTGCCTCTTCAGGAGCTTTCTACATTATTTGTGCCTCTTTTGGGGCTATAGATTTATCAATTTTAATCTGATCAGTCATTTTGATAGCCTCTTATAGAGTGCCAATTTTTTCTTGGGTTCTCCTCTTCCGAGGAGTTACATCCTTTGAGCTGACAAATCTACCATGCTTCAAGCGTATCTTAGATTCATTTGTTAACTATCCTATAGGGACATCAATCCGTACTGGAGTATTT
Source organism: Vitis vinifera (assembly GCF_030704535.1). Taxonomy (NCBI): domain Eukaryota; kingdom Viridiplantae; phylum Streptophyta; class Magnoliopsida; order Vitales; family Vitaceae; genus Vitis; species Vitis vinifera. The sequence continues at coordinate 5,419,859 of NC_081818.1, read as the reverse complement.
GCAGCCGAGATATGCGACTTTGTTACTTTCTTTGTATCAATGAATGCATCTGGTAATTGATTTGCAAGATTTTGCAAATGAATGATCCTTTAAACTTCTAGTTCATATTGATTTGTACGAGGATCAAGATAAGTCAGAGTAGATGTCTTCCAACTAATTTCTCGTCGTTCTTCAGGAATCTATTTTTCTCCCCCTAATGGCGGGAAAACACTCTCATTAAAATGACAATCCGCAAAGCGGGCTATAAAAACATCGGCTTGTGAGCAGGCAGCACATGAGTATTCATTAGGCGAAAGAATCTTCTGGTTGTTTAGTGGATGCCCATGTGAGTGTTCAATTATTCGACGCATCATTGAAGACCCTAGGTGACCAAGCCTGTCATGCCAAAGGACAAAAACTTTTGGGTCATTGAACTTCTGGTTCACGATAACACATGATTTAATAGGCTTTATAGTTGTATGATACAATCCAGAAGAGAAAGCCGGGAGTTTTTCCATTATAAGCTTCTGGCCATATATAATGGAAGTAATGTAAAGATATTCTACATTATCTTCATTCATAGTTTCAATATGATATCCATTTCTGCAGATATCTTTAAAACTAAGCAAATTTCTTCTGGATTTGCTAGAATATAAAGCGTCATTTATATGGAATCTAGTTCCATTTGGCAACATTATGTTTGCTCTTCCAAAGCCTTCAACTAAGTTTGTAGTACTGGATATGGTACTTACATTAGCTTTTATTAATGTCAATTCGAGAAAATATCTTTTATCTCGAAGAATTATGTGCGTGGTCACACAGTCTGTGAGACATACATCATCCTCATTCATCTTGAGACTAAACAACACATGGATTTCATATAAACAAGGCATAATGTAAATAACAAAAGAAAATCAAATGTAAATATAAGACATAATAATATATTATTTCATATACAAAGTAACATCAATCAATGTTAATTTTCTCATCATTTATCAAATGGTTTATTTTTTTCATTGGGACTTCCAAAGAAATCAATGTCATAGTAGGTTAGGTTCAATCCATCACCATCGGTAAAGTTCATCTCTATCTCTTTTCCTTTTGCTTTTATTGATGCTTGGTAAAGGTCGACCAAATGTTTGGGCGTACGACAGGTACGCGACCAATACCCCTTCATACCACATCTATAACAATTATTTTCATGGTTCTTAGGAGGTTTATCTTGTAAACAATTATCATTTTCTTGTTTTGCATCAATATTGTTCCACTTCTAGTGGTGCAATGAAACTTTCATTTTATGAGAATTATTATTATAAGAACCATGGTATCGGGGATTTCTTCCATGACCACAACCATGTCCTCGTCCTCGTCTACGTCCATGATTTTGGAACGATATTGCATTCATTTCAGGGAATGATTCAAATCTAGTTGGACGAGATTGGTGATTTCTCATCAAAAACTCATTTTTTGTTAAATCTTCATGGAGATGATGACAAAGGAAAATTATTGTTTTTGCGCAATCCTGCAGGGATGCTTGATTTCCTTCTTTGATCATAACTCCAAGATTCACTGCATCAAAATGTATTTTAGCATCAAGGATCCAAGATAGATAGTTCTTTTTCGAAATGTCAAGTGCCACAAATTCGAATTTTGTGAGATTTGACATTGTCAAATGACTTCATATATATGACAAAACAATATTATTAGAATCAATTATAATAACTTGATAACATTAGTATAACTTTGATTATAAACAAAATCAAATAATCTGTTTATAACTTTTAACAATATGTAACAAAACAAATCATCAATAATATAAATATGTAAAATTTTATTCTATATAAATAACTTCAAGTTTAAGATATGAGAATTACTTTCAGAGCAATTCGTGCTGATAATGTGTTATAAAATAAGGATAAATACAATGCAAATTAAAGTAATAGAGATGAAGTATATCTTACTTTGATGTATAATAGGGAAGAAGAAATCAAAGAAGAGAGTTGAGAAAATAAAGGAAAGAGAGAGAGAGAGAGAATGAGAGAAAGAACTTTTCTTTCTTTTTCTCGGGATGCTCTTACATGGGGTGTAAGAAGCCTTTTATAGGCTTCATAATATGAACTCCCATTACTTATCTTAAAGATGAGTAAATGGAGTTCATAATGACCATCAATGTGGTCATTCACCACTCTTCATTTACAACAATAATAATAATAATAATTGTTTTTGTAAAAGTCACTGAAACTTGAATGAGTTACAATATATTCACATGCAGCCGATGAATGGCACACGATGGAATTTAAAGTCACTGATCGTGATTTCATATGTGTTTGTCTTTTTCTATATTTTATCCATTGCTACGGTGGCTTTCATTGATTGAGTCTAGTGATGGGAGCCCTTTACACACAATAATAGTTCATGTAAAAGGAATGGGAAAATTGCGTTTTGGAACTAGGTAATCCAAAAATTAAAATTTAGTCCATAAAAATCACATAATTAATGAAAATGATATAAAATGTAAAGATATCAATATACCCTTTAAAACTATTTTGAGTATTTTTTACCATAATATTTGAAAAAAATTTGATCTTAAATTTTTTTAATAATTATTCTAAAAATTTATTAATTTTAGAAAATTAATTTTTTTTAAATATATCATTTAACAAAATAATTTTGACATATTTTTAGTTATTTTTTACATATACAATTTTAAAAATATATATATTTTCCAAGATGTTTTATTTGTAAATAATAATAATAATAATTTATTTTTATTTTTTTGGAAAAAGTGTGTATTTTTTTTCAAATCACTAAATTAAATTAAATTTTATTGAGGTTTACAAAAAAAAATAAAATTTAAATTAATGTTTTTCTACTTTTTTTTTTTATAGTCAATAAAGATCATTTTTTGGAAAGATAAAACATTCATATTATTCTTCTTAATTTTTACACTTTCTCTAAAACTTATATGAATTAAAAATTAATTTTTGAACTCAACTATATCCAAAACACAATTGTCTCTAAATGAATCAAGAGTCAAGGTATTTGTCTTTGATATTTGTGTCCCTTAAATTTCTTTTTTTCCAAAATCATCTCTCCATAGACTATATTAGTTTATAATTCTTTTTAAAAGAAATTAAAAAACTCATTTCCAGACTATTTTTTTGTTATAATTTTTTTTAAAAAAATCATCCTTTGCAAAAAAGATTTAAAAAAAATAACCATTTTTAATTTTTTCTTTTCTACTTATTTATAAATTTAAAATTAATTTTTCTACTAAAAAATATTTTTTAAAATGATGGTGCCCTCGTAAAAAATCCAACCAAAGCCGTCCCAGAATATTGAATTGGCTGTGGGTCCCATATCATTCAAATAAGTATTGTAGTCATTCACAGCTCACAAGTCACATCATGATTCATATGTCTGCATCTTTTTCTACTTTGTTCATTGCTACAGCTGTTTTCACCGATTCACGTCAATAATGGAAGCCTTTTTCTGTACATCTGTACATGGTCCCATCGTAATAATAATAATAATTGAAGGCCGTGGGCGGCTGCAGATTTTTGTCTTGGTTTGAAAATGCAAGCATGACATGACAGGCTCATTCAATTTCCATTTTGCTTTAATTTACATTTCATTAGGCTGATTCTCTTTAAAAGCGTTAATAGTAAAAAAAAATTTACAAAAACGTTAGTTTTGTAATACTTAAAAATATTTATTATTTAATGTTACAATTAAAAACGTTTTTTTTTTTAAATCCACTATGTCCTCAAATATTTACATCACTGTGTAGATATAGTTATAAATTTAGTATATGGAAAATTTGATTTTTTTTTCATGCAAGCAGATTTGAGAACATAAAGCTACAATGCTTACATATTCTTTAATGGAAAATTAAAAATTGCAACCATCTCTTCTAAAGTTGTAAAAAGGTTTTTAAATGATTAGTAATGAAATATTTGTAAAGAAAATTACACTTATGATTTGTGGAGTGAAATCTTCTAAGGAAAATTAAATTAATAACACCCCAAGTTAAAAAGTAGTGTGCTCCTTTCCATACCTAATTGCAATACCACTCTCTTCTTTGTTGCTGTTGCTTAATCCTTGTCTTTCCCCATCTCTTCGACTCACTACCTCTTTCCCGTTTTATCATCCATTCCTAACTTGGCTCTCGTTCACCTCTGTTTCCTTCACCGTCTCTCTGTTTGGAACCCAAACTCTGCTCCTTTCATTTCCTTGTTTATTTTCATTTCCTTCTTAATTTCCTCTTATTTTCTCAGTTCCCATCTGTTTTCCAACAAAACCAAATTCCAAAAAAAAAACAAAAAACCACCCTCTGTCTTCATAGCTTGGTAATCTACTCTTCACATTCGGCCTTACATCAGGATCTGCTTGCAAAATACCAACTTCCTTTGCTCTCGTTTTGTCACACTGAATCAAATTGCATGCACTCCTTGAGCTTTCTCCATCTCTTCACTCCCTACTTCTTTGTCATTTTTTCTACCTTCACTCATATTCGCTACTGATTCTGCTTTTCATTTTGTTGGTGACCGTCTCTCTGCTTGTAACAAATACACTGTTCCTTCCATTTCTTCCGCTCTCTTATTTTAGTTTCCTCTTGCTCCTGCTTTGATTTGTTTCTGTTTTTTTCATTATTTCCATTCTGTTTTCCCAACAAAACCACACACACACCAAAAAAAAAAAAAAAAAAATACAAATCCAACTGAGACGAAATGACAGAGATCATTAATGCCGTTGCTGCAAAAGTTTCAGAGTACTTGGTTGCTCCAATTGGACGCCATCTTGGTTATCTGTTTTGCTATCGGAGCTATACCGATGAACTCCACAACAAAGCTCAGAAGCTGGGGAAGGCGAGGGATGACGTGCTGATAACTGTTGATGAAGCTAGGAGAAGAGGGGATGAAATCAGACCTATTGTTCAGGAGTGGCTGAATCGGGTAGATGAGGTTACAGGGGAGGCAGAGGAATTGAAGAAAGATGAAAACAAGAGTTGTTTCCATGGGTGGTGTCCTAATCTCAAGTCACGGTACCTGCTAAGCAGGGAAGCAGACAAGAAGGCGCAGGTTATTGTTGAAGTCCAAGAAGACCGCAATTTCCCCGATGGCGTATCATATCGTGTCCCTCTACGGAATGTAACCTTTAAAAATTATGAACCTTTTGAGTCAAGAGCCTCGACTGTGAACAAAGTTATGGATGCATTAAGAGATGATGAGATCAACAAGATTGGGGTATGGGGCATGGGCGGTGTGGGCAAAACCACGCTGGTCAAACAAGCGTCCCAACTAGCTGAAGATGAGAAGCTGTTCACCACACGAGTCTACATAGATGTATCCTGGACTCGAGATTCGGAAAAACTTCAAGATGGAATTGCTAAAATTCAACAAAAAATTGCAGACATGTTAGGCTTGGAATTTAAGGGGAAGGACGAATCCACAAGAGCAGTTGAACTGAAGCAGAGACTGCAGAAAGAAAAGATCCTTATCATCTTAGATGACATTTGGAAGGAAGTTAGTTTGGAGGAAGTTGGAATTCCTTCTAAAGATGACCAGAAAGGATGCAAAATAGTGTTGGCTTCTAGAAATGAAGACCTATTACGCAAAGACATGGGCGCAAAAGAGTGTTTTCCACTTCAACATCTACCAAAAGAGGAAGCTTGGCATTTATTTAAGAAGACAGCAGGTGATTCTGTGGAGGGGGATAAACTGCGACCCATAGCAATTGAGGTAGTTAACGAATGTGAGGGTCTACCAATTGCAATTGTAACAATTGCAAATGCATTAAAAGATGAAAGTGTGGCTGTATGGGAGAATGCTTTGGACGAACTGAGGAGTGCTGCGCCAACAAACATCGGCGGAGTGGATGACAAGGTCTACGGATGTCTGAAGTGGAGCTACAAGCATTTGAAAGGTGATGAAGTCAAGTCATTGTTCTTACTTTGTGGTTGGTTGAGCTATGGTGATATTTCAATGGATCGCTTGTTAAGGTATGCTATGGGTTTGGATTTGTTTGACCACATCAAGTCATTGGAGCAAGCAAGAAATAAACTAGTTACATTGGTGAGAACCCTCAAAGCCTCAAGCTTGTTACTTGACGGTGAAGATCATATAAACCCTTTTGGAGGAGGAGCCTCGAGGTTGCTTTTCATGGATGCTGATAACAAGTCTGTCAGGATGCATGATGTTGTTCGTGATGTTGCCAGAAATATTGCATCCAAGGATCCTCATCGATTTGTAGTTAGAGAAGACGGTGAAGAATGGTCAGAGACTGATGGATCCAAATACATCTCTTTAAATTGCAAAGATGTGTATGAGCTTCCTCACAGGTTGGTATGTCCGAAACTTCAATTTTTACTATTGCAGAACGGTCCTTCCTTGAAAATCCCACACACATTTTTTGAAGGGATGAACCTACTCAAAGTTTTAGACTTGTCTGAAATGCATTTCACAACACTACCTTCAACGCTTCATTCCCTTCCAAATCTTCGAACATTACGTCTAGACCGGTGTGAGTTGGGAGACATAGCTCTAATTGGAGAGCTAAAGAAACTACAAGTTCTTAGCATGGTGGGTTCCGATATCCAACAACTGCCTAGTGAAATGGGGCAGTTGACGAATCTAAGGTTGTTGGATTTGAATGATTGTAAGCAGCTTGAAGTAATTCCACGAAATATCTTATTAAGCTTGTCTCGATTAGAATGTTTGTGCATGAAATCTAGCTTTACTCAATGGGCAGCTGAAGGAATTAGTGATGGAGAAAGCAATGCTTGTTTATCGGAGCTGAATCATTTGCGCAATTTGACAACTATAGAGATAGAAGTGCCAGCTGTCGAGTTGCTACCAAAAGAAGACATGTTCTTTGAGAACTTGACAAGATATGCAATATTTGCTGGCAGAGTTTATTCATGGGAAAGAAATTATAGAACATCAAAAACATTAAAGCTGGAACAGGTTGATAGAAGCTTACTTTTGAGGGATGGAATTGGAAAGTTGTTGAAGAAAACTGAAGAACTAAAGTTGAGTAATTTGGAAGAAGTATGTCGTGGCCCAATTCCCCTAAGGTCGTTGGATAACTTGAAAATTTTAGATGTGGAGAAATGTCATGGATTGAAATTTCCCTTCTTACTTTCCACAGCTAGAGGCCTTTCCCAACTAGAAGAAATGACAATAAATGATTGCAATGCCATGCAACAAATAATCGAATGTGAAGGGGAGTTTGAAATAAAAGAAGTTGATCATGTTGGGACCGACTTGCAACTGCTCCCTAAATTACGACTTTTGGAACTTAGGGATCTACTAGAGCTCATGAATTTCGACTACTTCGGCTCTAATTTGGAAACGACATCGCAAGAAACATGTTCCCAAGGCAATCCTGATATCCACATGCCATTTTTCAGTTATCAGGTATGTTTAAGTTTAATTAAGGGCTAATTTCCATAGTTTTTTTTATTTTTTATTTTTTCATATCACCTTTTTTTTAATAAATAAATCAAAAGAAAAACTAGGTAAAGTCCACATGCACTTTCTAATTGCACCTTATAAGTTTGTTAAAAGGAGATAACATAAGGATGAGAAGAGAATTTAATAAATTATTTTATTTGAGGATTCACTCAATATCTGGAAAAAGTCTAATTTGAATAAAAAAAATTTAAAATATTAGTAATGTTTTATAAGTTTTATAAATAAATTGAAAATGATTAATAAGGAAAAAATAAAATTATTAGAATTTATTAATAGGAAAAAAAAATTAAAGAGTTCATATGATTTAAAATAATAAATGATGGCTATGAATAAAAATAATTTGTGGCACGAGAATCTATGTAATCCATGGTTGCACATTCGCCACATTGTAGTCATCCCTATGTTCTTTTAACAAAAAGATAACAAAAAACACACCATTAAATAGCTAATATTATGTGAGAAGTGGAGCCAATATATTCTCCATTGATAACTTGTCAATTTTTTTGGTGAAATTTTCCAAGATTTTCACATGATTCTTTTTAGTCCTCCTTGATTGTTTTAGATTTTTAAAACATAAAACATAATTAAAGTGAATAATATTTGGAAGATGATGAATTATATTTAAAGAAAGGAACATATTCATGTTAATCACAACTTTCCAATTGATGATGTCATGTATTATATTTCAGGTTTCATTCCCTAATTTGGAGAAGTTGATACTTCATAATCTTCCCAAATTGAGGGAGATATGGCATCACCAACTTCCACTTGGGTCCTTCTACAATTTGCAAATCCTAAAAGTTTACTCTTGTCCATGCCTACTCAATCTTATTCCGTCTCATTTGATACAGAGATTCGACAATTTGAAAGAGATGGACGTAGATAACTGTGAAGCCCTAAAACATGTGTTTGATCTTCAAGGACTTGATGAAAATATTAGGATTCTCCCAAGGTTAGAATCCTTATGGTTATGGACACTACCTAAGTTGAGGCGTGTTGTGTGCAATGAGGATGAGGACAAGAATGATAGCGTGAGGTGTCTTTTCTCTTCTTCCACGGCTTTTCACAACCTTAAATTCCTATCCATCCAAGATTATGGGAACAAAGTTGAAGATGAGGAACATATCAATACTCCTAGGGAAGATGTAGTGCTCTTCGATGGAAAGGTTAGTTTTTTTCCATTTTTTTTCCTTATACTATTTTGGGAAATATTGAAAAAAGATATTCCATTAAAATAATAAAAAAATTATGAGAACATTATATTAATATTTAATAATAGATTTATCAAATTAATTTAAAATTTAATTTTAGATAATAAAATATGGTGAATAATAATTAAATTATAAAGGAGTTGAAAAAAAAAAAACTTAATACCAAAATTTTAGTTTTAAAAGCAATAAATATGACTAGAAATAATATAAAATAAGGAATCATGGTAAGTATTATTTAATTTAAAAGGAAAAAATTGGTGCAAGTTGGAATAAATATTGCAAGGAATTGCAAAGGGAAATTAGAGGAATTTTTAATTGAAAAAATAAATTTTATAAAGTATTTAGTAGAATTTATTTATAAGAAATAATCCAATAGTGTATATGATTTAATATAGAGAAATAAATGATTAGAGATAAATAAAAGTAATTTAGTATGAGAATATCTATAATATAGACTCAATAATAAAATAAATTTGAAAACATAAATTAGAAAAATAAATTTAAAAATAAAATTGTTAAAATGTGTATATGATTTAAAATGAAATAATAAATGGTTGCATATAGAACTTATCTATGATAGATGAAAGAAAATGAATGATTGTTTGCCAAGCAAAGCTCTTGATCACCATTTATGAAACATGATTCGTTTTAATTTGATTTATCAAAGTTTCTTGTAAAATTATATATTTTTTAAATATAATAGAAGTGAACATGTGAATATTTAAGAGTTAATGAATTATGTTTAAAGAATATTTTTATATTTATCGTAACTTTATAATTGATGATGTTATGTATTACATTGTATCTCTGTAGGTTTCATTCCCTAATTTGGAGGAGTTAACACTCGATGGTCTTCCCAAGTTGACGATGATATGGCATCATCAACTTTCACTTGAATCCTTCCGTAGATTAGAGATCCTAAGTGTGTGTAATTGTCCACGCCTTTTATCTTTTTCCAAGTTCAAGGATTTTCATCACCTCAAAGACTTAAGTATCATTAATTGTGGGATGCTCTTGGATGAAAAGGTTAGTTTTTTCCAATTTGTTTTTATTTTTTCTTATACTACTTGAAATATTTAGGGAGATATACGATAAAAATAATTTTTTAAAAAAAATATGAAAAAGAGTACATTGATCTTTAATAATAATTTTATTAAATTAATTTAAAATTTAATTTAAAATAAGAAAAATTGTGAATAATAAGTAAATTACAAATGAGTTGAAAAAAATAAAATTTTAAAGTGAAAAATTAATTTAAAAAGGATAAATGTTAATAGAAATAATATAAAAATAAGGAAAAATGGTAGTTATTACTTTAATTTAGAAAGGAAAAAAAATAGGTACTAATTGAAAGAAATATTGCAAAGAATTAGAAATGAGAACTAGTGAAAATTTAATTGAAATAATAATATTTTATTTAAATTTTAGAATAGTTAAAATTAATAACTTTTGGGAAAATTGGGTTAAGATGTTAGATGAAAATAAAAAAGAGCAAAACATATTTTATTTGATACAAGGAAACTAATTAAAACAAATTTTATTACATATAAGGAGAATAATTAATCTTGATTTAAAATAACCATCAAAGTTAATAATTTTATTATTTAGTTTCAAAAAAATAAAAAAACAAATAAAAAGAACTAGTGAATAAAAAATAAAATATAAAGGAGTTGAAAACAAGAATAAAGTTAAAAATGGAATTTTTAATTTTAAAAACATTAAATATCAATATAAAAAACATAACAAAAAAGAAACATTGTAAATTTCATTCTAATTTAAATAAAAAAAGGTTAAGTGTTAATAGAAATAAATATAGCAATAAATTTAAAAGTGAAATTATTGAAATTATTAATAGGAAAAATAAATTTAAAAAGAAAATTATTAAAGTTTGTATATGATTTGAGAGTTAATGAATTATATTAACCCAATATTTTTATATTTATTACACTTTTATAATTGATGATGTCACATATTGTATTTTGTGTTTCTCATATAGGTTTCATTCTCTCCTAATTTGGAGGAGTTGTATCTAGAAAGTCTTCCAAAGTTGAAGGAGATAGATTTTGGGATCCTCCCAAAGTTAAAAATCCTAAGGTTAGAGAAACTACCTCAACTAAGATATATTATATGCAAGGGTAAGAATATCAGCAAGAGATGTGTTTTGTCTCCTTCAATGTTCAAGAATTTTCACAATCTCATAAAGTTACATATCATTGATTGTGGGATGGAAGACACCAGAAGTGTCAATACTTCTACTAATGATGAAGTGCTCTCCAATGAAAAGGTTAGTTGTCTCTACTATTTTTTATTTTTCGTTATACTGCTTTCTTGAAATATTAAACTCCATTCTTTTAAAATAACAATTAAATTGCCTTTATTATCTTTATTTTAACATTTAAAAAAAATTAAAAATACAATCCTAGATATTATTTATTGCATATAAATTATATATATACATCCTTTTTAATTTGGATCTCATTTCTCCTTTACTCTCATTTTTTTTTATTTAAAAAATATTATGTGTTATTTTGTTGTTAACATAAAAATAAATGTAATATTTTTCAAAAAACAAAGTTATGAACTTTTTCTTTGTATCAATTATGTAAGTTTGTAATTTTATATTTTATTTTATATGTTTTGATTAATTATAATTATTCATACTTTATTTAATGTTTTTCCTGAAGCCGTATTTAAATTATATTTCTTGACAGATATTGATTTTATAATAGTTGTTTGGTTTTTTAGGAAATTGTTTAGATTGAAAATTACTTTTTATTTAACAAATGGAAAAACTAAATATATATATATATATATATATATATATATATATGTTCTATTTTTTTATTGTGCTCTAAATTAAATTTAAATTTTGTTTTATTTTAAGTACATCTCCTACCATCAAGATAATAAGAATTTTTTAGTATAAAATGATTTTATTTTTATTTAAATTTATCATGCTCTAGTATGTTTAATTCAATTTTATTTTATGCATTTGTTATATAAAGGTTTTATAAATAATATCAATAAGTTAATTAATTATTAATAATTTATTTATTTATATGGTGCTTTAATTTTACAAAAACAATTTTTTTCTTAAATGGTATTTTAATTTTTATAAAATAAAAAAATTGTCATCAAATAGGAGATCATAAATATTAGTTTTAATAATGAATCTTTTTATTTTAAATAAAATAAATTTTAATCATTTTCTATTGAAAAATAAAAGAAAATAATAAAAAAATTTCAAATATTTTAATCCCAGTTATGTTAAAATAATTTTGAATTTTTTTTTGTTATAAATCAAATCGAGAGATTTTCACCCGGAAATATTGGGTAATTTTAATATATGAAATGTGTGTATGAAACAAAAAGTAAGCAGTTGTCTAAATGCCAACTCTTCCCAAAACTATATACCCTATTTCCATTTTTCACTGCTTTGCTGGCACTGCAGTTGGCCTGTTTGTCTGACCTTGTTTTAGTCATCCCTCTTTTTTGTTAGTTTTAACGGAAAATAATAATAAAAGAACAGAAGGGTATTATGAGGGCCCAATAAATTCTCTATGTTTAGGCGATTTTTAATCCTTGATTTACCGGAATTTCCCCAAAATATTCCATCACAATTTTCCAATTGATGGATATAATACGTTAAAGATAAAACAATTCTTCAAAATGAAGTAACAGAATATATTTTCCCTCTTAAAAAATTAAAAATTCAATGACAAAATATATATATAGAATAGTAGAGGAGAGCATGGAGACATGGAAAATATATTATAACATTAATAAATGACAATATATATATATATATAGTATGTGGAAATACTACATGTACATTTTTTTTTTTTAAATTTTGGACTTTTTTTTTTCTCCTTTACTCTTTTTCTTTGGAAAAAAAAAATTATGTGCTTTTACAAAACTTTCATAAAGAATTCTTTTTATAATTTTTTATTTTTAAAAATAAAAAGAGTAAGACATACTTTATTTCTTATAAGGAGAGTAATTATTATTCTTTTAAAATAATAAACTTTATTTTTTAAAATATAAAAATACAATCTTGAATATTATTTTTTACATGGAAATTATACATATACATATACATCATTTTTAATATGAATAGTTTTTCTCTTTTACTCTTTTTCTTAAAAGAAAATTATGCATTATTTTTTTGTTAATATCAAAATAAACGGAACATTTTTTAAAAAGAAAAGTTAAAAGTTTTTTCTTTGTATCAATGATGCAAGTTTTGTGATTTTGTATTTTTTTGATTAATTTTTTTCATTATTCATACTTTATTTATAGTTTGTTCATAAACCCATTTGAATTGTTTTTCTTGAAGGATATTAATATTATAATAGTTATTTGATTTTTTGGGAAATTGTTTAGAATGGTAATTACTTTTTCTTTCACTAATGAAAATTTTATAATGTAACAGAAGTGAACATGCGAGAGACTATTTCAGAATTGAATTGAATTATATTTAAGAAATATGTTTATGCCTATCATCACAACTTTCCAATTGATGCCTTATGTTGTGTTTTTGCTACAGGCTTCATTCCTTGAATCAAGAGCCTCCACTTTGAACAAAATTATTGATGCCTTAAGAGACGAGAATATCAACTTGATTGGAGTATGGGGCATGGGCGGTGTGGGCAAAACAACACTGTTGAAACAAGTGGCTCAACAAGCTAAGCAACACCATTTGTTCAATAGACAAGCCTATATTGATTTATCTTCCATTCCAGACTCGGAAAATCTTCGACAAAGAATTGCAAAAGCGTTGGGCTTCACACTTAGGAGGAAGGATGAATCCAGAAGAGCGGATGAATTGAAGCAGAAACTGAAGCAGAGACTGAAGGAAGGGAAGATCCTTATTATCTTAGATGATATTTGGACGGAAGTTGATTTGGAGGAAGTAGGAATTCCTTCTAAAGGCGATGAGACACAATGCAAAATAGTGTTGGCTTCGAGAGATGGAGACCTATTATGCAAATACATGGGCGCACAAATTTGTTTTCAGGTGGAACATTTACCACTAGAAGAAGCTTGGAGTCTTTTTAAGAAGACAACAGGTGATTCCGTGGAGGAGAATCTTGAACTGCAACCCATAGCCATTCAAGTAGTTGAAGAATGTGAGGGTCTGCCAATTGCAATTGTAACAATTGCAAAGGCATTAAAAGATGAGACTGTGGCTGTATGGAAGAATGCCTTGGAACAACTCAGGAGTTGTGCACTAACAAACATTAGAGCAGTGGATAAGGTTTACTCATGTCTGGAGTGGAGCTACACCCATTTGAAGGGTATTGACGTTAAGTCATTGTTCTTACTTTGTGGGATGCTGGACCATAGTGATATTTCATTGGATCTCTTGTTACGATATGGTATGGGTCTGGATTTGTTTGGCCACATCGACTCATTGGAGCAAGCAAGAAATAAACTACTTGCATTGGTGGAAATCCTTAGAGCCTCAGGCTTGTTACTTGACTGTCATGAAGATAGACACAATTGTAATGTAGAAAGAGCTTCAAGTTTGCTTTTCATGGACGCTAATAACAAGTTTGTGAGGATGCATAGTGTTGTTCGTGAAGTTGCCAGGGCAATTGCATCCAAGGATCCTCATCCATTTGTAGTTAGAGAAGATGTTGGATTTGAAGAATGGTCAGAGACTGATGACTCCAAAATGTGCACTTTCATCTCTTTGAATTGCAAAGTTGTGCGTGAGCTTCCTCAAGGGTTGGTATGTCCGGACCTTCAATCTTTTCTATTGCATAGCAAAAATCCTTCATTGAATATCCCGAACACATTTTTCGAAGGGATGAAAAAACTCAAAGTTTTGGATTTGTCCCATATGCATTTTACAACATTACCTTCATCACTTGATTTCCTTGCAAATCTCCGAACATTGTGTCTAGATGGGTGCGAGTTGGGAGACATTGCTCTAATTGGAAAACTAACGAAACTAGAAGTTCTTAGCTTGGTGGGTTCTACAATCCAACAATTGCCTAATGAAATGGTGCAATTGACCAATCTAAGGTTGTTGGACTTGAATGATTGCAAACAACTTGAAGTCATTCCACGAAATATCTTATCAAGTTTGTCTCGATTGGAATGTTTGAGTATGATATCTAGCTTTACTAAATGGGCGGTTCAAGGTGAAAGCAATGCTTGTTTATCTGAGCTAAATCATTTGTCTTATTTGACAACTTTATCTATAAAAATACCAGATGCTAAGTTGCTACCAAAAGACATTCTATTTGAGAACTTGACAAGGTATGTGATATCTATGGGTAATTGTTGGGGGTTGAGAACCAAAAGAGCATTGAAGCTCAAGAAAGTCAATAGAAGCTTATACTTGGGGGATGGAATTAGCAAGTTGTTGGAGAGAAGTGAAGAACTAGAGTTCTGGGAATTAAGTGGTACTAAATATGTTCTTTACCCATCAGATAGGGAGAGTTTTCGTGAACTGAAGCATCTTCGAGTTGGTGACAGTCCCAAGATTCAATATATCATTGATTCAAAGGATCAATGGTTTCTGCAACATGGTGCCTTTCCTCTATTGGAGTCATTGATTCTTCAGACTTTGAAAAATTTGGAAGAAGTATGGCATGGCCCAATTCCAATAGGGTCTGTTGGTAACTTAAAAACTCTAAATGTGGATTCATGTCCTAAATTGAAATTTCTCCTTTTGCTTTCCACAGCTAGAGGCCTTTCCCAACTTGAAGAAATGACAATAAAAGATTGCAATGCAATGCAACAAATAATCACATATGAAAGGGAGTCAGAAATAACAAAAGATGGACATGTTGGGACCAACTTGCAACTATTCCCAAAATTGCGATCTTTGAAACTCGAGAATCTACCGCAACTCATCAACTTCAGTTCTAAGTTAGAAACAACATCTTCCACATCTCTGAGTACAAATGCAAGGTCGGAAGGCTCATTTTTCAGTCATAAGGTATGTTAAAGCTTATTAGCCAATTTCATTGGTTTTATTTTATTTATTTATTTATTTTGCACCACTTTATGTCAATATAAGTCAAAAGAAAAACTAGAGTGGGCCCACATGCACTTTCCAAACTCCACCATGTTACAATTATTTAAACATTTCATTTTAAATAATATAAAAATAATGAATAATATATAAAATATGAAGGAGTTGAAAAACTAATAAGGTTAAAAGAAATTTTAATTTTAAACACATTAAATATTAATAGGAATGAGTATAAAAATAAGGAAAAACTGTCAATAATATTTTACTTTAAATAAGAAAAAAGTCAGGTTTATAGGAATAAATACAAAAAAATAAAAAATAAAAAATGAAGAGTGAAATCATCAAAATCTTTTAAAAGAAAAATGAAATTTAAAGAAGACATTCACAAGAATTTATTAATGGGAGAAAATAAAAGAGTGTATATGATTTAAAATAATAAATTATTGATATGAATAAAAATCATTTGTGGCATGAGAATCCTTCTTGTTTCATTTTTTTAAACATAATTAAAGTATACATGTGAATAATCCCAAGTTGATGAATTATATTTAAGGAATATATTTATATTTATTATAACTTTCTAATTGATGATTTCATGTATCATGTTATAGGTTTCATTCCCTAAGTTAGAGGAGTTAACACTCAAAAATCTACCCAAGTTGAAGGATATATGGCATCATCAACTTCCGTTTGAATCCTTCTCCAATCTACAGATCTTAAGGGTGTGCAAATGTCCATGTCTACTCAATCTTGTCCCAACTCATTTGATACACACCTTCCAAAATTTAAAAAAGATATATGTGCAATATTGTGAACTCCTAGAACATGTGATTGTTCTTCAAGAAATTGATGGAAATGTCGAGATCCTCCCAAAGTTAGAAACCTTGATGATGGAGAATCTACCTAGATCAAAGATGGGAATGATAGCATGAAATATTTTTCCTCTCTTGTGACACTCATGAATATTCAATACCTCAAAGAGTTGCATATCACTAATTGTAGAATGGAAGACCTGCGAAAGATGTAGTACTCTTTCGTGAAAAGGTTAGTTTTCTCCCGTACTTTTTATTTTTCTCTCTCATACTTTTTATTTCTCCCTATACTTTTTTTTGGAATTATTGACAAAAATATTCTATAAAAATAAAATAAAAAAGTATGAAGATTATATTAATGTTTAATAACAAATTATTAAATTAAAAAATTAATTTAATTTTAAATATATTTCATATAAGAGATTAATTATCATTCTTCCAAAATACAATCAAATCACCCTTATTTGAAAAAAAAATTATAGAATTTATATGTAATAGATTAAAAAAATTGTGAATATTCTATCTCTTTACTTTCATAATAATTAACTTCCTTTATTTTAATCTAATTTAACTAAATAATACACTTTTTTTACAATGAAAAAACCTTTGGTAATTTAAATTAGTATTTTACTTTAAATAAGAAAAAAGTCAGGTTTATAGGAATAAATACAAAAAAATAAAAAATAAAAAATGAAGAGTGAAATCATCAAAATCTTTTAAAAGAAAAATGAAATTTAAAGAAGACATTCACAAGAATTTATTAATGGGAGAAAATAAAAGAGTGTATATGATTTAAAATAATAAATTATTGATATGAATAAAAATCATTTGTGGCATGAGAATCCTTCTTGTTTCATTTTTTTAAACATAATTAAAGTATACATGTGAATAATCCCAAGTTGATGAATTATATTTAAGGAATATATTTATATTTATTATAACTTTCTAATTGATGATTTCATGTATCATGTTATAGGTTTCATTCCCTAAGTTAGAGGAGTTAACACTCAAAAATCTACCCAAGTTGAAGGATATATGGCATCATCAACTTCCGTTTGAATCCTTCTCCAATCTACAGATCTTAAGGGTGTGCAAATGTCCATGTCTACTCAATCTTGTCCCAACTCATTTGATACACACCTTCCAAAATTTAAAAAAGATATATGTGCAATATTGTGAACTCCTAGAACATGTGATTGTTCTTCAAGAAATTGATGGAAATGTCGAGATCCTCCCAAAGTTAGAAACCTTGATGATGGAGAATCTACCTAGATCAAAGATGGGAATGATAGCATGAAATATTTTTCCTCTCTTGTGACACTCATGAATATTCAATACCTCAAAGAGTTGCATATCACTAATTGTAGAATGGAAGACCTGCGAAAGATGTAGTACTCTTTCGTGAAAAGGTTAGTTTTCTCCCGTACTTTTTATTTTTCTCTCTCATACTTTTTATTTCTCCCTATACTTTTTTTTGGAATTATTGACAAAAATATTCTATAAAAATAAAATAAAAAAGTATGAAGATTATATTAATGTTTAATAACAAATTATTAAATTAAAAAATTAATTTAATTTTAAATATATTTCATATAAGAGATTAATTATCATTCTTCCAAAATACAATCAAATCACCCTTATTTGAAAAAAAAATTATAGAATTTATATGTAATAGATTAAAAAAATTGTGAATATTCTATCTCTTTACTTTCATAATAATTAACTTCCTTTATTTTAATCTAATTTAACTAAATAATACACTTTTTTTACAATGAAAAAACCTTTGGTAATTTAAATTAGTATTTTACTTTAAATAAGAAAAAAGTCAGGTTTATAGGAATAAATACAAAAAAATAAAAAATAAAAAATGAAGAGTGAAATCATCAAAATCTTTTAAAAGAAAAATGAAATTTAAAGAAGACATTCACAAGAATTTATTAATGGGAGAAAATAAAAGAGTGTATATGATTTAAAATAATAAATTATTGATATGAATAAAAATCATTTGTGGCATGAGAATCCTTCTTGTTTCATTTTTTTAAACATAATTAAAGTATACATGTGAATAATCCCAAGTTGATGAATTATATTTAAGGAATATATTTATATTTATTATAACTTTCTAATTGATGATTTCATGTATCATGTTATAGGTTTCATTCCCTAAGTTAGAGGAGTTAACACTCAAAAATCTACCCAAGTTGAAGGATATATGGCATCATCAACTTCCGTTTGAATCCTTCTCCAATCTACAGATCTTAAGGGTGTGCAAATGTCCATGTCTACTCAATCTTGTCCCAACTCATTTGATACACACCTTCCAAAATTTAAAAAAGATATATGTGCAATATTGTGAACTCCTAGAACATGTGATTGTTCTTCAAGAAATTGATGGAAATGTCGAGATCCTCCCAAAGTTAGAAACCTTGATGATGGAGAATCTACCTAGATCAAAGATGGGAATGATAGCATGAAATATTTTTCCTCTCTTGTGACACTCATGAATATTCAATACCTCAAAGAGTTGCATATCACTAATTGTAGAATGGAAGACCTGCGAAAGATGTAGTACTCTTTCGTGAAAAGGTTAGTTTTCTCCCGTACTTTTTATTTTTCTCTCTCATACTTTTTATTTCTCCCTATACTTTTTTTTGGAATTATTGACAAAAATATTCTATAAAAATAAAATAAAAAAGTATGAAGATTATATTAATGTTTAATAACAAATTATTAAATTAAAAAATTAATTTAATTTTAAATATATTTCATATAAGAGATTAATTATCATTCTTCCAAAATACAATCAAATCACCCTTATTTGAAAAAAAAATTATAGAATTTATATGTAATAGATTAAAAAAATTGTGAATATTCTATCTCTTTACTTTCATAATAATTAACTTCCTTTATTTTAATCTAATTTAACTAAATAATACACTTTTTTTACAATGAAAAAACCTTTGGTAATTTAAATTAGTATAGCATGCGAATGATAGAATATAAATTTATGATAAATATAACTTTCAAGATGAATACTAAAAAAAGAATAATATTTTGTATGATTACTATTAACATGTAATAATAAACTTCATTAATTAAAAAATTATTTTCAAATAATATAAAAAGTGAATAATAAATAAAATATAAAGGAAATGAAAAACAAGATTAAAGAAATTTTAATTTTAAAAAACATTAAATATTAATAGGATGGAGCTAGAAACCATCTTTTTATCTAGAAGCAAGAATATGGTTTGTTTTTTTTTTTTTTTCTTTCTTTGTAATATATTTTACAAACACTATTGCGAAGTTTTACCTTATTTATATTGAAATGGTATCATTTTCATTTTTTTGGGTTTACTAGATTTTCTTTTATTTATATTGAAATGGCATCATTCCTATTTGTTCTTATTATTTTCATTTTTTTAGGTACACTAGATTTACTTTATGTTTTGCCTTATTTAAGATGAAGTGCAGATGCAGTATTTGAAAGAGAAATTGTTAATGATGTTTCCTTCAATCATTTCCTTCATTCGAGAGAGTTTATTTCTTCAAACATATGCTAGATTTTCATATGCATTTTGTTATGTTCATTGTTATATCCCTAACAAAATGTTTTTGTTAAGTATGCGGTCTTGCACAATGATGAAAGTTTTAATTTATGAGTATTCAACTTCTTGTATTGCGTGTGTTGACATTTCATAAATTATGAAATACATATGATAAAGGAATCTTTGACATGATTTTAGTTAAATATATTCGAGAATGCCTCATGAATACAATCATTCAAGTTGAGATTTGTTGATTTATGAAATGAGTCTAATTGGATGGAATGTTCTTCTTAGATAATCGACCTTAGATAACATGATCCAAATGACTCTTTCACTTGTCTGCTCATTGTGCAACAATTGATCTACTTATGTTTGGTTGGTTATTAATTGTTAGGAAAATCAAGTTCACTTGCAACTTACTCAATTATGATCTCTAATTACGCAACCAAAGTGATAGCATTTTAAAGCAACCTCCAAGCCCTTCAAGAGTTATGAAAAGTTTACTTGAAAAATAAATAAATAAATAGGACTAACAACCTGTCAATTTGATCATCCAACAATTTAGGCTTTAGATGACACCATAATTATTATCAAGCTTTAGCATTGTAAATCATGTTCTCAAATTGAGGAATGATTTAGTACTACCATTATGTTAGAGGGACACCATATGATGTCCTAAGTGTAACCTAGAATTTGCATGCATTAAGTGAAAAATTCATGAATCTTCTTTCATGTTTGCTATTTTAAAACTCAAGTTCTAAACAACGTTATTATGAAACTTAAGTCATTCAACAAAAAAGAATGAAAACTTGACATCCCTAATCCTGGAATAACACGATAATTTGATACTTAAATACTTTAATCATCTAATGTTTCTTACAAAAATACATCTTTTTATCTCTTTCCATTATAAAATTAAATACAAATTTTATTAGTTATTGTTAAAGAAAGATTAAAAATAAGATTAAAACTAATAACAAAAACAAAATATTAAATTCCCACATGAAAATATAAAATAAAATATAAAAATTCACCACTCTATTAATTCATATCTTTTGTTTATCTTTTCCTTCTTCAACATCTTTTTCTCTATTTAGATTTTTTTAAAATTACAAACAAATTAAAATTTAGCAGGATTTTAATTTAAATCTTTAACTCAAATAATTTATATAACTCATTATCACTATTTCATAAAGTAAAACTTTTAAAACTAATTAACATTGAAAGAAAACTAATAAAAACATTAGTACTAAAAAAATTAAATTAAAACATAATAAAAGAGAGAAGCTAAGTGAAGAAAAGAAATTAAAATAATAGATTATGAGAAAAAAATGAAGATATTATAAAGAAGATGTGTACAAACAAATGTTATATTTAAGCTAGAAACTATAAAATAATCTTATTTTTTTAATTTTAATGTTTTGAATGTCAATGAGCTTGTATTAAGAACAAAGTTTTTACCACTAGCTATATTTCACATTTGTATATTTTTTTAATTTTCTTAAGCAATCAATTAGATATAGAAAGAGATGCTTTCGAATAAAGAAAAGAGGGAAATGTTTTTAAAAAATTGATAAATTGATAATGAAAAATAAATATTTTATTTTTATATTTTTAATTTTTTCATATTTTAAATCATTTTTTATTTTATTTACTCAATTTTATAATAAAAATATATTATAAAAATGAGATATTTTGTTAAGAAATTAGTAAAATCCTAAATGTCAAAAATCAATTTGGAAAATCATTTTTAGGCGTAAAAATTGCTCAAAATAGACTAAAAAAACAAGCCTTAACATATATAAGGATAGCCAACACCAAGTAATCCAAGGATTTTTTATGGTAAGAGTGGGACCCAAGAACCATCCAAAGCATACATGTGATACCCACACTCAAGATATTTTCATTCATTCAAATTGCATTTGTTAATGATCTTGTTACACTTAGCCCTATATTTTCTTTACCTCCATCTTTAGTCTCTCTTTTGTTCAATCCCTAAATGCAATCTTTTTCACTTATATCCCTTATTTTTCCTGATTATAAGAGGAGGGAAAAGTGTTTAACCAAAGGGTGGGTGGGCCAACTCTCATGTCCCAAACCCATCTCACAAGTTTGGGTTATTAGAAATAAAAGAATATGAATCCCGAAACCATAAAGTTCATGCAATGCAGATATCCACAATCAGCTCATGTTTCACACCTCATACCTAAAATTGACACACATTCACTAGCCTATGTTGTATGCCTATGCCCATGCCAATGCAACGTAAAGTGGGATTCCTTACAAAGAGAGATGGTTATCAATTTCACATTTCTATGAAGATCAAAATTAGAAAAAAAAAAGAAAAAAAAAAGAAGTTGAATAGGGTATTATTAAGCAATCTCAATGCTATCCCCATCCAAAATCACAAAAATTTAAGCTCAGAATAATATAGTGTCATACCCCATGACACATTTTCAACTAATGATACCACTTAAATAAGTCTAAATCGGCTGAGGTTGATTAGAAAGGCTAGTAACCAAGGTGCTACCACATAGCTATGGTTCGCTATCCTACATACTCTGAACACATTGGACCCTCATATTCATAGTTTTGTTCCCTATTTGATACACACCGTCCAAACTTTCATTCTCAATGTCAATGCATATTGAATCTTTCTCTACTTTAATTTATTTTATTCATTCCTTACCAGATCCAAGCTAAGAGAACTACCAAAAATAATATGAGACATGCAAAACCAGAGGAAGTTTTAGATATAACCAGGAAATAACACAAAAGATTTAAGATCATAACGCCATACATCCCATCATAAAGGACAACATCTTCCCTTTATTCTTTCAAGTTTTTGAGTCTCGTCTAAGGTTCTCTCATGCATGACAAAACAAATGTTTTCAACTACATATGTTTACCATGAGTGTCGGGAGAGCTAGTTTTTAAGCCTTGTAGCCCGATAACCCCTACACAGAGATAAACAAACACACAACTTTAGAGACAAATGAATAAGATAAAAACCCAAGATATGTAGAAGTCTAATAGAGAACCCATATGCATCTTTTGATGATCCCAAAGAACATTATAGACAAAATTTATCTTACAAGTGCATTTAAAGAACAAATAATAGTGCAATCATTCCGTTTTATCTCCATAATAATTTGGAAAAGAAATTCTCGGTCTACTACTGTGGGGAGGAAAAAAAGAGAATAAAAAAACTAAATATTGGAAAGCACTCATACTTGAAATAATTATAGTATCTCAAAATTTTTAAATGCAAACAAAAATTGCATAAGAAACAAAGTGATTTATCTTATTTCATTTCAAATTACATGAAACAAAACCCAAATGCATGATTTGAATTATATCATATTACAAGTTAAGCCTAATTAATTCAATATTAATTTTACACAAAATAATTATATATAAAAGGTCTTAAGCATGGATTGCCACCTCATCTTCTGGACCTTCCTCTCAGTGGAGCCATCAAATGAGAGCTTGAGAGTCTCTTCTTAGACAAGGTCTAGAGATTGAGCATTATCTTTGCGCTTTTTATTTGTTATTGTGATTTCAAAGCATTTAAGGGACTGAGAAGAATGTGTTGTAATGAAGGATATTGCGAATTTGGGGCTGTGTATCTTTGTTAATGATATCAGGTCTATAGTTGGTGGTTTTGTCTTCCCTAGGAATAGTGCTTCAACCTATACGGTATACTTAAATCTAAAATTTGGTTTTCATACTTTATCTATCTCGGATTGTGGCATGCCTACATATTCTGCTGTCGAAAAAGATGATAGGCTGAATCAATTTTGATGGATTGTCCAACTCTTTCAATGTTTCTGCTCATATAATAATTGAAAATCATGGTATCTTGGCAGGTGGAATTTAGATCGGTTATGTTTTGGTTGTTTGCCAGGGAGATTATCACTGCAAGACTTAAAGAATCTGACGCCAATGGCCTAAGAAGTATGTATTAAGAGGCCTCTTATTTGTATTATGAATGAATCAAAATATATTTGCATCTGTTATTATATTGTTCTTATGTTAATTTTGGGGAATAGAATTATCTATTTCATCACACATGCTTAAAATGTATGTATTTATGCTCATAATTTGACTTGTTAGGTATTGGAAATTCTTATTTCCTCTTTGGTGGGTTTGAAGTTAAACATGAACTTATGGTTGCTTTATGGGATGATAAATTATTAAAACTGGTGCTTAAGCAACACATGACTTCAATGAGACAGCTCCTCGGTTATGATGAATTGAGAATTAAATGGGTTGATTTGGGAGTAATGCATTCATCTTATAAATTATGATGACAATGCATTTAAATGAAAAGAAAACGTTATAGGATAATGTAAAGATCAGTATTTAAATGATTTTAATCATTAATACTTGATCCAAGTGAGTTTATCAAGTGTGGTTTCTGCTGAGTTGCCCAATGCTCTCTTTAGACCTGTTCCTGCATATGATGTTATCTGTCCATATGATGGAAAAATAAAATAAAATAAAACAACCCCTTCTGCACTTCTAGTGAATATTTCATTATTCACAGTTATGGTGAGTAGCTCTCTTGTATCCATTTTTCTTCTGTTGATGCTTTCTCCTTTAGTAATTTGGTCATTTGGTGAGCTTTTGTTCCTAAAAATATGTGGATTCTCACATAACATGGCCTTTTTTTTTTTTTTTTTTGCATGTGTGTATATACATACTTGTAATGAAACAACTACTAATTGAATTGTTCTAATAATGAAAGTAGCTACATGTCCCATGAATATGCTTTGGAAGTCTCTTTTTATGACTTTGTTGTGAGTATTACCTTAACACTTGCCTGTTTTTGTCTGAATCCAGGGTCTTTTTTGTTAGTCACATTGTATATTGCCTCTCCTTTTTATCTCCTGTAGCTAAAGAAGTCCAATTTGACAAGGTTGTGCAGCACAAAGAGCATGCTAACTGTGAATGAAAGCTTTCTAGGGCCGGTCATTCGGATTCATAGAGGTGATAAGGTGTATGTGAATGTGCAGAATGAAGGGTGATTATGGTGTCACTATTCATTGGTATTGATAGTTCTCTAGCTACCCTTCATTGATGAAGGAACTAACCATTTATTTATACAAGTAAAGTTGAAGAATAAATACTAAGAAAGAGGAAACTATTAGGCATGGAGTGAAGCAAACAAGGAATCCATGATCAGAAGGTCCTTGTTTGTTTTTAATATATTTTAATTATTTTTACTTTTTTTGTTATTTGATGAGAATTGTTTTAAAAAATAATTATACGATAAAGAATGATTAAAATAAAATATTATCCATAAAATTTACTTCTAAAACATATTTGAAAACACAAAAGAAATTGAGAAAATTCCACCCCCAAAAAGAAGGAAAAAAAAAAAAACAAAAGGGCTCAACAAGAGAAGCTTAACCATCACCCTTGACCTCAAGTAATGAAATATGGAAAAGACAAACTGCCCTACCCTTAAAGAATCCTACACGAGAACAAGAAATTTTGGAGGAAAAAAAAATGCTGAACTTTGACCTCTTCATCCCTTCCAAATTGTTACCCTCCACGTCCATTTTCTTTTAGCATGACAAAGTCTTGATACCAAATATGACATCCCCCATGAAATACTATGCAATTAAGCTTGTTTCAAAGGTTTTTAAAAGGAAGATTGCCATCAGAGATTGGAAACGTTTTCATCACTTTGGAGAAGGTGTGTTCTTGCATGGACTATTGGTAACCAATCTATAGAATTCTGAAATTCATTTTAAAGAAGAAATACGCAATTACTTGGGGGTTTCTGCATGATCCCTTTCTATTTACTCTATTCAGAGTTATATGGAAACATAAATGAGAAAACATTGGACGGGCCTAAGCAGTTTAGCTCATTTGCAAAATGCACTACTATTGAAGAGAAACTGTTGGCTCTAAAGCCAAAGAATCTGGATTTTGTTCAAGCTGCTGGACTTCCTCGTACAATTGAGACAACCTATGATGGTCTCGGAAGGACTGGATTTTCTGTTGGTAAATCAATTCTTGTTTTGGGTGGTGTTGGTGGAGTTGGAAGCCTTGTCATCTAGGCATTTGAATTTCAGTTCCTAATTATTTATTTTCCATTTTAAATGTTATCTATTCATGGCCTACAGTGGAAAAAAAATCTTTTGTACCTAAAATATGAACCTCCTGTTGCAGTTGGTTGGGGTTCCTCCATTTATTAGTTGTTAAAAATCGAGATAGGGGCTCTCAGTAGATCGAACAGAACAAAATTTGTGCTACTGTTGCCCCCTAAATAATTAGGATAAGGCAAATGAATACGATATAGAAACAATAATTCCATTTTTCCTCATTTTTTTATGGCTTGAGCCAGCATGCAAAACAAGTTTGGTGCCTCAAGAGTCGTGCTGCTACTTCAAGCACAGGAAAACTGGAGCTAATGAAGAGCTTGGGAACTGATTTGGCGATTGACTACACTAAGGAGAAGTTTGAAGATTTAGCAGAGAAATTCAATGTAGTTTACTATGCATTTGATAAATTCTTGTATTTATTGCTCATTTTGAAGAGTCACTTATTGCGCTATTGTCCTTTATTTGAAATGCCCTTTATCCCACTTTAGCTCATTGAAATTTAATTCCTCTACTCCATATCTGTTTGGGTCTTGTTTGATAGAGTGAATTGATGGTGGATGAACACAACTTTTTCATTCCTACATTAATAAGGCAGTGTGATAAAGCAGTGAAGGCAGTGAAAGGAGGCAGTGTGGTGGCCTTAATTGGTGCTGTCACACCTTCTGGTACCACTTGAATCAGCAAAACTATGAGTCTCAATTCTCATTGTCTTCATATCCTCTGTTTTTCTAGAGAAGGGTGAGAATTCAGACTTGGGGATTAACTCTTTCTGTTTTTTTTTTTTTTTTCGTTGACTTGCTTCTTGTAATTGAAGAGAAAATGAATACGACTTTGCATGTGACCAAAATGTTATGGTGCTTCAAGTTTATCTTAAACTAACAATTGATTCACTTTAATCACTCTAGGTGTGGAAAAAGCCAAATGATGACCATGAGCATGGAGATGCATATCAGGTAATTATTACTTGTGTTGTTTGAATCCATGTTTCTATTTAACTCTCGTCAGCTTGATTTTATTTTTGGCTGATACAGGCAGCAAAAGTGGAATTTTTCAGAGTATTTTCCTTGGTGAGAGAGGAATTATTTTTATAATTATTTGTCGAATTTTTGAACATATGAAGTTGATAGCATCTCAACTTTTCCCGACAAAGCCTGAAGCTGGGAAGCTAATTGCTGCCACCATCACATTTTTTATAGCATCTACCAAGTATTATGCTCATAAGTCTTTTTTGTACTGGTGCCTACGCTCTGCCTCTCATGTTTCTTTTCAATAATAAAACAAACCTGCTTATGAATGGTGTTGGCTTAGTGACGAATGTCAAAATCTGGAACTCCTATCATTCATTATATTATGCTTCCTGACTCCGCAAAGAACGGGTCCTATATTTGAATCTATCTCATTCTATTTTGAGATAAGATTGAAGATCAATACCATGTCATTTACATAAGTTTTTTTTATCTCCTTCATAACTATATTTATACTTTTGCTAAAAGTTACAAAGCCCAAAGTCTTCAATATCCATGCCAACACCATTGTCACTTGCTCAACCACATGAAGGTTACTGATCAAGTCTGAAAAGGGACTGCATCATTTTCTCTTTCAATCATCCATTTTTTCTTGATTAATTGATTTAGCTCATGTCTGGAATTTTTTTGTCTTTGCATGTTTTTAGGTAATATCTTGAGAATCAGTAGCGAAAAAAGTTTGGTTGGTTATGCCTAGTCCTTAAAAATGTTATACAGCCTACATACATTCTTTGTTAGAATTTGAAAAAGGATCAATATTTCTTTGTTGCTAATGGACAAGGCAGCTCTCCTCGGAAGCATATCAATCATGTCAAGGATCTAATATATGTTTAACAACTGTTTGCGAGTTCTAATTTTTGTGAAACGGGTTGGTATGTGTTTTAAATTTATTTATTTTATTTTACCTTAGTGGTATGTTTCATTTGCCCTATCCTCTAAGAAATGGTTAATGAGGTGCTAGTCCTTAGTCTCTCCACGTAAGTAGTGGTAGTGGTAGTGGGGTGTTATTTTCTAATGAGTAGCAGGTTGTTTCCTTATTTCTAGCTAAGAGTCATTTGTAACTTTGCCTATACAGGCTTTATGTGTATAAGAAAGGTTTCCTACATTCCACCCTACTATTTTTAACACTTTTGCAAAATAACCAAATAACTAGGAAAATGCTAAGTCCAAATTTGGATAATTGAATATTTATAATGAAATCTAGGTCATTGAACCAAGGTACAAACAAGTTGGACCAAGGTACAAGGGTAAGGTGTCAAAATGTGGTATGGAAATCTCATTGCTCTAATTTTCAAGGTATTTCATCACTATTTGCCCGATTTATTGTGGCTATTTCACTGCCACGTCAGCATTTATGTTCTTCAAAATTTTAAGGCCCCTGGAGTCTATGCCGTCCATACCCAACCCATGGTTTGCTTGTGATGATGGCTTGGGGCATTGTCTATTAAATGCACCATACTTTTTTCTTAAAATTTTGATGTAGGACTGCTCCTCTTAAGCCCATAAAAAATTCATTGAAGCTCACCCACAAGGCTATAGGTCAAACCTTAGCGCTCAAGCATGGGATGAGATTCCACTAAAAGAAAGGCCTTTTTTTTTGTTAGATTTGCACATTTAATTGTATATATAATATTATTAATTACAAATAAGTTAATTTTATTTATTTTTTACATAATAATTAAATATATGATAGATATGAATTTATAACGTAAGTGATAAGGCACTACTTCATGCTGATAGTAAATTTTTTAATGATTTATCAATTAATATGGAGTTAAGAACTCTTTCTAACTGAATTTTTGGTAATTAATATTTACAGAATAAATTTCTTCTTTTGAAATTTTGGTTTTAATATTTCTATTTAAATCTACTGGGAAATTTGTTTTGTAAATATTTCTTAAGCAGTCTTGAGTACACTTTGGAAGTTTTCTCACTACAAAATGTTTGAGAATTGCATCAGTCCAGTTGATATTTTGTAAGGAAAATCCATAAAGTTTCAAAATTGAGAGAAGTATAAAAAAAATTCAAAAATACCTCTGAACAATGACAATTGTTTTTTCTTTTTTCTTTTTATTCACAAAATAGATTTTCTTATAGAATAGGAAATTCATTTACAATTTTACCTTTTATTATTAAGCCTCTTCAGCCAATAATAAACCTGTGACACAAATTTTACTAACCAAAGTTTCTAAAAATTCACCATAAAGGGGTCCTTTTTATTAGACATTACCTATTTGTATTAGCCCTTAACTGCATTTGGAAAGGAAAATGAATTGTTAAAATTTGAATTTTGTTGTTAATCAGTCCTTGGTCTCCAATAGTTTAGTTGTTTGTGATTTTATTGTCTTCAAGAGATCAGTTGGAGGGGGTTGAAATTGAACCACTCTACTTTAGATGCAATATATAAAGAAGTTTGTAACTGCTGGTAGATTGATAAATACTTCTTGTTTTGACTTGGAAGTGGCATATTTCTTTTATTAGTAGATTTATAGAGGTTTTGATCCGAGGTTAATGTAAACGACAAGATTTAATAATATATCCGAGGTGTGCAATACTTGCATCATTCTACAAAAGAACGAAAATCACAAAACTCAAGTGATATTTATCACCATTTGGAGACGTTATGCATTTAGGTGACAAGCAACTGCTTGCATTTGCATGAGAATGACAGGGACTAGTTTATTTCTCTATGAAATGTCACAGGCATATATACAAAATCAAACATAAATTCAAATACATGCACATATACATACACCAAACAACAGAAATCAAATCAATCCAAAGAATATAAAATATATACGAAAGAAACAAAGGATGAAAGTACATACCTTATTAGTATATAAGCAAGCACTCCCTCAAAAGAAATTGTTAGTTTAACAAGGTAATAAATCTAAGAGTTATATCATATATACAAGGCATCATGGTAAACAAAGAATGAATTAGAAGAAAAGATACAAATTCTAAGTGATGAGGCATGCATAAAAGATTATGACTAAATTATGATATACATTCAGCAAACAGCAAAACAGGATAGCATATAAAAGTCTTCTAAATAAATCTAAAACAAATACTAAACATGCTCATTTCATCATGATAAAAATTAGGTATGGCCTTTAATAAGTCTACATCAATGTCCGAAAGGCCAAATCAATTATTCCCATCAATCAATACACAATGAATTCAGCTAAAATCTAGAAGTAGAATTTTTACATAAAAAATAAAAATAAAAATTTGAGCAATAACTCCAAGGAGTATAGTTTCTAGCCCAATTGGACAAATTCACAAATCATATGTCAAATAGTACCAGCACTCAAAACAATCAAATTGGTTCAAAACAGGGTCAGTGCACAGGGCATGCAAAAATGAATTTTTTTAACCCACCTAGGTTTCCCAAAATTCATACACAATATTGATAATGTCTATTTCAAAGGAAAAATGCATAATCACGAATCTAACGTTTTTAAAATCAATTTACCATTCAGAATGCCCAAAACAGAGCTTGTGTACAAAGTACCTAAAGACAAAATTATATCTTCTATTAGGAAAATCCAAATTAAGTAATGCAAGTGTCTAAAATTAAATTCAGAGAGTTTAATATTAGGAAAAAAAATATAATCATGAATTAAACATGTCATCTTCTAATTTAAATTCATAGATCAATCTCGAAAGTACGGAATAAGGCACTAAAATAAGCTATTACTTGAAAACTAAGATTTCAAAACTCGAAAATGAACATGTAGGGAGTTACCACTTCCCAATTTAACTTGAATGAAATCTTCCATGATTAAAGAACTCCATAAGAAGCCATGTTCAAATTTCATTCCCATGAAAGGTCACAAATTCATTTTGAAAACAAATTTGAAATGCACACCAATTCAAAAAAAAAGGTAGCATTGATGTTTTTGAAAACTCATTTTGAACCTATGGAAGTAAGAGGATATTAGAAATGAGAATGATCATTTTTGAAATTCTTGAAAACAATTTTTACAAACACACGACCAAAAAAGGGAATCAAAATAAATAAAGAACACCTGTTCAAGCTAAATATGTGCATTAGTGTGTGTGAAATGTGAAGATCAACATGCAGCTATACCTACCTTTGTTAGTAACCTAAACATGCATCAAAGATCAATTTAAAGACCTAAGCATGTTACTAAATCACCAAGGAATCAATGACAACAAAAAGTTCACAATTATTACCAAACTTATTCACAAGTGGGTTACTTCACAAGAAAATCAGCAAGTGATAGTAGAAGACTCTACAAAATGAATTTGAAAAAAATATCCAAAAGTCGAATTTTATCATGAAATTTTTCAGAGAATATCTCCTATATGTCTAGTTTATCATCCAAGTGGTCAAATTAATTAATTAAATCCCATTTAGTGCCAGATTTCATAAGAAGCATAATAGGTCCAGAACAGAGTAATTTTCCATAGCATGTGAGAATTATTTTTTTAATTAACTTAGATGTCCTAAAATCCTACAAAAATTCATGCAACTCATCAATATTATGTAAGAATTATTTCCATAACATATTTGAAATTAAATTAACATCTCGTAGCTCTAGAAGAGTACCTGTGCAGTAAGTGCAAGAAGAAGAAAAAATCATATCTCTCATTTCAATAATTATTTCTTAACATTTTATATGTCAAAAATTGAATTTAAGGAGTCTAGATTAAGTGAAAGATGTCGAAAGAAATTAAAGAGGTCATTTAATAATTTTATTTTAAGAAACGAGATTGAGTGTCAAAAACAGAGTGAAAACTAAACCTTCTAAAAGATTGATTTCTATCTTCAAATTGAAAAAAAAAAATCACTCAAACAAAATTCTAAAATCAAATTCAAGAAGCCTAAAATATCATAGAATAATTAGAAAAAATTTAAAGAGTTTTTGAATGGTCGGATTCCAATTTACAAGTTCAAAGCTGAAGTGAACTATCAACAGTGGTAATAAAGAAACAACTTTTAGAAAATTTCATATGTAGGGATTCTCTAAATTGATCCTAAAGATAATTTTAATCATGTATCAAACAATATTTAACACCAATCATTCACACACTAATCATCAAAAAATTTCAATCAAACTTTAATATATGATCATTAATGATTCTCTAAAACTAAAAAAATGCATATATCAAAAGATCAATAAGTTAATAGTCATCAACACTCCAAAAATTCCTCAAACTTCATCAACATGTAAACATAAATGAATTTCAAGCATTCAACCTCAAATTACTTTCACCAAATTCTCAAGATTCAACATCAAGGGATCATAAAAAAATCCAATACTTCGTGTGGCCTATACATCCACACCAAATTTAGTCTAATACATCCAAAATCATGAAAATGAGAAGTATGAGAAGAAGATATAGAAAATAAAATCAAGTTAGGAAATTAAATAATCTTACCTCAAGGTGTTTCCAAATCCAAGTTTTATCTTGACGTTTTTCAAGTTGATAATGGTCTCTCAAGTTTTCCATGGCTGTCCTTGTTTCTCTCCAAGTTCTCTCAAAGTTCTCCCCAAATTCTCTTTCTCTAGAGAACCACTTCTTTTCTTCCTTTTTTCCTATCTTCCCCCTCTCTTGCTTGCCAAGCCACCACTAACCTACACCACTTCATCCACCTTTTAGAGAATTCCTAACTTACTCTCCAACCTTTCCCTATCCTACACTACTTCACCCACCTTCTAGAGAATTCCTAACTTACTCTTCAACCTCCTCCTATCCTTCACTACTTCACCCACCTTCTAGAGAATTCCTAACTTACCCTCCAACATCTCCCTATCCTATACCATCCTATTAACCTAGAGGCAACTCTCCCTAACCTTCACTCAACCAACTAACCTAATTCTAACTAAAACTCTCTAATTAAACTAACACCTAATCTCATTCTAAACCAAACCCACTAGACTCATCTAAGTTCTTAACCAAAGCTCCCTAACTTATTCTAAGACTCATTAGGCTAAGCCAACCTCACTAAACTATTCTTACTTACTTTCTAAACTAAACCAAACTCAAAGAACTAATTTAAACTACTTTTAAACTAAACTAAACTAAACTAAACTCAAAAAGTTCTTCTAAATTACTTCTAAACTAAATTAAACTCAAACTAAACTAAACTCAAAGAACATTTCTAAACTATTTCTCAACTAAACCTAGGGTCACTAAAATCATGATCGAGATCCACCTAATCCCTCCAAGATATATATCTCCAAAAGAATCCAAAACTAGTGATCAAAATAGTTACAATGGACCACCGATGAAAGCTCAAAAACAACTCAAAAAAGGACCATAAGTGCACAATAGGGCAATAGAGGATGTAGGAAGGCAATCCTAGATGGAATGTGCCTAGAAGACAAAATAGAGGGTCTACAATGAGAAATTCGGAAATTTATTGAAAACCAAAGAAAATAAAAGAAATGCATGCTTGAAGGAAATATTGGCAGCAAACCAATTTGGAAAATGAAATTTTAATGCCTAAAAATTCTAAAGGATGAATAAAAAAGGATTTAAAATCATTTGAAAACCGGATTTTCAAAAATCAATGTTTTAAAAGCAATTTTTTTAAAATGCATGCATGAAGCATTAAGGGATGAGACATAGAGGCTTTAAAAAAATGGCACATCAAAGGTAGCCATGCATGGAATCATTTGCACTGGTTGTCAAATATGGGGTGCCAATAACTGGAGGTACTGAAGTGATTGCTCTGCTGGTGCGGATGGTTCACCAAGTGGAGTGTGAAGTATTGAAGCGAACGGGAAGGCAAGACATGTATTCAGCAGGATACTGTCATGGTTCTAATCAACAATAATTGCATAGAACCTGTATTTGTGGACGGACCAGGAGAATCTTGGCTTATAGGTGATGCACCACGTTGGATCCAAGAAGTTTGAGAAACGTAAGCAATGGAACCCAATACATCAGCAGTTCCTGAGATTTTTGGTATCTCTCCAAGTACAGCATATAAGAGTGATGATTTCCCTGCTCCAACTGGCCCACAAACTGGAATCTTCTGCATTTCCTCCATGGACGCACAATTTTTCTTTTGAACAAAACTTAATGTCTCTTAGATACTCAGCTAATGTATTTCTCTTTCTCAACTACTTCCCATTCTCATACCACTGCTTCCCAATTTCACCACTACCATGAATGTGTGCTATTGCCAATATAAAACCCCGATCTAATGAGACAGCCTTGAAGCTTTAAAACTTGGATTTATGCGAATCTCATGTGAACCATAGCCATAAAGAAGTAATGGATCAGGTCCATCAAGTTTCCCAAGATCCTTTCAGTAAACAATTGATAGGGGAATTTGAGTGCCATCTGAAGCCTTCGCCCATGCTTTACCTCTAACTGCTGTCATTCCCGTGCCAAGCAATGTTCTTACAACATCCAGAATTGCCTGGTTCTTAACAAGCTCCTCCATGGTAGGTTTCTGTAGAAGATTCTTGACTAAACTAACATAAGAAGCTTTGTTCAGAATCCCAATTTTAGATGCCACAATTACACCATGGTTAGAAGCAGTATCAAGAGTGAAAGGAACAGTGATGATGCAAGATGTGTCCTCTGGAGAACATAGTAGAAGCGTCAAAACATGGAAGAACATCCCCAGTCATAATGAATATCCCACCAGTGGCGAGAAAGAAACCTCGCTGTTGGACCTTTCATGAGGCATCAAAGATTCGGGACTGCCAATGTCCATATTTTTCATCAACGGACCAAATAGGATTTGGGTCACCAAACTCTAACAAGAATAAATGTCCATTTTATAACCTCCTATGATTTGAGGCTATATACAAAATGGTTTTTATAGAAAAATTATAGCCCAAAGTCATATAAGTACAAAAAATAATATTGAATATATTTAGAATCTATTTCATAACCAGAATTTATGAAAACAAGAAAATAAATACTCTAACCAAAAGCTATGCTAAGGTTATTTATCATAGCTACAAGTTACGTAATTATTTTTATTATTTAATAGAAATTTAGTGTAATTTTT
Organism: Vitis vinifera; assembly: GCF_030704535.1. Lineage (NCBI taxonomy): Eukaryota > Viridiplantae > Streptophyta > Magnoliopsida > Vitales > Vitaceae > Vitis > Vitis vinifera. The sequence goes on along the minus strand of NC_081818.1, from coordinate 5,384,703 downwards.
ATCCTTGGTTTTTTTCTATATATAGTTCTTATTAAACTATATATATGGAATCATATCAAGATGAGAAATTCACTTACCTTACAATTATGAGAAACTATATATATAAATATGATAAATGTTCATAATTTGAAGTTATTATATCTTATATATTCTTAATTTGCTATGATTCAAATTTGATTTGATTGTAGCTGTTGTATTCTTTTTGCTAGCTAAGTAGATGGAAATCTTTGAAATGGTACATTCCATCTTATGGAAAAATAAATAAATAAATTACTCTTTTAATACATGCATGTCATATATATTAGTTGTGTACATATAATATTAAGTGTTTGATAGATTTATTCCAAGATATTTACCTCATCAATTGTACGATGTATATAATAATTGATGTTAATATATATCTAGTAAACTTGATTGTAGACTCTAAAAGAGATAAAATTATGTCACTAATGGGATACAATTTCATGTGAATGACACGTTATAGTCGATCATATCTAAAAGAATTTGATATGACCAACATGGTCCCTAAGGTTACACGTCATATAGATATATATTATAAAATCAGAAGTTTTTATCTAGTGACTAATTTATCTATATTCCTAAAAAAAATAGTATGACATGTTGTACAAATTATTATTTTGATAAAATAATTTTTTTCATTGTTAGAGGGAGGAAGTTGATTATAGATCTAGAAGAATGACATGAAATTTCTTAGATTTTTTTTATGAAAGTAATATTATAAATTGATGTCCCTAGAGGACAATTAACTAACAAAATTGTAGATACATGCTTGAAGTATAGTAAAATAATTGATGAAAAAATAATGTTTTGGTGGGACAACTAACTATTATAAAAACAAATGAATCCAAGGTACACTTAAAGCATAAGAGACTTGTTGAATCAAAGGATGTAATTCCTTGAAAGAAGAAAGCATGGGGAAAAACACATGAAAAACTTGATACTCTTAAAGAGGCCTTAAAATGATTGATCAGACCAAAATTGAGAAGCTTATAACCCTTAAAGAGACACAACTAAAACAAATACCTTTGAAGAGACACATCACTACAAGGAAAAAGGTATATGGTGACATTTATAATGAGTCACCATAAACATAAGGTGTCACTACAACATAGCGTCACCTTCTCCACTGACACCATAGAGGGTACCAATTGGTGACGTATTTGGAAGTGACACCAAAGTAGATAAATGGTGACCCATTCAAAAGTGACACCATATATTTCTAGTGATGATAGGGTGTCACATTAAATACATCATCTTTGAGTTATGATGTCACATTAAATGCATCACCTTTGAGTTATGGTATCACATCATTGTAAATTATTGTGGAATATATGATTGGTTTTAGTTGTTGATTTTTGTAATGCTTATGAATTAATAAGATTAACCTGTTTATATTTTGTCCATAAATATAACAATCATATTATATTTAACTCTTTTTTCTGTAATGTTCCTGGAATAACTCATAATACATTGATCATCTAATAATATTTGTATATCAAATGTTCACAAAATGATAGTACGTCCAACATATCAAACCCATCAAAACTAAAAAAGAAGAACGAATACATACCAAAACATGATTTAGAAATGTTAAAGATCCCAAGATTCATGTATACCTCCATTTCATAAGCATAAAACCGGCTAACCATAAAATGACATAGAAGTCTCATCTAAAAATCTAAATTTCTCAGTTGCAATTAAAGTAACATTTATGTCCTACAACGTATGACATAAGAGTTGCATTTAAAAACCCAAAATCTTGTTGCCTTCTTCTTTCTTTTTATTCTCCATTTCACCCTCCCAAGAGTGTATACCTGCATTTCAAAATTTAATGAGTTTTAGAGATTTTTATTGAAGAAAATAAACATGGATCTATGTTATCATAAATGAACAAATCTAAGAATTAATTTTTTTTTTCAAATAGAAACATTATTCAAAGAATAAGCATTACTATACAATACCTATGGAAAAATTCATGTAGTAGCTAAGGGACTCACCATGCATGGTGATCATGATGCATCAACATGATTCATGATTAGTTGTAGCACAAAAGTAGCCCATTCTCCTCTAATTTCATCGAATTCTACTTGAGAATATGTTTTTTTTTATTACCAAACTGAAATCAAATAAGAAAATAACATTAAAATGCATAACATTTGGAAGCCTAAAACTATGTACAATTCATTAAATAAGTAATACCTTTGAAGCAATAATTGTAGGATAAAAAATTATATCTTTAATGAATCTCATAACAAAGTAGCCACATTCGAACCCTCCTTCTTGTCTTGGACACTAATCAATCAATTATAAAATAACATTAGTACTCACATATATAAATGGTGCAAATGCATAAGCTAATGTGTAAAGAAAAATTTTTGGATGTCACCTGCACTAGTTGCTAAGATGGCTCCCTCTTAGATGTTTTCTTTGTAGATATTCGAAAAGCCCTATGTAAATAAGTTCAATGGGTACATTTTTAAAATAGGTAAATGTTATATGTTTTAATATATATAAATAAAAAAAAATGTGTTTGAGGTGAATGTATTTTTTTTATTTAAAAATAATACTATGAAAAATAATAGGAAGAACTTACATGTTTACGATATCCTTTAAGTCCTCACATGGTTTGTGATGCATAGGGTCAAGATAGTGGACTATCATTTTCCTTGGCTTAAGCACTACCTAAATATAAACCCTTTAAGTCCTCATATCTATTTCTATTAACAAAATATAAAAACTTTCCAAAACTCAACTACTTTAAATATAAAAACAAAATCAAATAAAATATCTAGCTAATTGGATTTTAGAAACTAAATAAACTATAAATAAACTAAATATAAAAACTAAATAAAATATCTATGCCCATGAATTAATTGAAGAGGATAGAAAGACACAGAGAGAACATGGTTATGGTTATGATTTCCATCTTATCATTTCCTGTCAGTACCACACATGCCCATTTTAAGGTTGGACACTACTTTTGTTGCTGGACTTGGAAAGGGAACTTCAAAATTGAAAACATAAATAAACCCTTATGTAAAAAAAAATAACATTAAAATATAATTGAGCATTAAAATATTTACTCTCTTTCATCACTTTCATTTGAATATTAATAATCTCTTATTGAGATAGATATTTACAATTTAACAAAATAGAAATTCCTAATAATAAAAAATATAAAATTTCTATTTCTACTAACAAAATATAAAAACTTTCCAAAACTCAACTACTTAAATATAAAAATAAAATCAAATAAAATATCTAGCTAATTGGATTTTAGAAACTAAATAAACTATAAATAAACTAAATATAAAAACTAAATAAAATATCTATGCCCATGAATTAATTGAAGATGATAGAAAGACACAGAGAGAACATGGCTATGGTTATGATTTCCATCTTATCATCTCCCGTCAATACCACACATGCCCATTTTAAGGTTGGACACTACTTTTGTTGCTGAACTTGGAAAGGGAACTTCAAAATTGAAAACATAAATAAACCCTTATGTAAAAAAAAAAAAAAAAACATTAAAATATAATTGAGCATTAAAATATTTACTCTCTTTCATCACTTTCATTTGAATATTAATAATCTCTTATTGAGATAGATACTTACAATTTAACAAAATAGAAATTTCTAATAATAAAAAATATAAAATTTCTATTTCTATTAACAAAATATAAAAACTTTCCAAGACTCAACTACTTAAATATAAAAATAAAATCAAATAAAATATCTAGCTAATTGGATTTTAGAAACTAAATAAACTATAAATAAACTAAATATAAAAACTAAATAAAATATCTATGCCCATGAATTAATTGAAGATGATAGAAAGACAGAGAGAACATGGCTATGGTTATGATTTCCATCTTATCATCTCCCGTCAATACCACACATGCCCATTTTAAGGTTGGACACTACTTTTGTTGCTGGACTTGGAAAGGGAACTTCAAAATTGAAAACATAAATAAACCCTTATGTAAAAAAAAAAAAAAAACATTAAAATATAATTGAGCATTAAAATATTTACTCTCTTTCATCACTTTCATTTGAATATTAATAATCTCTTATTGAGATAGATACTTACAATTTAACAAAATAGAAATTCCTAATAATAAAAAATATAAAATTTCTATTTCTATTAACAAAATATAAAAACTTTCCAAAACTCAACTACTTAAATATAAAAATAAAATCAAATAAAATATCTAGCTAATTGGATTTTAGAAACTAAATAAACTATAAATAAACTAAATATAAAAACTAAATAAAATATCTATGCCCATGAATTAATTGAAGATGATAGAAAGACACAAAGAGAACATGGCTATGGTTATGATTTCCATCTTATCATCTCCCGTCAATACCACACATGCCTTCCCGGATTGGTCCTTTTGGGGTTGGATACTTTCAACGAAATTCTATATCTCATTCCCACTTAGATACAAACAGAAAAATCATTCTTTTTTTTTTCCTCTCTCGTTTTTTAGAAAGGATGAAGATTATGTGATAGTATATCTTAAAAAAATTCTGTACCTGTCATTCTCACACAAATACATATTAAAAATCATTCATTTTTTCCTATTTTTCACTTTTTTTTTAAGGACTTGATCATGTGTTTGGTTTAGATTAAAAAAACCAATTAATCTATAGTTTTTTCTTCCATGCTAGAAGATTAAACCTAAATTTTTCTTCCCTACAACTCAAGAAAACACAATTCACAAAAACCATAATACAAAGATGTTGAAACAATTAATATAATGGCATTAATAAAAGAAAAAAAAATGATAGATCCAAGAGATTTTGGGTTACCTGGGAGTCCACAAAGTGAAGAATGTCGGTTTTGAGCGTGTTGACTATGGATGGGTGAGAGAAAAGGTTGAAGAAGATCATGATTTTATATATAGGATTTATATATTGAGATTTTTTGGATTGTGGGTGAGATATGGAAACAATGGGATTTTTATATAGTATCCATCATTATTAATTCTAAAAATGGGCTCATTAAGTTATAATACTTAAAAAAATTTATTTTATATGATGTCACTTCCCAAAAAATGACACTATAAATATAAAATTAATATCATCTAACTACCTCAATTGAAGATTTTTTATATGATGTGTCACCTTTATTAATTATAAACCCTATGGTGTCATTATTTTAAAAGTGACACCGTAAATAGTGACACCATAAACTATTTTTGTAGTAGTGCATATTAAACAAATAGTCTTTAAAGAAGTACAATTTGAACAAATAATCCCTGAAGAGGTGCAAATTAAATTAATAGCCCCTGAAGATGCAAAAATTGTATGAAATGGCTCTTAAAAGGCATAGATACCTCCATACCTAAAAATAAAAGCGACCTCTACTAGTTATGAACATGACAAGATGAAAATGAGATTAAAATAATATTGTCATTGATAATTCATATTTTTCTTAGATGACCTTTGACATCATATGGAGTGATGAAAATTCCAAATAATGAATTACGCAAGAATGTCAACGTATTTATAATTGGCCAAAATAAAAAGATACAATACATACAAGGTTAGACTTATTGGCAAAATGAGGAGTATTTGGGCATGTAGTCCAATGCTAGAATATGTTGTGCCTATTGAATATAAATGGACTTGGATTATAATGCCTAAAGACATAAAAATTGTCAGATATCAATAGCTTGTTATGTTATAAAGCAAAATTTATAACATAAGGTTTTAATGTGATGACCTAGTATCATCCTTGTAATGATTTGATCACATTATTGATAGTTTCTCAAGGACTAGATATATACTTTGTAATGTATATGGATTCATAGATATGTTAAAATCCCTAAAGGATCCAAAATGCATAAAGTAACCAAGTCCTTGAAGGATTTAAAATGCATGAAGCAAATAACTCCCTGAAGAATTAACATGCTTGAAACAAATAATTCTCTTAAGGATTAAAATGATTGAAAATCTCATATCACGTTCTTAATCAGGTCATGATGATAATACACTTGATCAAATTATGTCCTTATGTGGATTAAAGTGGAGTTTTGTCATTGTTGCAATCTTATTGACTCTTGAAGAGTATATAAGAACGATTAAATGTACAATGAAATAATTTCAAACAAAAGATTTTGGGAAAAAAAAATTGTTTCAACTTGGAAATAAAGCATTTTCCAAATGGAATGTTGAGTCCATCAATTAACATACAAAAAAATAAAATAAAATTGAAGAACTTATATAAAATAAAATTGAAGAACTTATATAAGGATAAATCACACCCATTAAGTTCTTTAATGTAGTTTTGTTCACTTAAAGTGAAAAAGGACCTCCTTCATCCTAAATATAATCATGGAGAACTACTTCGTCCAAAAATACCTTGCTATTGGTACACTACTGTATCTTACAATTTTACATTATCAACTATTACATTTTTTGTCAACTTTCTTTCTTGCAAGAATAAAGTCAAATGTATACTGCAATATCATCATGGAACAAATGCCATATGTTTATTTTATTCTAAAAGAGTAGAATCTCAATTACTTAGATATATGATTGTTGGTTATCTTTCAAATCCCTACAAAAGCTCGATCCCAAATAGGGTATGTATTTATCTATGGTAATACAACAATATCATGGAGATTAGTGAAGCATACAATGGTAACCGCTTATCTAAATCATTGAGAGATACTTGCAATTTATAAAGCAAGTCATGAGTATATATGACTAAGGTCACTGAGACAACATATTTAGGAATCATGTGGACTACCCTCCATCAAAGATAATGTTGCTTGCATTGCATAAATTAAGGAAGGATTTATAAAACGTGACAAAAATAAGCATATCTCCTTCAAATTCTTCTACACTTATGAGCTTCAAGAAAATGGTGAAATGGATGTTCAACGAATTCAATCCTAAGATAATCTAATAGATCTATTCATAAAAGTATTACGATCAACTACATTGAAAAAGTTAAGATACAAAATTGGAATGCAAATATTGAGAGATCTACCTATTGAAATGTTGAAGAAAGTATAACTGAGTTTGCAAAGCTTGATTTCAAACAAGGTATGTATTTACCTATGGCAATATGACAATATCATAGAGATTAGTGAATCAAACAATGGTAGTCACCTCTCTAAATCATTAAGATATACTTGTAATTCATGAAGCAAATTGTGTTAAGATAGAGTCCTTAAAAGCATGCTATGATGTAACATATTTGGAATACATTATTCATTTAATGATATTTCAGGTTCTCTTTTATCTATTCTTATTCCATACATTATCTCTATGAATATTTTGGCCTAACATATCTCGCATTGTACATAGATGATTTGTTCATAATCGGTTCATGGACTTGGACAGTCCATTTGAGGCTATAGCACACCATTTCCTAATTAGAGGGATGACTAGTCTTGGCTATCAGAATGAGGTTCCCATGGTAAGCACACTAGTGTGTATGATTACACATAGGATAGGATCTATAGTGAGTCATGATATAAGGCTATTGGATAGTCATAACTTCACCAAGTTATTTTACTATATAGTCTCTCAACCTTGAGAGAATATTGAACTTGTGCAAAAGTTAGTAGTGTCTTTGACTATAGGTGAGATTGTTAGTTGATAATATATTCCTTACGGATTGGGTCACTATTGATAGAAACCTATAGCAATAGGCATTCTCAATAAAAGCGCCATGATATCTCATGGACTTTGCAACAGTGTGTCCTCTTGGGTGATCCTACAAAGGTATGATCATGAAATCTCTAGATCTGCAATAATTCCTTTAGTGAAATTTGACATATGCTCTTAGTGAATTAGAGTATGTCATTTGATTACATAATAGGAAGATCTGTAACTCAAAAATTGTAAAAGTAGTATTGAAAGTCTGATAGCAATCACTTTGTTAGACAATGGATGACCAATTCATGGGAAGACTGTATACAATGGATAGTAGGTCACAGACCTAAGCACTTGGTGTCTTGCTATAATATATATAGAATACTAGAGTTTAGTTGATTCTCTATAGTTGGATATTGAATCAACTTTAGAATTAGATACTAAGGGAGCTAATTCCTATGGGTCCCACTGGTCCCCACTCTAAGCTTATATTCCTCGATGACATGATTTATGAGGCTTGGATGGGCTTTTAGTTCACTTTTATGCATAAAGATATTCTGATAATTACACAAGGTTACACAAGGATAAGTAAGCACCATTTCTGTACTGAGATAATTGCTTAATTGGAGTTCTATTGGGTTAATTAATCAATTAGCAATCTTTTTGGACTAGATTAAGTGGTTTAAGCCTATGATGGACTCAAGTCACTTAAGCCAAGTAGGAAGGCTATAAATACTAATTTAGGGGGTTAGGATTTCTTAAGTCTTGTCATTCTTTCCCTACAATTCAAAGAGAGAACCATGACCTCCACTCTTGAGATCTTTAGCATCTTAGTGCCTAGACATAAGGAAGAGTTATTGGGTGGAAGATCATGGTTTTTATGAGGTTCATTATGACTTTGAAGTTATTTACATTGATTGGAATTGATTGGGAACATCTAAATCAAATGTATGTAGCTTCATTCTCTAGATCTATAATTTATGTGGTATTAATATTGTTTTTGAATACCTGGTATTCCATTGCAATAAATTTAGAGAGTTTAGAATAGATTTACATGCATTCTACAAGATCCAAGGCATGGGAACAGAGTAATCCAGGGTTCCCAACAAGTTGTCCATATGTATGACTAAGGTTAATGATCCAACATATTTGGGAATCATGTGGATTACCTTCCATCGAAGATAAAACTACCAAGTTATATGAAGATAATGTTTTGCACAAATTAAAAGAAGGTTTATAAAAGATGACAAAAGTAAGCATATTTCTCATAAATTCTTCTATACTCATGACTTTAGATAGTAAAATTGATATTCAATAGATCCAATCATGTGATAATCAGATATATCTATTCATAAAAACATTACCATTGACTGTATTAAAAAAATTTAGATACAATGTTGGAATATGGAGATTGGAAGATCTACTCGTTGAAGTGTTGGAGAAAGTTCAATTGATCTACTTGATTATCTAATATCGATTCAAGAACCCATTTCTGCACAAGCTCTCACAATTGATCTTCCATCCTGATGACTTTGTACATGGACTTGTGAAAAGTATAATTAAATAATTATATTAAAATTATACATAAATAATTAATCAAATTTTAATGAATTTAGTATATGTTAAAAAAATTAAATAAAATAAATAATTGAGACATCATTTTGATACAATTTTGGTTTTAGTATTTTTAAAAATAAAAAACATAAATAAATTTTTACATAATATTTTAATTTTTTATAAATATTAAATGTATAAATATTAAAATTTTCTATTGAAAATTAAAAAAACAAAGATATTCCATAATTATGTAATATAAAGAAGAAGATATATATATATATATATATATATATATATATATATATATATATATATATATATATTTTACTTTGACAATTTTTTTTCCGAGATGCATTGAGGTGGTTACTTTGGAACTAGTAAGAAAAACGTATGGATCTAATAAAATTAGAGTGAACCAAATAGAAAACATAAATAAATTTTTACATAATATTTTAATTTTTTACAATATCAAATATATAAATATTAATTTTTTCTATTGAAAAAAAAACAAAGATATTCCATAATTATGTAATATAAAGAAAGAAGATATTTTTTTAATTATTTTTTTTACTTTGATGATTTTTTTCCCCTACTTTTGAAAGTATTAAATGAGATGCATTGAGGTGGTTACTTTGAAAGTAGTAGGAGAAGCGTATGGACATAATAAAACTATAATGAACCAAGGGGTACAAGACCCAGCAACTAATAAGTAATAAAAATAATGAAGTTGACATAGTATGTGTTGAGTAATAACTAATTGGTCAAGGAAAATGAAAGCATGTGTGTAACAATTTTCAAACTCAAAGTCTTTAAATTTGCATAGAGTTTGATTCATATAACAATTGATTTTTTTATTTTCTATTATTATATTAAAATTATAAATAATTAATAAAATTTTAATGAATTTTATGTAAATTAAAAATTAAATAGAATAAATAATTAAGATATCATTTGGATACAATTCTAATTTTATTATTTTTTTAAAACAAATAACATAAATAACTTTTGAATTATATTTTAAATTTTTATAGATACTAAACATGATAGTACAAATGCTGCTTATAGTAAAAATAAAAGCCATAGAAGTTCCATAATAATATAATATAAAGAAAGAAGATAATTTTTTATTCTTGTTATGACTATGGATGAAATTTGTTCTAACTTTGGAAATTAATAAATGAGATGCATCATAGCACTACTCTAAGTATTCTAAAAGAGTTAGAAGTGTTTTTTAGAATCACTATCAAATACACTATAAATGAAGGGATAGTAGTTAGAATAATAATAATAAAGTTGGTAGAATAGGTGAGTAATAACTTATTACTCAAAGAAAATGAGAGCATTTTTGTACCAATATATCAACTTAGGACTTTAATCACTTGTCATTTGGATAAAGGCCTCCCAATTTTGAATCAATCATGAGAACCATGACCACACATAAATAATCATCTATGATTGTGAATGTCAACATGAGCCCCATAACCCCATCTTCGAGTGCAAGTCATTTATCTATTCCTCAAAGACTTACGTCTTGTTTGAGATATTTTTTTTTTTCCTTTACTTGGAAATTGAAAAACTAAAATTATAATTTTTCAAGAAAAATATTGGAATTATAAAATGTTATTAAATAAAAAAAGAAAAAAACTTTTTACGTAAGTCAAAATAGAACTTTTATAAGAAGTAATATTTTTCTCATATTTGTATTAAGTTCCTTCTTAAGGTATAATTTTTTTAAACAAACATAAAAACTCTTATTGAGCTTTATAAAGAGTTGACTTCTTAGAAATCAATTCAATTAAGGTTAGAATCTCCTTAGCAAATCAACTTCATGTTTTATACCTTTTATCCTTGCAAAAAATTGACTTATGAATATGTACTATACTAAATTTTTAATTTAGGTTACTTTCGTGTATACTTAATCTATATAATTAGGAAGTAAGTATATGGTAGAAAGAAATATTGTTAGCCCAAGGGTTCTCCTAATCAAGTTTTGATGATAACAAATCATGGTTAAGTGACTAATTGGTTTGAATAGTAAAAAATCTCAGGTATAAATTCAGAAATTCATCAAAGGATCAAATGTATACAAGATCAAGACTTTTGGAAGACTTTTGATCATAGGAAACAAATATAAGATGAATGCATGGGTGCACTTATGTTTTTCATATATTTCCATGCATATTTGAAAACTTGGTTTATTCTGTAAAATTATGTTTTCATTAAAATTCGAGTTTTATCAAATGTACCTTAGGCAAAACTTTTCAAAATTGGTATATTAATTTACCTAAAGTCCTTGCCTAAGTGTTAGAAAAGAAAAGAAGTGAAAAATATAGGTTTTCAGGGCCAAAAGGCCAAATCGGTCGAGGCTCTGGCCAACTAGCTCAACCGGTTGGGGAACCAATCGATCGGTTGCCCTTGACCGGTCAAGGTCCAATCGAAGAATGTCAAAAACACTCTCTCTCTTCCAGTAGCCTTCCTTTCCCGGTTGAGGTTATCTCCTTCCCGATCGACCTTCGGTTGAGGTCCAGTCGAGGCAATGGTAACCTACCAAAGCATTAAATGCTCCAATAGCTAATGAACCGGTCAACCCCCAGCTTAACCAGTTGAGGCTACTTTTTACTTTTCTTGGCTTCTGAGCTTAGAAACCTATAAATTGAAAGCTCCACTTTGTTTATGATATGGAAAACACTTGCAATCAATTGTCTACCCACTTGTGTTTGCCTTTAAAGCTCTCATTTCTTTCTTAGTGAATTAAATCCTCACTTGCATATCTTTTAGTGCATCCTTGTGAGTCATCCTAGCTTTGTTTTGTATTTGAGCTATCATTGAGCTAGGTTGAGGGATTCATTCTTGTAAAAACTGAGTGTTAAAGCCTTCAAGAGGTTTAAATCTTGAAGAGATTGTGTAAGAGCCCATTGGAGCCGGAATCCAAGTGTAAGAAGATTGGAACCTTGGTTGAAGCTTCAAGCTAGTGGAATCCTCACTCGGTTAGGAGATTGAGAAGAGTAGATGTAGTTAAAGAAGTGTCGAACCACTATAAAATCCGAGTTTGAATTCTCTAACTCTATCTCTTTATTTTTTATTATATTGTGCTTGAATTTGTTGTGTTGAAAAAGTTTTTGAAAAACCCAATTCATCCATCTCTTGAGTATTTTTCCTTATTTAAGCATAACCTTTATTTTCTCAATTGGTATCAGAGCTAGACCTCTTGTTTGAGACCTAATAGTCTAAGAGGAAATGGTTATTCCATCAAGCTCATCTCACAATGAAATTTTGTAAAACATAGAGCTCCATTTTTTACAGGAATCGACTATCCCTATTGAAAACTAAAATGACTTGGTATTTACAATCAACCAATTTAGACGTATGGGATGTCATTAAAGATGGCCCAACTTTTCCTACAAAACTAGTTGATGGAGTCATGGTTCCAAAACCTAAGTAAGAATGGAATTAGCTTGATAGAAGAAATTTTCAATTAAATGGTAAGGTTGTTTTTACTTTACAATGTGCTATGGATAGAAATGAATATAATAGAATATGTCAATGCAAATCAGCAAAAGAAATTTGGAGATTGCTTGAAATAACTCATGAAAGAACAAATCAAGTGAAAGAGTCAAAAATTAATTTACTTGTACATAGTTATGAATTGTTTTTTATGAAAGAAAATGAGACTATTGTTGAGATGATCACTAGGTTCACCAACATTGTCAATGGTCTTGAAGCATTGGGAAAGACCTATAAGGAATCCGAAAAGGTGATGAAGATATTGAGGTCACTCCCATCAAAGTGGCTTACAAAGGTCACCACAATTCAAGAAATAAAATACTTGACCAAGCTACCTATGGAAGAGCTCATAAGGTCATTAATGACATATGAGATCAATTTGGCAAAGAAGCTACAAGAGGGTGAAGACAAAAAGAAGAAGAGCATGGCTCTCAAAGCTACAACTAAGGAAGAAGAAGATGTTGAAGAAGAAAAGTCGAGTGAAGAAGATGATGATTTAGCCCTCATCACAAGAAAGCTCAACAAATACATGAAGGGTGAAAGGTTTAAAGGAAGAAAGTTTACCTCTAGAAGAGACCTTTCTAAAAAGAAATCTTCATCTCATGGTGACAAGAGAAATGGGAAGAGAAAAAAGATTTTGTGTGTTTCAAATGCAAAAAACCGGGACACATTAAATATGATTATCCTCTTTACAAAAGTGAAGCCAAGATAAAAATGAAGAAGGTAATGATGGCCACTTGGAGTGAAAGTGAAGAATCCTCCGAAGAAGAAAAGGAGAAAGAAGTGGCAAACATGTACTCCGAAGAAGAATCATTGGTCAAGGCAACATTGGTAATGGCACATCCTCTCTTATTGAAAGTGTTTTATTAGTGGATGGTTTAAAACATAATCTTTTAAGCATTTGTCAACTTTGTGACAAAGGTTTTAAAGTGATTTTTGAAGCATCTCATTGCATCATCAAGGATATTCAAAATGATAAAACCATCTTCATGGGTCATAGATGTGATAATTTTTACGCTATAAATATTTCAAAATATGATGGCTATGATAAATGTCTTTCAAGCATGCATGATCAAAGTTGGTTGTGGCATAGGAGGTTGGGACATGCTAACATGGACCTCATTTCCTAACTCAACAAATATGAACTTGTTACAAGCTTTCCCAAAATAAATTTTCAAGAAGACAAAGTTTGTGAAGCTTGTCAAATAGGAAAGCAAATCAAAAACTCTTTCAAAAAAAAAATTTCATTTCAATATCTAGGCCTCTTGAGTTGTTGCATATGGATTTATTTGGTCTCTCTAGGACACCAAATCTTGGAGGAAAATCTTATGCATATGTTACTATGGATGACTTTTTTAGATACACATGGGTCTTGTTTTTAAGTCAAAAGAATGAAGCCTTTTATGAGTTTTTAAAGTTTTGCAATAAGATTCAAAATGAAAAAGGTTTTATAATTACTTGTATAAGAAGTGATCATGGGAGAGAATTTGAAAATATTGATTTTGAAGAATATTGCAATGAGCATGGTATTAACCATAATTTTTTGGCTCTTAAAACTCCTCAATAAAATGGGGTAGTTGAAAGGAAAAAATAGAACTCTTCAAGAAATGGCTAGAACCATGCTAAATGAAAATAATTTACCAAAATATTTTTGGGCTGAAACGGTTAACACCTCTTGTTATGTTTTAAATAAAATATTATTGAGGCTTATTCTTAAGAAAACTCCCTATGAGCTTTGAAAAAATAAGAAACACAACATTAGCTATTTCAAAGTCTTTGGGTGCAAATGTTTTATATTAAACACCAAAGACAATCTTGGAAAATTTGATGCAAAATTAGATGTTGGAATTTTCCTTGGTTACTCAACTTCAAGTAAAGCCTTTAAAGTTTTCAACAAAAGAACCATGGTTATAGAGGAGTCCATCCATGACATTTTTTTATGAATCTAACAATTCTCTTCAAGAAAGAGAGAGTTTTGATGATGATTTAGGCTTGGAGACCTCCATGGGAAAATTGTAAATTGAAGATAGAAAGCAACAAGAAGAAATTGGAGAGGATCCAAAGAAAAAAGAATCACCATTGGCACTACCCCCTCCTCAACAAGTGCAAGGTGAACCAAGCCAAGACCTTCCTAAAGATTGGAAGTTTGTCATCAACCACCCACAAGATCAAATTATAGGTAATCCATCTAGTGGGGTAAGAACTAGATCATTTCTTAGAAATATTTGCAATAATCTTGCTTTTATCTCTCAAATTGAACCTAAAAATATAAATGATGCTTTAGTTGATGAAAATTGGATTATTTCTATGCAAGAAGAGTTAAATCAATTTAAAAGAAGTGAAGTATGGGAATTAATGTCAAGACCTTCAAACCAAAGTGTTATTGGAACTAGATGGGTCTTTAGAAATAAAATGAATGAAAATGGCATAATTGTTAGAAATAAAGAAAGATTGGTAGCCCATGGTTATAATCAAGAAGAAGGAATAGATTATGAAGAAACCTTTGTCCCCGTAGTTAGATTGGAGGCCATTAGGATGCTACTTGCCTTTGCATGTTTTAAAGACTTTATTTTATATCAAATAGATGTGAAAAGTTCTTTCTTAAATGGCTTTATAAATGAAAAAGTATATGTTGAACAACCACCCGGTTTTCAAAGTTTTTACTTTCCTAACCATGTTTTTAATCTTAAAAAGACACTTTATGGTTTGAAACAAGCACCTAGAGCATGGTATGAAAGATTAAGTAAATTTCTTTTGAAAAAAGGTTTTAAAATGAGAAAAATTGACAACTCTTTTCATAAAGACCAAAGAAAATGACATGCTCTTAGTTCAAATATATGTTGATGATATTATTTTTGGAGCTACTAATGTCTCTTTTTGTGAAGAATTTTCTAAGTGCATGCATAGTGAGTTTGAAATGAGCATGATGGGAGAACTCAACTTCTTCCTTGGACTTCAAATCAAGCAACTAAAGAAAGGAACCTTCATCCATCAAGTAAAATATATAAGAGACCTTCTCAAAAGGTTCAACATGGAAGAAGCCAAAACAATGAAGACTCCAATGAGCTTATCCATCAAGCTTGATAAGGATAAGAAAGGTAAATCCATTAACTCAACTATGTATAGAGCCATGATAGGTTCTTTGCTATATTTGACCACTAGTAGACCCGACATCATGTGTAGTATATACTTGTGTGCTAGATTTCAATCTTGTCCTAAAGAATCTCACTTAAGTGCCATAAAACGAATTCTTAGATACTTGAAAAAGACAATGGACATAGGCTTATGGTATCCTAAGAGTGATAACTTTGAATTAATTGAATTCTCAAATGTCGATTTTGCCGGTTGTAGGGTTGAAAGAAAAAGCACTAGTGGTACTTGTCATTTCCTAGGACACTCACTTGTTTCATCGCATAGTAAGAAGCAAAATTCGGTAGCTTTGTCAATGGTGAAAGCCGCATACATAGTAGCCAATTTATGTTGTGCACAAATTCTTTGGATGAAACAAACACGTAATGATTTTAATTTGTCTTTTGAGCATGTTCCTATTAAATGTAATAACACTAGTCCCATAAATATTTCAAAAAATCCTGTGTAACACTCTAGGACTAAGCATATAGAGATTAGACATCATTTTCTTAGAGACCATGCACAAAAGAGTGACATTACACTTGAATTTATAAGCACAAAATATCAACTTGCCGATATTTTTACAAAACCTCTAAGTGAAGAACAATTTGTTGATATTAGAAGACAACTAGGGGTGATTTCTTTATGATCTAATGAATTCTTGATGAATATACCCTCTGATTGTATGAATTTCATGTCATATGCATCATATAGACATATACTTAGATAAATGGTCAAATTTTGACCAAAAATCAAAATTCCCTTGGCATTGGGCATAAAAAATTGGGGATTTCAACTGAAAAAAGCAGAAGGAGGATAAAAAAATGAGAAAAAACACAAAAGAAAAAATTCAAACACGGTGACCGTTGATTAGGCGATTGACTGGATCAGGATCAGTCAACCGATTTGTCGGGGCTGACGATTTAAATACCTCCCCTCGCTTCATTTTTTCTCTTGTTTCCTCTAGTTTTTCAAGTGTTTTGTCAATTCAACTGCCAAGAAAGGATTTTTGAGTCCATTGCAACATATTGAGGGTTTTAGACTAATTTTTTGAGGCTAGGGCTTCAAATTTGGGACCTAGGGCTTCCGATTTGGGACGGCTTCTCCTTTGTTCATGCGTCACAACCAACTTCAGGACATTCCCGCGCACTTAGGGCTTTCGGGTGTGTGTGTTTCTCTTTCCACCAGTTTCGCCTCCCTCATTTCTACTTTTCTGATGGCTCCTAGGAGAGAGATGGTTACCTCTAAGGCATAGGACAAGCGCCCAGTTGAGCCATCTCAGCCTACTTAGACAAAGGCTCACCGAAAGGTGAGGTTTTACATGACCCTCTTCAGCACCGTGGAGAATTATCAGAGGTACAAATAGAAATTCGCTCAGAGAAAAGTGGTTCCATGGAGAAATATCAATTTCTCCCAACTGCAGCATTTCGGGTTTGAGGCCTCTTCAGTAGGATGGGTTGGCTACTAGTAGTGACGTTTTCTGAGGCGATTTTCCCGACTCTAGTGCATGCATTCTATTCAAGGGCTATTTATGGACTTGATGGCCCGTTTATTTCCACCGTTAGAGGAGTTGAGATTCAGCTGGACCTAGAAAGTATCTATTGTATTTTTAACATTCCTCCAGTTGGACTCAAGGTGTACGAGTCCAAGAATTGGCCTACTTTGTCGGGTTTCGAGCCTGGAGAAGCCATTAAGAGGATTTTCGGACTGGCAAATGCCTAGGGGATGGGCAAACCATCGGCTCATAGCCTGACCGTGTCTAGCAAAGTACTACACCACATGATCTACTTCATCTTGCTACCATGAGGTGGACACCGAGACGAGGTCTACTATCTTAAGGCATTCCTCGTGGACTCAATTCTTATAGGGAGACGAATTCACTTGGGGTATTTGATGATGATGCACATGATTTCATGCTACGAGAGCTCAACCCGCGTACTCCCCTATGCCCGCTTCCTCACCAAAGTATTCAAGAATGCTAGGGTCGATTTGAGCAGAGAGAGAGATTTCGAGGCCCCCAGTATTTATGATACTTATGATGAGCAGTCTTTGGGACATATGAAGTTTGAGAAGGCCCCCGATGGCTCTTAGGTTCGAAGAGTAGAGCAACCACCAACACAAGCCCGAGGACAGGGACAGGTGCATCCTGAAGTAGAGAAAGAGCCCAAGATCCAAGAGATGGAGGGTGGGTTAAACCCTCAAAGAGGCTTTGAGCAGAGAGAGCCTGAGCTTAACATCCCTTTACTCTAGTCAGAGAGTATTCAGTTTGAGGCCACATTTTTAGAGTCGATGATATCCGAGCTGACATACATAGCGGGACCATCTTCTCAACCATCATTCACCGAGCTTCTTCACACCAAGACATCACCTCATCAGGCACCTCATACTCCTAATCATGCGCCTTAAATGGATTTATCTGCTCAGATCAGCTCACTTGCCACTCGCATGGAGGAGCTTGCGGTAGTCAGTGATACTCGATTCCACTCCATGGAGGATCACATGGATCAGTATCAAACTGGCTTCACTTCTCAGTTTGAGTATGTACAGTAGAGATTTGAGTGTATGGAGGATCGCATGGATCAATAGCAGGCTGCATTTGATAATCTCCAACAAATGATTGAGCGTGTTGAGAGTCGTCAGGAGAGTCAACATGAGGAAACAATGGCTTACCTTTGCTTTGTGTTTCCACCTCTGCCTCCTCAGCCTTGATTTGACAAAGAACCCCTTCATTTCTTTTTTATGTTGCCAAAGGGGGAGAGATATTTAGGATCTAGGAGACCTACATGCATATCATTGTAATATCATTTGTTTGGATTAGCTTATATGTTTATGTTTCGTGTACATTTGACTTTACTCTATATATATATATATATGGTATGCTATTTTCGCATGTCTTGATTATCTTCGTTTTAAATTCATAAATTTTGATTGTTTGATCCATGATTGGTTTGAGGGGGAGATTTTTTTTCTTCTTCTCTCCTAGATAACCAACGTTTGTCATCATAAAAAATGGGGAGATTGTTAGCCCAAGGGTTCTCCTAATCAGGTTTTAATGATAACAAACCATGGTTAAGTGACTAATTGGTTTGAATGGTAAATAATCTTAGGTATAAATTCGGAAATTCATCAAATGACCAAATATATACAAGATCAAGACTTTTGAAAGACTTTTGATCATAGGAAACGAATGTAAGATGAATGCATAGGTGCACTTAGGTTTTTCATATCTTTCCATGCATCTTTGAAAACTCTGTTTATTTTATAAAATTACATTTTCATTAAAACCCGAGTTTTATCAAATGTACCTTAGGAAAAATGTTTCAAAATTGGCATATCAATTTAGCTAAAGCCCTTGCCTAAGTGTTAGAAAAGAAAAGAAGTGAAAAAGATAGGTTTTCAAGGTCAAAAGGCTGAACCGATCGAGACTCTGGCCAACCGGCTCAACCGATTGGGACCGATTGCCCTTGACTGGTTGAGGTCCGGTCAAGAAGTGTCAAAAACACTCTCTCTTCTAGTAGCCTTCTCTTCTTGGTTGAGGCTCCCTCCCTCCCGATCGACCTCCGGTTGAGGTCTGATCGAGGTTCGATCGAGGCAACAGTAACCTACCAAAGCATTAAATGCTCCAACGGCTAGTGAACCGGTCACAACTCGACCGGTTGAGGCTGCTTTTTGCTTTTCTTGGCTCCCGGGTTTAGAAACCTATAAATTGAGAGCTCCACTTTGTTTATGATATAGAGAACACTTGCAATCAATTGTCTACCCATTGTTTTTGCCTTTAAAGCTCTCATTTCTTTCTTAGTGCATTAAATCCTCACTTGCATATCTTTTAGTGCACCCTTATAAGTCATCCTAACTTTGTTTTGTAGTTGAGCTATTATTGAGCTAGGTTGAGGGATTCATTCTTATAAAAATTGAGTGTTAAAGCCTTCAAGAGGTTTGAATCTTGAAAAGATTGTGTAAGAGCCTATTGGAGTCGGAATCCAAGTGTAAAAAGATTGGAACCTTGGTTGAAGCTTCAAGTTAGTGGAACCCTCACTCGGTTAGAAGATTGAGGAGAGTGGACGTAGGCAAGGAAGTGCCGAACCATTATAAAATCCGAGTTTGAATTCTCTAACTCTATCTCTTTATATTTTTATTATATTGTGTTTGAATTTGTTGTGTTGAAAAAGTTTTTGAAAAACCCAATTCACCCCCCTCTTGGGTGTTTTTCCTAATTTAAGCATAACCTTTATTTTCTCAAATATGACAAAGTAATTTTTTTTTAAAATAATAATAATATAGATATTAAAAAAAAAACTAAATATAAAGCAATAAGATTTTTTTGTAGGTTAAAAACAATGAGACCCTTTTAAATAGTGAATGTTTTTTTTTTTTTTTAGATTGCACTTCTCTAACACAACTTTTAATGTTCTCTAGCATTGGTTATCATTTTCTTCATTTCTTCATTGGTATAGTTTCTTTCATCAATCAAAACTAATATTAATGGGAACAAATGTATAATGTTCTCTAGCATTATAAAGGTTTTTTTTTTTTTTTTATTGCACACATTAATAACTTCACTCATATAATTTTTGTTCCCTACTTTGGTAGAAACTAGAATTTTCATACAAACAAAAGAGTGAATAAAAGCATTATTCAAATGTATTTATGTCAAATGACATAATTCTACAATAACTCTTACTGTAAAAGAGAAAAAATAAAGAGAAGAACTTAAAAGAAAAATTCAAGTATAGCTCCTACTTATTAAATTCAAACTATAATTAGTTTAACAAGTATTTTGTAATTATATAAATATCCCTAAGACTAACATGAGAAATGGAGTATCTATAGATTACTCCACGATGACATAAGTATAAAAAGGTTTGAGGAAGGTTAATTGGATTTAATTAAGACATCAAGTAGACAAAAGGTTTTAATTAACCAAAAAAGTTTTAAAATGATTTTAAAAACTCTTGAGTGCTTAGTCACTGTCTAGAGTAAAAAATGTTTTAAAAGGTTTTTTTTTTTTGTTCCTAAAAAATACTAAGGAAATAAAAAGAAATGGTAAGCAAAATGATTTTTTCATGTTTAGTTGTCTTGTGGAAAATACCAAAGAAAATCAAATATAATTAAAACTAGTTAAAACTTATGAATTTTTAATTTATTTAATCTTTATTTTAATAAATAAAATAAGTTTGAAATACTAAATAAAAATAATTTATTGATTTTAAATTTACTTTTTATTTTCCTTCTTTTTTTTTCTAATTTTCTTATTTATTTTTTTCCTTTTTCATTTTCCCTCAAATTTTCTAGGAACCAAACATAGCCAAAATGATTTTAAAAACTCCTCGAGTATCACTTGGGGAGTTCAAAAGTGAAAAAAAAAAATTGTAAACTAGGAATTTGTATTGAAAAAATCATTTTTTATAAATCTTATGAGGTGAGCTCAAGTATGGGGTATCACTTAAAGGAAAATTTTAAGTATTAGGTATCAATTTAAGGTTTGACAAGTGTGAAGTATTCCTTGGGAAATTTAAAAGTGAGAATCTGAGGAAAATTACAAATGTCTATTAGAGTTCATTAATCTAGTATAAAACTCTAAGGGTTGGTTTGAAAGTCTTGGTATAGTGAAACCTCAAACTTGAGATTAAAGTTAAACAATAGTAGATGTAGATTGATATTGGGCCAAATTACTTTAAATCTTGAGTTTGAATTTCTCTTTTTTCTACTTTATTTATATTTTATTATTCTATATTGTTTTTACTATATTGTTGCTTATTTATTTCTTACATTCATCACAGTTAATATTTGTTATAATTTGCAAAAAGACCAATGTCGAATTTATCCTCCTCTTGAGTATTTACCTTAGGTTGATATTATTAGAATCCTAACTTAAACCATATATGATCGCTTTTGTAAAGTCCTCTGAATTTCAAATTAGTTGTGGTCATCAAAGATGAATGGAATCATCTTATTTATTCGAATATAAAATAGGCAACTGTATAACGCCATCCCTAAACATAAACCAGTGAGGCTTGTTAGCCACAAACATCTATCTCACAACTCACATCATATTTAATACCTATTGTCTTTTCTTTTTTTTTTTTTTTCATCTTCTTCATTGGTACTATCAACCCACTATTTAGTAAGCATGGGTTCCACAATGGATGATAACTTGTCTAAAGAATACAACTTAAGATATTGTTTTGTTTGAAAATGTGAGCATGACATGTTATTGTGTTTATTCAATAAAAATATTAAGGTTTATTTGGTAATTTTATTTTTTATAATAAAAAATTATTTTCAAAAACAAAAATGTATTTAATATATTTTTAATAAAAAATCATTTTTTCAAAATTTATTCTAAAAGCATATTTTTTAGAATAATTTTGAGGTGTGTTTTTAGTTTTTTTTAATAACAATTAAAAAAATAAAAAAAATAATTTAAAAACTTTTATATTATACATAAATGCATAACACCTTTATGGAGAATAAGTTTAAAAAAAACTATTTATTATATTTGACTTCCCAAAAAAAAAAAAAATAGTTTTCAAAAATAATTAGCAACTATTTTAGAAATTGTTTTTAAAAACTTTCTTGTTTCCTTTTTTTTTTTTTTTGGAGAATTGGTTTTAAAAATAAAATTATCAAATAAATCCCTAATTGCTCCCATTCTTTTCTTTTTCTTTTTAACTATTTATTTTTTGGTCTCAAAATTGAAGATGAAGAAGGTGGAAAGGAAAAAATGACAAGTGATTCTTTAATGGTAGTTTACATATTTATTTAAAAATGAATATTTTTGGGTCCTTATTAGGATTTTTTATTTTTTATATTTTTTTTTTGTTTAAGCAAAGGTGGGAGGATAAAAGTACACTCTCCCTTTTTAAAATGGCATAAATTTATATTTTTCTTTTTCTTTTGTTTCTCTCTTTCTAACACACCAATTCTAGATAAATCGATAAATTAATCAATTTTTATATGACCTCAATATGCCCATTAATAAGCTAAATCGACCACTCATATATATTGCTCTCACTTTTTACCACTTTTTAGAACTCTTAGTGTTGATAGATTTAAACAACATAAAAACCAAAGGGTTAACACAAAATTGGTAAGTGCTGATGAATTTAAACAATATGAAAACCAAAGAGTTAACACAAAATTGGTAACAGCTCTATTTGGTACTGAATGGGAAATGAATTAATGTTTCTAATTTTTAATTTTCTATTAAAATTATACATAATTAATTAATTATATCTTAATAAATATAATATAAATTAATAAAATAAAGTAATTAATTAATGTGTTCCAGTGTACAATTTCCAATTTGCTATTTTTAAAAATAGAAAAATAAATGACTTTTCAATTGTATTTCTAATTTTATGAATATTAACCATTATAGCACCAAATTTGTTTCTAGTTGTAGAATGAAAATATTATTTTTATTATTGTGTAATAAAAATAAAGAAAATATGTGTAGACCCTCAATTTTGTCCCTTTAGCACATGTCTTTAAATTCATTTTCAGTGTTCCACAGTAGTTCCTTGGTAGCCCATTGCTACTCATACTACTTACCTTTTCTGTCACCTTGGAGACTTTGGTTGAGGAATTACTTGATCCCTTATTGTGACCCTTAGCAGGCCTGATTTAGACTTAGGGTTTTCTTTTTTTTTTTTAGAATAGCTTTTAGGGTAGCCTACTTAGGCCCACTTAGGCACCCTAGGCCCATTAGACACCCTAAGCCTATTTAGATACACTTGGCCCACTTAGGCTCACTTAGGCCCACTTAGGTCACCTTTTAAGTATTTTTTTTGCATGTTTGCATGATTGCATTTTTTTGTATGGCTTGCATGACTTGCATGGCTCGTTTATTTTAAAGTGGCATGACTTGAACTTTTATTATTTTATTTTTATTTATTATATTCATTATCTTGTCTATTTCTTCATCTATTTTATTTCCTTATTATTTTGTCACTTTTTCCGTAATAATTGCCCTTACTTATCTATTTTAATTTAAAAAATTTATTTATA
Source organism: Vitis vinifera (assembly GCF_030704535.1). Taxonomy (NCBI): domain Eukaryota; kingdom Viridiplantae; phylum Streptophyta; class Magnoliopsida; order Vitales; family Vitaceae; genus Vitis; species Vitis vinifera. The sequence continues at coordinate 5,360,865 of NC_081818.1, read as the reverse complement.
TGTTTTATTTTTATTTTATAACTACTATTATTATTATTACTTTTACTCATTTTTATCATTATTATTATGATTTTTTTTATTTAATCTATTAACTTTGAAATTTTGTAGGAAAAGTATGGAAGGTGTGCACAATCACATTGGGATTGAATAATTGGAGGATTTCCTTGGATGCATGGTGGGATGGATACATTGAAAGGTAGGCGTGAACGTTTTGGGAAGAGTCCTCATTAAGGGAAGTGAGATCATGGCTTCAAATAGGAATCCGGGCTGCATATAGAAAGAGGAGATCACGGCTGAATGGAGGAGGGGGAAAAGGAGATTTATATTGTTAAAAATAAAAAGGAAAGAGGGGGAAGGTGATTCGGGACTAGAAGGGAGAGCAGATTCGGTTTGGAAGGGATGAGCCTGCATTTTGAAGCGTGAGAGGCTGCTGTTTGGAAAGGATCAGCCTACGTTTTGAAGCATGAGAGGCTGCTATTTGAAGTGATCGGATGAGGGATTTTTAGAGCCTTTGAGGATGCCGTTTGGGAGGAGATTAGTAGGCATTTTGAAGGGATCATAGGCTGCTGTTCGCACAAAGATCAGTCCGCATTTTCAGAGCGTGAGGAGTTGCTGTTTGAGATGATCCGAAGAGAGAGTTTAGAGAGCACGCGAGAGGCTATTTCAAGGGATATAAAAGAGAGAGTTTAGAGAGTGTGAGAGGGGCTGTTTCGAAGGGATCAGTGCAAGGAGATTTGAGAGCAAAGCGGCGGCTGTTTGAACTCACTGACGGAACCATCTGGACAGCAGCCCATCCATCCATGCATCTTTGAAAACGATGAATCCTCCAATTCCCGTCATTGTCAACTACACAACCAGGCCATATTTTATTCTCTTCTAGCCACTAGAGTGCTACAGATTATAAAAAATAAAATAGAATTCTAACCTGGAATACATAAAAGAACTTGGTTCGGGTACTTATGGAATTGTATCTTATGGAAAGAGGAAGATGGCCGCCACATAAGCCACGCATTAAGAGATGATTTTCTGAAACACGCAAAGAACGGCACGCATCCAAGAGCGGTCTTCCTACAACAGATTCAACAATATGCATTCTTGAAGGTAAGTTTCTTTTTCTTTTTTTAAATTTTATTTTAGTTTAATTTTAATTTATTTCGTTAGTTTAGATTTTTTTTTTATAATTAGTTTAATTAATTCTACATGATAAAGTTCTTATTTTTTCATTTCAATTTACTTTAGTGCTGATTTTTCTTTTAGTTTAGATGTGTTTGTGAGTTTCTAACTTTTTGGTTTAATCAATTCGATGTGAAAAAAAATCATGCTTCTTTTAGTCTACTTTGGTTAAATTTAACTTATCTATTTAGTTTAAATAATTTTGTAGTTTTAGATCATTGAAAAAATTAATTCCATGTTTGAAAGTTCATACTTTTAGTTTTCTTTTATTTAATTTTGTTCATTTTAATTAGTTTAGGTAATTTTATAATTTTAGTTTATTAATAAAATTAATCCTATGTTCGAAAGCTCACTTTTTTTTAGCTTGCTTCAATTTTATTTGGTTTATTTTGATTAGTTTAGGTACTTTTATAGTTTTAATTCATTAATAAAATTGATTTTATATTTGAAAGTTCATGCTTTTAGTTTACTCTGATTTGGCTTCACTCATCTATTTAGTTTAGGTATTTTCTATAATATTAGCTTATTAATAAAATTAATTTTATGACTGAAAATTCACATTTGCCTTGACTTAATTTCGTTCATTTTAACCGGTCTAGATGCGTTTGTGTATTTAATTGATCATGTGCTAATTCTTGATTGTTATTTTTAATTGATGTGTTTCTCGAAAATAGTCATTAATTCTTGGTGGGTATATCCTTAGCTTATATGATCTAAGTTCGAATAGTTTATTGCTTTGGTAGTCTATGGTAAAATTTACTTTTCGGAGGCCATCAGAAAATAGTGAAGATTGACCTCCATTCCCACCACTTCAATTTTCTCAGTTGTCAAAAACTCTACTTTGCGATTTTAATCACTTTTGTTTTGCTTGGTATTTTGTTCCTTATGTCTTGTCGTTTTCAAATTAATTTCTTTTATTTTGAAATCCAACACTTTTCTTAAAAGATCCCTTTAAAAATCCATTTCAAAAATTCATTTAGAGTTCTTAGAATCAAAATCTCATTCCCTTTAGAAATCCATTTCAAAAATTCGTTTAGAGTTCTTAGAATCAAAACCTCATTTTTTTTAAATAATGTGCAACCATGTTTTGATCGGTTCACATCTTTCTCGTTTTTTTTTTATGAAAATTTTGGTTTTAAATCAAACACGAACCCGAGCTTGTGGTCCCACATAAATGGGATAATTCCAGGTTAGATTTGTGTATATCAATTGGGGAATTGGTGAAACCCTTACATAAACAAAATCTTTTCAAAACTTATTTTTGCTACCACCTTTATTGGTTGTTACAATCATATCTATTTTTTTTTAGGAATTATATACAAGACTTATGTAATAATTGTTGAATTAGTATACTCCAATAATTTTTGCTATGCTAATTAGATAACAAGCATGCTAGGATTTATCTTATTATTTATTATCTAACCCCTCATGTCTTGTGGAAGCACATTACAAGTTACCCATGCTATTCAGGTATGCTTCTTACCTTCGTATCTTAATTCCATAAATTATGTATTGCTTTATATATGATCGTTATGTATTGCTTCGTATGCGATTCTCAACTTGTTCAGCATATTTTTTTTTTTTATTATTGTTTGTTTAGCTTGCCATGTTTGACAAAGAGATTAGGATAAAATATATGTTGTGTGTTTTATTTTCCAAACTAATCATTAATGTCTTTTGATGGCGCTTAAGAAGCAGTCCAGGTATGCACTTTAACTCTCCTTTATTGTAATTTGATCTTGTTTGGCATATTATTTTTTAAATCACCTTAGTCTATCTAGGTATCCTCAATTAATCAATTAATTGTCACATTGCCCCCAATTTAGTCAGTGGAGACCTTTGTAGGGCTTAGAGGGGTGCTATCTCCTAGAGGTACCTTCCCAATAAGTAACCAGATCCCCGGACCTAGACTTGGGTTTTTCAAAGACATGCTTTTCCAAAAAAATATGGAATCATTTTTTTTAGGGTTTTATTTCTTGTTTTATTTTCCCTTTAAAATAAAATAAAATAAGTGGCGACTCCGACTTTTCCAAAAACAACATCTTCACTAAATAAAAAGCGAGTCTTGCCGATCGAGTGGGGGCGCACGTGAAAAATGCGGGTCCACAATATGTTTTCAATGTTTCTTAAGATTTTTGAAGAATTTTATCTGTCTATAAGTATGAAACCTTGTTGGTTTAATAAAAAAAAGGAATAAATTGCAAGTAAGTTATGGATGATAATTTTTTATTTTAAAAAATTTAGAAATGAAAAAAAAAATTTATACTTTTATTTTTAATTCTTATTATCAGATTTAAAGATAATTAGTTTTAGTAGGTTATCAAACTTTTAAATATTATAAAATATAAAAATACAAAAAAAAAATCTTAAATTAAAATATTTTTGATAGGCATAATACTACAATCAAGCTTGATTAAATAATAAGTCAAAATTATTATTTTCTATTAATGTGTAGACTCATGGAATGTATGATAGTGTTAATACTTAAAAATACTCCCAATTTTATTTTGGTACCAATGATAGGATATACAAAATCTCCTATTATTCTTGGTTTTCTTTTGGATAAACTTTTTTTTATTTTATTATTTTTTTTAGTGTACATTGTGCTTAGCAGAGTCTTTACCAATTTTATAATATTATAATAAAATTACATCATGCAACATATTTTGTACCTAAAAATAAATTTGATTAGTTAGCTTGTGTCAATTAATTCACGTCTCTTTTTTGAAATATGCATAATAAACCATAAGTGGTTACTTTTGTACTCACTTAAGATGTTAGCAAGTCATAATTTTAGTAGTCAAAACGCCTAAAACCTTTGAATTTTCAACAAGTTATGGGAGCCATACATGAATGGTGTCATCTTCAATGATTGTAATTGTGAATGTGAAGGAGATAATCCCATGATCCCATCTTCAAATATGAGTCATTGACATCTATTTCACAACTCATATCATATTTAATACTTTTATCTTATTCTTTGTTTTCTTTATTATTGTATCGACGGAAGCTTAGATGCAAACATCGTTAATCAATAACACAAAGATAAAAATAAAAAATAAATAAATAAAATCAACACAAATGGTACACGATGTTTTAACGTGGTTCGGCAACTATGCCTACATTCACGAATGAAAGAGAATCATTTTACTGTACAATAGAGAAAATTATAGAAGACAAAACCAAAACATTACCGAGGACAAAACTAGATACAACTATTGGGTTCCCGAAACATCTCATGTTTCCTCACTCTTCGTATTCATACCCTACCATGAGCCCTCTAGCTCCATCGAGTACCTCTCGTTCTTCTTCACATCTCTATTCACCTCGTATAGTTTTTACAAACTCATCTTCATCTCATAACTTTTTCCCCTCATGACCTAGAATATTATATTGAGATATTTCTAATAACCTTCCTTATTCTATAAGGTGTCTAATATTACAATAATATATCAACCTAGAAATATTCTATATAATATTCTTTACAAAAAAAAAAAATTATACTAATTAAGAATTTGAGACACTTCCTAACAATCTCGATCTTGGACCAAATTCTATGAAATCAATCTTCAAACTCTCCATGACACGAACTTTTTTTGTATCATATCACTACGAGATAGCAATCGACTCCACCTTCATCGAAAATTCCTTTTGCTTTCATTTTGTTGCTCTATGATCTTTTACACTTTCAAAAATCTTCAACCCAAGCTTTGATATTGATTTGTTAGTTGCTTTCACCAATTAAAGTTAGTACTAACGGGAGCTCATCCTTAGTAGACATGGGTTCCATAATGGATAATATCTCATGTAAGGAATCCAAGTCTCAAGATATTTGTTTTCATTGAAAATAAAAGCAAATAGTTTCTTGCTTGTGCTTTCTCAATAATAATTAATAACCAAATCGAAATCTTACAATTTTTTTAAGACTTTGAGACTGGTACCTAAAAATCCTCATCCATTGTCATCATTAATTGGAAGTATTAATAGATCTAAACACAAGAAAATCAAAATAATAACATCCAAATCAAAACCTTACAATTTTTTAGATTTGGAGAGCACATGATCAATGGTATTTGAAATTGCTCATCCATTTTTCATCCTTAGCTAGAAGTGTTAATAGATCTAAACATATATATAAAAATCAAAAGGTTAAAATCAAGATTAATAATTGATTATAAGTATTAAAATTTTTGGAAAATTTTTAATTATTATATTAAATTCATACATAAACAATTAATTGAATTTCATTAAATTCAATAAAAATAAATAGAGTTGAATAGAAATAATAATTAAAGGTGTCATTTGCATACACTTTTATTCTTAATATTTTCAAAAACATAAAACGTAAATGTTTTAATAATTATATTTTTAGTTTTTATAAAATAAAAAAAAAATGTAAACTATGCATTTTTATTAAAAATTCATTTTTGTGTAAATCTTATGAGATGAGATCAAGCCTAGGGTATCAATTGAGAGAAAAATATAAATATAAGGTATCACTTAGGGTTTGCCAAGTATGGGATATCATTTGGGGAGTTCAATAGTGAGACATCTCTTAATGAAAATTGTAAGTGTCTATTGGAGTCGATTAATCCAAATATAAAGTTCTAAAGCTTGGTTTGAAAGTCTTAATATAGTGGAACTTAGAACTTGGGATTGGAATTCGAGGAGAGTGGATGTAGGCCGAGATTTATGCTAATCATTATACATCTTGAGTTTGAATTTCCCTCTTTCTTACTCTCTTTATTTATATGCAATGATTTTTTATTGTTTTTATTACATTGTTGCTTATTTATCTCCTACATTCATCATAATTTATAATTTACAAAAAAAAAAAGAAAAATCCCAAGACCCAATCCCCTCTTAGGGGTTTACCTTAGGTTGATATTGTTAGAATCCTGACATAAATCATATATAATTGCTTTCACAAAGTCTTTTTGTAGACCCTCTCTCTTCAGCTTGGATTTTTTTCTTGATGATTTAAAAACAATAGGGCATTACATGGCCCGGGGGAGGGGGCCTCCTTAGGCAGGGAGGAACAACACAGGACACATGGCGAGAGGGAATAGCAGCCATGGTGGTGGTTGGGGGAGCCCATACTTGCTGATGGGATGAACAGGAAAGGGAGAGGTGGCTTGCCAAGGAAGATAGAAACAGGAAGAGATAGAAAGGAAAGAGAAGGGGAGAAAAGGGGATTGAGTTGGCAGAGGAGAGGGATTTTTCGAAAAGGAGATAAGGGAATTCTCCGGTTAGATACAGAGAAGAGGATCTGAGAGTGAAGCTTTTTTTTTGGGAGAGAAAGCTTGCCAGTAAAGAAGGAAGAGCAGAGGGAGGTCACGTTCCGAACTCTCGGGTAAATTTATCTTGAACCTGGTATGTGTCCGTTTGCTAATGCCTTGCTTCATTTTCTGCTGATCTATGGATACGGTTTTATTGCTTGCTGTGGACATTAAGGGCCACGGGTATGAGTTTTAATGGAACATGTTTTGTCATTCTGGGATGCCCTGTTCTAGTTTCTTTTGATGCTCACATTCTTTTCTTCTGTAAATGACTGCATATATCTTTTGGATTAGATGACCGAATAAAAATATTTTGTGGATTTTCCTTTTCCTCCCATCAACTTGTCATCCGTCCATTCTCATGCAAACAAAGTCCCATGCATGTCACCACACTCACCACCCTCCATTTCTTTTCATCCTCATACCCGTCACTTTCAACGTCATCTATGCTCATCATATCCAGCTTGACCCATGAAACCATTTGCCAAACCCACCACCTATCATACCCATCACCATTCTCATCCATTTTATTCATACCCATTTTCCACACGTGCATGGCTACCCAAGCCCCCTCCAAAGCCATTACTAAAGTCTCAAAGACCACCCTTCCACGTGCATGGGGACTGTGCATGCATGTCGCCACCCTTCCTCTCTCCATCACCACTTTCTCTCTCTATATCCTCGCCCCCACCATCACTCAGACCTCTCTACGCGTGAGCCTTTTTCAGTGGCTAGAGAACGGGCAGCAGCCAAGCAGCCTTTCATTCCTCTCAAACCTCACCGGAGCCGCCTTTGGGGTTCGGCGCTGCTGCCTCAGTTCAGGGCGCCTCTCCCTAAGCCGTTGACGGCGGCCCGCGCGCCGTCCTCTCCGACTGCTTCCGTGGCATGGTCGACGGCGCCATCGACGAAGACGCCCATCTTCTGGTGTCGTGGCCTCGAAAGCCATGCATCTCCACCGCTTCGGCGCTGCCCTCGAAGCCGCCACCCCTTCCCTCTCCTCTGGGTCGCTGATGGTGGAGGCCTCGCCTGAGGGTGATGCCCAGATGGAGATGGATGCCTTGGGCTGTGATGGGGAATGGGTTTTAGGCTTGCCCATAGGTGGAGGTTTGAGCCCAAGCCCAGGTTTGTGATAAAAATGGGTTTTAGGCTTGCCCATAGGTGGAGGTTTGAGCCCAAGCCCAGGTCTGTGATGGGGAATGGGTTTTAGGCTTGCCCATGATGGCCATGGGTGGAGGTTTGAGCCCAGGCCCAAGTTGGTGCTGAGGATGGATGCCTTGGGCTCACCCATGGTGGCGGGTATGGGCTTAAGTTGGAGCCCAGGCCCGAAGTTGCTGATGAGAGGCCCCATTGCTCCCTATGCTAGCCACTCTCATGGCCCAAGTCCATGTGGAGTTAGCCCATTTGTCTACTTCATGTCTAAACAAGTTTTAAATCTCTAATCTTAGTAAATTAACTTATTCATGCATTTTTATTTTTTATTTTTTATCTTATTTTATCTTCACCAATTTAGTTAGCTCAACTTAAAGACAATTAAAAGACAAATCATCAAGGTTGAATTTCTTTTTCAAAACTTAAAATAATTTGTATCTTAAAAGACATACTTACATTTCATTCTTATCTCCATCATACTTATATTGACTTGTAGGAAGTTTAAAGCTCTTATTTAACTACAATCCTTTACTTGTTTGACTAATGGCCTAAAAAAAAAAACATATTCTAGTATTAAAGACAAAAAAATGTCTATAATTAACTTATGTTGGTCCCGATGAATTTACTATATTCTAAACCTTAAAATCTCATTTTCAAAACCTAGGTCCTTAAGCAATCCTTCAAAAATCTTATATCTTAATTTAATTTTTCAATCCTAAAAATTCTAGAATTCATTCAAATCTTATTTTCATCAATTAGAATTATTATCCCATATTCATCTATCTATCTAGTCTAATCCTTCAAAAATCTCATGTTTTAATTTAATTCTACAAATATTCATTTAAATCTTATTTTCATTAAATAGAATCATTATCTCATATTCATCTAGTTATTTAAAGTCTAAATATTTCAAAAATCCCATGTTTTAATTTAATCTTTCTATAATTAGTTTAAACCTTATTTTCATTAAAAAGAATCATTATCTCATATTTATCTAGTTACTTAAAGTCCAATCCTTCAAAAATCTCATGTCTCAATTTAATCTTTCAATAATTCGTTTAAACCTTATTTTCATTAAATAGAATCATTATCCCATATTCATCTAGTCTAATCTTTCAAAATCCTATGTCTTAATTTAATTCTTCAAATATTCATTTAAATCTTATTTTCATCAATTAGAATCATTATCCCATATTTATTTAGTTATTCAAAGTCTAATCCTTCAAAAATCCCATGTTTTAATTTAATTCTACAAATATTCGTTTAAATCTTATTTTCATTAAATAGAATCATTATCCCATATTCATCTGGTTATTTAAAATCTAATCTTTCAAAAATCTCATGTCTTAATTTAATCTTTCAATAATTCGTTTAAACCTTATTTTCACTAAATAGAATCATTATCCCATATTTATCTAGTTACTTAAAGTTCAATCCTTCAAAAATCTCATGTCTCAATTTAATCTTTCAATAATTCGTTTAAACCTTATTTTCATTAAATAGAATCATTATCTCCTATTCATCTAATCTAATCCTTCAAAATCTTATGTCTTAATTTAATTCTTCAAATATTCGTTTAAATCTTATTTTCATCAATTAGAATCATTATCCCATATTTATTTAGTTATTCAAAGTCTAATCCTTCAAAAATCCCATGTTTTAATTTAATTCTACAAATATTCGTTTAAATCTTATTTTCATTAAATAGAATCATCATCCCATATTCATCTAGTTATTCAAAGTCTAATTTTTCAAAAATCACATGTCTTAATTTAATCTTTCAATAATTCGTTTAAACCTTATTTTCATTAAATAGAATCATTATCCCATATTTATCTAGTTACTTAAAGTCCAATCCTTCAAAAATCCCATGTCCCAATTTAATCTTTCAATAATTTGTTTAAACCTTATTTTCATTAAATAAAATCATTATCCCATATTTATCTAGTTATTTAAAGTCCAATCCTTCAAAAATCCAACGTCCCAATTTAATTTTCAGCCTCAAAAATCCCACTACACATTTTTTTATTCATTTAAATATCATTTTTGTTAATCGCTATTTCCACGTTTACTTATTTCTTTCTTCTAAAAATTCCAATAATTAAAGTTCAATTATGCAAAAATCTGACTTTCAAACTTAATTTTCAAAATCCCACTATTCACTTTCATCCGTTCAAACATCATTTTTGTCAAAATCCGATTTTCAAATTTAATTTTTAATCTCATAAATCACACTATTCACTTTCATCCGTCCAAATATCGTTTTTGATTAATTAGTAACATTATTCCATACTTACATATTTATTTCTCTTAAAGATCTCAACCATTAAAGTCTAATTCTTCAAAATTCCAATTTCTAAATTTAGTTATCTGAAATTCCAATTGTCCTATCTCCGAACTTAATTTTCACTTCTCAATATTCCAATTATCACATTTATCCGGTTACTCATTTATTGTTATCACTATTATTGTTATCATTTTATTCATTCGTTTCTAAAAGGTCCGCCTTCAAATGATTTTCAAGATTTCCAATTTTTATAAATCAACTTTCATAATTTCTACTTCTCAAATAACTTACAACTCTGATCCCTTTCAAAATTCAACTCCCAAAGTCCCAATTTTCGTAACTCAATTTTTCTTAAAAATCCCGAACTTTTAAATAATTCCTCAAAATCCCAATTTTCTTTCAAATTTAATTTCTAAAATTCTCATTCTTACATTTAATTCCTAAGAATCCAATTTTCAAATAATCTCCAAAACTCCAATTTTCAAATAATCGCTAAGATTTCGATTCTCAAATGAATTTCAGAAATCCAGTTTTCCTTCGAACAATTTTAATCCCTGCTTAGTGATGCATGTGATATGTTTCGTGCTCTATATTGTGCACTGACTCCATTTCTATGATAGCGCATTGTTCGTTCGTGGCCCAGGTACGCATCCACTCCTATTCTGGTCATTCTCTATTGCATGTTTCGATTCCCATATGCGCCTAATCGATTTGAGTATCCATTGATTTTCCTATTGATTGTCATGTCAACTTCATTTTATTAGTAGAGACCCGACTTTAGGGACTTAGAGGGGTGCTATGGTCTTTACCATACCTTCCCAATAAGCAACCTGATCCCCGAGCCCGATCCAATTTTTCGTAGATCACCTTTTCCAAAATAAGGAGTCGCACTTAGGGTTTTCTTTCTTATTTTGTTACCCTTTAAAAATAAAACAAAAATAAGTAGCTACTCCAAGTCAATTTTTCTTAATCAATAAAATCATTTTTCAAAATCAAAATCGAGCTCGCCTTCGAGTGGGAAACGCATGAGCCGAAATGCGGAGTCCACACCTTTTAATTTCAAATAAGTTGTAAGTCCTACATATGAATTGAATAATCTTTTTTATTCTAATATAAACGAGACAACCCTAAAACGGATAAGTGGAATCAATTTTAGGGTTGAGGCATGTTAACCACAAACATCTACCTCACAAGTCACAACTTGCAACTCACATCATATTGAATAACTTTTATCTTTTTCTTCATGTTCTGTGTTGGTACTATTGGCCTATGTCTAGTAAGTATGGTTCCACAATGGATCATAACTTGTCTAAAGAATACAACTTGGGATGTTGTTTTGTTTAAAAACAAAAGCATGATAGGCAATTGTGATAAAAACATTAAGGCTTATTTGGTAATTTTATTTTTTATAATAAAAAATTACTTTCAAACATAAAAAAAAAACTACATTTGATAAACTTTTAATAAAAAATTATTTTTTTCAAAATTTATTCTAAAAGCATATTTCTTAGAATAATTTTGAGGTGTGTTTTTAGTTATTTTTATTAATTTTTTGAATAACAATTAATATAAAAATATTTAGATTTTTTTTTATTTTACATAAATACACAGTACCTTTGTGGAGAATAAATTGAAAAAACTATTTTTTATATTTAAATTCTCAAACAAAATTTTGTTTTCAAAAATAATTGATAACCATTCTAAAAATTGTTTTTAAAAACTATTTTTTTGGAGAATTGGTTTTAAAAACATTATCAAATAAATCCCTCATTGCTTTCATTTTTTCTTTTTAATTATTTATTTTTGGGTCAAGAAATTGAAGATGAATGAAGGTGGAAGGGAAAAATTGGCAAGAGGATCTTTAAAGGTAGTTTTACATATTTTTTTAAAAATGAATATTGTTGGGTCCCTATGAGGATTTTATTTTATTTATTTATTTACGTTTAGCAAAGGTAAGAGGATAAAAGTACATTCTCTTTTTAAAGTAGTATAAATTTATATTTATTTTTTCCTTTTGTTTCCCTCTTTCTAACTCACCAATTCCGGATAAACTCATGAATAAGGTTATATATGGTTCCTAAAAATGAAAAAAAAAATACTAAGAAAAATGATTTTCATATTTGGTTGTCCAATGAAAAATGTTAAAGAAAATAAAATATAATTAAAACTAGTTATAAACTTTTGCTTTCTCAAATTATTTAATTTTTATATCAATAAACTAAAATTAGTTAAATAAATTTGAAGTAGTAAATAAAAATAATTTATTAACTTTAAATCTACTTTTTATTTTCCTTCACTTTTTTTTTCTCTCTATTTTTCCTCTTTATTTTGCTTCTTTTGCATTTTTTCTTAAATTTTTTTGGAACCAAACATAGCCTTAATCAATTTTAATGCCACCTTAATATGTCCATTAATAAGCTAAATTGACCATTCATGTATATTGCTCACTTTTTACCACTTTTTAAAGTACGAATTTTTTGGTTTCTTATGACATTGATGAATTTTTTGCCTTTGAATATGAAACCTTGTTGGTTTAATAAATAAAAATAAATAAATTGCAAATCAGTTATGGGTGATAATTTAAAAAAAAAAATTAAATTAGAAATGAAAAAACTTTTTATACTTTTATTTTTTAAATTTTGTTATCAAAATGTAAAGATAAATTAAATTATCAAACATGAGTTTTGAAATTATTTAAATTTTTTAATATTTAATATAATATATATATATATATATATCTTAAATTAACTAATATATTTTTTATACACATAATACTACAAATAAACTTGATTAAATAATAAGTCAAAATTATTATTTTCTACCAATGAGTAGATTCATGGAATGTATAATAGTGTTAATACTTGAAAATATTCCCAATCTTATTTTGGTTCCAATTATATTATAGAATATTATACAAAATCTCCACTATTCTTTGTTTTCTTTTTGAATAAGCTTCTTGTTTACTTTATTATTCTTTTTAACATAGATTCAACTTAGCTGAGGTTTTTATCAATTTTATAATATTATATTAAAATTACATCATACAACAAATTTTGTAAATAAAAATAAATTTAATTAACCAACTTGTATATGATTAATTTTATATTCACTTAAGCGGTAAATGATAATAATTTTAGTATCCAAAGCCTCTAAATTTTGAATAATTCAGTTGTGGGAACCATACATGAATGATATCATCTTCTGTGATTCTGATTATGAATGTGAAGTAAATAATCCCATGACCTTATCGTCAAATATAAGCCACTGACATATGTTTCACAACTCACATCATCTAGTTGCTTTCACCAATTAAAGTTAATACTAATGGGGCCTCATCCTTTGTAGACATGGGCTCCACATTGGATAATAGCTCTTGAAAGGAATCCAAGTCTCAAGATATTTGTTTTCGTTGAAAATAAAAATACGACAATCTCTTTTTACTTTCTTAATAATAATAACCAAATCAAAACCTTATAATTTTTTAAACTTTGAGAGTCTTAACACATGATCAATGGTACCCGAAAATCTTCGTCCATTGTCATCTTAGCCAAAAGTGTTAATGGATCTAAAAACATGAAAATCAAAATAATAACATCCAAATCAAAACCGTACAATTTTTTTAGATTTTGAGATCGAATCACATGATCAATGGTATTCGAAAATGTTGGTTCATTTTCATCATTACCTGAAAGTGTTGATACATCTAAACATACGAAACCAAAGGTTTAAATCAAGATTGGTAAGTGATGATAAGTATTAAAAAATTTTGAAATTTTTTTAATTATTATATTAAATTCAGACATAAATAATTAATTGAATTTCATTAAATTCAATGAAAAAAATAAGTAGAGTCGAATAGAATTAATAGTTAAAAGTATCATTTGCATACACTTTTATTTTTAATATTTTTAAAAACATGAAGCATAAATGTGTTCATAATTATGTTTTTAGTTTTGTAAATATTAAGGCTATGTTTGGTTCTCAGAAAATTTGAGGGAAAATACAAAGGAAATAAAATAGAGATGAAAAGTAAAAGGAAAGAAAAAGTGAAGGAAAATAAAAAATAAAGTTAAAGATGATAAATTATTTTTATTTGCTACTTCAAACTCATTTTATTTATTTTAACTCATCAATATAAAGATTAAATAATTTTAAAATGCATAAGTTTCTAACTAATTTTAATTATATTTAATTTTCTTTAAAATATTTTATAGGACAACCAAACATGAGAAAATCATTTTCCTTAATATTTTTTTCTTTTCTTTGTACTTTCCGAGAACCAAACATAGCCTAAATGTATTTGACAGTTCTAATTTTGTTTTTTCTTAAAACAAAAAAACAAAGTTTGATAATTATATAAGAAAAGTGAAACAAACTGGTAATGTTTTATAATCATAATAATAATAATTTTAATTTTAATTTAATAATAATAATGGATAATATCTCATGTAAGGAATCCAAGTCTCAAGATATTTGTTTTCATTGAAAATAAAAGCAGATAGTCTCTTGCTTGTGCTTTCTCAATAATAATTAATTAATAACCAAATCGAAATCTTATAATTTTTTAGACTTTGAGACTCCTAACACATGATCAATGGTACCTAAAAATCCTCATCTATTGTTATCATTAGTTGGAAGTATTAATAGATCTACACACAAGAAAATCAAAATAATAACATCTGAATCAAAACCTTACAATTTTTTAGATTTGTTTTGCACATGATCAATGGTATTTGAAAATGCTCATCCATTTTTCATCCTTAGCTAGAAGTGTTAATAGATCTAAACATATATATAAAAATCAAAAGGTTAAATCAAGATTGGTAATCGATTATAAATATTAAATTTTTTTGGAAAATTTTTAATTATTATATTAAATTCATACATAAACAATTAATTGAATTTCATTAAATTCAATAAAAATAAATGGAGTTGAATAGAAATAATAATTAAAGGTGTCATTTGCATACACTTTTATTCTTAATATTTTAAAAAACATAAAACATAAATGTTTTAATAATTATATTTTTAGTTTTTATAAAAAAAAAAATGTAAACTAGGAATTTTTATTAAAAAATCATTTTTTGTAAATCTTATGAGATAAGATCAAGTGTAGGTATCACTTGAGAGAAAAATATAAATATAAGGTATCACTTAGGGTTTGCCAAGTATGGGATATCATTTGGGGAGTTTAAGAGTGAGACATCTCTTAATAAAAATTGTAAGTGTCTATTGGAGTCAATTAATCCAAGTATAAAGTTCTAAAATTTGGTTTGAAAGTCTTAATATAGTAAAACCTCAAACTTGGGATTAGAATTCAAGGAAAGTGGATGTAGGCCGAGATTTGTGCTAATCATTATAAATCTTGAGTTTGAATTTCCATCTTACTTACCCTCTTTATTTATATGCAATGATTTTTTATTGCTTTTATTATATTGTTGCTTATTTATCTCCTATATTCATCATATTTTATATTTTAAAAAAAAAATTCCCAACACCCAAGGGTTTACCTTAGGTTGGTATTGTTAGAATCCTGACATAAACCATATATAATTGCTTTTATAAAGTCCCTTTAATTTCAAATAAGTTGTAGGTCCTACATATGAATGGAATAATCTTTTTTATTCTAATATAAAAGAGACAACCCTAAAACGGATAAGTGGAATCTATTTTAGGGTTGAGGCATGTTAACCACAAACATCTACCTCACAACTCACAACTCACAACTCACAACTCACAACTCACAACTCACATCATATTGAATAACTTTTATTTTTTTCTTCATTTTCTTTGTTGGTACTTATCGGCCTATGTCTAGTAAGTATGGGTTCCACAATAGATGATAACTTGTCTAAAGAATACAACTTAGGATGTTGTTTTGTTTGAAAACAAAAGCATGATAGGCAATTGTGATAAAAACATTAAGGCTTATTTGGTAATTTTATTTTTTACAATAAAAAATCATTTTCAAATATAAAAAAATACATTTGATAAATTTTTAATAGAAAATTATTATTTTTTTCAAAATTTATTCTAAAAGCATATTTCTTAGAATAATTTTGAGGTGTGTTTTTAGTTGTTTTTTATTAATTTTTTGAATAACAATTAAAATAAAAATATTTTAGAATTTTTTTATTATACATAAATACACAGTACCTTTGTGGAGAATAAATCGAAAAAACTAATTTTTATATTTAAATTCTCAAACAAAATTTTATTTTAAAAAATAATTGATAACCATTTTAAAATTTTCTTTTAAATACATTTTTTTTTTTTGAGAATTGGTTTTTAAAACATTATCAAATAAATCCCTCATTGCTTCCATTTTTTTCTTTTTAATTATTTATTTTTTGGTCAAGAAATTGAAGATGAATGAAGGTGGAAGGGAAAAATTGGCGAGAGAATCTTTAAGGTAGTTTTACATATTTTTTTAAAAAATGAATATTGTTGGGTCCCTATGAGGATTTTATTTTATTTATTTATTTAAGTTAAGCAAAGGTCGGAGGATAAAAGTACACTCTCTTTTTAAAGTAGCATAAATTTATATTTATTTTTTCCTTTTGTTTCTCTCTTTCTAACTCACTAATTCCGGATAAACTCATTAATAAGGTTATGTTTGGTTCCTAAAGATGAAAGAAAAAAAATATATACTAAGGAAAATGATTTTTCATATTTGATTGTCCAATTGAAAATGTTAAAGAAAATAAAATATAATTAAAATTAGTTATAAATTGATGTTTTCTCAAATTATTTAATTTTTACATCAATGAATTAAAATTGGTGAAATAAATTTGAAGTAGTAAATAAAAATAATTTATTGGCTTTAAATCTACTTTTTATTTTCCTTTCACTTTTTCTTTCTCTCTACTTTTCCTCTCTATTTTGCTTATTTTGCATTTTCCCTTAAATTTTTTTGGAACCAAACATAGCCTTAATCAATTTTAATGCCACCTTAACATGCCCATTAATAAGCAAAATTGACCATCATGTATATTGCTCACTTTTTACCACTTTTTAAAACTATTAGTGTTGATATACTTAAACAACCTAAAAACCAAAGGGTTAACACAATATTGTTTATAAGTACAATTTTTTTGGTTTCTTATGATTTTGATGAATTTTTTGCCTCTGAAACCTTGTTGGTTTATTAGAAAAAAAAAATTGCAAGTAAGTTATGGGTAATAAATTTTTTATTTTAAAATTAAAAATAATTAGAAATGAAAAAACTTTTTGTACTTTTTAACATAGATTCAACTTAGCTGAGTTTTTATCAATTTTATAATATTATATTAAAATTACATCATGCAACATATTTTGTAGATAAAAATAAATTTAATTAGTCATCTTATGTAAATTAATAAACATATATTTTTAAAAATATACATAATAAACCATACATGATTACTTTTGTACTCACTTGAAACGTTAAAAGGTAAAAATTTTAGTATCCAAAGCCTCTAAATTTTGAATAGGTTGGAGAAACCATACATGAATGGTATCATCTTCTGTGATTCCCATGACCTTATCTTCAAATATAAGCCACTGACGTATGTTTTACAACTCACATCATATTTAAAACTTTTTATCATTTTCTTTGTTTTCTTCATTGGTCTAGTTGCTTTCACCAATTAAAGTTAATACTAATGGAGCCTCATCCTTTGTAGACATGGGCTCCACATTGGATAATAGCTCTTGAAAGGAATCCAAGTCTCAAGATATCTGTTTTCGTTGAAAATAAAAGCATGACAATCTCTTGTACTTTCTTAATAATAATAACCAAATCAAAACCTTATAATTTTTTAAACTTTGAGAGTCTTAACACACGATCAATGGTACCCGAAAATCTTCGTCCATTGTCATCTTAGCCAAAAGTGTTAATGGATCTAAAAACATGAAAATCAAAATAATAACATCCAAATCAAAACCATACAATTTTTTTAGATTTTGAGATCTTATCACATGATCAATGGTATTCGAAAATGTTGGTTCATTTTCATCTTTACCTAAAAGTGTTGATACATCTAAACATATGAAAACCAAAGGTTTAAATCAAGATTAGTAAGTGATGATAAGTATTAAAAATTTTGAAATATTTTTAATTATTATATTAAATTCAGACATAAATAATTAATTGAATTTCATTAAATTCAATGAAAAAAACAAATAGAGTCGAATAGGATTAATAGTAAAAGTATCATTTGCATACACTTTTATTTTTAATATTTTTAAAAACATGAAGCATAAATGTGTTCATAATTATGTTTTTAGTTTTGTAAATATTAAGGCTATGTTTAGTTCTCAGAAAATTTGAGGGAAAATACAAAGGAAATAAAATAGAGAGGAAAAGTAAAAGGAAAGAAAAAGTGAAGGAAAATAAAAAATAAAGTTAAAGATAATAAATTATTTTTATTTGCTACTTCAAACTCATTTTATTTATTTTAACTTATCAATATAAAGATTAAATAATTTTAAAATGTATAAATTTCTAACTAATTTTAATTATATTTAATTTTCTTTGAAATATTTTATAGGACAACTTTCCTTAATATTTTTTTTTTCTTTTCTTTGTACTTTTTGGAAACCAAACATAATATAAATCTATTTGACAGTTCTAATTTTGTTTTTTCTTAAAACAAAAAAAACAAAGTTTGATAATTATATAAGAAAAGTGAAACAAACTGGCAATGTTTTATAATCATAATAATAATAATTTTAATTTTAATTTTAATAATAATAATTATAATAAGTTTATATAGTTGAAAATATGGGAAGACAATTGAACTTGACCAACTTGTCTTAAATCAACTGCAGTATATAACAATAAGTAAAGTCTCACTGCCCTTAGCAATCCCGTCCGCAAATAATCCCTCCCTTTTTTTTGAAAAATGGAAATTAAAAAAAAAACATAAGATATAGTGACTCATATAAGAATTGATTTTATTTATTATTATATGAAAATCATACATAAATAATTAATCCAATTTTAATCAATTTAATACATATAAAAAATTAAATAGAATAAATAATTAGCATATCATTTGGATACATTTTTTTCTACTATTTTAAAAAAATAGAAAACATAAATAACTTTTAAATTATTTTTTAATTTTTATAAATTTGAAACATGATGGTATCAATTTGCTTCTAGTAAAATTAAAAAATAATGATATTTCATAATTATATAATATAAAGAAAGAAGGTATTTGTTTATCATTTTTACGAACTTAACGATTTTTTTTCTAACTTTTGAAATTAATAAATGAGATGCATGGCTGTGGATACTGGATAGTATGAAAGCAAGAAGAGAAACATATGGATGTAGTAAAACCAGAGTTAGCCAATGGGAAGGAGTCAGACCCAAAAATTAATAAATAACAATAATAACAAAGTTGGAATAGTAGGCGATAATTGATTGCTAAGTGAAAATGAGAGCATGGGTGTCCCAATTTCCAAAGACTTTAAATTTGATAGACTTTGATGATGCACCATCAATCAATGACTGTAGTATAACATTGGATAAGCTCTCATGTGTCCTTTCGCCATCCTTTACCTACTGCCCACCCCCCACATTTAGCGTTTTGTGAAGAAGTATTCCCATTTTCCTTCTCTTACAAGTTTTTTCTCAGATATAAACCGCTAACGTCTATTTCACAACTCACATCATATTTAATACCTTTTATCATTTTCTTTATTGGTCTAACGGAAGCCCCTTTCTACACTGCATATACATGGGTCCCACACAATAAATAATAATAATAATAATAATAAAAGGGGATTAATCCAACGCTGAAGATTTTTGTCTTTGTTTGAAAATGCAAGCATGGCTGGCTCTTGTTGCTCTGTTTGCATTTCGAACTCAATCTCATTGAATAATGAATACCTCTAAGTCTCATATTTTGCTTTACTTTTTAAGTACGGGCTGTACTAATGATCTTACAAGTTTATAAATGGATCCACTTTTAAATTGAACAGCATTACTTTTTTTTGCTGAAAATTTTGAATTATTATATTAAAGTCATATAAAATTAATTGCTTAAATTTTCATAAATTTAATACAAATTAATAAAATTAAATAGAATTAATAGATAAGGTATCATTTGGATACACTTTTATTTCTACAATTTTTCAAACACAAAAAATATTCACGATATGTCAATTATATTTTTGGGTTTTGTAAATATTAAATATATTTGGTGCTTATAATTTGTTTTTATTTTAAAAAATAAAAAATAAAATGTGTTTGTTAATCTAATAAAAAAGGAAAAATAATATAATCATTTTTTTTATTTTATAGATGAAATTTTTTATTCTTATAGGAGGGACTCATATATTGCTGATGGAGGGTGAGTTGGGTTTTTGCATTTTAATTTTTTTAAAAAAAAATAAATTAGAAATCAAACAAATGCTATATCTTTAATTTTTATTTTTTGTTATTAGATTTTAAAAATAAGAGTTAAAAAATAGGTTATCAAAACATGAATTATAAATTTATTTTTAAAATTACATTAACAAAAAATAAAAAAATAAAAAATAAAAGAGATGTCTAAATAATATTTAATATCTTTTTAATACCAGATCTTTAGATGTAATACATTTTTCCTTAAAAGGATTAAAATTGTGATAAACTATATCTTTTTCACTTCAATTTTTAGTCTTTGACCAAACTAAATATTAGCACAATATAAAATATGTTATATATCCAAATTGATGTTGTATATAATATGTAAGTATTCAATCAAAAATCGTTATTTGGTTTTAGTGGTGTGTCCTCGGCAAAGCATCAACAAGAATGTACTGAGATGATGGCTTATTGAGATTTGACTCTAGAAAGGGCAGCCCGGGTTTTTAATTTCTGGGAATTTTTTTTTTTAAAATGATAGTTGTAAAAGCATTGAGGAATTTACAACAGTTTTAATAACGTTGAAAATTATTTTTTGAAAAGATATTTTTCATAATTTTTATATCGGTCACATGAACCTTGAAATTATTTAAAATTTTTTAATATTAAAAAAAATATAACAAAAAAAAATCTTAAATTAATATTTTTTTATACACATAATACTATAAATAAGTTTGATTAAATAATAAATCAAAATTATTATTTTCTATTAATGTGTAGAGTCATGGAATGTATAATAGTGTTAATACTTAAAAATACTCTCAATTTTATTTTGGTTATAATGATAGCATATGCAAAATCTCCATTATTCTTGGTTTTCTCCAGGGTAAACTTTTTTGTCTACTTTATTATTTTTTCTAGTGCAGATTGTGCTTAGCTGAGTCTTCACCAATTTTATAATGTTATAATGAAATTACATCATACAACATATTTTGTATATAAAAATAAATTTAATTAACTAGCTTATATCAATTAATTCATATATATTTTTTGAATGATCACTTTTGTACTCACCCAAGATGTTCAAAGGTAATAATTGTAGTAAGCCCAAAGGTCCAAAACCTCTGAATTTTCGAACCCCGAGTCATTGACATGGATTTTATTCCTATTCTTTGTTTTCTTTATTTGTGTAGTTGCTTTCACCAATTAAAGTTAGTACCAACTTGTGCTCATCCTTAATAGATAATATCTCCTATAAGGAATCCAAGTCCTCACATATTTGAACCTTACAATTTTTTATACTTTGAGAGTCTTAAGGCTTGATCAATGATCAATGGAAATAATTTAGCAGTCAAAGGAGACCAAAACTTGAATGTGTTGTGGGAGTCAAATGCAGGTGGGAAATGGCAGATCACGGAATTTAGAATCGTTGCTTGTGATTTGTCTTCTTCTCTATTTTCTTGATTGCTGCAGCTGTTTCATTCATTGAGGGCAATAATGGATGGGAGCCCCTTTTCAGTAGATATAAGAATGGTTCATATAAAGGAATCCAGGGCTCAACGTATTTGTCTTTGTTATTGAAAACTGATAGCCCACTTTCATGTGAGTTACATGCCAGTATTTGTATTCCTTTATTGGTGGTTATAGTTTTGTTTTTCATTTTCATCAAAAGGAAATCAAATAAACTTTTTGCTATTTTTTATGATCATAGCTGAGATTGAGACACCCATATTATTGGTTTAGTAAAAATAAAAAATAAAAAAATAAAAAATTATGGGTGAATTGGGTGGTAATTTTCTATTTTAAAAGTAAAAAAAAAAAAAGTGAAACAAATTTTATAGGGAATTCGTGTACAGGAATCCAAGGCTGAAGATTTTTGTCTTTTTTTTAAAATGCAAGCATGATATGGCAGGGTCTTCAGTCTCGTGATTTCACACTCAATCTCATTTAATTTCCATTTTGCTGTAATTTACATATTCATTTTTAAGCCAAAAATGTAATCATTAGACTGATTCTCTTTAAAACCATTTATAATAATAAAAATTTACAGAATTATTTGTATAAATTAAGAGCTTGTTAGATATCAAACAAATTTTATATCTTTATTTTCAATTTTTTGTTATCAAATTTAAAAGTAAAAAGTAAAATACATTACCAAACATGTTGTACGAAATCAGTTTTAATTTTTTATTTAAAAAATAAACAATGAGAAATAAATTTTAAAGAAATGTTTAAATAATATTATATATTTTTTTAAAATCAGACATTGAGATGTTATATATTTTTATTTAAAAAAATTAAAATTAAGATGAGATGTCTTTCACAGTGAATTTATAATGTTACATTAAAATCGCATCATATTGCCAAGTTCTCGAAGCAAAAATGAATTAGTAACTAAGTTCCCATAATACTTCATCTATCTGTTTTCGTTTTTTTAAAATAATAATAATAATAATACTAATGATGTTATAAGTTTGGAAATAGGCCGACTTCTAGCTTGTATAAGCATTATTCTTAAGTTGACAAAAAAAAAAGTCTAAATTATGAGCTTGTAAAAAAATATATTTTTTACAAAAATAAATACTTTTCCTCTTTTTTTTTTTTTTTTGCCTTAATCACAATCTAAAAATAGATAATAAAAGTATTTATTTTTTATTTTAAAAGTCAATTAAGAGTTTGATGTGATTTATTTTTGAACGACTTTGTTAAAAGGTGAAAAATTCGTATATGGTTCTTTTTTAATTTCTAAAACTTATGGAGAAATTTTATGAAACCATTTCTTGTTTTATAAAGCATTTTTTATAATTTTTAAAAATAGAAAATATAAATAATTTTTAAATTATTTTTTAAAATTTTAAAAATATTAAACATTATAGTATCAATTTCCTTCTAGTAAAAATAAAAAATAAAAATGTTTCATAATTATATATTTTTTATTATTATTTTTATGACTTTAATAATTGTCTTCTAACTTCTGAAATTAATAAATGAGAGATGCATAGAAGTGGGGACTCAAGAGAAACATGCGGAAGTAGTAAAACCATGCACGAATGAATGACTATAGTCCAGCTGTCTGATCTCACTCTTCAATCACGTGCCAATTCGCCTTCCTTACCTACCTCCCACCCTCCACATTTAATGTTTTATGAAATTACCCTTGTAGACTAAAATTTGTTTCTTTTTTTTTTTTTTTTTTTGAAAATGGGCTTAAAAACATGCACGAAATGCAGTTCGGGGGATTCTTTTCAACCCACTTTTGCATAAACTGTCACAATTGATCTTCCATTCTTGCTGACTCTGAACATGGACTTGTGAAAAGTATAATTAAATAATTATATTAAAATTATACATAAATAATTAATCAAATTTTAATGAATTTAGTATAGGTTAAAAAATTAAACAAAATAAATAATTGAGATATCATTTGGATACAAATTTTGTTTTAGTATTTTTAAAAATAGAAAACATAAATAATTTTTTACATAATATTTTATTTTTTATAAATATCAAACATATAAATATTAATTTTTTCTCTTGTAAATAAAAAAAAAAAAAAGATATTGCATAATTATGTAATATAAAGAAAGAAGTTTTTTTTTTATGATTTTTATTTTTTATTTTTCACTTTTGAAAGTACTAAATGAGATGCAGTGGTTACTTTGAGAGAAACGTATGCATCTAATAGATCAAGGGTTGCAAGTCATGCCCCAAAAACCAATAAATAATAAAAATAATGAAGTAGTCAGAGCGGTTGGTGAGAAATAACTGATTGCTCAAGGAAAATGAAAGCATGCGTGTTACAATTTCCAAACTCAAAGGCTTTAAATTTGCTCAGTTTTTTTATGAGACGACACATGGATACCGAAAGATTTTGACAATACACCACTAATAAATGGGTGCAGTCCAGCTGTAAGCTCTTATTTCATTTCACACTCTAAATAACATTAAAATCATAATATTAACACAATATCAATAATTGATCCACTTCTGTTTGATAGTGGCTCATATAGCAATTGATTTTTTTATTTTCTATTATGCTATTAAAATTATAAATAATTAATATAATTTTAATGAATTTAATATAAATTAAAAATTAAAATATAATAAATAATTATAATATCATTTGGATACAATTTTGATTTTATTATTATTTTTTTAAATGGATAACATAAATAAATTTTAAATAATATTTTAAATTTTTATAGATATTAAACATGATAGTATTAATTTTTCTTATAGTACAAAATAAAAGACAAAAATATTTATAATAATATAATATAATATAGAGAACCTTGCCAAGACTTTGATGAAATTTTTTTCTTGCTTCGGAGAGTAATAACTGCACTGCTCTGCTCTGAAAGTAGTAGGAGAAGGGTATGGATGAAATAAAACCAGAGTGAATGAAGGGGCAGGAGGGAGAATAATAATAATAAAGTTGGTAGAGTAGGTGCTCAAGGAAAATGAAAGCATTTGTGTATCAATTTCTAAACTCATGACTATAATCACTTGTCATTTGGATAAAGTTTGAATCAATCGTGGGAGTCAGAACCATACATCACTAATCATCTATGATTATGAATGTCAACGTGAGCCCATTAACCCAATCTTCAAGTCTAAGGTGGTGTTTGTTTTTTTACTTAATTCTAAATAGAACCTTAATACTTAATAGTATTAAATATTAGATTGTTTGTTTTTGTAGTATTTTATTTCTATTAAGTATTAAAAAGTAAAAAAAATCATTGTGTTATTTTTTCTATTTAGAAAAAGCCACATATTTTGGCTTTTTCTATTTAGTAAAAAGTTTATAATAAGTCATGAAAAAGTAAAAAAACAAACAACCTAAATTCTAAAACTAAATAGTTTTCAGCAAAAAGCTAAAAAAACAAACACCACCTAAGTCATTTACATATTCCTCAGCCACTTGCATCTTGTTTGAGATATTTTCTTGTTTTTTGTTTTACTAGGAAGTTGAAACTCAAACTAAAATCATAATTTTTCAAAAATAATATTGGAATTATAAAAATTTTATTAAATAAAAAAGAATAGATAAATATTATTTATCTTATAAATAAAAAACAATATCAAACTAAAATAATTTTATTAGTTGTAATTAATTGAATTAATTTAAAGAAAAATTAAAGATTAAGAATAATTAAAATTATTTAACTTTAATTTATGATTAAGAATAGTGGCAGAGGATGGAAAAGGAAGTGGCAGCCACAGCAGCCTCATATTATAAGCCATTAAAGCCTGTTTTCCAATTTCCACAATGATAAAAGTAATCCATGTGAGGAATAATCCAAGGGTGAAGATGGAAAATTCTACTTGGTTAGTGCTTTCTCAATTATAACACCCCAAGTTAAAAAGTAGTCTGCTCCTTCCCGTACCTAATTGCAATACCACTCTCTGCTTTGTTGCTGTTGCTTAATCCTTTTGCCTTTCCCCATCTCTTCGACTCACTACCTCTTTCCCATTTTATCATCCATTCCTAACCTGGCTCTCATTCACCTCTGATTCCTTCATCGTCTCTCTGTTTGGAACCCAAACTCTGCTCCTTTCATTTCCTTGTTTATTTTCATTTGCTCCACCCTCTTCTTAATTTCCTCTTATTTTCTCAGTTCCCATCTGTTTTCCAACATAACCAAATTTCCCAAAAAAAAAAAAAAAAAAAAAAACCACCATCTGTCTTCATAGCTTGGTAATCTACTCTTTACATTCGGCCTCACATCGAGATCTGCTTGCAAAACACCAACTTCCTTTGTTCTCGTTTTGTCACACTGAATCAAATTGCATGCATTCCTTGAGCTTTCTCCATCTCTTCACTCCCTACTTCTTTGTCATTTTTTCTACCTTCACTCATATTCGCTACTGATTCTGCTTTTCATTTTGTTGGTGACCGTCTCTCTGCTTGGAACAAATACTCTGCTCCTTCCATTTCTTCCACTCTCTTATTTTAGTTTCCTCTTGTTCCTGCTTTCATTTGTTTCTGTTTTTTCATCATTTCCCTTCTGTTTTCCCAACAAAACCACACACACAAAAAAGAAAAAACAAATCCAACTGAGACGAAATGACAGAGATCATTAATGCCGTTGCTGCAAAAGTTTCAGAGTACTTGGTTGCTCCAATTGGACGCCAGCTTAGTTATCTGTTTTGCTATCGGAGCTATACCGATGAACTCCACAACAAAGTTCAGAAGCTGGGGAAGGCGAGGGTTGACGTGCTGATAACTGTTGATGAAGCTAGGAGAAGGGGGGATGAAATCAGACCTATTGTTCAGGAGTGGCTGAATCGGGTAGATAAGGTTACAGGGGAGGCAGAGGAATTGAAGAAAGATGAAAACAAGAGCTGTTTCAATGGGTGGTGTCCTAATCTCAAGTCACGGTACCTGCTAAGCAGGGTAGCAGACAAGAAGGCGCAGGTTATTGTTAAAGTCCAAGAAGACCGCAATTTCCCCGATGGCGTATCATATCGTGTCCCTCCACGGAATGTAACCTTTAAAAATTATGAACCTTTTGAGTCAAGAGCCTCGACTGTGAACAAAGTTATGGATGCATTAAGAGATGATGAGATCAACAAGATTGGGGTGTGGGGCATGGGCGGTGTGGGCAAAACCACGCTGGTCAAACAAGTGTCCCAACTAGCTGAAGATGAGAAGCTGTTCACCACACGAGTCTACATAGATGTATCCAGGACGCGAGATTCGGAAAAACTTCAAGAAGTAATTGCTAAAATTCAACAACAAATTGCAGACATGTTAGGCTTGCAATTTAAGGGGGTGAATGAATCCACAAGAGCAGTTGAACTGATGCGGAGACTTCAGAGAGAGAAGATCCTAATCATCCTAGATGACATTTGGAAGGAAGTTAGTTTGGAGGAAGTTGGAATTCCTTCTGAAGATGACCAGAAAGGATGCAAAATAGTGTTGGCTTCTAGAAATGAAGACCTATTACGCAAACACATGGGCGCAAAAGAATGTTTTCCACTTCAACATTTACCAAAAGAAGAAGCTTGGCATTTATTTAAGAAGACAGCAGGTGATTCCGTGGAGGGGGACCAACTGCGACCCATAGCAATTGAGGTGGTTAACGAATGTCAGGGTCTACCAATTGCAATTGTAACAATTGCGAAGGCATTAAAAGGTGAAATAGTGGAAATATGGGAGAATGCTTTGGCCGAACTGAGGAGTGCTGCGCCAATAAACATCGGTGGAGTGGATGACAAGGTATACGGATGTCTGAAGTTGAGCTACGACCATTTGAAAGGTCATGAAGTGAAGTCATTGTTCTTACTTTGTGGTTGGTTGAGCTATGGCGATATTTCAATGCATGAATTGTTACAGTATGCTATGGGTTTGGATTTGTTTGACCACCTCAAGTCATTGGAGCAAGCAAGAAATAAACTAGTTACATTGGTGAGAACCCTCAAAGCCTCAAGCTTGTTACTTGACGGTGAAGATCATATAAACCCTTTTAGACGAGGAGCCTCGAGGTTGCTTTTCATGGATGCTGATAACAAGTCTGTCAGGATGCATGATGTTGTTCGTGATGTTGCCAGAAATATTGCATCCAAGGATTTTCATCGATTTGTAGTTAGAGAAGATGATGAAGAATGGTCAAAGACTGATGAATTCAAATACATCTCTTTAAATTGCAAAGATGTGCATGAGCTTCCTCACAGGTTGGTATGTCCAAAACTTCAATTTTTACTATTGCAGAACATCAGTCCTACCTTGAATATCCCACACACATTTTTTGAAGCGATGAACCTACTCAAAGTTTTAGACTTGTCTGAAATGCATTTCACAACACTACCTTCAACGCTTCATTCCCTTCCAAATCTTCGAACATTACGTCTAGACGGGTGCGAGTTGGGAGACATAGCTCTAATTGGAGAGCTAAAGAAACTACAAGTTCTTAGCATGGTGGGTTCCGATATCCGACGATTGCCTAGTGAAATGGGGCAGTTGACGAATCTAATGTTGTTGGATTTGAACGATTGTCGGCAGCTTGATGTAATTCCACGAAATATCTTATCAAGCCTGTCTCGATTAGAATGTTTGCGCATGAAATCTAGCTTTACTCGATGGGCAGCTGAAGGAGTTAGTGATGGAGAAAGCAATGCTTGTTTATCGGAGCTGAATCATTTGCACCATTTGACAACTATAGAGATAGAAGTGCCAGCTGTCAAGTTGCTACCAAAAGAAGACATGTTCTTTGAGAACTTGACAAGATATGCAATATTTGCAGGCAGAGTTTATTCATGGGAAAGAAATTATAAAACATCAAAAACATTAAAGCTGGAACAGGTTGATAGGAGCTTACTTTTGAGGGATGGAATTAGAAAGTTGTTGAAGAAAACTGAAGAACTAAAGTTGAGTAAATTGGAAAAAGTATGTCGTGGCCCAATTCCCCTAAGGTCGTTGGATAACTTGAAAATTTTAGATGTGGAGAAATGTCATGGATTGAAATTTCTCTTCTTACTTTCCACAGCTAGAGGCCTTTCCCAAGTAGAAGAAATGACAATAAATGATTGCAATGCCATGCAACAAATAATCGCATGTGAAGGGGAGTTTGAAATAAAAGAAGTTGATCATGTTGGGACCGACTTGCAACTGCTCCCTAAATTACGACTTTTGAAACTTAGGGATCTACCAGAGCTCATGAATTTCGACTACTTCGGCTCTAATTTGGAGACGACATCGCAAGAAACATGTTCCCAAGGCAATCCTAATATCCACATGCCATTTTTCAGTTATCAGGTATGTTTAAGTTTAATTAAGGGCTAATTTCCATAGTTTTTTTTATTTTTTATTTTTTTCATATATTTTTTAATAAATAAATCAAAAGAAAAACTAGGTAAAGTCCACATGCACTTTCTAATTGCACCTTATAAGTTTGTTAAAAGGAGATAACATAAGGATGAGAAGAGAATTTAATAAATTATTTTATTTGAGGATTCATTCAATATTTGGAAAAAGTCTAGTTTGAATAATTTTTTTTAAATATTAGTAATGTTTTATAAGTTTTATAAATAAATTGAAAAGGATTAATAAGGAAAGATGGGAAAATGAAGACAAAAATGGTGATTCATTTTTGTCTTCACTTTCCTTCTAAAAAATTGATTTAGGATAACTATGCTTTAAGATGTAAAAAGTGATATAATTGAGAAAGAAGATGAAAATAATTGTAAATTGCTAAAAATTCCATAAAGAGTAAAAAGGCAAAAATACCATTAGTTTACCTTTTTCTTTATTTTTTCCTTTCCTCATTTTTGTTATTTTTATTATTACTATTATTATTTATTTTTAATAACATATTTCATTTATTTATTTATTTATTATTATTAGTAAAATGTTATCAATAATTGTATTAATATTAATTATCACCTTTAATAATATAATTATTGTATTATATTTTTATTATTATTATTGAAAACAAAAAATATTTATATCAATATTTTAATAGTAATATTATAATATCATAATAATCATAATAATAATAATAATTTCTAAATAATTTCCCCAAAAATCAAATAACCATTATAAAATAAATACATTTTAAGAAATATGATTTATCTAAGTTTTTAAAAAATTATTAAATAAAATGCATAAAATTAAAAGATTCAAAATAAATATAAAATTACGGAGTATAAATCATAAATACAAAGAAAAAAATCGGTAAAAAGTTCTCAAATTTAATTTTGATGGTAACAATAAAATAACATATAAATTAAAAAAAAAAAAAAAGGAAAGAAAAGGAGAAAAAAATAATTTTTTATTTTTTATTTTTAAATTTTATAAAATTAAGGGTTAATTTCACGTACCTCTCCTAAATTATTGGCTAAATACACCTAGTCCCCATTGGTTTGAAATTTGTTAAATATTTTCCTTATTTTAAGTTAGAGGAGAGGTGAGTAAAAATGACAAATAAGAAGGGAAATGAAGGTATTTGATGAAATTTTAAACTAATAAAGGTTAAGTGTATTTAGGTAAAACCTTAGAGAAATCAATAAATTAACCCTAAAATTAATTTTTATAAAAGTGTTAAATATGAATATTTCAGTTGTTACTTTAAAAGAATGGTAATTTTTTTTTATGCTTTACTATTTTTATTTTCAATTATTAATATAACTGTAATATGATCCATTAATAATTAACTTTCTTTATTTTTGCCTAACAAAAAAGCTTTGGTGATTCCATTGTATCAAATATTGATGAAAATCTTAATATGGAAATATTGCTAAACATGAATAAAACTTTGAAAATTATAAAATTTTAAATAATATATAAATATCATATGATTGCATTAATATTATAATTGAATTAGTGTAATTTGAGAATAATATAGATATGTATGATTAAATTAATATGATTTGTGAGTGATATAACATAAGTTTATGATAAGTATAATTTTCAAGATGAATACTAAAAAATAATAATATTTTGTATACTTAGTATTAGTCTTTAATAATAAATTTATAAAATGATTTGAAACTTTAATTTCAAATAATATAAAAATAATGAATAATACAAAAAATATAAAGGAGTAGAAGAATGAATAAGGTTAAAGGAATTTTAATTTTAAAAAACATTAATTAAATACTAATACGAATGAATATAAAACTAAGGAAAAAAATTTAATAAGGAAAAGTTGAGGTTAATAGGAAAACATACTGGAATAAATTTAAGAGTGAAATACAATCTTTTAAAAGAAAAAGCCAAATTTTAAAAATAAAATCATTAGAATTTATTAATAGGAAAAAAAATTAAATAGTTCATATGATTTAAAATAATAAATGATGGTTATGAATAAAAATAATTTGTGGCATAAGAATCTATGTAATCCATGGTTGCACATTCGCCACCATTGTAGTCATCCCTATGTTCTTTTAACAAAAAGATAACGAAAAACATGTCATTAAATAGCTAATATTATGTGAGAAGTGGAGCCAATATATTCTTCGTTGATAACTTGTCAATTTTTTTTGTGAAAATTTCCAAGATTTTCACATGATTCTTTTTAGTCCACCTTGATTGTTTTAGATTTTTAAAACATAAAACATAACTAAAGTAAATATGTGAATATTTGGAAGATGAATTATATTTAAAGAAAGAAACATATTCATTTTAATCACAACTTTCCAATTGATGATGTCATGTATTATATTTCAGGTTTCATTCCCTAATTTGGAGAAGTTGATGCTTTATAATCTTCTCGAATTGAAGGAGATATGGCATCACCAACTTCCACTTGGGTCCTTCTACAATTTGCAAATCCTACAAGTAAACCATTGTCCAAGCCTACTCAATCTTATTCCATCTCATTTGATACAAAGTTTCGACAATTTGAAAAAATTAGAGGTGGCTCACTGTGAAGTCCTAAAACATGTGTTTGATCTTCAAGGACTTGATGGAAATATTAGGATTCTCCCAAGGTTAAAATCCTTACAGTTAAAAGCACTACCTAAGTTGAGGCGTGTTGTGTGCAATGAGGATGAGGACAAGAATGATAGCGTGAGGTGTCTTTTCTCTTCTTCCATTCCTTTTCACAACCTTAAATTCCTATACATTCAAGATTGTGGGAACGAAGTTGAAGATGAGGAACATATCAATACTCCTACAGAAGATGTAGTGCTCTCCGATGGAAAGGTTAGTTTTATCCCATATTTTTTTATTTTTCCTTATACTATTTTGGGAAATATTGAAAAAGATATTCCATTAAAATAATAAAAAATTATGAGAACATTATATTAATCTTTAATAATAGATTTATCAAATTAATTTAAAATTTAATTTTAGATAATAAAATATGGTGAATAATAATTAAATTATAAAGGAGTTGAAAAAGGAATAAACATAATACCAAAATGTGAATTTTAAAAGCAATAAATATGACTAGAAATAATATACAATAAGGAAACATGGTAAGTATTATTTAATTTAAAAGGAAAAAAATGGGGCTAGTTGGAATAAATATTGCAATGAATTAGAAAGGAGAATTAGTGAAAATTTAATTCAAATAATAATATTTTATTTAAATTTTAGAATAGTTAAAATTAATAAGATTTGGGAAAATTGGGTTAAGATGTTAGATGATTAAGATATTTTCAAATTTATGACTAACTTTTTACTTTTGAAAATCAAAAGAGTAAAACATATTTTATTTGATACAAGGAGACTAATTAATCTTGATTTTAAAATAACCATCAAAGTTAATAATTTTATTATTTAGTTTCAAAAAATAAAAACATAACTAGTGGATCTAAAATAAAATATAAAGGAGTTGAAAACAAGAATAAAGTTAAAAAAGGAATTTTTAATTTTAAAAACATTAAGTATTAATATAAAAAAACATAATAAAAAGGAAAACATAGTAAATTTCATTCTAATTTAAATAAAAAAAAAAAAGTTAAATTGTTAGTAGAAATAAATATAACAATGAATTTAAAAGTGAAATTATTGAAGTTTTTAATAGGAAAAATAAATTTGAAAAGGAAATTATTAAAATTTTCATATGATTTAGAGTGAATGAATTATATTGACCTATTATTTTTGTGTTTATCATATTTTTACAATTGATGATATCATGTATTATATATTGTGTTACTCATGTAGGTTTCATTCCCTCCTAATTTGGAGGAGATGGATATTGGGATCCTCCTAAAGTTAAAAATCTTGAAGTTAGAGAAACTACCTAGGCTAAGACTTACCGTAGCTTCCATGTTCAAGATTTTTCACAATCTCCAAAAGTTACATATCATTGATTGTGGGATGGAAGACGGGGAAGATGTCAATACTCCTAGTAATGATGTAGTGTTCTCCAATGAAAAGATTAGTTTTCTCCTAATTTTTTTATTCTACTTTCTTGAAATCTTAAACTACCATTCTTTTAAAATAACAATCAAATTATCTTTATTTTCCTTATTTTAACATTTTAAAAAAATAAAAATACAATCCTAGGTATTGTTTATTACATAGAAATTATATATATACATCCTTTTTAATTTGGACGTCATTTCTCCTTTACTCTTGTTTTTCTTTTTCTTTTTTTTTGAAAAACTTGTGTTATTTTGTTGTTAACATCAAAATAAACGTAATATTTTTCAAAAGACAAAGTTCTAAACTTTTTCTTTGTATCAATTATGTAAGTTTTGTAATTTTATATTTTGTTTTGTATGTTTTGATTAATTTTTTAATTTTTTATACTTTATTTAATGTTTTGTATAAACCCCATTTAAATTATATTTATTGAAAGATATTAATTTTATAACAATTGTTTGATTTTTTGGGCCTCTCGGCCTGATCTTGTCCTAGTCATTCCTTTTTTATGTTAGTTTTAATAGAAAATTTAAAAAAAAAAATTAAGGGTATTACGCGGGGCCCAAAACTTCTCTATGTTTTAGGCGATTTGTAATCCTTGATTTACTAGAGTTTCCCCTTATAATTCATTAAAGATGAAACCATTCTTCAAAATGAGCTAAAAGAATATATTCTCTTTCAAAAAAATTAAAAATTCAATGCGCTTACTCCATTATATTGTAAAAAGAATAACTAATGGATCATAAATAAAAAAAATAAAGGAATTGAAAACAAGAATAAAGTTAAAAGAGGAATTTTTAATTTTAAAAACATTAAGTATTAATATAAAAAAACATAATAAAAAGGAAACATAGTAAATTTCATTTTAATTTAAATAAAAAAAAGTTAAATTGTTAGAAGAAATAAATATAACAATAAATTTAAAAGTGAAATTATTGAAATTTTTAATAGAAAAAATAAATTTGAAAAGGAAATTATTAAAATTTGCATATGATTTGAGAGTGAATGAATTATATTGCTCTATTTATTTTTGTGTTTATCACACTTTTATAATTGATGATATCATGTATTATATATTGTGTTTTTCATGTAGGTTTCATTCCCTCCTAATTTGGAGGAATTGATTCTAAAAAACGTTCCCAATTTGATAGAGATGGATGTTGGGATCCTCCCAAAGTTAAAAATCCTGAAGTTAAAGAAACTACATGGATGTCTTTTGTCTAAGGTTAGTTTTTTCCCATATTTTTTGTTTTTTCTTACACTACTTGAAATATTTAGGGAGATATATAATAAAAATATTTTTAAAAAGAAAGTATGAGAAGAATACATTAATCTTGAATAATAATTTTATTAATTTAATTTTAAATAATAAAAATTGTGAATAATAAGTAAATTACAAATGAGTTGAAAAAAATAAAATTTTTAAGTGAAAAATTAATTTAAAAAGGATAAATGTTAATAGAAATAATATAAAAATAAGGAAAAATGGTAGTTATTATTTTAATTTAGAAACGAAAAAAAATAGGTACTAATTGAAAGACATATTGCAATGAATTAGAAAAGAGAACTAGTAAAAATTTAATTCAAATAATAATATTTTATTTAAATTTTAGAAGAGTTAAAATTAATAACTTTTGGAAAATTTGGGTTAAGATGTTAGATAAAAATAAAAAATAGCAAAACATATTTTATTTCATATAAGAAGACTAATTAATCTTGACTTAAAATAACCATCAAAGTTAATAATTTTATTATTTAGTTTAAAAAAAAAAAAGAATTAGTGAATAAAAAATAAAATATAAAGGAGTTGAAAACAAGAATAAAGTTAAAAAGGGAATTTTTAATTTTAAAAACATTAAATATTAATATATAAAACATAACAAAAAGGAAACATTGTAAATTTCATTCTAATTTAAAAAAAAGGTTAAGTGTTAATAGAAATAAATATAGCAATGAATTTAAAAGTGAAATTATTGAAATTTTTAATAGAAAAAATAAATTTTAAAAGAAAATTATTAAAGTTTGTATATGATTTGAGAGTTAATGAATTATATTAACCCAATATTTTTATGTTTACTATACTTTTACAATATAGATTTCATTCTCTCCTAATTTGGAAGAGTTAGCTCTAGAAAGTCTTATCAAGTTGTTTGATTTTTTGGGAAATTGTTTAGAATAAAAATTACTTTTTATTTAACAAATGAAAAAACCAAAATATATATATATATTTTTTTATTGTGCTCTAAAATTTAAATTTTGTTTTTATTTTAAGTACATCTCCTACCTTCTTACAATAATAAAAATTTTCAAAATAAAATAATTTGATATTTTTTTATTTAAATTTATCATGCTTTGTGATGTTTAATTCAATCTTCTTATATGCATTTATTAGATAAAGGTTTTGTCAATAATATTAATAAGTTAAGTAATTATTGACAATTTATTTATTTATATGTTATTTTAATTTTACAAACTAATTTTTTTGCTTAAATAGTATTTTAATTTTTATAAAATAAAAAAATTGTCATCAAATAAGATATTAGAAATATTAGTTTTAATCACCAGTCCTTTTATGTTAAATAAACTAAATTTTGATCATTTTATATTTAAAAATAAAAGAAAATAATAAAAAATTTTCAAATATTTTAAAGCTAGTTACGTAAAAATAATTTTGAAATTTTTTTTTTATTTTTATAAATCAAGTCGAGAGATTTTCACCCGAAAATATTGGGTAGTTTTAATATATGTAATGTGCATATGCTAGATGAAACAAAAAGGAAACAGTTGTCTTAGATGTCACCTCTTCCCAAAACTAAATAGTAAATACCCTATTTCCATTTTCTACTGCTTTGTTGGCACTACACTTGGCCTCTCACCCTAACCTTGTTCTGGTCGTCCCTCTTTTTTGTTATTTTTAACAAAAAAAATAATAAAAAAATATAAGGGTATTTGTTGGCACAATAAATTCTCTATGTTAAGGCGATTTTTAATCCTTGATTTACTGGAGTTTCCCCAAAATATTCTATCATAATTCTCCAATTGATGGATATAATTCAATAAAGATAGAACAATTCTTCAAAATGAGGTAAAATAATATATTTTCCAATATTGACCCAATATTTTTATATTTATTACAATTTTACAATTGATGATGTCATGTATTATATTGTGTTTCTTATGTAGGTTTCACTTTCTCCTAATTTGGAGGAGATAGTTCTAAAAAGTCTTCCAAAATTGAAGGAGATAGATTTTGGGATCCTCCCAAAGTTAAAAATCCTAAAGATTGAGAAACTACCTCAATTAATTTTGTCTTCTTCAATGTTCAAGAATTTTCACAATCCCAAAGAGTTACATATCATTGATTGTGGGATGGAAGACATGAGAGATGTCAATACTTCTACTAATGATGAAGTGCTCTTCAATGAAAAGGTTAGTTGTCTCTCTCTTTTTCTTTTTTTCTGTTCTACGACATTCTTGAAATATTAAACTACCATTCTTTTAAAATAACAACCAAATTACCTTTATTATCTTTATTTTAACATTTAAAAAATATAAAAATACAATCCTAGATATTATTTATTGCATATAAATTATATATATACATCCTTTTTAATTTGAACCTCATTTCTCCTTTTACTCTTGTTTTTTTTTTAAATATTATGTGTTATTTTGTTGTTAACATCAAAATAAATGTAATATTTTTTTAAAAACAAAGTTATGAACTTTTTCTTTGTATCAATTATGTAAGTTTTGTAATTTTATATTTTATTTTGTATGTTTTGATTAATTTTTAATTATTTATACTTTATTTAATTTTTTGTATGAATCCCCATTTAAATTATATTTTTTGAAAGATATTAATTTTATAATAGTTGTTTGATTTTTTGGGAAATTGTTTAGAATGAAAAGTACTTTTTATTTAACAAATGAAAAAACTAAAAAAAATATATGTTTTATTTATTTTTTTAATGTGCTCTAAAATTTAAGTTTTGTTTTATTTTAAGTACATCTCCTACACGGTAATAAGAATTTTTTAGAATGAAATGATTTTATTTTTTATTTAAATTTATCATGCTCTACTATGTTTAATTCAATTTCCTTATATGCATTTGGTATATAAAGGTTTTATAAATCATATCAATAAGTTAATCAATTATTAATAATTTGTTTATTTATATGGTACTTTAATTTTACAAAATAATTTTTTTTCTTAAATGGTATTTTAATTTTTATAAAATAAAAAAATTGTCATCAAATAAGAGATCATAAATATTAGTTTTAATAATGAGTCTTTTTATGTTAAATAAAATAAATTTTAATCCTTTTCTATTGAAAAAGAAAAGAAAATAATAAAAAAATTTCAAATATTTAATTCAGTTATGTCAAAATAATTTTGAAATTTTTTTTGTTATAAATCAAGTCTATAGATTTTCACCCGGAAATATTGGGTAATTTTAATATATGAAATGTGTGTATGAAACAAAAAGCAAGCAGTTGTCTAGATGCCACCTCTTCCCAAAACTACATACCCTATTTCCATTTTCTACTGCTTTGCTGGCACTGTAGTTGGCCTGTTTGCCGGACCTTGTTTTAGTCATTCCTCTTTTCTGTTAGTTTTAACGGAAAATAATAATAAAAGAACATAAGGGTATTATGAGGCCCAATAAATTCTCAAAATGTTCTATCCCAATTTTCCAATTGATGGATATAATCCGTTAAAGACAAAACAATTCTTCAAAATGAAGTAACAGAATATATTTTCCCTCTTAAAAAATTAAAAATTCAATGGCAAAATACATATAGAGAATAGTACAGGAGAGCATGGAGACGTGGAAAATATATTATAAAATTAATAAATAGCTATATATATAGTATGTGGAAATACTACATGTACATTTTTTTTTTTAATTTGGACCTTTTTTTTCTCTTTTACGCTTTTTCTTTGGAAAAAAAAAATGTGTTAGTTTTGTTGTTAACATCTATTTTACAAAACCTTCAAAAAGAATTTTTTTGTAATTTTTTATTTTTAAAAATAAAAAAAGTAAGTCATACTTTATTCCTTATAAGGAGAGTAATTATTATTCTTTTAAAATAATAAAATTTATTTTTTAAAATATAAAAATACAATCTTGAATATTATTTTTTACATGGAAATTATACATATACATATACATCCTTTTTAATATGAATAGTTTTTCTCTTTTACTCTTTTTCTTAAAAGAAAATTATGTGTTATTTTTTTGTTAATATCAAAATAAACGTAACATTTTTTTAAAAGAAAAGTTAAAAGCTTTTTCTTTGTATTGATCATGAAAGCTTTGTGATTTTGTATTTTTTTTTATTAATTTTTTTTATTATTCATACTTTATTTACTGTTTGTTCGGAAACCCATTTGAATTGTATTTCATAAAGGATATTAATATTATAATAGTTATTTGATTTTTTGGGAAAATGTTTATAATGATAATTACTTTTTCTTTCACTAATGAAAATTTTATAATGTATTAGAAGTGAACATGCGAGAGAGTATTTCAGAATTGAATTGAATTGAATTATATTTAAGAAATATGTTTATGCCTATCATCACAACTTTCCAATTGATGCCTTATATTGTGTTTTTGCTACAGGCTTCA
Source organism: Vitis vinifera (assembly GCF_030704535.1). Taxonomy (NCBI): domain Eukaryota; kingdom Viridiplantae; phylum Streptophyta; class Magnoliopsida; order Vitales; family Vitaceae; genus Vitis; species Vitis vinifera. The sequence continues at coordinate 5,322,188 of NC_081818.1, read as the reverse complement.
TTCCTTGAATCAAGAGCCTCCACTTTGAACAAAATTATGGATGCCTTAAGAGCCGACAATATCAACTTGATTGGAGTATGGGGCATGGCCGGTGTGGGCAAAACAACACTGCTGAAACAAGTGGCTCAACAAGCTAAGCAACAGCGGTTGTTCACCAGACAAGCTTATATGAATGTATCCTGGACTCGAGACTCGGATAAACGTCAAGAAGGAATTGCTAAACTTCGACAAAGAATTGCAAAAACGTTGGGCTTACCACTTTGGAAGCTCAATGCGGATAAACTGAAGCAGGCACTGAAGGAAGAGAAGATCCTTATTATCTTAGATGATATTTGGACGGAAGTTGATTTGGAGCAAGTCGGAATTCCTTCTAAAGATGATATTTGGATGCAATGCAAAATAGTGTTGGCTTCGAGAGATAGAGACCTATTATGCAAAGGCATGGGCGCACAAATTTGTTTTCCAGTGGAATATTTACCACTAGAAGAAGCTCGGAGTTTGTTTAAGAAGACAGCAGGAGATTCCATGGAGGAGAATCTTGAACTGCGACCCATAGCCATTCAAGTAGTTGAAGAATGTGAGGGTCTACCAATTGCAATTGTAACAATTGCCAAGGCATTAAAAGATGAGACCGTGGCTGTATGGAAGAATGCCTTGGAACAACTCAGGAGTTGTGCACCAACAAACATTAGAGCAGTGGATAAGAAGGTTTACTCATGTCTGGAGTGGAGCTACACCCATTTGAAGGGTGATGACGTTAAGTCATTGTTCTTACTTTGTGGGATGCTGAGCTATGGTGATATTTCATTGGATCTCTTGTTACGATATGGTATGGGTCTGGATTTGTTTGACCGCATCGACTCATTGGAGCGAGCAAGAAATAGACTACTTGCATTGGTGGAAATCCTCAAAGCCTCAGGCTTGTTACTTGACAGTCATGAAGATAGAAACAAGTTTGATGAAGAAAGAGCTTCAAGTTCGAGTTTCATGGATGTTGATAACAAGTTTGTGAGGATGCAGAGTGTTGTTCGTGAAGTTGCCAGAGCAATTGCATCCAAGGATCCTCATCCATTTGTAGTAAGAGAAGATGTTGGATTGGAAGAATGGTCAGAGACTGATGAATCCAAAAGGTGCGCTTTCATCTCTTTGCATTGCAAAGCTGTGCATGACCTTCCTCAAGAGTTGGTATGGCCGGAACTTCAATTTTTTCTATTGCAGAACAATAATCCTCTCTTGAATATCCCGAACACATTTTTCGAAGGGATGAAAAAACTCAAAGTTTTGGATTTGTCCCGTATGCATTTTACAACACTACCATCATCACTTGATTCCCTTGCAAATCTCCGAACATTGCGTCTGGATGGGTGCAAGTTGGGAGACATTGCTCTAATTGGAAAGCTAACGAAACTAGAAGTTCTTAGCTTGATGGGTTCTACAATCCAACAATTGCCTAATGAAATGTCGCGATTGACCAATCTAAGGCTGTTGGATTTGAATGATTGTGAGAAGCTTGAAGTAATTCCACGAAATATCTTATCAAGTTTGTCTCAATTAGAATGTTTGTACATGAAATCTAGCTTTACTCAATGGGCAACTGAAGGTGAAAGCAATGCTTGCTTATCCGAGCTAAATCATTTGTCTCATTTGACAACTTTAGAGACATATATACGAGATGCCAAGTTGCTACCAAAAGACATTCTATTTGAGAACTTGACAAGATATGGGATATTTATAGGTACTCAGGGGTGGTTGAGAACCAAAAGAGCATTGAAGCTTTGGAAAGTCAATAGAAGCTTACATTTGGGGGATGGAATGAGCAAGTTGTTGGAGAGAAGTGAAGAACTAGAGTTCAGTCAATTAAGTGGTACTAAATATGTTCTTCACCCATCAGATAGGGAGAGTTTCCTTGAACTAAAGCATCTCAAAGTTGGTTATAGTCCTGAGATTCAATACATCATGGATTCAAAGAATCAACAGTTGTTGCAACATGGTGCCTTTCCTCTATTGGAGTCATTGATTCTTCAGACTTTGAAAAACTTCGAAGAAGTATGGCATGGCCCAATTCCAATAGGGTCTTTTGGTAACTTAAAAACTCTAGAAGTGAATTTATGTCCTAAATTGAAATTTCTCCTCTTGCTTTCCACGGCTAGAGGCCTTTCTCAACTTGAAGAAATGATTATATCATATTGCGATGCCATGCAACAAATAATCGCATATGAAAGGGAGTCAAAAATAAAAGAAGATGGACATGCTGGGACCAACTTGCAACTATTCACAAAATTGCGATCCTTGAAACTCGAGGGACTACCACAGCTCATCAACTTCAGTTCCGAGTTAGAAACAACATCTTCCACATCTTTGAGTACAAATGCAAGGTCGGAAGACTCATTTTTCAGTCATAAGGTATGTTAAAGCTTATTAGCCAATTTCATTGGTTTTATTATTATTATTATTATATTTTTTTTTTTTGCACCACTTTATATCGATATAAGTCAAAAGAAAAACTAGGGTAGGCCCACATGCACTTTCCAAACTCCACCATGTTAAAATTATTTGAACATTTCACTTTAAATAATAAAAAAAAAACAAATAATATATAAAACATGAAGGAGTTGAAAAACTAATAAGGTTAAAAGAAATTTTAATTTTAAACACATTAAATATTAATAGGAATGAGTATTTAAATAACGAAAAACTATAAGTATAATTTTACTTTAAATAAGAAAAAAAAGGTCAAGTTAATAGGAATAAATACAAAATAAATTTAAGAGTGAAATCATCAAAATCTTTTAAAAGAAAAAGGAAATTTAAAAAAGGCATTCACAAGAATTTATTAATAAGAGAAAAATAAAAGAATGTATATGATTTAAAATAAGAAATTATTTATATGAGTAAAAATAATTTGTGGCATCCGCATGAGAATCCCTTATCCTTTCATTTTTTTTATAAATATAATTAAAGTAAACATGTGAATAATCCTAAGCTGATGAATTATATTTAAGAAATATATTTATATTTATTATAACTTTCCAATTAATGATGTCATGTATCATGTTATAGGTTTCATTCCCTAAGTTAGAGAAGTTGACACTCTATCATGTGCCCAAGTTGAAGGATATATGGCATCATCAACTTCCATTTGAATCATTCTCCAATCTACAGATCTTAAGGGTGTAGGAATGTCCATGTCTACTCAATCTTGTCCCAGCTCATTTGATACACAGCTTCCAGAATTTAAACAAGATATATGTGCAAGATTGTTAACTCTTAAAGCATGTGATTATTCTTCAAGAAATTGATGGAAATGTTGAGATCCTCTCAAAGTTAGAAACCTTGAAATTGCAAAACTTGCCTATGTTGAGATGGATGGAAGACGGGAATGACAGGATGAAACATATTTCCTCTCTTCTGACACTCATGAATATTCAAAACCTTCAAGAACTACATATAACTAATTGTAGTATGGAAGACCTGCGGAAGATGTAGTACTCTTTTGTGAGAAGGTTAGTTTTTTTCTATACTTTTTTTTTCTCTCCCATACTTTTTATTTCTTCTTATACTTTTTTTTTTTTTTGGAATTATTGACATAAATATTCTATAAAAATAAAAAAGTATGAAGATTATATTAATTTTTAATAACAAAACATTAAATTAATTTAAAATTTAATTTTAAATATGTTTCATATAAGAGAATAACTATCATTCTTTCAAAATACAGTCAAATCACCCTCATTAAAAAAAATTATTGGATTTATTTCTAATAGATTAAAAAAAATTGTAAATATTCTATCCTTTTACATTCATAATAATTAACTTCCTTTATTTTGATCTAATTTAACTAAATAAAACACCTTTTTATAATGCAAAAAAACCTTTGCTAATTCAAATTAGTATAGTATGCAAATGATATAATATAAATTTATGATAAGTATAACTTTCAAGATGAATATCAAACAAAGAATAATATTTTGTATGTTTACTATTAACATGTAATAATAAATTTCTTAAATTAATAAAAAAAAATTGTTTTCAATAATATACAAATGAATAATAAATCAAATATAAAGGAATTGAAAAACATGATTAAAAAAAAATTTAATTTTAAAAAATATTAAATATTAATAGGATGGAGGTGGCATCCATTTTTTTTTTTATCCCAAAGGAAGAATATGTTTTGTTTCTTCATAATATATTCTATAAATATTATTGCTAAGTTTTACGTTATTTATATTTAAATGGTATCATTTTCTTTTGTTCTTATCATTTTTTTTTTAGGTACATTGGATGTACTTCATGTTCTGCCCTATTTGAGATGAAGTACAGATGCAGCCTTTGAAAGAGAAATTATTGATGATGTTTGAGAAATTGTCAATGATGTTTCCTTCAATCATTTCCTTCATTTGATAGGAGTTTATTTATTCAAACACATGCTAGATTTTCATATGCATTTTGTTCTGTTCATTGTTATATCCCTAATAAATTGGTTTGTTAGGTGTGTGGTCTTGCATAATGATGAAAGTTTTAATTTATTAATATTCGACTTCTTGTATTGCATGAGTTGACATTTCATAAATTATAAAATACATATGATAAAGGAATTTTTGTTATTGTTTGAGTAAATTTTTAATCATGTCTTAAATTATGAAATATTGCTTTCAAATGTGGAATATGACACCATGAAAATTCGTTAAATAAAATCTAATAGTAAATAAAGGATTCATAATATCCTTTGATAGGATGTTCAGAGTTTGGCTTGACATATGAGTTTAGTCAAATATATTTAAGAATGTCTTATGAGGATAATCATTGAGTAGAAATCTCTTCATGTATTAAATGAGTCTAATTGGTTAGAATGTTCTTGGATAATCAACCTTAGATAACATGGCTTTTTCACTTGTATGTTCATTGTGCAACAATCGATCTACTTATGTTTGGTTGGTTATTGATTGTTAGGAAAATCAAGTTCACTTGCAATTTACTCAAGTATGATCTCTAATTACGCAACTAGAGTGACAACATTTTAAAGCAACCTCCAAGCCTTTCAAGGGTAATCAAAAGCCTACTTGAAAAATAAATAAATAAATAGAACTAACAACATGTCAATTTGATCATCAAATGGTTTAGGCTTTAGATGACACCATAATTACTATCAGGCTTTAGCATTGTAAATCATGTTCTCGAATTTAGGAATGATTTGGTACTACCATTATGTTAGAGGGATACCATATGTTGTGCTAATTGTAACCCCGAATTTGCATGCATTAAGTGAAAAATTCATGAACCTACTTTCATGTTTGCTATTTTAAAACTCAAGTTCTAAACAACATTATTATGAAAGTAAAGTCGTTCAACCAAAAAGAATGAAAAATTTGAATAACACAATAATTTGATACTTAAATACTTTAACCATCTAATGTTTCTTACGAAAATACTTCCTATCTCTTTCCATTCTAAAATTAAATAAAAATTATATTAGTTATTGTTAAATAAAAAATTAAAATTAATAACTTAAAAACAAAATATTAAATTCCCACATGAAAATATAAAATAAAATATAAAAATTCACCACTCTATTAATTAGTATATTTTGTTTATCTTTTTCTTCAACATTTTTTCTCTATTTAGATTTTTTTTTATATTACAAACAAATTAAAAAAAATTTCTCACATAGATGTCAACCATGCAATGGAGAAAATAAAAATTTTCAGTTTGATTTTTAAGGCAGGCTGGGTGTCGGATCTCAGCCATATTCCAAAAATTTTCACATCCTTGTAAAAAATGAGGTAACTTCAAATAACTCCCTATCGACTAAACAAAGGCATTTGTAAAACACAACTGATTCTAATTTTCAAAGCATTTCACCATCAAACAGTTATCCATTAAATTTAGTGAAATGAGTATATTATTCTATCATCTTGGTAAGAAACATTACCTCTGTATAGGTACAAAATTAGCTAAGCTAAATAAGGTAAATGATTAAGTTAAGTAAGGTAAATGGTAATTACAAGGAAAGATTCACGTTCTATAGGAGATAATTTTGGTTGATACCTAAGATTTCTAATACATACTAAAAAAAATGATTTGCATTCATGAACTGAGTCCACCCAAATTTTTTTTCCTCTAAAAGTCATCTTGCACAACTTGTATCATATTAATAAAAATAGTCATCCTGCATAGCACCCATCAAGAATAACACTACAACAAATTTCATATTTTGCTACCATAATTTTAGGCACAAATAATTTTATGGAAAAAAAAGTAGATTTTTATAATAAATTTTATTTTAATGTCAAAAAGGATTTTTGTTAGAGTTGAAATTTCTATTCATCACAAAATAGTATATTTAATCACATCATATATTGGTGGCGAATGATTGTTAATAAGACTTTGACATGGATTTTGTCTTTAATTATACCATATTACAAGTTAAGCCTAATTAATTCAATATTAATTTTACACAATATATATATAAAGTCTTGAGCATGCGATGACAATTTTTTTTTTTTTTTGAAAAAAATGAATTGAATATTTTTTTTCCCAAATTATAGTCAACAATTCCAAATATTGATATGAAATTTGATATCAAATTTTGTTTAGGAACAATAAAAATAAAATAATTTTTAATTCTAAAATCATTATGTCAATTTTGATTTTTTTTTTCACATTATTGAAATAATTTTTCTGTTTTAGACTCAGCTCTTCTCGCTCTCCCACGGTCCCCCCAACTTTGGTTTCGGTCTCTCCTCTCATCGTTGACGAATCGCAAACCTCACCGGCGTGGCAGGAATTGAAATATTCCTATTGCTGAAAACGGTGACCAGTCGGAGATTAAAGCCTTAGATCAACCAGAAGCTCACTGAAGAGCCCTACAGATGCAAAAACAAGTTAGAGAAGACAATTTGTTACTTTTTGTATGTTAATTTGTTCAATTTCTTTTAATAATCAGCCTTTGCCATTGATTATCGGTTTGAAATCTACGTTTTCTAGGTTTAGATGTTCTTCCTTAGCTTGATTGAGCACACACTCCAATTGTCGCCTCATCTTCTGGACCTTCCTCTCAGTGAAGCCATCAAAGGAGAGCTTGAAAGTCTCTTCTTAGACAAGGTCGGGAGATTGAGCATTATCTTTGCGTTTTTTGTTATTGTGATTTCAAAGCATTTAAGGGATCGAGAAGAATGTGTTGATGAAGGTTATTGCGAATTTGGGGTTGTGTATCTTTGTTAATGATATCAGGTCTACAGCTTGTGGTTTTGTCTTCCTTGGGAATAGTACTTCAACCTATACGGTATGGTTAAATCTAAAATTTGGTTTTCATACTTTATCCATCTCGACTTGTGGCATGCCTACATATTCTGCTGTCGAAAAAGATGATAGGCTGGATCAATTTTTATGGAATGTCCAACTCTTCCAATGTTTCTGCTCATATGAGAATTGAAAATCACGGTATCTTGGCAGGTGGAGTTTAGATTGGTTATGTTTCGGTTGTTTGTCAAGGAGATTATCACTGCAAAACTTAACAAATCCAATGTCAATGGCTTAAGAAGTATGTATTAAGGCCTCTTATTTATTCGTATCATGAATTGATCTAAATATATTTGCATCTGTTATTATATCGTTCTTATGTTAATCTTGGGGAATAGTTTTATCTATTTCATCACATGCTTAAAATGTATGTATTTATGCACATATTTTGACTTGTTAGGTATTGGAAATTTTTATTTCCTCTTTGATGGGTCTGAAGTCAAACATGAACCTTTGGTTGCTTTATGGGATGATAAATTATAAAACTGGTGCTCAAGCAACATTCCTCAGTTATGATGAATTGAGAATTAGATGGGTTAATTTGGGAGTAATGCATTCATCTTATAAATTATGATGACAATGCATTTAAATGAAAAGAAATTGTTGAAGGAATTAGTAAGGCAAAATTTCTCTTTATTTAAATGATTTTTATCATTAATACTTTATCCAAATGAGTTTATCAAGTGTGGTTTCTGCTGAGCTGCCCAATGCTCTCTTTAGACCTGTTTCCTGCATATGATGTTATCCATCCGTATGATGGAAAATAAAATAAAATAAAACACCCCCATCTGCACTTCTAGTGAATATTTCATTATTCACAGTTATGGTGAGTAGCTCTCCTGTATCCATTTTTCTTCTGTCAATGCTTTCTCCTTTAGTAATTTGGTGAGCTTTTGTTCCTCACAATATGTGGATTCTCACATAACATGGCCTTTTTTGTGTATGTGTGTGTCTATATATATATATATATATATTTTTAATGACACAACTACTAATTGAATTGTTCTAATAATGAAAGTGACTACATGTCTATTGAATATGCTTTGGAAGGCCTCTTTTCAACTAAATAAGATGTCTTTAGCTTCACATTCTTGTTAGAATACTAGATTTTTACCAAAGCGATTTGCTCAATCTTCCTGGATATGTAACACAATCTACAATGTTCTAATATACTAATTTTGGGTTTTCAATTTAGCTATTTGATTATCTTAGGCTACTAGTAAATTACCTTAACACTTGGGTCCAAGGAGATGCCCACTACTATGACTTTGTTGTAGTGTTACCTTCACACTTGCCTGCTTTTGTCAGAATCCGAGGTCTTTTTTGTTAGTCACATTGTATATTGCCTCTCTTTTTTATCTCCTGTAGCTGAAGAAGTCCAATTTCACAAGGCTGTGCAGCACAAAGAGCATGCTGCTGACTGTGAATGAGAGCTTTCCAGGGCTGGTCATTCGGATTCATAGAGACGATAAGGTGTATGTAAATGTTCAAAATGAAGGTGATTATGGTGTCATTATTCATTGGTAATAACAGTTCTCTAGCTACCCTTTATAGATGAAGGAACTAACTATTTATTTATACCAGTAAAACTGAAGAATAAATACTAAGAAAGAGGAAATTGTTAGGCATGGAGTGAAGCAAACAAGGAATCCATGGTCAGAAGGTCCTTGTTTGTTTTTAACATATTTTATTTTATTTTTTGTTTTTTGTTATTTTATGAGAATTATTTTAAAAAATAATTATATAATAAAGAATGATTAAAATAAAATATTATCCATAAAATTTACTTCTAAAACATATTTGAAAACGCAGAAGAAATTGAGAAAATTTTACCCCCAAAAAGAAAAAAAAAAAAACAAAAAAGGCTTAGCAAAAGAAGCTTAATCATCACCCTTGACCTCAATTAATGAAATATGGAAAAGACAAACTACCCTACCCCTATAAAGAATCCTGAACAAGAGAACAAGAAATTTCAGAGGAAATAAAAAACATTATGCAAATCTTTGACCTCTTCATCCCTTCAAAATTGTTACCCTCCATGTCCATTTTCTTTTAGCATGACAAAGTCTTCATACCAAATAAGACATCACCCATGAAATACTATACAATTAAGCTTGTTTCAAAGGTTTCTAAAAGGAACATTGCCATCAGAGATCAGAAACGTTTTCATCACTTTGAAGAAGGTGTGTTCTTGCATGGACTATTGGTAACCAATCTAAAGAATTCTGAAATTCAATTTAAAGAAAGAAATATGCATTTACTTGAGGGATTTTACATGATTCCTTTCTATTTACTCTATTCGGAGTTATATGGAAACATAAATGAGAAAACATTGGACAAGCCTAAGCAGTTTAGCTCATTTGCAAAATGCACTACTATTGAAGAGAAACTGTTGGCTCTAAAGCCAAAGAATCTGGATTTTGTTCAAGCTGTTGGACTTCCTCTTACAATTGAGAGAGCCTATGATGGTTTAGAAGGACTGGATTTTCTGCTGGTAAATCTATTCTTGTTTTGGGCGGTGTTGGTGGAGTTGGAAGCCTTGTCATCTAGGCATTTGAATTTCAGTTCCTAATTATATATTTTCCATTTTAAATGTTATCTATTCATGGCCTGTAGTGGAGAAAAATCTTTTGTACCTAAAATATAAACCTCCTTTCGCAATTAGATGGGGGTCCTCCATTTATTAGTTGTTAAAAATCGAGATAGGGGCTCTCAGTAGAGTGAACAAAACAAAACTTGTGCTACCATTGCCCCCTAAATAATTTGGATAAGGCAAATGAGTATGATATAGAAACAATAATTCCATTTTTCCTCCTTTTTTATTGCAAGACAAGTGTTTGGTACCTCAATAGTCGCGCTGCTACTTCAAGCACAGGAAAACTGGAGCTAATGAAGAGCTTGGGAGCTGATTTGGCAGAGAAATTCGATGTAGTTTATGATGCAGTTGGTAAATTCTTGTATTTATTGCTCATTTTGAGGAGTCACTTATTGTACTATTATCCTTTATTTGAAATGCCCCTTATCCCACTTTAACTTATTGAAATTTAATTCCCCTGCTCCATATCTGTTTGGGTCTTGCTTGATAGAGTGAATTGATGGTGGATGAACACAAAACTTTTTCCTTTCTACATCAATTAGGCAGTGAAGATAGTGAAAGAAGGCGGCAGTGTGGTGGCCTTAACTGGTGCCATTACACCTCCCGGTACCACCAGAATCAACCAAACTATGAGTCTCAATTCTCATTGTCTTCATATCCTTTGTTTTTCTAGAGAAGGGTGAGAATTCAGACTTGGGGATTAACTTATTCTTTTTTTTTTTTTTTCTGACTTGTTTCTTGTAATTGAAGAGAAAATGACTACAACTTTGCATGTGACCAAAATGTTATGGTGCTTCAAGTTCATCTTAAACTGACAATTGATTCACTTTAATCACTCTAGGTACGGAAAAAGCCAAATAATGACCATGAGCATGGAGATGCATATCAGGTAATCATTACTTGTGTTGTTTGAATCCATGTTTCCATTCAACTCTCATCAGCTTGATTTTATTTTGGCTAATACAGGCAGCAAAAGTGGAATTTTTCAGAGTATTTTCCCTGGTAAGAGAGGACTCTCATTCTATTCTGAGATGAGATTGAAAATCAATACCATGTCATGTACACAAGTCTTTTTTCTATCTCCTTCGTAACTTTGCATACTATATTTAAACTTTTGCTAAAACCTACAAAGCCCAAAGTCTTCAATATCCATGCCCAACACCATTGTCACTTGCTCAACCACATGAAAGTAGATCAAGTGTGAAAAGGGATGGCATTTTTTGAAACTTTCAATCATCCCTTTTTTTCTGGATTACTTGATTCAGCTGATGTCTGGAATTTTTGTGTCTATGCATCTTTTCAGGTAATATCTCGAGGATCAGTGGTCAAAAACAGTTTGGTTGGTTAGTCCTGAAAAATGTTAAACAACCTACTACACATTCTTTGTTAGAATTTGAAAAGGATCAATATTTCCTTACTGTTGATGGACAAGGCAGCTCTCCTTGAAAGTGTAATAGATCATGTCAAGGATCTAATAATAATATATGTTTTACTACTATTTGTGAGTTCTAATTTTTGTCAAACGGGTTGGTATGTGTTTTAAATTTATTTTATTTTATCTTTTTTAGGTGTTGCATTTTACATATTTTATTTGTTTAATTGATTAAGAAAATTTGTTTCATTTATTTTATGAAATCAAAATACATCTGATATTGTTTTATAATGTTCAGTTTATTCCAATTATAAAGACAAATTAATTAACAACCAATATGCATCACAAAAAATAAATGGTACAAATTATTAAAAATTGAGATTCATGAAGAATTGAAATCTAGTTTCAACTATCCACAATTTGAGAATTGGAAAATCAGTTGTTAAACTTATCAATGCTTTTATTGTGTTGAAAATGGTAATTTGTCACTTTTCTTCTATTTTTTTGGAAAAATTATTTATCTTGTTATAAAATAAACTTTTATGCTTAAAAATAATAGCACACAGATTTATAGCAACAAACTTGTCACAAATAAATTTTTTTACCACAAATACTATTTTTAAATCACAAATTAATTTTTGGCAAAACCCTACATTTGTTGTAGTATAAAAATAATTACTGTACACAAAATGATGGAATATGTGCACAAAAATGTGAAGTCCAGTAGAAAATGCACGAAATAACACAAAATTGGTAATACTTCTATTTGGTGGTGATTGAGAAAAGAATTAATATTTATAATTTTTAACTATTCTATTAAAATTATAAATTAATAATTAGTTATATCTTATTAAAATAAAATGATTAATTAATGTGTCAACAGTGTATAATTTTGTTTTTACTATTTTTAAAAATTGAAAAATAAATTATTTTTCAATTGTATTTCTAATTTTTATGACTATTAGCCATTATAGTAGCAATTTGGTTTCTAGTTGTAGAATAAAAATATTTTTTTATTATTATGAAATAAAAATAAAGAAAATATGTTATGATTATTTCTTATGATTTTTGAAGAATTTTTTCATCAGTCTATAAGTATGAAACCTTGTTGGTTTAATATAAATAAATTGAAAGTAAGTTATGGTTTTCTTTTAGATTTTTTTTTTTTTTGTTTACTTTATTATTCTTTATGGTGTAGATTGTGCTTAGTAGAGCCTTTACCAATTTTATAATATTATGATAAAATTACATCATATAACATATTTTGTACATAAAAATAAATTTAATCAACTAGCTTGTATCAATTAAATCACATATATTTTTTGGAATATGCATAATAAACCATATATGATTACTTTTGTACTCACGTAAGATGTTAAAAGATAATAATTTTAGTAAGCCAAAAGGTCTAAAACCTCTCAATTTTCAAACCCCGACTCATTGACATGGGTCTCACAACTCACATCATGATTAATACCTTTTATTTTATTCTTTATTTTCTTTATTTGTGTAGCAACTTTCATCAATTAAAGTTAGCACCAATGGAAGCTCATCCTTAGTGGACATGGGTTCCACAATGGATAATATGTCAGGTAAGGAATCCAAGTCTCAAAATATTTGAACCCCATAATTATTTAGACTTTGAGACTATGAACACATGATCAATGATGAATGGAAATAATTTAGCAGCCAAAGGAGACTGAAACTTAATGTGTTGTGGGAGTCAAATGCAGGTGTGGAATATGGCAGACCAAGAAATTTAGAATCGCTGAGTGTGACTCCATATGTCTATGTCTTCTTCTCTATTTTCTTCAGTGCTACAGTTGCTTCACTTATTGAGGGTAATAATGGAATTTATATTTACTTTATATCTTAAAAATTATCTTTTTTTATATATATATTTCAATTTTGTAAATTTTTTTATCTTTTTAATATAAACATCTAAAAAGTTCTAATATATCATACAAAAGACAATACCATTTTAATTTTTTATATTAAAAATAAAAATAGGAAGGGTGTACATTTAAATTCATATATATTTTTTAAAACATGTATAATGAATTATGATTGGTCATTAAAGACGAGAAAAGGGAAATGATTAGAGTGGGCAAAGGGGTCTGAATATTGAATGGGTTGTGGGAGCCGCATGCAGGTGATTTGAATATGGAAAAGGCAGCCACATCCCTCAAATTGTAAGCCCATCAAATGTTTCATAAATGCACTCTAAATGTATTTTTAACTAAAATCATTCTCAAATGAATTATGATTGAGATTTTTTATTTCAAGTTGGATTATAATTTCAACATTGTCCACTTTTTAGACGTAGTTAAAATCATTCTCAAATGAATTGTGGTTGAGATTTCATCTTCTTTGTAGACATAATTGTAAATTAAGGATAGGAGAATTATTAATGAAAAATTTAAACCATGAACTTACATACAAGCAAATTTAAGAATACAGAGGTACAACACTTATATATTATTTAACAAAAAATTAAAGATTGCAACCATCTCATTTTAAGTTGTATCAAAAGTTTTTAAATGATTAGTAATGAAATTTTTTTTGTAGATTTTACCAAAAAATTTAAGAAATGGAAAGTGATATAAATTTTACATAATTTAACCCATTTTTCCCCCTACTATTTAGCTTCTAAGAATTTGAGATAGGGATAAACATAATTTCCATTTAAATCTTATATCCAAAAATACCACTCATCAACCATTATATCTTCACACCGTAAATGACATATTTTGTTTTACTTTTAACTACAGATATTACTAATGATCTTTTAGGTTTGGAAATGAACAGGAAAATTTTGAATTATTATATTAAAGTCATATAAAATTAATTGCTTGAATTTTTATAAATTTAATACAAATTAATAAAATTAAATAGAATTAATAGATAGGGCATTATTGGGATACACTTCTATTTCTACAATTTTTCAAAACAAAAAATATCCACGATTTGTTAATTATATTTTTCGTTTTTGGTAAATATTAAATATATTTGGTGCTTATAATTTTTTTTTATTTTAAAAAAGAAAAAGTAAAATATATTTATTAATTAAATAAAAAAGGAAAAATGATATAATTTTTTTTTTTTATTAACAAATTTTTTATTCTTATCGGTGGAACAATATATATGGTTGGTTTGATAAATAAAAATAAAAGTACGAAAGTGATTTTATAAAGTATTTTCTGAATTACGTTATATAAAGATAATATTATTTTAATATTTTGTTCTTAAAAAAAAAAATAGGAAAGGTATACATTTAAATTCGCATATATATCTTAAAATATGTATAATGAATTATGATTAAGTACTTTTGTAGTCATTATAGACGATAGGAGGGAAATAAGTTCAATAGGCAAAGGCGCCTGAGTATTGAATGTGTTGTGGGAGTCACATGCAGGTGATTTGAACATGGAATGATATGGCTCCATTCAGAGGTCACATCATCTTTCAGAAATGTCTCCATCATTTTTCTACTTTCTTCATTGCTACAGCTGTTTTCACTAATTGATGGTAATAATGGAAGCCCTTTTCAATATTGCAGGTACATGGCCTCCACAACAACAAGAATAATTGTAAGGAATTCGTGTAAGGAATTCAAGGCTGAAGATTTTTGTCTTTGTTTGAAAATGCAAGCATGATATGGCAGGGTCTTCAGTCTCGTGACTCTGTTTACATTTCAGTGATTTCACACTCAATCTCATTTAATTTACATATTCATTTTTAAGCCAAAAATGTAATCATTAAACTGATTCTCTTTAAAACCATTTATAATAATAATAATAATAATAAAAAATTTACAAAAATATTTGTATAAATTAAGAGCTTGTTAGATATCAAACAAATTTTATATCTTTATTTTCAATTTTTTGTTATCAAATTTAAAAGTAAAAAGTAAAATACATTACCAAACATGTTTTACGAAATTAGTTTTAATTTTTTTATTTAAAAAATAAACAATGAGAAATGTTTAAATAATATTATATTTTTTTTTTAAATCAGGCATTGAGATGTTATATATTTTTATTTAAAAAAATTAAAATTAAGATGGGATGTCTCGAGGCAAAAATGAATTAGTAACTAAGTGGGTGATTCCCATAATTAATATTTGTACACTTGCCAGTCATGATGTGGAAAACTACCTATCTATTTTGGTTTTTTTTTCAAATAATAATAATAATAATAATAATACTAATACTAATGATGTTATAAGTTTGGAAATAAATCGACTTCTAATTTGTATAAGCATTATTTTTAAGTTGACAAAAAAAAAGTCTAAATTATGATTATTAAAGAACAACATAAAGAACTTTAAGAATTTGATGTAAGTGATCTTACGATTTTTGTTTAAAGCATGTTTTAATGAGATAAGTAAGTGATCGTCATTGTGAATGCCCACCCACCTATTTGATAATTTAAAAACATGTATGATAACTAAATTATGATTATTTTTTATAGTTGGAGAAGAGATTAAATGGAAATAATTTAGCAAAAGTTAGATCATATCACATATATTATATCTTAAAACATGTATGATAAATAAATTATGATTATTTTTTATAGTCAAAGAAGAAGAGATTAAAGCAGCCAAAGGAGACTGAAACTTGAGTGACTTGTGGGAGTCACATGCAGGTCGTGAATGGCACAAAGGAATTTAGAGTCATTGAATGTGTCTGTCTTTTTCTTTATTTTATTTATTGCTACAGTAAGTATCTTTCACTGTTTGAGCCTAATAATGGGAGCGCCTTTTTCGTACTGGTTCATGTAAATGAAATAATTTATTATTTTTTATGATTATAGGCGAGAGTGAGATACCCTGTTATTGGTTTAGGTTATGTTTGGTTCCAAGGAAAATACTATGTAAAAAAAAAAAAATACAAAGAAAAATGATTTTTTCATATTTGATTGTCCTATGAAAAAAATAAAAATAAATAAATATAATTAAAATTAATTAAAAATTTATGTATTTTAAAATTATTTAATCTTTATATTAATGAGTTAAAATAAATAAAATAAGTTTGAAGCAAAAAATAAAAATAACTTATCAATTTTTAATCCATTTTTTATTTTCCTTCATTTTTTCTTTCTTTATATTTTTCCTTTGTATTTTCTTTCCCTTGCATTTTCCCTCAAATTTTCTGAGAACCAAACATAGCCTTAGTAAATAAAAACGTGGGTGAATTGGGTGATAATTTTCCACAAAAAAAAGAAGTGAAACAAATTTTATACTTCCATACGTTTCTTTTTTTTTTTTTGGTTAGAATAGAATATATTAATAAATTTTATACACAAAATCAATATTTTATAAAAAATTAGATTTATTTTATATCTTTAAAAATTTAAGATATAAAATTTTTTTTGACATCTCAACTCTAAAACCTTTATCTTTTCAATATAAACATATAAAAAGTTCTAATATATTATATAAAAGATGATATTGTTTTAATTTTTTTTTAAAATTATATGTAATTTGAATTGGTATATATTTTTAAAACATGTATAATGAATTATGATTAAGTAAATTTGTAGTGATTAAAGAAGATAAAAGGGAAATAAGTTCAGTAGCTAAAGGCGTCTGAATATTGAATGGGTTGTGGGAGTCACATGCAGGGCATTTGAATTTGGAAAAGACAACCGCATCCCTCCAATTATATGTCTCCATCCGTTTCTACTTTCCATTCAGAGGTCACATCATGTTTCATATCTGTCTCCTTTTTCTTCTACTTTCTTCATTACTACACCCGTTTTCACTTATTGCTCTTTCGTGGAAAGGAACCCCACGCTGAAGACTTTTTTCTGTGTTTGAAAATTGAAACTACATGAAAATATCGGTGAGACTCTGGGGTATGATATCCCCATTTTTTTTCCTTACGTTTTAGCCTCTCAGACTCTGAGGTAGGGGTTAACACAATTTCAATTTAAATCTTAAATAAAAAAATATCACTCATCTACCACTTCAAACTTGTACAAGCATTACTTTTGTCTTTTTTTTTCTTTCTTTTTTTATTCCTCAAAAATTTGAAATTATTATATTAAAGTCATATAAATTAATTGATTGACTTTTCATAATTTAATACAAATTAATAAAATCAAATAGAATTAATAGATTGGGTATCATTTGGATACACTTTTATTTCCACAATTTTTTCAAAACAAAAAATATAAACGATTTATCAATTATATTTTTGGTTTTTGTAAATATTAAATATGTTTGATGCTTATAATTTGTTTTTATTTTTAAAAAATAAAAAGTAAAATATGTTTGTTAATTAAATAAAAAAAGGAAAAATACTATAATGATTTTTTTTTTTAATTTTATAGATAAAAATTTTTATTCTTATAATTGGATCTAACATATTTGAAGTTGGAGAAATTCTTCACCTCTCTCAATCACTTGCTTTCAACATATTTGAGACAAGCTTCACATTGTTCCTCCCTCATGTTTGAAGGGGCATCATCTATCAATGACTGAAGTATAGTTGTAAGCTCTCATGTCCTTTCGCCATCCTTCATCTTCTACCCACCCCCCACATTTAACGTTTTGTGAAAAAGTATTCCTTTAATATAAACATATATATCGTCACTATTTCACAACTCACATCATATTTAATACCTTTTATCATTTTCTTTGTTTTTTTCATTGGTCTAATTGCTTTCACCAATTAAATTGATACAAATGGGATCTCATCCTTTACGGACATGGGCGGGCTCCACATTGGATAATAATAGCTCATGTGAGGAATCCACGTTTCAAGATATTTGTTTTCATTGGAATTAAAAGCACTACCATCTTAGTAAGAACACCCAAAATCAAAACCTTACAATTTTTTAGAGTTCGTGAGTCTTAATAGATGATCAATGATCTTAGTTGAAAGTGTTGATGGATGTAAACGCATAAAAATCAAAATAATAACACCCAAATTAAAACCTTGCAACTTTTTAGATTTTGAGAATCTAAACACATGATCAATGGTATCCAAAAATGTTTGTCCACTTTCATTCTTAGCAGAAAGCGTTGATAGATATAAACATATGAAAATCAAAGGGCTAAATCAAGAATGGTAATCCATTTTAAGTACTAATTTTTTGAAAATTTTTTAATTATTATATTAAAGTGTTGTGGGACTCAAACGCAGGTGGAAATGGCAGGCTATGGAATTTAGAATCGCTGAGATAAACGCAAGGTTTCCGTTAACAGGTCACATCATATCTCATAAATGTCTCCATCTTTTTCTATCCGTCTTCATTGCTACAGCTGTTTCCACTGATTGTGTGGTTAATAACGGGAAGGCCTTGTCTGCACTGCATATACATGGGTCCCACACAATAAATAATAATAATAAAAGGGCATTCGTGTAGAGCGAATCCAAGGCTGAAGATTTTTGTCTTTGTTTGAAAATGCAAGCATGAGAGGGTCTTGTTACTCTGTTTACATTTCGTACTCAATCTCATTGAATACCACCAAGTCTGATATTTTGCTCTACTTTTTAAGTACGGGCAGTACTAATGATCTTACATGTATCCACTTCTAAATTGAACAGTATTACTTTTTTTTTTTGCAGAAAATTTTGAATTATTTTATTAAAGTCATATAAAATTAATTGCTTGAATTTTCATAAATTTAATGCAAATTAATAAAATTAAATAGAATTAATAGATAGGATATCATTTGGATACACTTTTATTTCTACAATTTTTCAAACACAAAATATTCACGATCTGTCAATTATATTTTTTGTTTTTGTAAATATTAAATATATTTGGTGCTTATAATTTGTTTTTATTTTTAAAAAATAAAAAGTAAAATATGTTTGTTAATCTAATAAAAAAAGAAAAATAATATAATCATTTTTTTTTATTTATGGATGAAATTTTTTATTCTTATAGGAGGGATTTAAATTTTTTTTATAAAAAAAATAGAAATCAAACAAATTCTATATCTTTAATTTTTATTTTTTATTAGATTTTAAAAATTAAAAAGTAAAAATTAGGTTATCAGAACGTGAATTATAAAATTATTTTTAAAATTACATTTAAAAAAAGTAAACTGTAAAGAGATGTCTAAATAATATTAAAAATAAAAGAGACTTGATATCTTTTTATGTAATATATTTTTCCTTAAAAATATTAAAATTGTGATAAACTATATCTTTTTCACTTTAATTTTTAATCTTTTAACAAATTAAATATTAGCACAATATAAAATATGTTACATATCCAAATTGATACTGGATATTAGAGATAAAATGTAAGTATTCAATCAAATATTGTTGTTTAGTTTAGTGGTGTGTCATCGGCAAAGCATCAACGAGAATGTACTGAGATGATGGCTTATTGAGATTTGATTCTAGAAAGGACAACTTGGGTTTTTAACTACTATAGGAAATTGGGAAAATTTTTTTAAAAATGATAGTCGTAAAAGTATTACAATAGTTTTAACAAAATTGTTTCTTGGAAAAATATTTTTATATTAGTCACATGAATTTTGAAATTATTTAAAATCTTTTAATATTAAAAAATATAAAAATACAAAAAAAAAAATCCTAAATTAATATATTTTTTATATGCATAATACTACAAATAAGTTTGATTAAATAATAAGTCACAATTATTATTCTCTATTAATGTGTAGAGTCATGAAATGTATGATAGTGTTAATACTTAAAAATACTGGTAATTTTATTTTGGTTATAATGATAGGATATGCAAAATCTCCACTATTCTTGGTTTTCTTTGGGACGAACTTTTTGTTTACTTTATTATTCTTCCTGGTGTAGATTGTGCTTAGCCGAATCTTTACTAATTTTATAATGTTATAATGAAATTACATCATATAACATATTTTGTATATAAAAATAAATTTAATTAACTAGCTTCTATCAATTAATTCATATACATTTTTTGAATGATCACTTTTGTACTCACCTAAGATGTTAAAAAGTAATAATTTTAGTAAGCCGAAAGGTTCAAAACCTTTGAATTTTCAAACCCCGAGTTATTGACATGGATTTAATACCTTTTATCTTATTCTTTGTTTTCTTTATTTGTGTAGTTGCTTTCACCAATTAAAGTTAGTACCAACTTGAGCTCATCGGGTCCATAATAGATAATATCTCCTAAGGAATCCAAGTCCCCATATATTTGAACCTCACAATTTTTTATACTTTGAGAGTCTTTAAGACTTGATCAATGATCAATGATCAATGGAAATAATTTAGCAGCCAAAGGAGACCAAAACTTGAATGTGTTGTGGGAGTCAAATGCAGACATGGAATTTAGAATCTCGCTGCTTGTGATTTCATATGTGCCTTATTGAGAGTAATAATGGATGGGAGCCCCTTTTCTGTAGATATAAGAATGGTTCATGTAAAGGAAAGATATTTGCCCTTGTTATTGAAAACTGACAGCCCACTTTCATGTGAGTTACATGCCACGTATTTGTATTCATTTATTGGTGGTTATAGTTTTGTTTTTCATTTTCATCAAAAGGAAATCAAATAAAATTTTGCTATTTTTTCTGAATTTTTTTATGATTATAGCTGAGATTGAGACACCCTTATTATTGGTTTAGTAAATAAATAAATAAATAGGTAAATTAGGTGATAATTTCCCATTTTAAAAGTTAAAAAAAACAAAAAATAGAAGTGAAACAAATTTTATAGCTTGATACGTTGCTTTCTTTCTTTCTTTCTTTCTTTCTTTTTTTAAATAGAATATATTAATAAATTCTATATATATATATATTTAAATAGATTTAATTTATATCTTTAAAATTAAGATATAATTTTTTTTTTATATCTCAACATTTGACTAATGAATTGGGTTGTGGGAGTCACATCACATGGAGGTGTTTTGAACATGGAATGACAGCCACATCCCTCAAATTATGTCTCCATTCAGAGGTCACATCATGTTTCATTTTTTTCTATTTTCTTCATTGCTACAGCTACAGCTGTTTTCACTGATTCACGTTAATAATGGAAGCCCTCTTCAGTATTGCAAAAGGGAATTCGTGTACAGGAATCAAAGGCTGAAGATTTTTGTCATTGTTTGAAAATGCAAGCATGATATGACTGGGTCTTGTGACTCAGTTTACATTTCACACTCAATCTCATTTAATTTCTATTTTGCTTTAATTTAAATATTCATTTTTAAGCCAAACATGTAATCATTAGAATGCTTCTCTTTAAAACCATTTATAATAATAATAATAATAATAATAAATTATTTACAAAAGTATTTGTATAAATTAAGGGCCTGTTAGATATCAAACAAATTTTATACCTTTATTTTCAATTTTTTCTTATCAAATTTAAAAGTAAAAAGTAAAATACATTACCAAATATGATTTACGAAATTAGTTTTGAAATTTTGATTTAAAAAATAAAAAATGAGAAATTAATTTTGAAGAAATGTTTAAATAATATAATATATATTTTTTAAAATTCAGGCATTGGGATGTTATATATTATTATTTAAAATATTAAATAATATTATATATTATTTAATATTACACCTTTAATTTATATTGTCAATCTCACATTTTGCTTAATTTACTTTAAAAAAAAAATTATTGCCTCTATAAATTTAAATGCATTTTCGGTTAACACAATATTGGTAAAACTGATCCACTTCTAAATGATTGAGACTTATATAAATATAAATTTTCAAATAAATATTATATTAAAGTAATACATAATTAATTAATTGAATTTTAAAGATGTTGATATAAAGCAATATGATTAAATAGAATTAATGGATAAGGAATATTTCTATAATATTTAAAATATAAATAAATAATTTTATTTATTCTTTTAATTTTTATAAATATTAAATATATTTGATGGTTATAATTTGTTTTGTTATTTTCATAAATAAAAAAAATGATAAATTTTTAATTATTTTTTATGAAATATTTGATGTCACCCACATTGTTGGTTTGATAAGAACAGGATACGGGTGAGTTGAGCGATGATTATGCATTTCCTTTTTATTAAATTAGATATCAAACAAATTTTATACCTTCATTCTTAACTTTTTGTTATCAAATTTAAAAAGTAATTATGAAATAATTTTAAGCTTTTTGACATCAAAACTTTTAAAAAAGAGAAAAAAATTAAAAGAGTTTTCATAGAGTTTTAATATCACTTATTCTTATTTTAAAAGAAAAATTAAAATTAATATGAGATGTTGTTCAATCTAATTTTTATTTTTTTAACATACTTATTACATATCCAATTTGATATAAGTTATATGATGTAATATTTTAGGTTATTATTATTAATATCTTAAAATATTTATAAAATACTAATAAACTTGATGAAACAATATAAAATAATAATAATTGTTTTTGTAGGTTTGTTTTCTAAATGAAGCTTGTATGGGGATTTATCCATTTTATAATATTATATTAAAATTAGATCATATGCCCAAACCTTGAAGGCAAAAATGAATTTAAGTAACTAAGTGGGACGATTCGCATATATTATATCTTAAAACATGTATGATAAATAAATTGTAATTATTTTTTATAGTTAGAGAAGATATTAAAATGGAAATAATTTAACAACCCAAGGAGACTGAAACTTGAATGAGTTATAATATAGTCACATGCAACCGGTGAATGACACACGCTGGAATTTAAAGTCACTAATCGTAATTTTTTTCTACTTATTTATAAATTTAAAATTAATTTTTCTACCAAAAGATATTTTTTAAAACTATCCTACCCTCGTAAAAAATCCAACCAAAGGCGTCCCATATCATACAAATAAGTTTTGCAGTCATTCACAGCTCACATTCATTGCTACAGCTGTTTTCACTGATTCACGTTAATCTGTACTGCATATACATGGGTCCCATAATAATAATAATAATAATAATAATAACAACAACAGGGGATCCGTGTGAAGCCCTTGGGCTGCATATTTTTGTCTTGGTTTGAAAATGCACTCGATCTCATTCAATTTCCATTTTGCTTTAATTAAAAAGTAGTCTGCTCCTTTCCACACCTAATTGCAATACCACTCTCTTCATTGTTGCTGTTGCTTAATCCTTTTGTCTTTCCCCATCTCTTCGACTCACTACCTCTTTCCATTTTATCATCCATTCCTAACTTAGCTCTCATTCACCTCTGATTCCTTCAGCGTCTCTCTGTTTGGAACCCAAACTCTGCTCCTTTCATTTCCTCGGGCCTCTTCTTAATTTCCTCTTATTTTCTCACTTCCCATCTGTTTTCCAACATAACCAAATTCCCAAAAAAAAAAAAAACCACCATCTGTCTTCATAGCTTGGTAATCTACTCTTCACATTCGGTCTCACATCAGGATCTGCTTGCAAAACACCAACTTCCTTTGTTCTCGTTTTGTCACACATTTTTTCTACCTTCACTCATATTCGCTACTGATTCTGCTTTTCATTCTGTTGGTGAGCGTCTCTCTGCTTGGAACAAATACTCTGCTCCTTCCATTTCTTCCACTCTCTTATTTTAGTTTCCTTTTGCTCCTGCTTTCATTTGTTTCTGTTTTTTTTCATCATTTCCCTTCTGTTTTCCCAACAAAACCACACACACACCAAAAAAAAAAAAGAAAAAAAATCCAACTGAGACAAAATGACAGAGATCATTATTGCCGTTGCTGCAAAAGTTTCAGAGTACTTGGTTGCTCCAATTGGACGCCAGCTTAGTTATCTGTTTTGCTACGGCGGCCACATGGATGATCTCAACAAGAAGGTTCAGGAGTTGGGGCTTGCAAAGGATGACCTTCAGATTACTGTTGATGAAGCTATTAGAAGAGGGGATGAAATCAGACCTATTGTTCAAGACTGGCTGACTCGGGCAGACAAGAATACAGGGGAGGCAAAGAAATTCATGGAAGATGAAAAGAAAAGAACCAAGAGCTGTTTCAATGGGTGGTGTCCTAATCTCAAGTCACGGTACCTGCTAAGCAGGGAAGCATACGAGAAGGCGCAGGTTATTGATAAAGTTCAAGAAGACCGCAAATTCCCCGATGGTGTAGCATATTGTGTCCCTCTACGGAATGTAACCTTTAAAAATTATGAACCTTTTGAATCAAGAGCCTCGACTGTGAACAAAGTTATGGATGCATTAAGAGCTGATGAGATCAACAAGATTGGGGTATGGGGCATGGGCGGTGTGGGCAAAACCACGCTGGTCAAACAAGTGTCTCAACTAGCTGAAGATGAGAAGCTGTTCATCACACGAGTCTACGTAGATGTATCCTGGACTCGAGATTCGGAAAAACTTCAAGATGGAATTGCTAAAATTCAACAAAAAATTGCAGACATGTTAGGCTTGGAATTTAAGGGGAAGGATGAATCCACAAGAGCAGCTGAACTGAAGCAGAGACTGCAGAAAGAGAAGATCCTTATCATCTTAGATGACATTTGGAAGGAAGTTAGTTTGGAGGAAGTTGGAATTCCTTCTAAAGATGACCAGAAAGGATGCAAAATAGTGATGGCTTCTAGAAATGAAGACCTATTACGCAAAGACATGGGCGCAAAAGAATGTTTTCCACTTCAACATTTACCAGAAAAAGAAGCTTGGAATTTATTTAAGAAGACAGCAGGTGATTCTGTGGAGGGGGATAAACTGCAACACATAGCAATTGAGGTGGTTAACGAATGTGGGGGTCTACCAATTGCAATTGTAACAATTGCAAATGCATTAAAAGGTGAATGTGTGGCCATATGGGAGAATGCTTTGGACGAACTGAGGAGTGCTGCACCGACAAACATCAGCGGAGTGGATGACAAGGTATACGGATGTCTGAAGTGGAGCTACGACCATTTGAAAGGTGATGAAGTCAAGTCATTGTTCTTACTTTGTGGTTGGTTGAGCTATGGCGATATTTCAATGCATCAATTGTTACAGTATGCGATGGGTTTGGATTTGTTTGACCACATCAACTCATTGGAGAAAGCAAGAAATAAACTAGTTACATTGGTGAGAACCCTCAAAGCCTCAAGCTTGTTACTCGACGGTGAAGATCATAGAAACGGTATTGGAGGAGCCTCAAGGTTGCTTTTCATGGATGCTGATAACAAGTCTGTCAGGATGCATGATGTTGTTCGTGACGTTGCCAGAAATATTGCATCCAAGGATCCTCATCGATTTGTAGTTAGAGAACATGATGAAGAATGGTCAAAGACTGATGGATCCAAATACATCTCTTTAAATTGCGAAGATGTGCATGAGCTTCCTCACAGGTTGGTATGTCCAGAACTTCAATTTTTACTATTGCAGAACATCAGTCCTACCTTGAATATCCCACACACATTTTTTGAAGGGATGAACCTACTCAAAGTTTTAGACTTGTCTGAAATGCATTTCACAACACTACCTTCAACGCTTCATTCCCTTCCAAATCTTCGAACATTACGTCTAGACAGGTGCAAGTTGGGAGACATAGCTCTAATTGGAGAGCTAAAGAAACTACAAGTTCTTAGCATGGTGGGTTCCGATATTCAACAATTGCCTAGTGAAATGGGGCAGTTGACGAATCTAAGGTTGTTGGATTTGAACGATTGTTGGGAGCTTGATGTAATTCCACGAAATATCTTATCAAGCCTGTCTCGATTAGAATGTTTGTGCATGAAACGGAGCTTTACTCAATGGGCAGCTGAAGGAGTTAGTGATGGAGAAAGCAATGCTTGTTTATCGGAGCTGAATCATTTGCGCCATTTGACAACTATAGAGATACAAGTGCCAGCTGTCGAGTTGCTACCAAAAGAAGACATGTTCTTTGAGAACTTGACAAGATATGCAATATTTGATGGCAGTTTTTATTCATGGGAAAGAAAGTATAAAACATCAAAACAATTAAAGCTGAGACAGGTTGATTTACTTTTAAGGGATGGAATTGGAAAGTTGTTGAAGAAAACTGAAGACCTAGAGTTGAGTAATTTGGAAGAAGTATGTCGTGGCCCAATTCCCCCAAGGTCTTTGGATAACTTAAAAACTTTACATGTGGAGGAATGTCATGGATTGAAATTTCTCTTCTTACTTTCCAGAGGCCTTTCCCAACTGGAAGAAATGACAATAAAACATTGCAATGCCATGCAACAAATAATCACATGGGAAGGGGAGTTCGAAATAAAAGAAGTTGATCATGTTGGGACCGACTTGCAACTGCTCCCTAAATTACAATTTTTGAAACTTAGGGATCTACCAGAGCTCATGAATTTTGACTACTTCGGCTCTAATTTGGAAACGGCATCGCAAGGAATGTGTTCCCAAGGCAATCCTGATATCCACATGCCATTTTTCAGTTATCAGGTATGTTTAAGTTTAATTAATAGCTAATTTCCATAGTTTTTTTTTTTTTCATATTACTTTTTTTTAATAAATATATCAAAAGAAAAATTGGGTAAGGTCCACATGCACTTTCTAATTGCACCTTATAAGTTTGTTAAATGGAGATAACATAAGGATGAGAAGAGAATTTAGTAAATTATTTTATTTGAAGATGCACTTGAAATTTGGAAAAAGTCTAGTTTGAATTAAAAAAATCTTAAAATTGTAGTAATATTTTATAAGTTTTATAAATAAATTGAAAGGATTAATAAGGAAAGATAGGAAAATAAAGACAAAAATGAATCTTCATTTTGTTTATTTATTTGATTTTGTTTTTTACAATTATTTATTATAACATAATAAGAAATATTCTATCTCTTTTCCTTAATAATTAACTTTATTTTTTTTAAATCTAATTGAACTAAATAGTACAATTTTTTTACAAAGATAAAAAGCTTAGTGATTCTCTTTTATTAAAATATTGATGAAAATATCCATATTTATGAAATTATTGGTAAAAATACACAAAAATATGAGAATTTTAGATAAAACAGATAAAATAATAAATAATATATAAGGATACTTATGATTGAATTAATGTTATGATTAAATTAGTGTGGTTTGTCAATAATATAGATATATATGATCAAATCAAATTAGTATGGTTTGTAAATGATATAGCATAAGTAATGATAAGCATGGCTTTCAAGAAGAATACTATAAAAAGAATAATATTTTGTATATTTGGTATTAATATTTAATAACAGATTTATTAAATTATTTTAAAATTTAATTTGAAATAATATAAAAATAATGAATGATATTCCCGAGGAAATTATGTTTAGAAAAGCATGGAAGGATTACTATTTGTGTTTTTTATTTTTAAATTAATTTTATAAACTTACCAAAATAAAATTCTCTCTAAATTAATATATATATATATATATATATATATATATATATATATATATATATATATATATATAAAGAGACTTTCTCCTTTTTTTTTTTAATGTCAAAATTAGCCTTAAAAATATTTCTATTTTTTTAAGAATGAAAATTTTATATTTTGAAGACTTCCATAAGTTCTTTTATAATTTTTAATACATTGTTGGGAGAAATATTTGGTTATAAAAGTTTAATTTTTGTTTGTATAAAAATGAAAAATGTCATTGAAATAAGATTATAAATGAAAATGTATGTCTATTTAAGAAAACTTAAATAAATAAATAAATAAAATGGTGATTCATTTTTATCTTCACTTTCCTTCTAAAAAATTGATTTAGGATAATTAAGCTTTAAGACGGAGAAAGTGATATAATTGAGAAGGAAGATGAAAATAATTGTAAATTGTTAAAAATTCCATAAAGAGTAAAAAGGCAAAAATACCATTAGTTTGTCTTTTTCTTTATTTTTTCCTTTCCTCATTTTCTATATTTTTAATATTACTATTATTATTTATTTTTAATAACATATTTTATTTTATTTATTTATTATTATTATTATTAGTAAAATGTTATCAATAATTGTATTAATATTAATTATCACCTTTAATAATATAATTATTGTATTATATTTTTATTATTATTATTGAAAACAAAAAATATTTATATCAATATTTTAATATTAATATTAATATTATAAATAATAAAGTGAATGATGATGATGATGATGATGATGACGACGATAATAATAATTTCTAAATAATTTCCCAAAATTCAAACAACCATTATAAAATAAATACTTTTTAAGAAATATGAAATAAATAAATCATGAATGCAAAGAAAAAACTATCAATAAAAAGTTCTCAAATTTAATTTTGATGGTAACAATAAAATAACATATAAATTAAAAAAAAGGAAAGAAAAAGAGAAAAAAATAATTGTTTTATTTTTATAAAATTTAGGGTTAATTTCACTTGCATCTTCTAAATTATTGGCTAAATACATCTAATTCTCATTGGTTTGAAATTTGTTAAATAGTTCCCTTATTTTTAATAATTAATATAACGTAATAAAATCCATTAATAATTAACTTTATTTTTATCTAACCAAAAAGCTTTGGTGATTCCATTTTATCAAATATTGATGAAAATCTTAATATGGAAATATTGTTAAACATGAATAAAACTTTGAAAATTATAAAATTTTAAATAATATATAAATATCATATGATTGCATTAATATTATAATTGAATTAGTGTAATTTGAGAATAATATAGATATGTATGATTAAATTAACATAATTTGTGAGTGATATAACAGAAGTTTATGATAAGTATAATTTTCAAGATGAATACTAAAAAAGGAATAATATTTTGTATACTTAGTATTAGTCTTTAATAATAAATTTATTAAATGATTTGAAACTTTAATTTCAAATAATATAAAAATAATGAATAATAAAAAAATATAAAGGAGTAGAAAAATGAATAAGGTTAAAGGAATTTTAATTTTAAAAGACATTAATTAAATACTAATAGGAATGAATATAAAACTAAGGAAAAAAAATTAATAAGGAAAACTTGAGGTTAATAGGAAAACATACCGGAATAAATTTAAGAGTGAAATACAATTTTTTAAAAGAAAAGGCCAAATTTAAAAAATGAAATCATTAGAATTTATTAATAGGAAAAAAAAATTAAAGAGTTCATATGATTTAAAATAATAAATGATGGCTATGAATAAAAATAATTTGTTGTATAAGAATCTATGTAATCCATGGTTGCACTTTCGCCACCATTGTAGTCATCCCTATGTTCTTTTAACAAAAAGATAACGAAAAACACACCATTAAGTAGCTAATATTATGTGGGAAGTGGAGCCAATATATTCTCCATTGATAACTTATCAATTTTTTGTGAAATTTTCCAAGATTTTCACATGATTCTTTTTAGTCCTTCTTGATTGTTTTAGATTTTTAAAACATAAAACATAAAACATAACTAAATTGAATATGTGAATATTTGGAAGATGATGAATTATATTTAAAGAAAGGAACATATTCATGTTAATCACAACTTTCTAATTGATGATGTCATGTATTATATTTCAGGTTTCATTCCCTAATTTGGAGAAATTGATACTTCATGATCTTCCCAAATTGAGGGAGATATGGCATCACCAACTTCCACTTGGGTCCTTCAACAATTTGAAAATCTTAAAAGTTCAGAATTGTCAAGGCCTATTCAATCTTATTCCATCTCATTTGATACAGAGATTCGACAATTTGAAAGAATTAGAGGTGAATAATTGTGAAGTCCTAAAACATGTGTTTGATCTTCAAGGACTTGATAGAAATATTAGGATTCTCCCAAGGTTAGAATTCTTAAAGTTAAATGTACTACCTAAGTTGAGGCGTGTCGTATGCAATGAGGATGAGGACAAAAATGATAGCGTGAGGTGTCTTTTCTCTTCTTCCACGACTTTTCAGAACCTTAAATTCCTATCCATCAAATATTGTGGGTACAAAGTTGAAGATGAAGAAGATATCAGTACTCCTAAGGAAGATGTAGTGCTCTTTGATGGAAAGGTTCGTTTTCTCTCATATTTTTTTATCTTTCCTTATACTATTTTGGGAAATATTGAAAAAGATATTCCATTAAAATAATAAAAAATTATGAGAACATTATATTAATCTTTAATAATAGATTTATCAAATTAATTTAAAATTTAATTTTAGATAATAAAATATGGTGAATAATAATTAAATTATAAAGGAATTGAAAAAAGAATAAACGTAATACCAAAATGTGAATTTTAAAAGCAATAAATATGACTAGAAATAATATAAAATAAGGAAATATAATAAGTATTATTTAATTTAAAAGGAAAAAATTGGTGCTAGTTGGAATAAATATTGCAAGGAATTGCAAATGAAAATTGGAGGAATTTTTAATTGAAAAAATAAATTTTATAAAGTATTTAGTAGAATTTATTTATAAGAAATAATTAAGAAGTGTGTATGATTTAATATAAAGTAATAAATAATTAGATATAAATAAAATTAATTTAGTATGAGAATATCTATAATATAGACTCCTAATATTTTATCTAAATTTAAAAATATTTAAAATAAATAATATTTCAAAAAACTGGGGTAACGTGTAAGATGGTTAAAATATTTGAAAAATGATTATTAATTTTTATGGTTGAAAAATAAAAATAGTAAAACATAATCTACTTCATGTAAGGAAACTAATAAACCTTCTTTCATAAAATTTTAAAAAATAAAAATAAAACAATTGTGAATATTGTTTTGTAGGCATGTACCTATATATATATTTTTTTTATTTAGATGTCCTTTCTCCTTTACTTTTCTTTAATTTATGTGGTATTTTAGTTTTAGGTTAAAATTAATGTAATTTCTTTAATTTTAAAAAGCAAATCCAAGAACTTTTTACTCATGGTATACATTTTGTAATTTTATATTTATTTTGAATTTTTTTGTATTTTATTTATTTATTTCTAAAACCTTAGTTAAATTATATTTCTTAAAAGGTATTTATGATATACTAGTTGCTTGATTTTTAGGGAAATTGTTTAGAAAGAAAATGATTTTTTATTTAACTAATGAGTATATATATATGTAGGCCAATTAATTATTGATAATTTATATATTTATATAAATGTATTTTACTTTTTGTAAAATAAAAAATTACTATGAAATAAAACACTGTAAATATAAGTTTTAATAAAAGTATTTTTACATTGAATAAAACAGATTTTAATCTTTTTAAATTTAATAAATAAAAAAGTAATCACATCTTTTGAAATATTTTGATTCCAATTTTTTGAAAATACTTTTTATAAAATTTTTGTTAAATGGAGATAACATAAAGATGAGAAGAGAATTTAGTAAAATAAAAACCTTGAAATATTATTAATTGTTAGTATTTTATAAGTTTTATAAATAAATTGAAAAGGCTTGATAAGAAAAAATTAATCAAGGGAAAATTGGATTTAATTATTTCTAGATGCAAAATGAAGACAAAAATGAATCTCCACTTTGTTTATTTATTTATTTTATTTCTATCTCTTTCTCTTAATAATTAACATTTTTTTTTATGTAATTGAACTAAATAGTACACCTTTTTTATAAAGAAAAAAAAATTGAAAAATTGATGAAAATATTCATATTTCATCAACTAGTATATCATAAATACCCTTTTTATAAATAGTACACCTTCGCCACCATTGTAGTCATCCCTATGTTCTTTTAACAAAAAGATAACGAAAAACACGTCACTAAATAACTAATATTATGTGGGAAGTGGAGCCAATATATTCTCCATTGATAACTAGTTAATTTTTTGTGAAATTTTCCAAGATTTTCACATGATTTTTTTTAGTCCTCCTTGATTGTTTTAGATTTTTAAAACATAAAACATAACTCAAGTGAATATGTGAATATTTGGAAGATGGTGAATTATATTTAAAGAAAGGAACATATTCATGTTAATCACAACTTTCTAATTGATGATGTCATGTATTATATTTCAGGTTTCATTCCCTAATTTGGAGAAGTTGATACTTCATTATCTTCCCAAATTGAGGGAGATATGGCATCACCAACATCCACCTGAGTCCTTTTACAATTTGCAAATCCTAGAAGTATACAATTGTCCAAGCCTACTCAATCTTATTCCATCTCATTTGATACAGAGATTCGACAATTTGAAAAAATTAGAGGTGGATAATTGTGAAGTCCTAAAACATGTGTTTGATCTTCAAGGACTTGATGGAAATATTAGGATTCTCCCAAGGTTAGAATCCTTAAAGTTAAATGAACTACCTAAGTTGAGGCGTGTCGTATGCAATGAGGATGAGGACAAAAATGATAGCGTGAGGTGTCTTTTCTTTTCTTCCACGGCTTTTCAGAACCTTAAATTCCTATACATCAAATATTGTGGGTACAAAGTTGAAGATGAGGAACATATCAGTACTCCTAAGGAAGATGTAGTGCTCTTTGATGGAAAGGTTCGTTTTCTCTCATATTTTTTTATTTTTCCTTATACTATTTTGGGAAATATTGAAAAAGATATTCCATTAAAATAATAAAAAATTATGAGAACATTATATTAATCTTTAATAATAGATTTATCAAATTAATTTAAAATTTAATTTTAGATAATAAAATATGGTGAATAATAATTAAATTATAAAAGAGTTGAAAAAAGAATAAACATAATACCAAAATGTGAATTTTAAAAGCAATAAATATGAATAGAAATAATATAAAATAAGGAAACATGGTAAGTATTATTTAATTTAAAAGGAAAAAATTGGTGCTAGTTGGAATAAATATTGCAAGGAATTGCAAAGGAAAATTAGAGGAATTTTTAATTGAAAAAATAAATTTTATAAAGTATTTAGTAGAATTTATTTATAAGAAATAACTCAAAAGTGTATATGATTTAATATAGAGTAATATATGATTAGATATAAATAAAAGTAATTTAGTATGAGAATATCTATAATATAGACTCCTAATATTTTCCAAGATTTTCACATGATTTTTTTTAGTCCTCCTTGATTGTTTTAGATTTTTAAAACATAAAACATAACTAAAGTGAATATGTGAATATTTGTAAGATGATGAATTATATTTAAAGAAAGTAACATATTCATGTTAATCACAACTTTCTAATTGATGATGTCATGTATTATATTTCAGGTTTCATTCCCTAATTTGGAGAAGTTGATACTTCATGATCTTCCCAAATTGAGGGAGATATGGCATCACCAACTTCCACTCGTGTCCTTCCACAATTTGCAAATCCTAAAAGTATACAATTGTCCAGGCCTACTCAATCTTATTCCATCTCATTTGATACAGAGTTTGGACAATTTGAAAGAGATGGTCGTGGATAACTGTGAAGTCCTAAAACATGTGTTTGATTTTCAAGGACTTGATGGAAATATTAGGATTCTCCCAAGGTTAGAATCATTACGGTTAGAGGCACTACCTAAGTTGAGGCGTGTTGTATGCAATGAGGATGATGACAAGAATGATAGCGTGAGGTGTCGTTTCTCTTCTTCCACGGCTTTTCACAACCTTAAATTCCTATCCATCACAAATTGTGGGAACCAAGTTGAAGATGAGGGACATATCAATACTCCTATGGAAGATGTAGTGCTCTTCGATGGAAAGGTTAATTTTCTCCCATATTTTTTTATTTTTCCTTATACTATTTTGGGAAATATTGAAAAAGATATTCCATTAAAATAATAAAAAATTATGAGAACATTATATTAATCTTTAATAATAGATTTATCAAATTAATTTAAAATTTAATTTTAGATAATAAAATATGGTGAATAATAATTAAATTATAAAGGAGTTGAAAAAAGAATAAACATAATACCAAAATGTGAATTTTAAAAGCAATAAATATGACTAGAAATAATATAAAATAAGGAAACATGGTAAGTATTATTTAATTTAAAAGAAAAAAATTGGGGCTAGTTGGAATAAATATTGCAAGGAATTGCAAATGAAAATTAGAGGAATTTTTAATTAAAAAAATAAATTTTATAAAGTATTTAGTAGAATTTATTTATAAGAAATAATTAAGAAGTGTGTATGATTTAATATAGAGTAATAAATAATTAGATATAAATAAAAGTAATTTAGTATGAGAATATCTATAATATAGACTCCTAATATTTTATCTAAATTTAAGAATATTTAAAATAAATAATATTTCAAAAAACTTGGGTAATGTGTAAGATGGTTAATATATTTGAAAAATTATTATTAATTTTTATGGTTGAAAAATAAAAATAGTGGAACATAATTTACTTCATATAAGGAAACTAATTACCCTTCTTTCATAAAATTTTAAAAAATAAAAATAAAACAATTGTGAATATTGTTATATAGGCATGTACCTATATTTTTTATTTATTTAGATGTCCTTTCTCCTTTACTTTTCTTTAATTTATGTGTTATTTTAGTTTTAGGTTAAAATTAATGTAATTTCTCTAATTTTAAAAAGCAAATCCAAGAACTTTTTACTCATGGTATACATTTTGTAATTTTATATTTACTTTGAATTTTTTGTATTTTATTTATTTACTTCTAAAACCTTAGTTAAATTATATTTCTTAAAAGGTATTTATGATGTACTAGTTGCTTGATTTTTAGGGAAATTGTTTAGAAAGAAAATGATTTTTTATTTAACTAATGAGTATATATATATATACATATATGTATAGGCCAACTAATAATTGATAATTTATATATTTATATAAATGTATTTTACTTTTTATAAAATAAAAAATTACTATGAAATAAAACACCGTAAATATAAGTTTTAATAAAAGTCTTTTTGCATTAAATAAAAAAGATTTTAATATTTTTAAATTTAATAAATAAAAAAGTAATCATGTTTTTCAAATATTTTGATTCCGATTTTCTGAAAATACTTTTTATAAAAATTTTGTTAAATGGAGATAACATAAAGATGAGAAGAGAATCTAGTAAAATAAAAACCTTGAAATATTATTAATTGTTAGTATTTTATAAGTTTTATAAATAAATTGAAAAGGCTTGATAAGAACAAATTAATCAAGCGAAAATTGAATTTAATTATTTTTAGATGCAAAATGAAGACAAAAATGAATCTCCATTTTGTTTATTTATTTATTTCTATCTCTTTCTCTTAATAATTAACCTTTTTTTTATGTAATTGAACTAAATAGTACACCTTTTTTATAAAGAAAAAAAACTTGAAATATTGATTAAAATATTCATATTAATGAAAATATTGGTAAAAAAAATTAAAATATGAAAATTTAGGATATAACTTTAAAGAATGATAAAATTATAAATAATACATAATACTATATATGATCGAATTAATGTTATGATTAAATTAGTGTGGTTTGTGAATGATATAGATATTTATGATCAAATTAGTATGGTTTTTAAGTGATATAGCATAAGTTTATAATAAATATAACTTTTAAGATGAATGCTAAAAAAGAATAATATTTTATATATTTAGTATTAAGATTTAATAATAAATTTCTTAAATTACATTAAAATTTAATTTCAAATAATATAAAAATAATAAATGATATCTCTAACAGAAGGGCAAATTATGTCTAGAAGAGCATGAACGGATTATTTTACAACTTATCAAATTAAAATTCTCTCTAAATTAATTATATATATAAAAATGCTCTCCCATTTTTTTAAATGTTAGAATTACTCTTAATAAAAATATCTTCTATTTTTTTAAGAATGAAATTTCATATTTTGAAAACTCCCATAAGTTCTTGAAGAAAAGAAAAAGGAGGTCTAACATTTATGATAACAATAGACAACCTCCATTGAAGAGAATGTTATAAACTTTGAATACTCATTATAATTTTTTTAATACATTGTTGGGACATATTTTTGGTTGATTATCTCAATTGGAAAGATGAGTAAGAAAAAATTTGTTAAAGTTTTATTTTTGTTTATATTAAAATGAAGAATGTCATTGAAAATAAGATTATAAGTGAAAAAAATATATAGAGAAAATCTGAAGCTCTTTTAGATTAAAAATAAGGGGTAAGTGTTTTGTAGGTATATTATAATTGAAGATCTAGATAAGAAGGAAGATGAGGGAAAGGCTAGGCCTTTGACCAACCCTATTACCCAATTTTTTTTTTTTTTTTAGGTTATAATATTTTTTAATGATATTTTAAAATTCTTTTTTAAATAATCTTTTTCTCCTATGCAAGGATAAAATTACTTAGTTCTTTGATGATTTGTTTGTTTTTATTAATTTTACAATTTTTTTTTTCAAAATTTAAGATTTTTTTTATTTTTTTATTATTGAAAACATAAATTTGAATTTTTTTAATTAAATTGTAAATTTCATCCATAAGATATTTCCATTATGGGTAATTTTAGTATGTTAAAAAGGTTTTTCTTTTTAATTTATTCAAAAAACATCTAATTAGTAGTTCAACTTGGTATCAAAACTTAGTTTGGTAGGAGGTCATAGGTTTGAGTCATTTCTCCACAATTTACATGTTTGCTTTCTCATTCATATGTTGGATATAAATTATGTGTATATTTCCGTGAGGGCCTAAATTAAGGTGAGGCTTTTAGGAAAAAATTGGTAGTTATATGTTTTAAAAGCTTTATAAGGAAATTGAAAATAATATTTTGGAGGGAAAATAATGAAAATAAAATTAAAAAATGGATCTTCATTTTTTAATATTTTTTTCTTTACAATTATTTATTATAATGAAATGAAAAAAGGGAGAAATTTATTTTATTTGGTTTCTTCAACAACTAATTCTCTATATTTTTTTATCACAAAATTATAATTAAATTAAATCAATTTTAGTTTATCATTAAATTAATTTTAATAAAAATGGTGAATAGTAAGTGAATTATAAAGGAGCCGAAAAAAAAAAAATTTAAAGTGAAATTTTAATTTTAATAGTAAATGTTAATATAAATAATATAAGAATAAGAAAAAAATGGTTGGTATTATTTTAATTTAGAAAGGAAAAAATTAGGTGTAATTGGAATAAAAGTTGCAATGAATTGGAAATGAGAATTAGTGAAAATTTTATTCAAATAATAATATTTTATTTAAATATTAGAATATTTAAAATGAATTATATTTGGAAAAAATAGGGTAAGATGTTAGATGATTAAAATATTTTAAATTTTATGACTAATTTTTTACTTTTGAAAAATAAAAAACCGTAGAATATATTTTATTTTATATAAGGAAACTAATTAATCTTCATTTTAAAATAATGGTGAGAGTTGATAATATTATTAACTTTATATTTACATTAATCATTAATAATAATTTTATCATTTATTTTTAAAAATAAAAATAATAAAATTATATATTATGATAGATGAAACAAAATGAATGATTGTTTGTCAAGCAGTTAGTTTTTTCTGATTTCTTTTTATTTTTCCTTATACTACTTGAAATATTTAGGGAGATATATGATAAAAATAATTTTTTTTAAAAATATGAAAAAGAGTACATTGATCTTTAATAATAATTTTATTAAATTAATTTAAAATTTAATTTTAAATAATAAAAATTGGGAATAAAAAGTAAATTACAAATGAGTTGAAAAAAATAAAATGAAAAATGAAAAATTAATTTAAAAAGGATAAATGTTAATAGAAATAATATGGAAATAAGGAAAAATGGTAGTTATTATTTTAATTTAGAAAGGATAAAAATTAGGTACTAATTGAAAGAAATATTGCAATGAATTAGAAAGGAGAATTAGTGAAAATTTAATTCAGATAATAATATTTTATTTAAATTTTAGAATAGTTAAAATTAATAAGATTTGGGAAAATTGGGGTAAGATGTTAGATGATTAAAATATTTTCAAATTTATGACTAACTTTTTACTTTTGAAAATCAAAAGAGTAAAATATATTTTATTTGATACAAGGAGACTAATTAAAACATATTTTATTTCATATAAGGAGACTAATTAATCTTGATTTTAAAATAACCATCAAAGTTAATAATTTTATTATTTAGTTTCAAAAAATAGAAACATAACTAGTGGATCTAAAATAAAATATAAAGGACTTGAAACAAGAATAAAGTTAAAAAAGGAATTTTTAATTTTAAAAACATTAAGTATTAATATAAAAAAACATAATAAAAAGGAAAACATAGTAAATTTCATTCTAATTTAAATAATATAAAAAAAAAGTTAAATTGTTAGTAGAAATAAATATAACAATGAATTTAAAAGTGAAATTATTGAAATTTTTAATAGAAAAAATAAATTTGAAAAGGAAATTATTAAAATTTTCATATGATTTAGAGTGAATGAATTATATTGACCTATTATTTTTGTGTTTATCATATTTTTACAATTGATGATATCATGTATTATATATTGTGTTTCTCATGTAGGTTTCATTCTCTCCTAATTTGGAGGAGTTGGTTTTAGAAAGACTTTCCAAGTTGAAGGAGATGGATATTGGGATCTTCTTAAAGTTAAAAATTCTGAAGTTAGAGAAACTACCCAGGCTAAGACTTACGGTTGCTTCCATGTTCAAGAATTTTCACAATCTCCAAAAGCTACATATCATTGATTGTGGGATGGAAGACGGGGAAGATGTCAATACTCCTAGTAATGATGTAGTGTTCTCCAATGAAAAGGTTAAATCTTAAACTACCATTCTTTTAAAATAACATTCAAATTATCTTTATTATCCTTATTTTAACATTTAAAAAAAATAAAAATACAATCCTAGGTATTGTTTATTACATAGAAATTATATATATATACATCCTTTTTAATTTGGATGTCATTTCTCCTTTACTCTTGTTTTTCTTTTTATTTTTTTTGAAAAACTTGTGTTATTTTGTTGCTAACATCAAAATAAACGTAATATTTTTCAAAAGACAAAGTTCTAAACTTTTTCTTTGTATCAATGATGTAAGTTTTGTAATTTTATATTTTGTTTTGTCTGTTTTGATTAATTTTTTAAATATTTATACTTTATTTAATGTTTTGTATAAACCCCATTTAAATTATATTTATTGAAAGATATTAATTTTATAACAATTGTTTGATTTTTTGGGCCTCTCGCCTGATCTTGTCCTAGTCATTCCTTTTTTCTGTTAGTTTTAACAGAAAATAATATATATAAAAAAAATTAAGGGTATTAGGCAGGCCCAATAACTTCTCTATGTTTAGGCGATTTGTAATCCTTGATTTACTAGAGTTTCCCCTAAATATTCTATCGATGGATATAATTCGTTAAAGATGAAACCATTCTTCAAAATGAGCTAAAAGAATATATTTTCTCTTTCAAAAAAATTAAAAATTCAATGCGCTTACTCCATTATATTGTAAAAAGAATAACTAATGGATCATAAATAAAAAAAATAAAGGAATTGAAAACAAGAATAAAGTTAAAAGAGGAATTTTTAATTTTAAAAACATTAAGTATTAATATAAAAAAACATAATAAAAAGGAAACATAGTAAATTTCATTTTAATTTAAATAAAAAAAGTTAAATTGTTAGAAGAAATAAATATAACAATAAATTTAAAAGTGAAATTATTGAAATTTTTAATAGAAAAAATAAATTTGAAAAGGAAATTATTAAAATTTGCATATGATTTGAGAGTAAATGAATTATATTGATCTATTATTTTTGAGTTTATCACATTTTTACAATTGATGATATCATGTATCATATATTGTGTTTTTCATGTAGGTTTCATTCTCTCCTAATTTAGAGGAGTTGGTTCTAAAAAACCTTCCCAATTTGATAGAGATGGATGTTGGGATCCTCCCCGAGTTAAAAATCTTGAAGTTAGAGGAACTACATGGATGTCTTTTGTCTAAGGTTAGTTTTTTCCCATATTTTTTGTTTTTTCTTATACTACTTGAAATATTTAGGGAGATATATTATAAAAATATTTTTAAAAAGAAAGTATGAGAAGAATACATTAATCTTGAACAATAATTTTATTAATTTAATTTTAAATAATAAAAATTGTGAATAATAAGTAAATTACAAATGAGTTGAAAAAAAACAAAATTTTAAAGTGAAAAATTAATTTAAAAAGGATAAATGTTAATAGAAATAATATAAAAATAAGGAAAAATGGTAGTTATTATTTTAATTTAGAAAGGAAAAAAAATAGTTACTAATTGAAAGAAATATTGCAATGAATTAGAAAAGAGAACTAGTAAAAATTTAATTCAAATAATAATATTTTATTTAAATTTTAGAAGAGTTAAAATTAATAACTTTTGGAAAAATTGGGTTAAGATGTTAGATAAAAATAAAAAATAGCAAAACATATTTTATTTCATATAAGAAGACTAATTAATCTTGACTTAAAATAACCATCAAAGTTAATAATTTTATTATTTAGTTTCAAAAAAAAAAAGAATTAGTGAATAAAAAATAAAATATAAAGGAGTTGAAAACAAGAATAAAGTTAAAAAGGGAATTTTTAATTTTAAAAACATTAAATATTAATATATAAAACATAACAAAAAGGAAACATTGTAAATTTCATTCTAATTTAAATAAAAAAAAAAGGTTAAGTGTTAATAGAAATAAATATAGCAATGGATTTAAAACTGAAATTATTGAAATTTTTAATAGGAAAAATAAATTTTAAAAGAAAATTATTAAAGTTTGTATATGATTTGAGAGTTAATGAATTATATTAACCCAATATTTTTATGTTTACTATACTTTTACAATTGATGATGCCATGTATTGTATTTTGTGTTTCTCATATAGATTTCATTCTCTCCTAATTTGGAAGAGTTGGCTCTAGAAAGTCTTCTCAAGTTGTTTGATTTTTTGGAAAATTGTTTACAATAAAAATTACTTTATATCTAACAAATGAAAAAACCAAAAAAAATATATGTTTTTTTTTATTGTGCTCTAAAATTTAAATTTTGTTTTATTTTAAGTACATCTCCTACCTTCTTACAATAATAAAAATTTTCAAAATAAAATGATTTGACATTTTTTTATTTAAATTTATCATGCTCTGTTATGTTTAATTCAATCTTCTTATATGCATTTATTAGATAAAGGTTTTGTCAATAATATTAATAAGTTAAGTAATTATTGATAATTTATTTATTTATATGTTATTTTAATTTTACAAAATAATTTTTTTGCTTAAATAGTATTTTAATTTTTATAAAATAAAAAAATTGTCATCAAATAAGATATTAGAAATATTAGTTTTAATCACCAATCCTTTTATGTTAAATAAACTAAATTTTAATCCTTTTATATTTAAAAATAAAAGAAAATAATAAAAAAATTTCAAATATTTTAAAGCTAGTTACGTAAAAATAATTTTGAAAATTTTTTTTTTTATAAATCAAGTCGAGAGATTTTCACCCGAAAATATTGGGTAGTTTTAATATATGTAATGTGCATATGCTAGATGAAACAGAAAGGAACCAGTTGTCTTAGATGTCACCTCTTCCCAAAACTAAATAGTAAATACCCTATTTCCATGTTGGCACTGCACTTGGCCTCTCACCCTAACCTTGTTCTGGTCGTCCCTCTTTTCTGTTATTTTTAATAGAAAAAAATAATAAAAAAAATATAAGGGTATTATGCTGGCACAATAAATTTTCTATGTTAAGGTGATTTTTAATCCTTGATTTACTGGAGTTTCCCCAAAATATTCTATCATAATTCTCCAATTGATGGATATAATTCAATAAAGATAGAACAATTCTTCAAAATGAGGTAAAATAATATATTTTCCAATATTGACCCAATATTTTTATATTTATTATAATTTTACAATTGATGATGTCATGTATTATATTGTGTTTTTTATGTAGGTTTCACTTTCTCCTAATTTGGAGGAGATAGTTCTAAAAAGTCTTCCAAAATTGGAGGAGATAGATTTTGGGATCCTCCCAAAGTTAAAATTCCTAAAGGTTGAGAAACTACCTCAATTAATTTTGTCTTCTTCAATGTTCAAGAATTTTCACAATATCAAAGAGTTGCGTATCATTGATTGTGGGATGAAAGACATGAGAGGTGTCAATACTTCTACTAATGATGAAGTGCTCTTCAATGAAAAGGTTAGTTGTCTCTCTCTTTTTCTTTTTTCCGTTATACACGACATTCTTAAAATATTAAACTACCATTCTTTTAAAATAACAACCAAATTACCTTTATTATCTTTATTTTAACATTTAAAAAATATAAAAATACAATCCTAGATATTATTTATTGCATATAAATTATATATATACGTCCTTTTTAATTTGAACCTCATTTCTCCTTTTACTCTTGTTTTTTTTTTAAATATTATGTGTTATTTTGTTGTTAACATCAAAATAAATGTAATATTTTTTTAAAAACAAAGTTATGAACTTTTTCTTTGTATCAATTATGTAAGTTTTGTAATTTTATATTTTATTTTGCATGTTTTGATTAATTTTTAATTATTTATACTTTATTTAATTTTTTGTATGAAACCCCATTTAAATTATTCGACTTCTTAGAAAAAAAAAAAAAATCAAATATTTAATCCCAGTTATGTCAAAATAATTTTGAAATTTTTTTTTTTGTTATAAATCAAGTCTAGAGATTTTCACTCGGAAATATTGGGTAATTTTAATATATGAAATGTGTGTATGAAACAAAAAGCAAGTAGTTGTCTAGATGTCACCTCTTCCCAAAACTATATATCCTATTTCCATTTTCTACTGCTTTGCTGGCACTGTAGTTGGCCTGTTTGCCTGACCTTGTTTTAGTCATCCCTCTTTTCTGTTAGTTTTAACGGAAAATAATAATAAAAGAACATAAGGGTATTATGAGGGGCCCAATAAATTCTCTATGTTTAGGCGATTTTTAATGCTTGATTTACCGGAGTTCCCCAAAATGTTCTATCCCAAATTTCCAATTGATGGATATAATCCATTAAAGACAAAACAATTCTTCAAAATGAAGTAACAGAATATATTTTCCCTCTTAAAAAATTAAAAATTC
This sequence comes from Vitis vinifera, assembly GCF_030704535.1. Classification (NCBI taxonomy): domain Eukaryota; kingdom Viridiplantae; phylum Streptophyta; class Magnoliopsida; order Vitales; family Vitaceae; genus Vitis; species Vitis vinifera. The sequence continues at coordinate 5,279,083 of NC_081818.1, read as the reverse complement.
AATGGCAAAATACATATAGAGAATAGTAGAGGAGAGCATGGAGACGTGGAAAATATATTATAAAATTAATAAATAGCTATATATATATATAGTATGTGGAAATACTACATGTACATTTTTTTAATTTGGACTTTTTTTTTTCCTCTTTTACTCTTTTTCTTTGGAAAAAAAAAAATGTGTTGTTTTGTTGTTAACATCTATTTTACAAAACCTTCAAAAAGAATTTTTTTGTAATTTTTTATTTTTAAAAATAAAAAGAGTAACTCATACTTTATTCCTTATAAGGAGAGTAATTATTATTCTTTTAAAATAATAAAATTTATTTTTTAAAATATAAAAATACAATCTTGAATATTATTTTTTACATATACATCCTTTTTAATATGAATAGTTTTTCTCTTTTACTCTTTTTTTTAAAAGAAAATTATGTGTTATTTTTTTGTTAATATCAAAATAAAAGTAACATTTTTTAAAAAGAAAAGTTAAAAGTTTTTTCTTTGTATTGATCATGAAAGCTTTGTGATTTTGTATTTTTTTTTTATTAATTTTTTTCATTATTCATACTTTATTTACTGTTTGTTAAGAAACCCATTTGAATTGTATTTCATAAAGGATATTAATATTATAATAGTTATTTGATTTTTTGGGAAAATGTTTATAATGATAATTACTTTTTCTTTCACTAATGAAAATTTTATAATGTATTAGAAGTGAACATGCGAGAGACTATTTCAGAATTGAATTGAATTATATTTAAGAAATATGTTTATGCCTCCTATCATCACAACTTTCCAATTGATGCCTTATCTTGTGTTTTTGCTACAGGCTTCATTCCTTGAATCAAGAGCCTCCACTCTGAACGATATTATGGATGCCTTAAGAGACCACAATATCAACTTGATTGGAGTATGGGGCATGGCCGGTGTGGGCAAAACAACACTGCTGAAACAAGTGGCTCAACAAGCTAAGCAACAACGGTTGTTCACCAGACAAGCCTATGTGGATTTATCCTCCATTTCAGGCTTGGAAACACTTCGACAAAAAATTGCAGAAGCGTTGGGCCTACCACCTTGGAAGCGCAATGCGGATGAACTGAAGCAGTTACTGAAGGAAGAGAAGATCCTTATTATCTTAGATGATATTTGGACGGAAGTTGATTTGGAGCAAGTCGGAATTCCTTCTAAAGATGATATTTGGACGCAATGCAAAATAGTGTTGGCTTCGAGAGATAGAGACCTATTATGCAAAGGCTTGGGCGCACAAATTTGTTTTCCAGTGGAATATTTACCACTAGAAGAAGCTTGGAGTTTGTTTAAGAAGACAGCAGGTGATTCCATGGAGGAGAATCTTGAACTGCGACGCATAGCCATTCAAGTAGTTGAAGAATGTGAGGGTCTACCAATTGCAATTGTAATAATTGCCGAGGCATTAAAAGATGAGACCATGGTTGTATGGAAGAATGCCTTGGAACAACTTAGGAGTTGTGCACCAACAAACATTAGAGCAGTGGATAAGAAGGTTTACTCATGTCTGGAGTGGAGCTACACCCATTTGAAGGGTGATGACGTTAAGTCATTGTTCTTACTTTGTGGGATGCTGGACTATGGTGATATTTCATTGGATCTCTTGTTACGATATGGTATGGGTCTGGATTTGTTTGATCGCATCGACTCATTGGAGCAAGCAAGAAATAGGCTACTTGCATTGGTGGATTTCCTCAAAGCCTCAGGCTTGTTACTTGACAGTCATGAAGATAGAAACAAGTTTGATGAAGAAAGAGCTTCAAGTTCGCTTTTCATGGATGCTGATAACAAGTTTGTGAGGATGCATAGTGTTGTTCGTGAAGTTGCCAGAGCAATTGCATCCAAGGATCCTCATCCATTTGTAGTCAGAGAAGATGTTGGATTGGAAGAATGGTCAGAGACTGATGAATCCAAAAGGTGCGCTTTCATCTCTTTGCATTGCAAAGCTGTGCATGAGCTTCCTCAAGGGTTGGTATGTCCGGACCTTCAATTTTTCCAATTGCATAACAACAATCCTTCCTTGAATATCCCGAACACATTTTTCAAAGGGATGAAAAAACTCGAAGTTTTAGATTTGCCCAAAACGCATTTTACAACGCTACCTTCATCACTTGATTCCCTTACAAATCTCCAAACATTGCGTCTAGATGGGTGCAAGTTGGAAGACATTGCTCTAATTGGAAAGCTAACAAAACTAGAAGTTCTTAGCTTGATGGGTTCTACAATCCAACAATTGCCTAATGAAATGTCGCGATTGACCAATCTAAGGCTGTTGGATTTGAATGATTGTGAGAAGCTTGAAGTAATTCCACGAAATATCTTATCAAGTTTGTCTCAATTAGAATGTTTGTACATGAAATCTAGCTTTACTCAATGGGTAACTGAAGGTGAAAGCAATGCTTGCTTATCCGAGCTAAATCATTTGTCTCATTTGACAACTTTAGAGATATATATACCAGATGCCAAGTTGCTCCCAAAAGACATTCTATTTGAGAACTTGACAAGATATGCGATATCTATAGGTACTCGGTGGAGGTTGAGAACCAAAAGAGCATTGAACCTCGAGAAAGTCAATAGAAGCTTACATTTGGGGGATGGAATGAGCAAGTTGTTGGAGAGAAGTGAAGAACTAAAGTTCATGAAATTAAGTGGTACTAAATATGTTCTTCACCCATCAGATAGGGAGAGTTTCCTTGAACTAAAGCATCTCGAAGTTGGTTATAGTCCTGAGATTCAATACATCATGGATTCAAAGAATCAATGGTTTCTGCAACATGGTGCCTTTCCTCTATTGGAGTCATTGATTCTTAGGTCTCTGAAAAATTTGGAAGAAGTATGGCATGGCCCAATTCCAATAGGGTCTTTTGGTAACTTAAAAACTCTAAAAGTGCTTTTTTGTCCTAAATTGAAATTTCTCCTTTTGCTCTCCACGGCTAGAGGCCTTTCCCAACTTGAAGAAATGACAATAGAATACTGCAAAGCCATGCAACAAATAATCGCATATGAAAGGGAGTCAGAAATAAAAGAAGATGGACATGCTGGGACCAACTTGCAACTATTCCCAAAATTGCGATCCTTGATACTCAAGGGACTACCACAGCTCATCAACTTCAGTTCCGAGTTAGAAACAACATCTTCCACATCTTTGAGTACAAATGCAAGGTCGGAAAACTCATTTTTCAGTCATAAGGTATGTTAAAGCTTATTAGCCAATTTCATTGGTTTTATTATTATTATTATTATTATTATTATTATTTTTTGCACCACTTTATATTGATATAAGTCAAAAGAAAAACTAGGGTAGGCCCACAAGCACTTTCCAAACTCCACCATGTTAAAATTATTTGAACATTTCACTTTTAATAATAATAATAAATAAAAATAATATATAAAACATGAAGGAGTTGAAAAACTAATAAGGTTAAAAGAAATTTTAATTTTAAACACATTAAATATTAATAGGAATGAGTATTTAAATAACGAAAAATTATAAGTATAATTTTACTTTAAATAAGAAAAAAAAGTCAAGTTAATAGGAATATATACAAAATAAATTTAAGAGTGAAATCATCAAAATCTTTTAAAAGAAAAAGGAAATTTAAAAAAGGCATTCACAAGAATTTATTAATGAGAGAAAAATAAAAGAATGTATATGATTTAAAATAAGAAATTATTTATATGAGTAAAAATAATTTGTGACATCCGCATGAGAATCCCTCATCCTTTCATTTTTTTTATAAATATAATTAAAGTAAACATGTGAATAATCTTAAGCTGATGAATTATATTTAAGAAATATATTTATATTTATTATAACTTTCCAATTGATGATGTCATGTATCATGTTATAGGTTTCATTCCCTAAGATAGAGAAGTTGATACTCTATGATGTGCCCAAGTTGAATCTTTCTTCAATCTACGGATCTTAAGGGTGTAGGAATGTCCATGTCTACTCAATCTTGTCCCAGCTCTTTTGATACACAACTTCCAGAATTTTAAAAAGATAGATGAGCAAGATTGTGAACTCCTAGAGCATGTGATTGTTCTTCAAGAAATTGATGGAAATGTTGAGATCCTCTCAAAGTTAGAAACCTTGAAATTGAAGAACTTGCCTAGGCTAAGATGGATTGAAGATGGGAATGATAGGATGAAACATATTTCCTCTCTTATGACACTCATGAATATTCAAAACCTTCAAGAACTACATATCATTGATTGTAGTATGGAAGACCTGCGGAAGATGCAATACTCTTTTGTGAGAAGGTTAGTTTTTTCCCATACTTTTTATTTTTCTCTCCCATACTTTTTATTTCTTCTTATACTATTTTTTTATTTAAATTATTGATAGAAATATTCTATAAAAATAAAAAAGTATGAAGATTATATCAATTTTTAATAACAAATTATTAAATTAATTCAAAATTTAATTTTAAATATATTTCATATAAGAGATTAACTATCATTCTTTCAAAATACAGTCAAATCACCCTCATTAAAAAAAATTATAGGATTTATTTTTAATAGATTAAAAAAATTGTAAATATTCTATCCTTTTACATTCATAATAATTAACTTCCTTTATTTTCATCTAATTTAACTAAATAATACACCTTTTTATAATGAAAAAAACCTTGGCTAATTCAAATTAGTATAGTATGCAAATGATATAATATAAATCTATGATAAGTATACCTTTCAAGATGAATATCAAATAAAGAATAATATTTTGTATGTTTACTATTAACATGTAATAATAAATTTCTTAAATTAATAAAAAAAATTGTTTTCAAATAATATACAAATGAATAATAAACAAATATAAAGGAATTGAAAAACAAGATTAAAGAAATTTTAATTTTAAAAAATATTAAATATTAATAGGATGGAGGTGGACCATAACTAAGAATATGTTTTGGTTCTTCATAATATATTTTATAAATACTATTGCTAATTTTTACGTTATTTATATTTAAATGATATCATTTTCTTTTGTTCTTATCATTTTTTTTAGGTACATTGGATTTCCTTTATTTTCTGCTCTATTTGAGATGAAGTACAAATGCAGCCTTTGAAAGAGAAATTATTAATGATGTTTGAGAAATTGTCAATGATGTTTCCTTTAATCATTTCCTTCATTTGATAGAATTTATTTATTCAAGCACATGTTAAATTTTCATATGCATTTTGTTTTGTTCATTGTTATATCCCTAATAAAATTGTTTGTTAAGTGTGTGGTCTTGCACAATGATAAAAGTTTTAATTTATTAGTATTCGACTTCTTGTATTGCGTGAGTCACATTTCATAAATTATAAAATACATATGATAAAGGAAGTTTTGTTATTTGCTAAATTTATGTATATTGTTTGAGTAAATTTTTAATCATGTCTTAAATTATGAAATATTGTTTTCAAAGGTAAAATATGACATCGTGAAATTCGTTAAATAAAATCTAATAGTAAATAAAGGATTCATAATATCATTTGATAGGATGTTCAGAGTTTGGCTTAACATATGAGTTTAGTCAAATATATTCAAGAATGTCTTATGAGGATAATCATTAGAGTAGAAATCTCTTCATGTATTAAATGAGTCTAATTGGTTAAAATGTTCTTGGATAATCAACCTTAGATAACACGACTTTTTCACTTGTATGTTCATTGTGCAACAATCGATCTACTTTTGTTTGGTTGGTTATTGATTGTTAGGAAAATCAAGTTCACTTGCAATTTACTCAATTATGATCTCTAATTACACAAAATTTTAAGGCAACCCTCCAAGCCTTTCAAGCGCAATCAAAAGCCTACTTGAAAAATAAATAAATGAATAAGACTAACATGATGTCAATTTGATCATCAAATGGTTTAGGCTTTAGATGACACCATAATTATTATTAGGCTTTAGCATTATAAATCATGTTCTCAAATTTAGGAATGATTTGGTACTACCATTATGTTAGAGGGATACCATATAAAACTTTTTAAATTGATTAACATTGAAAGAAAACCAATAAAAACATTAATATTAAAAAATTAAATTAAAAAATAATAAAAGAGAGAAGTTAACCAAAGAATTGAAATTAAGATAATAGATTGTGAGAAAAAAAGTGAAGATATTAGAAAGATGTCTACAAACAAATGTTATATTTAAGTTGGAGACTAAAATAATCTTATTTTTAAATTTTAATGTTTTGACTATTAATGAGCTTTTATTAAGATCAAGGTTTTCACCACTAGCTATATTTCACACTTGTTTAATCTTCTTAAGAAATCAATTAGATATAGAAAGAGTCGCATTCGGATAAAGAAAAGAGGGAAATAGGGAAATATTTTTAAAAACTTGATAAATTGATAATGAAAAATAAATATTTCATGTTTATATTTTTTATTTTATCATATTTTTAATCATTTTTTATTTTATTTACTCAATTTTATAATAAAAATATATTATAAAAATGAGATATTTTATTAAGAATATGAATCCCTAAACCATGAAGTTCATGCAATGCCAACATCCACAATCAGCTCATGTTTCACACCTCATACCTAAAACCGACACACATTCACTAGCCTATGTTGTATGCCTATGTCCATGCCAACGCAACATAACATGGGATTCCCTTCCAGAGAGAGATGGTTATCAATTTCACATTTCTATGAAGATCAAAATTATACATACATATATATATATATATATATATATATATATATATATAATAAATAACTAAAAAACAACGTTGAACAGAAGACTATCAAGCAATGACTATCAAGCAATCTCAATGCTATCGCCATCCAAAATCACAATTTTTTTTTTTTTTTGATAGATAAACAACCAAATATATTAGAAAAGGCTAAAAAGCCACACGTATACAGGGAGTATACTGAACAGCCCTACACAAGGCTAGAAAAAAACAAAAAAGGGGAAAAAAAAACCCCACCCAACCTCACCCACCCTCAAGTGGTTCCAAGCCACTCCAAAATCACAAATTTTTAAACTCAGGAATAATATAGAACAACATATCCCTAGACACATTTAGATGATACCACTTAAGTCTAAATATGTAGAGGTTGATTAGAGGGGCTAGTAACCAAGGTCCTACCACATAGCTATGGTTCGCTATCCCACTCCGAACACATTAGACCTTCATATTCATAGTTTTATTCCCTATTTGATACACACCATCCAAACTTTCATTCTTAATGTCAATGCATATTGAATCTTTGTCTATCTTAATTTATTTTATCCATTCCTTACCAGATCCAAAACCAGAGGAAGTTTTAGATATAACTGGGAAATAACACAAAAGATTTAAGATCATAACATCATACATCACACCATAAAGGACAACCTTCTTCCCTTTATTCTTTCAAGTTTTTGAGTCTTGTCTAGGGATCTCTCATGCATGACAAAACAAATGTCTTCAACTACATGTGTTTACCATGAGCGTCGGTAGAGCTAGTTTTTTAGCCTTGCAATCCGATAACTCCTACAAAGAGGTAAACGAACACACAACTTTAGGGACAAATGAATAAGATAAAAACCTAAGATATGTAGAAGTCTAATAGAGAACCCATATGCATCTTTTGATGATCCCAAATAACATTATAGACAAAATTTATCTTACAAGTGCATTTAAAGAACAAATAATAGTGCAATCATTCCGTTTTATCCCCATAATAATTTGGAAAAGAAATTCAGTCTGCTATGGTGGGGAGGAAAAAAAGAGAATAAAAAAAACTAAATACTGGAAAGCACTCACTCATACTTGAAATGATTATAGTATCTCAAAAATTGCATAAGAAACAAAGTGATTTATCTTATTTCATTTCAAATTACATGAAAAAAAAAAACCAAATGCATGATTTGATTTTCATGTACCAACCAAAGCCCCCCCTCTCACTACAAAGGAAAGGAAAAGAAAAGAAAAGAAATATGCTTACCACAGGCTACTCTGCCACCAGCATTTCCCGTGCTTTTGCTGAGCTCATGTCCCCCTGAAAAAATATAGAAAAGAAACTGTTATTGCATGCTCAGAAAGCCAAGATATGCTCAAAGGTAAAATAAGAATAAAAATAAGAAAAATAGGAACACATCCGTCCATATTCTAACAAAGTCAAGCCATTCCCACTTGGGCCATTTTCGGAGTTTTTTTTTCCAAACAATAAAAACAGACTAAACAGCCAAGTATTCTCTTCTAACCAAATGGTACTGGTGATTGGCAAGCATATATCAAGGAACAAATCAACCTCGATACCAGGGCCCGAAAAACTTAATAATGCTCCAGCAGCTAGCATATGTGGCTTCTGGAGATCATAGCAGAAGCCCAAAAGGGAGTCAGAATAACTTTAAACCATAACTCTTAGAACCCCTCTTTTGCAATCACTCACATCACATAAAATCTGTGATGTCAACAAAACCTACTTCCATTTTGTGAAGAAGCTTTCAGTTCTAATAAAAGTAAGGCCCATTTTACCCCTAATCCAAACATGAACTTCGTTAACAATGTTAAGCGAGGATGAGATGGATATTTAAGTTCTCACACAGATGTCAACCATGCAATGGATAAACTGAATTTTTCAGCTTGATTTTTAAGGCAGGCTGGGTGTCGGATGACTTGGATCTCAGCGATATTTCAAAAATCTCCCTGTGGGTTTCTAATATTTAACTTAGAATCCCCCGATTTAGTGTAGTATATTAGTACTTCCTTGTAAAAATGAGGTAACTTCAAATGCCTCCTTATTGACTCAACAAAGGCATAATTGTAAAACACAACTGATTCTATTTTCAAAGCATTTCTTTTCTCTAAAATTCATCTTGCACAGCTTGTATCAGATTAATAAAAATAGTCATCCTGCATAGCACCCATCATAAGAATAAAAATAATTACTGTGCACAAAATGATGGAATAAGTATACATACGTTTGTCCAAACTTTGTAAGATGGAACTTAATAATGTTCCAGCAAAATATAAATTAACATTTGTCATAAGCTAGGACTGGACTGTTCATTCTTATCCATTAGTAATCCATAGGGCATAGAATAACAGTAGCACAAAATGGAAACACCTGAAAAAAAAGCTTCATAGATAGAAGTTTTACAGCTTACCCTTTCCAAGATCATCAGGATCAGCATGGACAACAACAGCCCTTCCAACAATGGAGTTTGATCCAGTGAGAGGAATCTTTAAACAGAGACAAATACATTTTTTAGATAACAAGAACCAAATTTCAACCTAGCTGGTAAAAAGAATAAAAAGAAAAAGAAGACAAAGAGGTAAAAAAAAGTCAACAATTTTGAAATTAACAGTACCTGAAAAGCACACAATCAAATGAAAACACCTTAATGGCTAAGAAAGTTCAAATAACATAACAGAACTAGATATACAATCCAGATATTCCATTCATATCACATAGATTGATATCTATACAAGGATCTAAGAAAAATGATTGCCTAAAAAGTAGCAATGCCGGGCAAACAATAATAATGCTTCTAATGGTATTCTAGTAATAGTTAATTACAATGAAGTACATAGTACATACCATCCTCACCAACAATGACATTTCCTAAATCACCAGCATGACGATTCTCGTCTTCAGGAGCACCATGCTCTTTTCCAGCAGGATTGAAATGAGGTCCTGTAAATAATAAATAAATAAGTAACCTAAATACTTAAGCTAAAAAGAAACATGCAGGAAATCTAAAGAGTGTAAGTCTAACCCAATGGCAAAGGATGTAAAAAATAAAGTAACCAATAATTAGACAATACCAGTTGACATGCAACCATTTGTTGTGTCCCCAAGGGCATGCACATGGAAGCCATGAAGTCCAGGCTTAAGGCCAGAAAGACTCCCAGTCACTGTAGTCGAACCTAAAGAATTGAGAAAAAAATAATGAATTTATAGGCAAATATAGCAATCTAAATTTCATTACTTATCCAGAGAAACTTGGTAGATTTCTTGATTACCATCTCCTTCTTCAGCGAAGTAGATAGTTCCACAGACACCCTCATTACTGTTAAGAACAGCAACAGCCTTCACCATTTTCTATGTGATCTAAGAGACAAAATAGTAAGAGATACAAACTTAAAGCGCCCTATTGTATGAGAAACCACAATATTTTTAAAATTATAGCAACTGATGAAGAGGTTTCATTATACATATAAAATGCTTGGATTGAAATCAATAATCAATCCAATGATAAAAGCAAAAGAATATAAATGGAAAGCAAAACACTTAACAATATTTTTAGACTAAATAATGATTTGCTACCACCAAGGGAAAGGTATAGTCCATACACAAATTAAAATATAATCCTCCCACTCTACCCATTAGAGATGGGATACAAATTAGTATATTACTACATAATTTTAACTCCATTTTAGCACAATGGATTCAGAAAAAAAAAAAAAAAAAAGTTTTTTCTAAAAAAAGCACTGTTTCTACAGAATCTCCCAGAAAATCCCAAATTAAAATAAGCAAGCGACAAGTACTTTAATCTTTTTTACTCTTCTCAGAGGCTCAAAAATCCCCATAAATGAAGACACGATCATGTTCCTAAAATATGATATGCAATCCACATTCACAATGATACCTCAGCTTTTTTAGAACCGTGATATAAAAGATAACAGAGGTGTTCTATACCTTGCACAGACAACAATATTCTTTTTCTTCATTTTCTTTCTTTTCTTTGTCTTCGGTCTTCTCTTTTTTTTTTCCCCCATTTTTGTACAAAAAGGGTTCAGTGCATTTTGCCAAGAAAGAGAAGCTTCCCTAGAAGCTTACACAAAATCTCAATAAAAAAAGAAAAATTATAAAAAAATAAAAATAAAAACACCCTTTAGCCACGCTATAACATGTAATACACAAAGCAATTCAATATTAGAAGGAACTAATGACATATATGTATAACTTCCACCACTAAAAGGCATAGGGACAAATAAGATTACCCATCAAATTCACCAAAACGCATAAATACTTTTTTTTTTTTTTTTTTTAAAAAAGCCCTCCCTTATGAGGGAAAAAAAAAAAGAAAAAAAAATCAAAGTTTTCCAAACAGAACTGAAGAGATCTGCTAAAAACTCATTTATTCACAAATTCACACAACAAAAATGAAACACGATCTATTTTATCCTTTTATTGGTTATAATTTTTTTCTTAAAATTTGGACTAAAAAATATTTGATCAAGATGGAAAAGATAAAAGAAAAATAAGAAATTAATTTAATTAATTAATTATATAGGGAATTTAGTATTTTGTTTTTAAATTTTGTTAATTTTCTTAAAACATAAATGGAATAATTTCAAAAATAGAAACTAAGGAAAGGCAATACAAGGTATTGTTTGGTGGATAATGGATAAAATCATTTATATATATATATATATTTTGCTAGAATCTACAAAATAAATGCTTTTATAAAAATGGAAAAAGGAAAATAATGCATTAATTTAATTAATAAAAATCATAAAGTTTATGATTTTGTTTTGGGTTATTTAATTAAAAAGTTATTGAAAACCCAATTTTAGAAATCTAATTCTTTATTGTTTGTTGGCCTTATTTTAACAAAAATATCCTTAATTATATATATATATATATATATATATAACAATAACTTTTTCTTTTAAAACATATATGTAAATACTTGAAATAATTAAGAGCATTTATATCAAAAATAAGTTACTCTTCAAAACAATATGAGAGTGTGGATCCCGCATTTTCGATCGCTCGAAGGCGTTTCCCACTCGATGGCGAAACTCGATTTTTATTTGAAAAATTGATTTTTATTGATTATTTGAAAATGACTTGGAGTCGCCACTTATTTTTGTTTTATTTTTAAAGGGTAAACAAAATAAGAAAGAAAAACCCTAAGCGTGACTCCTTATTTTGAAAAAGGCGGTCTGTGAAAAACCGGATTGGGTTTGGGGGTCAGGTTACTTATCGGGAAGGTACGGTAAAGACCGTAGCACCCCTCTAAGTCCCTAAAGTCGGGTCTCTACTAATAGAATGGAGCTAACATGGCAATGATGAGGAAGTCAATAAATACTCAAATCAATCATGCACATATAAGTATCAAAACATGCATATAGCAAGACCAGAATAAGGACAGATGTGTACCTGGGCAACGATCTTCAATGCGCTATTAGAAACAGGGTTAGTGAACAAACACAGAAGGATAATGTGTATATCAAGGAACAGAATAAATCAATCACATATAGCTAATGAATCAATCAATCAGTAAATCAATCATGAAATCACATATGTGGGGCCCCCACCAAAGCCCGTTTATTTTGCACGAATCAATTCCATAAATCTCATCACTTGAGAATCACGGAATTTTATTCTTGCTTATTTTAAAACATTTTAAAAACAAAGAAAAATGCAAAAGTGGCTTGCCGGAAGGAAAATGGCAACCAAATTTTATTGAAAATGGGATTTTGGTATCCAGAAATTCTAAGGATGGAAAAATTTGATGATTTGAAATTATTTTGAAACAACTTGAAATGGAGAAATCATTTGGAAACAAATATGGGTTGGAGAAATTATTTACAAAATTGGGTTTTGGGAAAATTATGCTTTTAAAATCAAATGAGAAAAAAAAATGGAGCAATGACAAGTGGTCAAAAATTGCATGCCAAAGGTGGCCATGCAGCTAAGAAGCTTGAGGAGTGGGTCCAGGGTATGAGTACCTCGGGGTTGAAGACTGATGCCACTGTCAGATACCAATTCAAGATCATGAGGGAAGGACCTATCCCGAGCTTCTCGGAATATCAAATAATTGTCAATGGTCCTTGACTTGGGCTTTAATAAAAGACTTTCCAATTCCTTGTTTGACTTAGTGCCTCTTGTCTCAATATGCTGGCAAATGGGGGGGTGTCATCTCTGCACAACTTTTAGTTTCCAAATTCTCCAAGCCCCAGGAACTTAACGTACACGTCCTCATTGAATTTCCTTGCAACAGAGTCCAATTCCGTCCATATATGCACAAGCTTCCTCTTCAATTACCTTTTCCAGAAACTTACCCGCAATCTCGAGACTCTGAGTGAGTGACCAGCTCGCATTAATTGGTACATCAAAATACCCTGTCACCTTCAGATTGCTGAGGCTGAAACTTTGAGGAATCTGAGAGAGGTGTAGCAGCCATGGATGAGAATATCTGTGACTAAGACCAACTCGGTCAACGAAGGAAACCCACAATTCTTTATATGGATCCCCTTAATATGCTTGATTGTCAGCGGTCTTTCCCAAACATTCATGATCAAATTTAGTAATATTCGAAGGAACCCGTTTCCCTTCAGTCATCTCCTTCTTTATATCATCTGATTCAATAGCCGATTCACCTGGACTGCCACAAACAACCTTTTCAGTCTCGGGTTCATGTTTCCATCTTCCCGTGATCCCATTCCCTCATCATATGGGTTTAAAATGTTTGACTTAGTAGTATTTGTTGCTTCCTGTGAATCCATTGCTTCTTGCTTCTCCGAAGTCAATTCTTTTCCATCTCAAAATCGTCATCTTCCTCTTCTGCCCAAAGCCTTCTTCCTGTTCCAAATCTTCAAGCCGGTACTACTATTCTCTTTCCCCAAATTCTGGGTTCCTTTAGCCGAAGCTGACTGTATCATCTCCATGAAGCTCCGGTTCCTTTGCCCAAATGGCTTCATACCTTTGTGGATACCCTGATTCTCTCTAGGCACATAAGACACTTTATTTCCACCCTCACTGCCCTCGACTGCATCGTTGCCTTCAGATTCCTGGGGCGATATAAGGGTTGCTTGCAACTTAGTAGTGACTGTACGCTCAAAACCTTGACAAATTTCAAATGGATACCTCTAGCATGACATGATAGCAGCCCCTTCATCATCCTCTTTTTAGCGTGTGAACCCAAAAACCATGCCGACTAGGGAGAGGAAGGTCGGGTTTTCTGTCGGAAGAAATCAGAGGTGATACTGCCACTAATGCCTGAAGATGAAACCCGGAATCTTTACTCAGATGGGTTTAAGATGAAGGGGTGGTGGAGATAATGGAAAATGGGTAGATAGGGTGGTGGTGCGGGAATATGGGTATGATGTAATGAAAGGTGAGGAAAAAGATGGGTGAGTAGTATGTCAATGCATGGGGGCATGGGTGATATGGGATTATATAGGTGGATGAGCTATAGCCGCGGGTGTAGTGGTGTAAGATGGATGGATATGGGTACGAAGCCATGGGCTTGAGGGCCATGGATGCATGCATGGGATTGGTGGTATGGGTGCATACATTGGATTAGAGATATGAGGCGATGTGGATCAATGAAAGAACAGCATGCATGGTGGGCATGTGGTGTAGAGGGAGAGAAGGTGGCGGGATGAAGAATGGGTGCGTGCATGGAGGTATGAGGCATGGCTACGAAGAGGATATGATGGAAGAGGCATGGGTGAATGGAGGTGTAGGGTTTGAAGGGTGATGAGCATATGTGGTGAAGGATGAGAGGAAGTTGATGAGGAATGTGGATGTCCATGCATGCTTGAAGCTCCACATACACGAGAGGATAGGGAGCAAACAGGTGATGAAAGAATGGTACAAAGGGTGGTGAGAGGTGATGAAGGAAAGTAGGTCCAGTGATAGAGCCAACTGCAGTAATGGGCGTGATGAATAAGTGAGAGGAATGATATAGGTGCATGGTGGTGTAGAGAGAGAAGGGTGATAGTTCAAATGGGTATGGGCATGGGGTATGAGAGAGTGTAAAATAAAGAACTGTGAGGAATGATAAAGGGTGTAAAGAGTGCTGGTCCTGTACACGGGTGCTGGTGGTTAGGAAAACGGTGGGATGATGAGATGGAAAAGCATATGCATGATGGACATAAACTCGGAGGTGTGGGGGTATTGGGTCTGCTTCACCACACAACCCATGTTTTTGCTGGAGACTTCCATGCAGGCCAGGATGAACCTAGGGTGGTCTACCCACGTCCCATCATGCCATACCCTCACTTTTCTCTGCTCATCTTTCCTTACCATATTCATAATCAGCCGGATTAGACGGAAAGACACTCATTTCTGCCGGTGTTTTCTCCAACAAACCTTCACCAACAGCTAAGTTTCTTTCCACGTGACTGCAATCACTGGTCTATTAAACCTGAGATCCTGCCCAAACAACTTCTAAACTAAATTTCAACCCATACATTTAGAACCTCAACTCAAACACCGAGATAGGCTCTCAAACATGACACAATGGAGGCTTTTGCAAGGTGATGGCTACGGCACTTTGCTGGCTAGATGAACTGTAACTCATCGAATGGATGGCAGGACACATGAGTCCTCAGAGTCTTTGCCACTGAACTCCTTCAAGAACCTCCCAATGCAGGCAACCAACCCAAACATGATACTCACTTTAAAAATATCGGAGGCATGCAACACAGTGAAAGAAAACAGAGCATGCGAAGAAGAAAGTAATATGGACAAATTTGACTCTCTTCCGTGAAGATCAATGAGAGTTTAAGACTGGTGGGGGTTTTTAAAAGATATTAACGCTTAAACAAATAGCATAATCCCAATGCAACTCATATAAGGGACAACGAAGACCAAGCAAATAGAAGCTGAGAAGCAATTTTAACACATCAGATAGCTAAAACGAACATTCAAATAGCAGAATGAAACATGGTCTGACTGGAGATAAAAATAAAATCAGATAAGAGTGGAGAACCTGAGATATGAAGTGATCAAACCCGAGCCCTCCTTCCCCTCTTCCTCTTTCTGGATCTCCTCTCCTTCTCCCGAAAAAAACCACCTTCTGGAGACCCCCCTCTGGCTTGATGCCCAAGTTAGAAACCTCTCTCCCTTTCTAGCTCTCTCTGCAACTCCTCTTTTTTCCCTTCGTTCTCCCTCCAGCAGCAAAGCACCTTTTTTCCTGAAAATCTCCCCCTGCAGCCTTCCAGACCACCCTCCTAAAATTCCACTTTAGCTTACTCCCGTCTCTCTGTGGTCCCCCCTCTCTCTGTGGTCCCTCTCTCTACCCAAAAGTCACCAAACAAAAACTCCTGCCCCCTGGTAAAGCTCCCTGCCACCTTCCTCTTCAAGGACCATATCCATTTTCTCTCCCGGATTTGCCCCTCCAACCCATCTCTGCAGCCACCTTCTACCCCTGCACCACTACTCTGCTAATAACAGAAGACGCTCCTCAAGACAACGGCCTGCAGATCCTCATGCCACCTGTCAACCTTCCATTGGCATCCTAAAAGCATCATCTGATGTTGCACCAGCCTCTCAAGAGAAGACACGTGGTGGAGCAAGGCTCTTCCACGTGGCAAAATGAGCAGCTGGCCGAATGGCCCCAAATGGGGGGTCTACAGAGAGCGATTAAATTCATAAATATGAGATTATTTCATCCTTTTACCCAATTAAATCTTTTATTTTGATAAATTTGTCAATTGCATTTAATGATGAAAATATTGATAATCACATATGTACTTAAAACTTCAACCAAGCTTCTAATCACCTTTATGCTTGGATTCCAATTCCAATGGACTCTTATACAATCTCTTCGAGTTTCAACTCACTTTAAGGCTTTAACACTCAATTAACATATATGAATCTCTCAACCTAACTCAACAATAACTCAAATACAATTCAATGGTAGGATGAATTACAAAGGTATACCAAAGAGTATGCAAATGAAGATTTAATGCACCAATAAAGGAATGAGAGCTTTTAAGGCAAGAACAAGTAGGTGGACAAATAAATGTAAGTGTCTTTTACTCATAAATGAAGTGGAGCTCTCTATTTATAGGTTTCTAACCTCAGGAGCAAAGAAAACCAAAAATGAGCCTCAATCAGTCTAGCTAGGGGTTGACTGGTTCACTAATTATTGGAGCATTTAATGTTTGGTAGGTGACCATTACTCTCTATCGGACCTCGACTAAGAAGGAAAGGCTACTGGAAGAGAAATAATGTTTTTGCACTCCTCGACTGAACCTCGACCAGGAAGAGGGAACGGGTCGACCGATACCTTGACCGGTTGAGTCGGTTTGGCCAATGCCTCGACCGGTTCATCATTTTTCTATTCTTTTCTCTTATAACACTTAGACAAAGTCATTAGGTAAATTAATATGCCAATTTTGAAACGTTTTGCCTAAGGTTCATTTGATAGATCTCGGATTTTGATAGAACTATAACTTTAAAGCATAAATTGAGTTTTTAAAAAATGCATGAAATGGTATGTAAATCATAAGTGCACTTATGCATTCATCTTACATATGTTTCCTATGATTAAAGGTTTTCCAAAAGTCTCGATCTTGCATCCATTAGGTCCTTTGATGAATTTTTGAATTAATACATTAAATTTTTTATAATTCAAACAAATTAATTACTTAACCATAGTTTGCTATCATCAAAACCTAATTAGGAGAACCCTTAAGCTAACAAATTGCATTATATAGTATTTTACAATGATAACATGTCTAATTTTAAAATATATTAATATTAAAATTATCATCCATTTTAATTTAAATGCATTCAATGATATCAAATAAATAATATATATAAAGAGCCATGCAGGCCATGCATCTATGCAAAAAATGCCTAAAAGTTGATCTAAGTGGACCTAGAGTAGTGCTTAATGGACCTAAGGTGCCTAAGTGGGCCTAAAATGTCTAAATGAGCTTAGGGTGATGCCTAATGGGCCAAAGGTGGCTAAGTGAGACTAAGTCTAAATTAGGGCTGCCAAGAGTCACAATGGGATTAAATGAACCCCTCAACCAAAGTCCTCGAGGTGGCTTAGAAAAGATAGGCTACGCGAGTAGTAATGGGCCACTAGGTGATTCAAGGTGAAGACCCATAGTGTCTTAAGCCATTAATGGACCTTGACTACCATTTCTATTGACCTTTTATGGATTAAATCTTCATTGTCAAACCTATACCGGTTCGGGAAATAACTATAGGTTAAATCCCCAATGCGAGGAGAAAAATCCGGAATTTTCCACTTTCTATTCTGAACTTGATCCTAGCAACCCTTAGCTCCGGGAGACTTTCTTTCTTCCATTTTTAATTAGTTTATGTTAGTTTAGTTTCAAACACTTTCAAAACAAATTTTATTTTCTTTTAAACTTTAAGTTTTTGATTAA
This sequence comes from Vitis vinifera, assembly GCF_030704535.1. Taxonomy (NCBI): domain Eukaryota; kingdom Viridiplantae; phylum Streptophyta; class Magnoliopsida; order Vitales; family Vitaceae; genus Vitis; species Vitis vinifera. The sequence continues at coordinate 5,260,974 of NC_081818.1, read as the reverse complement.
GGAAATCATTAAATACAATTTCTAATTTTGAGTATATCACTGGTAGAATGAAAACCCATCCCAGAGTTCGACCCTAGAGCCACTATACTATAGTAGCTTTGCTATGTTAGTATGAGGTCATAGGTTTTATAAATGTTTTTGATTAAATGACCCATTTGGAGTTACACGCGAATCAAAATGGCGCCGTTGCCGGGGATGGTGCCACAATACAGTGATGCAACCTTTTAGAGGCTACTTGTGATTTCCATCACAAGTTTGGTGAATTCCTTTTTCACTAACTTCATTTCCTTTCATTTTATTTTTGTTAGGTTTATTTTCATTTTCTTTCTAACATTAACTTTTTTCTAGGTTTCTTTTGTTTTTCTTGTTTTTGTTTTATTTCAGGTAAGTAGTAACTTGTGCATGCCCTATTGGATTCGGGACCAAGAGGGAAGATTAGTAAGGATTGAGAATCCTCAAGACACATAGTTGGATATTTGTGTTAACATCATGGACCCTCCACCAGAGGATCAGAATTCTCAACAAGGTCAAGGGGGTAATCCTAATGCATATCTATCCATGAGGGATAGAATGCATCCACCAAGGATGAGTGCACCCTCATGCATCCTGCCTCCTCTTGAGCAGTTGGTTCTAAGACCCCATATTGTGCCCCTTCTACCAAATTTCCATGGAATGGAGAGTGAGAATCCATATGCCCACATCAAGGAGTTTGAGGAGGTTTGCAATACCTTTAGAGAGGGAGGAGCTTCAATAGACTTGATGAGACTCAAGCTATTCCCTTTTACTTTGAAGGACAAGGCAAAAATATGGCTTAATTCTTTAAGGCCAAGGAGCATAAGGAGTTGGGTTGATCTTCAGGCCGAATTTTTGAAGAAATTTTTCCCCACCCATAGGACTAATGGGTTGAAGAGACAAATCTCAAATTTTTCTGCTAAAGAAAATGAGAAGTTCCATGAATGTTGGGAAAGGTATATGGAGGCCATCAATGCTTGTCCTCATCATGGCTTTGATACATGGCTCTTGGTGAGCTATTTTTATGATGGAATGTCTTCTTCCATGAAGCAAATTCTTGAAACCATGTGTGGGGGAGATTTTATGAGCAAGAATCCGGAAGAAGCCATGGACTTTTTAAGTTATGTGTCTGAAGTGTCAAGAGGATGGGATGAGCCCAACTCAAGGGAGAAAGGGAAGTTTCCCTCTCAACCAACCCAAAATCCAAAAGGTGGAATGTATGTATTAAGTGAAGACATGGACATGAAAGCTAAAGTGGCAAAAATAGCAAGGAGGTTGGAAGAACTTGAGTTGAAAAAGATGCATGAAGTCCAAGCCATTTCCGAGACCCAAGCCCATGCCATGCCATGCACCATTTGCCAATCATGTGATCATGTGGTAGATGAGTGCCCAACCATGCCAGCTGTGAGGGAGATGTTAGGTGATCAAGCCAATGTTGTGGGGTAATTTAGGCCTAACAACAATGCATCTTATGGAAACACCTATAATTCAAGCTGGAGAAACCATCCAAATTTTTCTTGGAAACCAAGACCACCTCCATACCAACCACAAGCCCAAACCCAAGCACCTCAACAAACCTCTTCAGTGGAGCAAGCCATTGTGAACCTAAGTAAAGTCATGGGTGACTTTGTGGGTGAACAAAAGGCAATCAACTCCCAATTGCATCAAAAGATTGAAAATGTTGAGAGTTCTCAAATTAAGAGAATGGAGGGGATGCAAAATGATCTATCTCAGAAGATAGATAATATTCAATACTCCATCTCTAGGCTTACCAACCTCAACACTGTGAATGAGAAGGGAAAGTTTCCCTCTCAACTGATTACTACCAAAAAGTGCTATTTTGTAGACCTAATTATAATGTTTTTAAGCACCTTTGAGTAGTAATCATATTCATTTAACCCAATTAATTCATTAAGGTCCTTAGTAATTGGTTTTAACCATTTTGTGGCAAGTTTACATGTTTATATCAGCTTATGAATCAATTCAAGCATGCCAAATGATGGAGGAACTACTTGGACAAGTTAAATCAAGGTTTTAGCTACACCAAAGCAAGCCAACAAAAGGAGAAAAGCAAAGAGAAGCTAAAAGAAGCAAAGAGGAAAACAGAGGACAGCAGCTGCAGTCTTCTTTGGCACTTTTGGAGAACTTTCCGAAGTCCATTTTCTACATGCTATATACCATTTCAAAGCTCAGAAAGTCAAGAATCCAACGGTTCAAACCATGTACGATTTGGAGCTGAATTGAGAAAGATATGGCCTTCGGAAGACAACTGCATCAAGCTGAGGGACAATTTCGCACACCACTGTTCAAGGTGCGAATTCCTCAGTCCATTGTGCGAGAATTTCGCACACCTCAAATCAACGTGCGAAATTGGAACTCCAACGTGCGAATTTTCCCCTGTTTCTGCCGACTCCACACGAGATCTTTTCTTTTAGATATTTTTGTATAAATTTCCATTATTCTCCTTGTAATCCACGAATCATAAGATTTCTTAGCTAGGAAGGATTGGAAAAACTTCTCTATATATATTTCCTTGCATCCGTTGTAATTTATATCGATCAATATATAGAATTTTTACAGAGCTCTCCCGTTTCTATTTTCTTAGTAGCCAAACAGCCTCTGAGGGTTTTTCCTCAAAGGATGATTGGCTAGAACTTTTAGTTTCTCAAAGTATGGATGTTATGTGATGACTTGGATGCAATCCCATGGAAATTTCTCGCACTCGGAAGGTAAGGTAGTCGTTTTTCATTAAAGGTTCATTAATGCAAAGTTGGGTTTTTATTTCCTTTGGACAACTTCCAACGGCCAATACTTGATAAGCTTTTGGATTTCTATCCATTAGTTATCTCCTACGAGCTATTGGAAGGTGAGGTTTTCAATTCCAAGTTTTGCATTAATCCGTTAGAACCAATTTCAATGGCCATTGAAAGGTGAGTTTATCACCTGGAATGACTTTGAGTTGCCAATATTTGGTAAGCTTTTGGCTTTAGACCATTAGTTATCTCTTACGAGCCATTCAAAGGAAGTCTAAGGTGAATAACCATTGATGAAATTCACTACCATCTGTTTTGCCATTTTAAAGGATTAAAACTTGATTTGCTAAATCCATACCGGTTCGGGAAGCAAGCATCACCATAGTTGCAACCCCAACGCGAGAAGTCTATCCTGAGATTTCCAATTTGCATAAGAGCCAGAGCATAGCTATCCTATCTTTGAGAAACTTGTTTTTACACCCTTTCATTTTAGTCTTTAATGTTAGCTTAGATTAGTTTAAATCTTTCTAAAACATTTACATCTTCTTTTAAAGCTAACATTCATAAGAAAATCACCTATTTTCCTAATTTGAATATCACTTGTGTTTGCGAAAACCCTTCCCAGTGAACGATCCTAGAACCACTATGCTATAGTAGCTTGGCTACTTTAGTAATAGTATTCAAGGTATAAATTTTGTTGATACGCCTTTAAAGCTAAGCTACCATGAGTCGAATCAAATGGCGCCGTTGCCGGGGAAGGTGCCACAAGCACAGTGAAACAACCATTAAGGGTAACTTGTGATCTTCATCACAAGTTTGGTGATTTTTCTTTTCTTTTACTAACTCTTTTTAATTGTTCTTTTTCTTTATTTATGTTTTAGTTTACCTTTCAGCTAGTTTTAGTTAGTCTTAATTTTTTTAGAATTGTTTTTCTTTTGTTTTCTCTGTTTTTAATTCACAAATTGCTAGTTGTGCATGCCATATTGAATACGAGATAATAGAGGAAGCCATGAACTTCATGAGTTATGAGCACTTGGTGGAAGAGTGTCCTACCATTCCAGCCGTGAGGGAAATGTTTGGTGATTGCAACACCTACAATTCCAATTGGAGGGACCATCCAAATTTCTCTTGGAAACCACAGCCACCTCAGTACAAGCAACCTACTCAAGCACCTCAGCAAGCTTCGAACCTTGAACAAGCTATGGTGAATCTTAGCAAGGTCGTGGGAGACTTTGTTTTAGCTCAAAAATCCGTCAATGCTCATCTCAGTCAAAGAATTGACAGTGTAGAGAGTTCATTGAACAAAAGGATGGATGAAGTGCAAAATGATCTATCTCAAAAGATAGATAATCTCCAATACTCAATCTCAAGGCTCACCAATCTCAAGGCTCATAAGAGAGAATCTTCACAAGTGAGAGATGTTAAAGTCGTGATCACTCTAAAGAGTGGTAAAGAGGTTGATTTGGCCACATCCAAACAAGAGCATGAAACAGAGCATGATACAGAGCATGAAACAGAGCATGAAACAGAGAAAAAGAAGAGGGAGGAAATTAAAGGAAAGAGAAAGGGAATTGTTTCCATTGCCATCATACAATGCAAATCTCTAATGAAGGATGCTAACTTCATATGGGATCCGGGCAAGCTGAAACAGGACAACATTTTTTTTTTTTTTTGATGGACTTAGTCTTTCTAAAGACTAGCTAGTCCATCTCTTTTTGCTTTATTACTTGCTTTAATTTTGATTTCAATGCTTTAATTTTAATTATTTTTTATTTAACATAAGTTTTTGGATGATCATTGTAGGAGGAAATGCAAAAATGATGAAAGAAAAGGAAGAGAAGAGAGAATTCTGGCCATTGGTTCTATTGCCACTTTGGGACATATTTTGGAGCAATTTCTAGAGTCCATTTTATACATACTATATACCGTTTCGAAGCTCGGGAAGTCAGGAGACCAACGCTTTAAACGGTGTCCAAATCGGAGTTGAAACGAAAAAGTTATGGTCATTGCAAGAAAACTGGACCGAGCTGAGCGGGAATTTCGCACACCTCAATCCAAGGTGCGAAAATTTTCGCACCGTGCGAAACACCTCCTGGCACACGAGTGCCATTTCGCACACCTCAAGCCAATTTTCACACCGTACGAAACAAGGTGCGAAAATTTCGCACACCACTATTCAAGGTGCGAAATTCATTCCAAGGTGCGAAAATCTCAGTTCAAGGTGCATCAATTTCGCACACCTCAATCCAAGGTGCGAAAAATTTTCGCACCGTGCGAAACACTCTCCTGGCACACGAGTGCCATTTCGCACACCTCAAGCCCATTTTCGCACCGTGCGAAACAAGGTGCGAATTCCTCAGTCCAAAGTATGGAAATTTCGCACGATGCAATTCAAGGTGCGAAATTCTCATTTTAAGGTGCGAAAATTTTGCTACTGTTGGACACGTTTTTAGAGCAATTCCTGGAGGTCAAATTATGTATGCCATATATCATTTTAAAGCTTAGGAAGTCAGGAATCTAGTGCTTCAAACGGTGTATGATTTGGATTTGAAACGAAGAAGTTATGGCCGTTTGAAGACAACTATGCAAAGCTGAACGGAAATGGTGCAGCCGCAGCAAATTTCACTACTGTTAGACACGTTTTTGGAGCACTTCCTGGAGCTCAAATTATTCATACTATATATCATTTTGAAGCTTGGGAAGTCAGGAATCCAGTGATTCAAACGGTGTATGATTTGGATTTGAAACGAAGAAGTTATGGCCGTTTGAAGACAGACTACACAAAGCTGAGCGGGAATTTCGCACCTTGAAATCCAAAGTGCGAAAAATCCTTTCCAAGGTGCGAAAATTTCGCACCTTGAAATCCAAAATGCGGAAATGACCAACTATCTTTTAAACCCATTTTTAAACACCCAAGACTCTGTTTTTCATTCCTAAAAGCCATTTTGACTTCCAAAAAGAGTTTTTAAACGTGTGACCATCCAAATTCCGCCCTTCCCTCTCTATTTGAAACCTCCAGAACATGCATTAGAGAAGAAAATACCCCCATGCACCTTGGGATCACACACCAAGCCTCTCATTCCATTTCTTACCTCCTAAAACCATCAAAGCTCATAGCTCCAACTGAGAGCTCCAGTTGAGAAGACTATGCCATCCAAGGAGAATACCAGAATAGAGGCTAAAGTCCTGATCCAACCCACTCAGAAGGCCACCACAAATGCATCAGCTCCACAGGACCCTTCTATTACTTGATCATCTCTTTATTTTTTGTATTTACTTATTATATTAGTATACATAATTCCATGTTTTGATGTCTTATATTATGGACATCATTTTTGTTTAAACTTGACATTTTTCTATTTCCTCTACTCACTAACTCTTATGTTTTCTTTGAAACATGTGGTTTCTCCTACATGACTCAGACTCCATGTCACTCAGGAGGTACCACTTCCTCCCTATTTTTCAATCGCTTTTGTCACATTGAGGACAATGTTCAGCTTGGTTGGGGGGAGAGTTGAGGAAGGAAGTTTTGTTATTAATGCTAAGTTATTTTGGTAATTTAGTTGCTTTTTGCTTAATTTTAAAAATTTTTAAGTTTTTATTCTACTCTCCATGGTTATTAAAGAAAAATTCTCAAAATGAAATGGGAGAAATTAAATTCTTATCTTATTGCCATAGTCTTAAAGTTTGTATTATGCTTACTAAAGTTGATGAATTGTTGAAACTTCTATTGATTTCAACCTTATTTCTTCCACTTTAAGCTTATCACACACCGTGCACAATAGGTTCCGATTATAAGATGAAAAACTATTTCCCCCTTGACTTAGGAAAATTTAGACTTGGTACCTTTGACCTCATTTTAATAAGTGTTGAGACACCTTATAAAAGGCCAATGAGCCTTTGGAAAAAGAAAGAAAAAGAAAGAAAAAGAAAAATGTTTTACTTGCCTTGAAACCCGAGCAAGGTCTGAGGGGTATATGGTGAAAATCTTTAAAACCTGGTGCCCTAAGCCTTCAATGGTTGGGAGTCACCGACCTCAATGCTCGTTACATGGGTGAATAGGTGGAGTTTAACATATTGTAGGTGCTTGGGTATTAAAAATTCATTCTCAAAAGTCCGGGGTGAAATCCGAGGAGTTAGTGGTTGAAAAATCCTTAAAGCTTGATGCCCTAAACCTTGATTGGTTGGGAGTCATCGATGGACCCCCGTTACATGGACAATTTAGAAAAGAAGGCCTTTAAGCTTTACACTCCTACAAGAAAAAATTGTGAAAGAAAAGAGGTGCGTTCTTAGCCTATTGGAGGTTGATTAGTTTGCTAAGCTTTGAAAAGAACTAGGTTGAGGGGAGAGATTAGTTTGACATACTATATCCGGAAACTAATAAATAACACATAGATTTTTGTGGAAGAGTAAGGATTAGACCTTTGGGAGTGGAAATTATTTTGAAGCCTAAATTTGCATAATGCCTACTCTTTATGAATTGTGACTAGGCAATTTATTTGATAGCTCCTATTGAAGTTTGAGTTTTATTTCTTTCATGTTCCATGTGAGAGTTTGATCAATCATGCCACTTAAGCATTTTTTGGAGTGATTTGCATGATCCCTTTTAGGTATATTATTATAGTTTACTTAGTTTTTATCTCCTCCATTGCTAAGGGACTAGCAATGAGTCGGTTGGGGGGTGTGATTACTACCAAAAAGTGCTATTTTGTAGACCTAATTATAATGTTTTTAAGCACCTTTGAGTAGTAATCATATTCATTTAACCCAATTAATTCATTAAGGTCCTTAGTAATTGGTTTTAACCATTTTGTGGCAAGTTTACATGTTTATATCAGCTTATGAATCAATTCAAGCATGCCAAATGATGGAGGAACTACTTGGACAAGTTAAAGCAAGGTTTTAGCTACACCAAAGCAAGCCAACAAAAGGAGAAAAGCAAAGAGAAGCTAAAAGAAGCAAAGAGGAAAACAGAGGACAGCAGCTACAGTCTTCTTTGGCACTTTTGGAGCACTTACCGAAGTCCATTTTCTACATGCTATATACCATTTCAAAGCTCAGAAAGTCAAGAATCCAACGGTTCAAACCATGTATGATTTGGAGCTGAATTGAGAAAAATATGGCCTTCGGAAGACAACTGCATCAAGCTGAGGGACAATTTCGCACACCACTGTTCAAGGTGCGAATTCCTCAGTCCATTGTGCGAGAATTTCGCACACCTCAAATCAACGTGCGAAATTGGAACTCCAACGTGCGAATTTTCCCCTGTTTCTGCCGACTCCACACGAGATCTTTTCTTTTAGATATTTTTGTATAAATTTCCATTATTCTCCTTGTAATCCACGAATCATAAGATTTCTTAGCTAGGAAGGATTGGAAAAACTTCTCTATATATATTTCCTTGCATCCGTTGTAATTTATATCGATCAATATATAGAATTTTTACAGAGCTCTCCCGTTTCTATTTTCTTAGTAGCCAAACAGCCTCTGAGGGTTTTTCCTCAAAGGATGATTGGCTAGAACTTTTAGTTTCTCAAAGTATGGATGTTATGTGATGACTTGGATGCAATCCCATGGAAATTTCTCGCACTCGGAAGGTAAGGTAGTCGTTTTTCATTAAAGGTTCATTAATGCAAAGTTGGGTTTTTATTTCCTTTGGACAACTTCCAACGGCCAATACTTGATAAGCTTTTGGATTTCTATCCATTAGTTATCTCCTACGAGCTATTGGAAGGTGAGGTTTTCAATTCCAAGTTTTGCATTAATCCGTTAGAACCAATTTCAATGGCCATTGAAAGGTGAGTTTATCACCTGGAATGACTTTGAGTTGCCAATATTTGGTAAGCTTTTGGCTTTAGACCATTAGTTATCTCTTACGAGCCATTCAAAGGAAGTCTAAGGTGAATAACCATTGATGAAATTCACTACCATCTGTTTTGCCATTTTAAAGGATTAAAACTTGATTTGCTAAATCCATACCGGTTCGGGAAGCAAGCATCACCATAGTTGCAACCCCAACGCGAGAAGTCTATCCTGAGATTTCCAATTTGCATAAGAGCCAGAGCATAGCTATCCTATCTTTGAGAAACTTGTTTTTACACCCTTTCATTTTAGTCTTTAATGTTAGCTTAGATTAGTTTAAATCTTTCTAAAACATTTACATCTTCTTTTAAAGCTAACATCCATAAGAAAATCACCTATTTTCCTAATTTGAATATCACTTGTGTTTGCGAAAACCCTTCCCAGTGAACGATCCTAGAACCACTATGCTATAGTAGCTTGACTACTTTAGTAATAGTATTCAAGGTATAAATTTTGTTGATACGCCTTTAAAGCTAAGCTACCATGAGTCGAATCATCAACCAAGCCAAAATCCCAAGGGTGTTCATGAAGTTGAAACCCAAGAGGGGGAGTCTTCAAAGTTGAGGGAGGTTAAAGCTGTGATCACTTTAAGGAGTGGAAAAGAGGTTGATCAACCCCTGCCTAAGGTGAAGCAAGATGAAGAACTCATGTCAAAGAAAACCTTGGTCAAAGAGAGCAATAACCAAGAAGAGAAGAGTGGGAAGAAAAATGCATCCAAATCAAGCATTGAAGAAGAGCCAAGGATAGTGATTAAAGAGGATATGATGAAGAAACATATGCTTCCCCCTTTTCCTCAAGCTTTACATGGAAAGAAGGAAATCAAGAATTCATCAGAAATTCTTGAAGTCTTGAGACAAGTGAAGGTGAATATACCCTTACTTGATATGATCAAGCAAGTCCCCACATATGCAAAGTTTCTAAAGGACTTATGCACGGTCAAGAGAGGGTTACATGTGACAAAGAATGCATTCCTCACTGAGCAAGTAAGTGCTATCATTCAGAGTAAGTCTCCAGTTAAGTATAAAGATCCGGGATGCCCCACCATTTCAGTCAACATTGGAGGGACACATGTGGAGAAAGCTTTACTAGACTTGGGGGCAAGTGTGAATTTGCTCCCATACTCTGTGTACAAGCAACTGGGACTTGGAGGATTGAAGCCCACAGCCATCACTCTCTCCTTAGCTGACAGGTCAGTCAAAATCCCAAGGGGGGTGATAGAGGATGTTCTAGTTCAAGTGGACAAATTCTACTATCCTGTGGATTTTGTTGTGCTTGATACTGATCCCACAGTGAAGGAAGCAAACTATGTACCAATTATCCTTGGGAGACCTTTCCTAGCTACCTCCAATGCCATCATCAATTGTAGAAATGGGGTGATGCAGCTCACATTTGGGAATATGACCTTGGAATTAAACATATTCCACCTATGCAAGAGGCATCTTCACCCAGAAGAAGAGGAAGGATTGGAGGAGGTGTGCTTGATCAACACCTTGGTTGAAGAGCATTGTGACAAGAATTTACAAGAGAGCTTGAATGAAAGCCTTGAAATGTTTGAAGAAGGGTTACCTGAACCCTCTGATGTTCTACCTATCATGTCTCCTTGGAGGAGACGGGAAGAGATCTTACCACTGTTCAACCAGGAAGACTCACAAGAAGCAACTGTGGATGGCCCTCCAAAGCTTGTTTTGAAGCCGCTTCCTGTTGATTTGAAATATGCATATTTGGAGGAAAATGAGAAATGTCCAGTGGTGGTTTCTTCAACTCTTACTAGTGATCAAGAGGATAATCTTTTGGGAGTCCTCAGGAAATGCAAGAAAGCCATTGGATGACAAATTTCTGATCTGAAAGGGATTAGCCCTTTGGTGTGCACCCACCATATTTATATGGAGGATGATGCAAAACCAGTGAGGCAGCCCCAGAGAAGGTTGAATCCTCACATGCAAGAGGTGGTGAGGGGTGAAGTTCTGAAGCTACTCCAAGCTGGGATCATATATCCCATTTCAGACAGTTTGTGGGTGAGCCCCACCCAAGTAGTCCCAAAGAAATCTGGAATCACTGTGGTCCAGAATGAGAAAGGGGAGGAAGTCTCTACACGTCCTACCTCAGGATGGAGGGTGTGTATAGACTACAGGATGTTGAATTCAGTGACTAGGAAGGACCATTTCCCATTGCCTTTCATGGACCAAGTCCTTGAGAGAGTCTCAGGACATCCTTTCTACTGTTTTCTAGATGGGTACTCGGGGTACTTCCAAATAGAGATTGATTTGGAAGATCAAGAAAAGACAACCTTCACTTGCCCCTTTGGTACTTTTGCGTATAGGAGAATGCCCTTTGGTCTATGCAATGCTCCTGCAACTTTCCAAAGATGTATGCTGAGCATCTTCAGTGATATGGTGGAGCGCATCATGGAAGTCTTCATGGATGACATCACTGTTTATGGAAGTTCTTATGAGGAGTGTTTGTTGCATTTAGAAGCTGTTCTCCATAGATGTATCGAGAAAGACCTAGTGCTAAATTGGGAGAAGTGCCATTTTATGGTACAAAAAGGGATTGTCTTAGGACATATCATCTCCAAAAATGGCATTGAGGTAGATAAGGCTAAGGTGGAGCTTATTGTTAAGTTGCCACCTCCCACAAATGTTAAGGGAATTAGGCAATTCCTTGGACATGCCGGGTTCTATAGGAGGTTCATTAAGGATTTCTCAAAAATCTCAAAGCCTCTTTGTGAACTCTTGGTAAAAGATGCCAAGTTTGTGTGGGATGAGAAGTGTCAGAAGAGTTTTGAGGAACTGAAGCAATTCCTCACAACTGCACCAATAGTGAGAGCCCCAAATTGGAAGTTACCTTTTGAGGTAATGTGTGATGCAAGTGACCTTGCTATGGGGGCTGTCTTAGGGCAAAGAGAAGATGGAAAGCCCTATGTAATTTATTATGCTAGCAAAACTTTGAACGAGGCTCAAAGGAACTACACAACTACTGAGAAGGAGTTGTTGGCAGTAGTTTTTGCCTTGGATAAGTTTTGTGCTTATTTGGTAGGGTCCTCTATAGTGGTGTTCACTGACCATTCCGCTTTGAAGTACTTGCTAACCAAGCAAGATGCCAAGGCAAGATTGATAAGATGGATCCTTTTGCTCCAAGAATTCAATCTCCAAATCCGGGATAAAAAGGGGGTAGAAAATGTGGTAGCTGACCACTTGTCAAGACTTGTGATATCACATGACTCACATGGTCTGCCTATCAATGATGACTTCCCTGAGGAGTCTCTCATGTCAATAGAGGTAGCTCCATGGTATTCTCACATTGCAAATTTCTTGGTTACTGGAGAAGTACCAAGTGAGTGGAGTGCCCAAGACAAGAGGCATTTCTTTGCTAAGATCCATGCCTATTATTGGGAGGAGCCTTTTCTCTTCAAATATTGTGCGGATCAAATCATAAGGAAATGTGTTCCTGAACAAGAGCAATCAGGAATTCTTTCCCATTGCCATGATAATGCATGTGGAGGTCATTTTGCCTCCCAGAAAACAGCAATGAAAGTGATCCAATCAGGTTTTTGGTGGCCCTCTCTTTTCAAGGATGCCCACTCTATGTGCAAGGGATGTGATCGGTGTCAAAGGCTTGGTAAGCTAACACGCCGAAATATGATGCCCTTGAATCCCATCTTGATAGTGGATGTCTTTGATGTTTGGGGGATAGACTTCATGGGACCATTTCCAATGTCGTTTGGACATTCCTACATTTTGGTGGGAGTGGATTATGTCTCTAAGTGGGTAGAAGCAATCCCATGTAGGAGCAATGATCATAAGGTGGTTCTTAGATTCCTCAAGGACAACATCTTTGCAAGATTTGGAGTGCCTAAGGCCATTATCAGTGATGGAGGAACCCACTTTTGCAATAAACCTTTTGAGACTCTTCTAGCTAAGTATGGGGTTAAGCACAAGGTAGCTACACCTTATCACCCTCAAACAAGTGGCCAAGTTGAGTTAGCCAACCGGGAAATCAAGAATATACTGATGAAGGTGGTGAATGTGAATAGGAAGGATTGGTCTATTAAGCTCCTAGATTCCTTATGGGCTTATAGGACCGCTTACAAGACCATTCTTGGAATGTCTCCTTATCGCCTTGTTTATGGCAAAGCGTGTCACCTTCCAGTGGAGATTGAATATAAAGCATGGTGGGCAATCAAGAAGCTCAACATGGATTTGACAAGAGCCGGGTTGAAGAGATGTTTGGATTTGAATGAATTGGAGGAAATGAGGAATGATGCTTACCTCAATTCAAAAATTGCAAAAGAGAGGTTGAAGAAATGGCATGATCAATTGGTAAATCAAAAGAATTTTGCCAAGGGACAAAGAGTCTTGCTTTATGACTCTAAGCTTCATCTTTTTCCGGGAAAATTGAAATCAAGATGGACGGGTCCTTTCATAATTCATGATGTGCAATCAAATGGAGTAGTGGAACTACTCAACTTCAATAGCACTCGAACTTTCAAAGTGAATGGGCATCGTCTTAAGCCTTATATAGAATCATTTTCCCGAGACAAGGAGGAATTCATCCTCCTTGATCCACATCCAACATGAAAATACTTGGTTTATGGTTGAACTTAGTCTCTTCAAAGACTAAAGAGTTCATCCTCTTTTTGTTTTCTTTTAAGTTGATTTTAATTTAATCTAGTTTTTTTTTTCTCTTGTGTTTTTCCATGTTTTGATTTTTATTTTTGACTTTAATGCCGTTCTAATGTGTTTTTAATTGGTTTTTTGGGTTAACATTCAGGTGGGAAAGCTTGAGGAATGAAGTCATGGTGAAAGTAAGGCAAAACAGGGGAGAAAAAACCAAGTTTCAGCCATTTTCGCACAACATTTCCTGTTATGCGAAATTTTCGCATAACACACCCCTTATGCGAAATTTTCGCATAACACACCCCTTATGCGAAAATGCTTTTGTGGCAATTTCAAAAAAAAATATGCTCTCGGTCCCTTCCCAAAATCCCTTATGCGAATTTCACAGGAATGCGAACCATATGCGAATTCGTTTTTGAGACAAATTTGCAAAACCATGCTCTCTGTCTGGGTACTCACAGGAATGCGAAATTTTTGCATAACATAAGGGTAATGCGAAATTTGCATTTCCTCTTTAAAGACCGTGTTCTCCTCTTCCCATGCTCAATTTCTTCTTCATTTCTCATAGCACCTCTCTTCCAATCACCAAATCCCTTCCTTAAGTTTCTTTTCTTCATCATTCCCCACTCTCAACACCACCATGGCAGCCCATCTCCATAACTCCACCTCATAGCCGCGGCAGTCACTATTCATCACCGTCCACCCCTTCAATTTTCAGCTCTTTCCACCATCAAAAACCTCCCAATTCCTCACTCAACACTCTAAATCTAGCCCTCAACCAATTTCAGCCTTGTATTCACAAATTCAAAACCTCAAGCTAAGCATTCAAGCCACGTTTTCTTCAAAGAGAACCCATGGCCGCCGGGTAGAGGAGCTCCAATTTTCAAAATTTCTTCGTGAAAAAGCTCCAATTTCCAAGCCTATTCACCATGAAAAATTCTTTTCTTACCTTAGCCAGCATATCCCACCCTCAAAAGCCAAAAATTTCCACAATTTGAATGAGCTTCAAAACTTCAAGTGGGCGTGTGAATAGTGCATATGCGAAATTTTCGCATTCCATCATGTGTTATGCGAAATTCGCATAACCCCCCCCCCCCCCCCCCCCCCCCATTTGCGAAATTTTCGCATAACCCCTACCTTGTGCCAATTTTTCACTTTTTCCATCTCTGCCCTCCCCAATCCAAAGCCTGTGAGCCTCATTTCATTACTTCATTATGCCTAAGACCCGAGGAGGACATACCTCAGCTCCCTAGAGCAGTGAGAGAGCCGCCCCTGTGCGGACCCCACTAGATGCGCCGCCACATTTAGTTGATTCTGCCTCTCAGAGCAGATACCATACGAGGAGAGCATCTGCCACACCTGTGGCCCCTACTCAGATTCCACCTCGGGGTCCTCCTACAAAGAAAGCCAAGACTTCAAAGCCAGGAGAGTCCTCTAAAGCACCTCGGGATTCACAGTCTTAGCCGCCATCCACCAGATGCCCTAGACCCAGCTCGCCTATTGAGGGCAACTCAGATTGCCGGTCCAAAGCATTTCATGTCGAGGCATATTTTGAGCACACTATTTTGCGCCAGCAGACTGACTTGCAGGATTCATACATCCTACTTGAGAGGTACCATCTTGTACCCTTTATGACTCCACCCCAGTTCTTTTATCCTCGAGTAGTTTTAGACTTTTACCAGTCTATGACTACTTGTGGCGTCCCGGTACCAGCCTCGATACTTTTTACCATTGATGGACGCCAGGGTATTTTGGGGGCTCGACAGATTGCCGAGGCTTTCCATATCCCTTATGCACCAGCTGATCCCACTGCATTTAGACGTTGGGCTCCACTTTCTGAGTGGGACATGGTTCGTAGCCTATCTCGAGGGACATCTTCCCAGAGGACCATTTTCAGGAGGGAGCTTCCCCCAGGGATGCTCCTAGTTGATGTGGTGCTTCGCACCAACCTTTTTCCTCTTCAGCATACCGTACAGAGGCGAGGGGCCATTTTAGAGGCATTATTTCGTATCTTTGAGGGCTACTACTTTGGTCCTCATCATTTGATTATGGCCGCTCTCCTCCATTTTGAGGAGAAGGTGCATAAGCGGCGTCTTACGAGGGCAGCCTCCATTCAGTTACTTTTCCCTCGGCTGCTATGCCATGTTTTGGCACATATGGGTTTTCCTGCAGACCCTCAGGCTGAGCCCCGCTGCCATTGTCGAGAGAGCTTCTCTCTTGACCAATGGACTCAGCTATCGCTCCATCAGCATTCCCCAGAACTTCCTGAGCCAAAAGAAGTCCCTCCTGCTCCATCCACTTCAGCTCCCTCGGAGCCTGTACCAGAGGCAGCATCATCTGATGCCCCACCTACTATTCCTCCTACCGCAGAGCCGCCCATCACTATCCCTGGTTCAGAGTACCGTGCCTTGCTCGCTTCTTTTCAGACTCTGACCACTACTCAGACGGCCATTATGGAGCGCATGGACCACTTCCAGATTCAGCAGGACCAGCAGACTCTCATTCTCCGTGAGATTCAGCAGCACCTCGGTCTTGTGCCACCAGCTCCACCTGTAGCGGTGCCTTCCTCAGTTCTAGCAGAGGACCCCTCCTATCCACCAGAGGAGCCTACTACTTGATCATACGATCACTCCTTTCCCCTTTTTGTATCTATATTCTATGTTTTTTGGATGTCTTATGTATTTTGGACCACTTTTATACTGGGATTGGACATATTCCATGTTTGTCTTGTATATTGTACTCTCTCAGTTTATATAGACATCTTCCTTTTTGTGTATTTTAGCTATTCTTTTTTATTTCCTCTAATCATTATTCTTATGATTTTTCTTTTCTTATGCAACATGTGGTTTCTCCTCTCTATTCAGAGTACCTTACTATCAGGAGGTATCACTTCCTCCCTTTTATTACCATTTTCTTTTAGAACATTGGGAACAATGTTCATCCTAGTTGGGGGGAGAGTTGAGGAAGTAATTTGTTGAATTTTTTTTTTTTTTTTGGTTAAGTTATTTTGCTAACAAATTTTTTGCAAACTCTCCTTGTTTTCTTAAAGATAAATTCTCAAAAATAAATAGGAGAAATTAAATTCTTATCTTATTGCCATAGTCTTAGAGTTTGTATTATGCTTATTAAAGTTGATAAATTGTTGAAGCTCCTTTTGATTTCAATCTTAAGTCTTCCACTCTAATCTTTTCACACACTGAACACATTAGATTCCAGTTATAAGATGGAAAACTTTTTCACCCCCTAAACTTAGGAAATTTTTGACTTGGTGCCATTGACCTCATTCTATTAGTGTTGGGACACCTTATAAAAGGCCAATGTGTCTTATGAAAATTTTTTTGCTTCACTTGCTTTGAAACCCGAGCAAGGTCCGATGGGTATATGGTGAAAATCTTTAAAACCTGGTGCCCTAAGCCTTCAATGGTTGGGAGCCACTGACCTCACTGCTCGTTACATGGGTGGAGTATATTTATGACTTAAAAAAAAAAAAAAAAAGAGGTGCGTTCTTAGCCTTCTATATATGAGTTAGTGTTGCTAAAGTTAGAGAAAAACCTTAGTTGGGGGGAGAATATAGTTTGACACACTATAACTGGAAACTAAGCATCTTAACACTTAGATTTTTGTGGAAGATTAAGAGTTGGTCCTTTGGGAGTGGAAATTATTTTGATACTCAAATTTGCATAATGCCCGCTTTTTGAATGTTGTGATAGGTAAGTTATTTGATGACTCTTGTTGATGATTGAGTTTTATATCCTTGACTATTCACAAGAGAGTTTGATCCAATCATGCCACTTGGTTATTTTTTGGAGTGATCAGCATGATTTTGTAAATTATTATATTATCTATTTTTCTTTATTTTTCTTTCCTTCATTGCTCAGGGACTAGCAATGTGTCAGTTGGGGGGAGTGATTACTACCCAAAAAGTGCTATTTTACACCTTTAATGCATTATGTTTTAAGCACTTTTGTGTAGTAGTTCTCCATCTTTAGTCCAATTGGCATGTTAAGGACCTAGCAATGTCTTCTAATCATATTTGTGGCTAGTTTTAATGTTTTGACAGCTTTTTGGATCATTAAGACAAGTCAAGCAAAGGAGAGAAGCAAAGAGAAGCAAAGTGAAAAAAATCAAGATGTAGCAGCTGCAGTCTTCTTTCACACTTTTGGAGCACTTCCCGAAGTCCATTTTTTACATGCTATATACCATTTCAAAGCTCTAGAAGTCAAGAATCCAACGCTTCAAACCGTGTACGATTTGGAGCTGAAATGAGGAAGATATGGCCTTCGGAAGCCAACTGCTCCAGGTTATGCGAAAATTTCGCATTCCACAAGGTGTTATGCGAAATTCGCATAACATTCGCATAACATTCGCATAACCCATGCGTGTTGCGAATGTTATGCGAATGTTATGCGAATTTCGCATAACACCTTGTGGAATGCGAAATTTTCGCATAACCTGGAGCAGTTGGCTTCCGAAGGCCATATCTTCCTCATTTCAGCTCCAAATCATACACGGTTTGAAGCGTTGGATTCTTGACTTCCAGAGCTTTGAAATGGTATATAGCATGTAAAAAATGGACTTCGGGAAGTGCTCCAAAAGTGTGAAAGAAGACTGCAGCTGCTACATCTTGATTTTTTTCACTTTGCTTCTCTTTGCTTCTCTCCTTTGCTTGACTTGTCTTAATGATCCAAAAAGCTGTCAAAACATTAAAACTAGCCACAAATATGATTAGAAGACATTGCTAGGTCCTTAACATGCCAATTGGACTAAAGATGGAGAACTACTACACAAAAGTGCTTAAAACATAATGCATTAAAGGTGTAAAATAACACTTTTTGGGTAGTAATCACTAGGGAATTGTTGTAAAGTATCGAACAAATACCTGATAAGACATGTGCTAGGATGACAAAATGGAGGGTTTACAAGTCATTCAACAAAAAAGAATGAAAACTTGACATCCTTAATCTTGGAATAACACAATAATTTGATACATACTTTAACCATCTAATGCTTCTTACGAAAATACATCTTTTTATCTCTTTCCATTATAAAATTAAATAATTTTTTTATTAGTTATTGTTAAAGAAATATTAAAAATAAGATTAAAACTAATAACAAAAACAAACTATTAAATTCCCATATGAAAATATAAAATAAAATATAAAATTTCACCACTCTATTAATTCGTATCTTTTGTTTATCTTTTCTTTCTTCAACATTTTTTTCTCTATTTAGATTTTTTAAAAAAAATTACAAACAAATTAAAATTTAGTAGGAATGTAATTTAAATCTTTAACTCGAATAATTTATATAACTCATTATCACTCTTTCATAAAGTAAAACTTTTAAAATTGGTTAACATTGAAAGAAAACTAATAAAAACATTAGTACTAGAAAAATTAAATTAAAAAATAATAAAAGAGAGAAGTTAAGCGAGGAAAAGAAATTAAGATAATAGATTATGAGAAAAAAATTAAGATATTAAAAAGAAGATGTGTACATACAAATGTTATATTTAAGCTAGAGACTATAAAATAATCTTATTTTTAATTTTAATGTTTTGAATATCAATGAGCTTGTATTAAGAACGAAGTTTTTACCACTAGCTATATTTCGCATTTGTACATTTCTTTAATCCTCTTGAGAAATCAATTAGATATAGAAAGAGATGCATTCGAATAATGAAAAGAGTGAAATATTTTTAAAAATTGATAAATTGATAATGAAGATGCATTCAAATAAAGAAAAGAGAGAAATATTTTTTAAAAATTGATAAATTGATAATGAAAAATAAATATTTTATTTTTATATTTTTAATTTTATCATATTTTTAATCATTTTTTATTTTATTTACTCAATTTTATAATAAAAATATATTATAAAAATGAGATATTTTATAATCCAAGGATAGCCAACACCAGGTAATCCAAGGATTTCTGGTGGTAAGAGCGGGACCCAAGAACCATTCAAAGCATACATGTGATACCCACACTCAAGACATTTTCATTCATTCAAATTGCATTTGTTAATGATCATATCACACTTAGCCCTATACTTTCTTTACCTCCATCTTTAAGCTCTCTTTTGTTCAATCCCTAAATGCAATCTTTTTCACTTATATCCTTTATTTTCCTCTTATAAGAGGAGAGAAAAGTGTTTAACCAAAGGGTGGGTGGGTGGATTGACTCTCATGTCCCAAACCCATCTCACAAGTTTGGGTTATTAGAAATAAAAGAATATGAATCCCTAAACCATAAAGTGATAGGAAATTTGGATACAATGGAGAAAAGAAACACTCTCAAACACTCACTTTGATACAATAAAACTCTCAAAGATACAAAATAAGAACAAGAAGAAGAAGAACACAAGAAAGGCTCAAACAAGTTCTTGGAACTTTGTCCAAAGACTCTATTTCCTCCCACCTCTAGAAATCTTTAGGGAACTAATGGAAATAGTCTTGGGATTGATCAAGCCTTTTCACTTTTCTGCATAAGATTTCAAAAAGAAGAAAATTCATATAAAGCACTCTTAGGGTTATAAAAAGGTTACAAGGATGAGAAAAACCCATTGTCTTCCTCAATCTCTTCATCTTTGTAACATTCAAAATTAAATCATATGTTTAATTCACACATTAAACATGATTTAATCTCAAATGTGTAACTCTCTTACACTTAACCTCTTAAGTTTATAAAGTTACAAAGATGAGAAGACTCATTGTCTTCCTCAACCTTTCAAGTTTTGTGACATTTCAAAACTTAATCATGTGTTTAATTCACACATTAAAAGTGTAACCCTTCTTACACTTTATTTTCAAAAGTTATTTTTCAAAAGTGTAACTCTTCTTACACTTTATTTTTAACCAACAATATATATCTATATTTATATAAATATAACAATCCCCCACTTGGTTAAAAATAAACATCAATCCTTATAACCTTAACAGTGAAAATGCATAAAATAAAATATCTTTCGATTTGAATTTTACCTTAGTGTAATTGTCACAAAGCTCCGTTGAAATCCCAGGTTGCTTGTAGCATTGAACCAGTTATTCCTTGTAACGAAACCGGTAACAACACACACACTTCCACTAAACACACGAGTGCCCATTATTTTCTTGCTTAGCACTTTTATGGCCATGTGCTCAATCCATTCATGAACTTTCTTGAAAGAAACTCCAACTCTCATGAGAGGCGGCACCACCCCTAAGTTCACATAGGTGAAATTCTTCCAGCATCCTTGTTACCTTTAAGATGCTTGTCACACATAGACTTAATTTCATTAAAAGCTTTAACCTTAACCCTCCAATGGTAACAACCAGCATTAATCCTCACAAATGGAACTCACATGTTCTAATGCTGCCACTACCCACTTATCAATGACTTGTTTTTACCCATTGAACTTAAGACTAGTCATTTCGTAGTATTAAGTTGGGTTACCATCATTGGTGAGTTTTATTTAAGGAGTTTTAGTCTCATCCATCTAAATGTTATCCTTACTAAATCTCTTGTAAGAGGTTTAGTAAAAGGATCCGTCAAGTTTCCACTTGACCTCACAAATGAGATTGAGATGATTCCATTTTGAATCAATTGTCTTACATATTCATGTCTAATGCTTATATGTCTAGACTTCCCATTGTACACTCCACTGTACGCACGAGCTAGAGTGGCTTGACTGTCACAATGTATCGACACTGTTGACATATTATTTGCAGTAAAAGGGATGTCCATCATGAGATCCCTAAGCCACTCAGCTTCTTTTCCAGTTGCAGCTAGAGCTATAAACTCTGCCTCCATGGTTGAGTGTGATATACAAGTCTGTTTCTTGGATCCCCAAGAGACAGCCCCACCACCAAGTGTAAACACCCAACCTATGGTAGATAAATTATCTCCCACACTCGATATCCAGCTTGCATCTGAATACCCTTCAATTATAGCAGGAAACTTTGAATATTGGAGGCTTAGTTCTTTGGTATTCTTTAGGTAACCAAGAACTCTACCAATAGCTTTCCAATGTTCCACACTTGGATTGCTAATAAACCTACTTAGTTTACTAACTGCAAATGAAATGTCAGCCCTAGTACACTGAGCAACATACATAAGACTTCCAATTGCACTTGCATACTCAAGTTGAGCCACCAATCTACCATCATTCTTTTCAAGTTTTATACTTGAATCAAATGGAGTATTAGCATCTTTAATCTTGAGATGACTAAATTTGCTAACTACTTTCTCAATATAGTGGGTTTGGTTCAAAGCATAACCCCCACTATTTCTTTTCACTTTGATACCCAATATAGTATCAACTTCTCCAAGATCTTTCATCTTGAAGGTTGAGGATGGAAACCTTTTCGTTTCTATTATTCCTTTCATGTCCTCACTCAAGATTAACATGTCATCCACATATAGACACACTATGACCATATAGTCATCACAAGTCTTAGAATATAAGCACTTGTCCACATTGTTGTGTCTAAATCCATCCGAAAGAATAGCATGATCAAATTTTTCGTGCCATTGTTTGGGAGCTTGTTTTAAACCATATAATGATTTGACAAGCTTACACACTTTGTTTTCATTCCCCAGTAGAACAAAACCTTCCGGTTGTTCCATGTAGACCTCCTCATTGAGATCCCCATTCAAGAATGCCGTTTTGACATCCATTTGATGAACAAATAGATTATGAATTGATGCCAAAGCAAACAATATCCTAATCGATGTTGTTCTAGCCACCGGCGCATAGGTATCAAAATAATCAATACCTTCTCTTTGTTTAAACCCCTTAGCTACTAATGTAGCCTTAAAGGTTTGAATCATGCCATCGGTGTGATATTTCCTTCGAAATACCCACTTGCACCCTATTGGTTTAGATCCTGGTGGAAGGTCTACCAATTCCCATGTTTGGTTGGACATAATTGAATCCATTTCATCATTGATAGCCTCTTTCCAAAAAGTAACATCTCTAGAAGCCATAGCTTCTTTGTATGTTTTGGGATCCTCCTCTATTTGAAGTACTATAGGAATTTTTCTTATAATATCTTCTCTATTTCCTTCTACTAAGTAAAAGGAAATTCTTTGAGAGTCAATCTCATCTGATCCCAACACTTTCTCTTTTCTAGCTCTTTGGCTTTTCCGAGGCACAATGGGTTGCTCAACAACCTTTGAAGGTGTCTCCTCTTGAGACTCTCCAACATTAGTAGGTACTTGAGAATTGCTATCACTCAACAAATTCTCAAAGAACTCTACCTCTCTTGATTCAATTATCACATTAGACTCCAAGTCTAATAGCCTATAAGCTTTGCTATTTGAGGCATAGCCTACAAATGCACACTTAATGGCTCTTGGACCCAATTTTGTTTTATTTGGATCCGTTTTCTTGCAATAAGCAAGACACCCCCACACTTTGAAGTAACCTATATTAGGCTTCCTTCCTTTCCATAACTCATATGGAGATATCTCATTTTTCTTCATAGGAATTCTATTCAAAATATGGCAAGCAGTCAACAAAGCTTCACCCCACAAATTGAAATTCAATTTAGCATGTAATAACATAGCATTCACCATTTCCAAGAATGTTCTATTCTTTCTCTCCGCTATGCCATTGTGTTGAGGTGTATAGGGTGCGATGCACTCATGTATTATGCCATATTCTTCACAAAAATAATTGAATTCACTAGAGAAATATTCACCACCTCTATCACTTCTAAGCACCTTAATATTTTTTCCTAGTTGATTTTCAACTTTGGCTTTGTAAACTTTAAAGGCATTGAAAGTTTCACTTTTGTTTTTCAACAAAAACACATAGGTAAATCTAGAACAATCATCTATGAATGTAAGAAAATACCTATTTCCACCTCTTGTTAACATGCCATTAAGTTCACAAAGATCACTATGTATTAAATCAAGCAAATTAGATGATCTCTCAACACTATGAAAAGGCTTTTTAATCATCTTTGATTTAACACATATTTCACACTTTTCAAATTTCTTGGTATCACAAGCAATCAAACCACATTTCACAATCCTTTTAATAGTGCTTAAACCAACATGTGCAAGCCTATTATGCCACAAAAATAAAGAATTTGAATCACACATATAAGCGGAAGTAGAAGCCATTTTAATGATATTGTCATTGGTACAAAGTTTGATCATCCCATCACAAGAATACCCCTTTCCCACAACGTTCCCCGATTTGGATAAAATTAGCTTACCGGATTCAAACACCGCTTTGATACCCGGTTTGCCAAGCAAATCCCCACTAACCAAAATTTTATTCATATCGGGGACATACAATACATTTATAAGGGTAACCTTTTTGCCAGAGATAAAAGCAACTTCAATAGTGCCCTTGCCAAGCACCTTGGATCTTCCTTCATTGCCCATTTGAACCTCTTGATCTCCCTTTGCATCTTCAAAGGTCTTGAAAAGAGATTTGTCATAGGTAACATGAACTGTGGCACAAGTATCATACCACCATCCTTGCACCTTTCCTTGGACAACGCACACATCGCTTAGTGTTGCAATGATCTCTTCATCAATTGCATTCACCACAACCCCTTTTTCGTCCTTTCAGTACCTACACTCCCTAGCATAATGCCCGGGTTTTCCACACACAAAACAAGGACCTTTCTTGCCCTTAAATTGCTCTTGATTTTTCTTGGGGCTCATATAATTTTCGGAATTCCTTTTGTTATTTTTACCTCTAGGATGATTGGCCTTTGAAACCGCATTGGCTTTGTTAGTCCCACCATTGGACTCTTCCACCATTTTGTCTCTTGATCTCGATTCTTCCTCAATGCGAAGATGTTTTTGAATCTCTTCCAAGGAGTAATCTTCACTCTTGTGGAGAATCCTCTTCCGGTAACCTTTCCAACTTGATGGTAATTTAGCCACAATAGCACCAACTTGGAAGGCCTCCGGAAGTTCAATTTTGAGAACTTTCAACTTATTCACAATTACTTGCAACTCATGAATTTGTGGTAAGAGAGGCTTTTCATCAAAAAATTTGAAATCTATGTATTGAGAAATAAGAAACTTTTTGGTACCTTCTTCCTCGGTTTTGTACTTGTTTTCAAGAGCCTCCCAAATCTCCCTCGCGAAATTGGTGTTGGTGTAGAGATCATATAGCCTATCGGATAAGGCATTCAAAATATGACCCCTACATATGAGCTCATCCTCCTCCCTCTTCTTCCTTGCCGCCACCACTTGAGGTGTGTCATTTTCCTTTGGTTCCGGTAACGGTGCCAAGGTAGGATCAAGGATGTAGAAAATCTTGAGTGCTGTGAGAAGGAATCTCACCTTGTCTTGCCACCTAGTGAAGTTGGAACCATCAAAACGATCCAACCTCACAAGGTCTTGGTTCATAATCTTGATAGTCTCTCATTCCATTGTCAAATTAGAGTCTTTGATTGATAGGAAATTTGGATACAATGGAGAAAATAAACACTCTCAAACATTCACTTTGATACAATAAAACTCTCAAAGATACAAAATAAGAACAAGAAGAAGAAGAACACAAGAAAGACTCAAACAAGTTCTTGGAACTTTGTCCAAAGACTCTATTTCCTCCCACCTCTAGAAATCTTTAGGGAACTAATGGAAATAGTCTTGGGATTGATCAAGCCTTTTCACTTTTCTGCATAAGATTTCAAAAAGAAGAAAAGTCATATAAAGCACTTTTAGGGTTGAAAAAAGGTTACAAGGATGAGAAAAAACCCATTGTCTTCCTCAATCTCTTCATCTTTGTAACATTCAAAATTAAATCATATGTTTAATTCACACATTAAACATGATTTAATCTCAAATGTGTAACTCTCTTACACTTAACCTCTTACGTTTATAAAGTTACAAAGATGAGAAGACTCATTGTCTTCCTCAACCTTTCAAGTTTTGTAACATTTCAAAACTTAATCATGTGTTTAATTCACACATTAAAAGTGTAACCCTTCTTACACTTTATTTTCAAAAGTTATTTTTCAAAAGTGTAACTCTTCTTACACTTTATTTTTAACCAACAATATATATCTATATTTATATAAATATAACATAAAGTTCATGCAATGCATACATCCACAATCAGCTCATGTTTCACACTTCATACCTAAAACCGACACACATTCACTAGCCTATGTTGTATGCCTATGCCTATGCCAATGCAAAATAACATGGGATTCATTCCAGAGAGAGATGGTTATTGATTTCACATTTCTATGAAGATCAAAATTAGAAAAAAAAAAAAAAGTTGAACAGAGGATTATCAAGCAATCTCAATGCTATCCCCATCCAAAATCACAAATCTTTAAACTCAGAATAATATAGAACAACATACCCCACAACACATTTTCAACAAATGATACCACTTAAATAAGTCTAAATCGGTTGAGATTGATTAGAAGGGCTAGTAACCAAGGTGCTACCACATAGTTATGGTTTGCTATCTTGCTTACTTTGAACACATTGGACCCTCATATTCATAGTTTTGTTCCCTATTTGATACACACCATCCAAACTTTCATTCTCAATGTCAATGCATATTGAATATTTCTCTACTTTAATTTATTTTATTCATTCCTTACCAGATCCAAGCTAAGAGAACTACCAAAAACACTATGAGACATGTAAAACCAAAGGAAGTTTTAGCTATAAACGAGAAATAACACAAAAGATTTAAGATCATAACATCATACATCCCACCATAAAGGACAACCTCTTCCCTTTATTCTTTCAAGTTTTTGAGTCTCATCTTGGGTTCTCTCATGCATGACAAAACAAACATCTTCAACTACATGTACGTGTTTACCATGAGTATCAATAGAGCTAGTTTTTTAGCCTTGTAGTCCGATAACCCCTACACAAAGATAAATGAACACATAACTTTAGAGACAAATGAATAAGATAAAAACCCAAGATATGTAGAAGTTTAATAGATAACCTATATGCATCTTTTGATGATCCCAAAGAACATTATAGATAAAATTTATCTTACAAGTGCATTTAAAGAACAAATAATAGTGCAATCATTCCATTTTATCTCCATAATAATTTGGAAAATAAGTTCTTGGTCTGCTATGGTGGGGCGGAAAAAAAAGAATAAAAAAACTAAATATTGGAAAGTACTCGTACTTGAAATTATTATAGTATCTCAAAATTTTTAAATGCAAAAAAAAAAAATTGCATAAGAAACAAAGTGATTTATCTTATTTCATTTTTAATTACATGAAACGAAACCCAAATGCATGATTTGATTTTCATGTACCAACCAAAACCTATCTCACCCTTATCTCTCTCACTACAAAGAAAAAAAAAAGAAAATAGAAGAAATTTTCTTACCACAGGCTACTTTGCCACCAACATTTTCGGTGCTTTTGCTGAGCTCATGTCCCCTAGAAAAAATATGGAAAAGAAACTATTATTGCATGCTATGAAAGCAAAAAGATGCTCAAAGGTAAAATAAGAATAAAAATAAGAAAAATAGGAACGTATATGTCTATACTCTAACAAAGTCAAGCCATTCCCACTTGGGCCATATTAGGAGTTTTTTTTCCAAACAATAAAAATAGACTAAACTAGCTAAGTCAATTACATTAAAAAAAAAAAAAACAGAGATAAAAGAAGAGAAGAGAGAGAAAAAAAACACATCTACCCAGTTTTCATCAACACGCTGATCTCACTTCGACTGTGGTCCGATCGAGTTGAAATTTGGAGGAGAGCTTAGAAACTTGAGTAGCTACAATCTGAACAGTGAAGATTAGATTTTGAGCTCGGGAACTAGTGTTTCTGCTCTTGAACAGTAACGACATTTTTTTGGGTATTATTTCTCCAATTTTTCTTTATTTCTTTTGCCTAGAGAGATTATATAATCCAAGGCTTATATGTGCTCTTGATGTATTTGGTAGCCTCTAGAGATTATTCTAGAGAAGAAAGATGTAACCCATTATTGTTGATAGTGGAAGTTTGAACTAGACTAAGTCACGTGGTTTTTCCCTTCACATTGGGGGGTTTTTCATGTAAAAATTATGGTGTTTGATTTATTTTTTGTTGCATGAGTTTATTTATTTATTGTTGCTAGTTGCTATTACTTATTTAATTTTACACAAAGAAATTGTAGAAAAATCCTGGTGTTTGTTGAAATGTTGTGAATTCACCTTAACAAGTGGTATTAGAGCCAAATTGATTAGCAGTGGGATCTCTTGTGTGAATTAAATGGATGAGGTTGGCAGTGGAATGATTAAACTCACAACTTCCAATTATTCAATTTGGAATACTAGGATGGAGGATATTCTATATTGTAAAGAGTTGTTTGAGCCCATTAAATGTAGAGGTTATAAGTCAGTTATTACAACTGACTTATTAGGCATATTAGGCAGTGGGTTGATTAGAGTGTCTTCCATCATGTAGCTAAGGAAGTTGATGCATATAGCCTTTGGCAGAAATTAAAGAGTCTTTATGAGAGAAAGACTGCACAAAATAAAGCCTTTATGATAAGAAAGCTTGTGAATTTAAAGTACAAAGATGGTAATAGTGTTCTAGAGCATCTCAGTAATTTTCAGGGACTATTGAATGAGTTGTCTACCATGAAGCTTGAGCTAAATGATGAGGTACAAGCTTTACTTTTGTTGAGTTCCTTACAAGATAGTTGAAAAACTTTGGTGGTATCCTCGAGTAATTCAACCCCAAATGGTGTGATAACTATCAACATGGTAAAAGAAAACATGTTTAATGAAGAGGCAAGAAGAAAAGAGTTAGGTATTTCCTCTAATACAAAAGCAATTATTACAGAAATGTGAGGGAGAAGTAAAAGCAAAAAACCTTCCAATGATTATAACCGTGACAAGTCAAGAGGAAAGTCAAAGTCTCGAAAAGAGATAAAGTGTTTTTGCTGTGACAAGCCATGACACATTAAGAGAGAGTGCATAAAATTCAGAAGAGAACAATTTAAAGAAAAATGTGAAGAATAGAAAGAGGACAAAGACATTGCAGCAGTTGCATTTGATGGTGATACGATCATTGTTTGTGATTATGCATGTGTAAACCTTGCATGCCAGGATTCCACTTGGGTGGTTGATATAGTAGCGTCATTTCATATCAGTGCACGTAAAGATTTCTTCTCTTTCTACACTAGTGGCAGTTTTGGTTAGGTTAGGATGGGAAATGAAGCAAAATGTGAAATTGTTGGCATAGGAGATGTAGAGCTAGAAACTAACATTGGGTGCAAATTGGTTTTGAAAGATGTTAGACATGTTCTTAAAATGCGCTTTAGTTTGATCTCTGTTGGGAAGCTTGATGTTGAGGGCTACCATAATCACCTTGGAGAGGGTAAGTGGAAGCTTACTAAGGGTTCTCTTGTTTTAGCTAGGGGGAATAAAAACAATTCTTTCTACAAGACAAAAGTGAGACTAGTCAAGGGAGAAGTGAACATTGTTGAGAATGAAGCCTCTACTGAGTTATGACATAAGCGGCTTGGTCACATAAGTGAAAAGGGACTTTAGGTTCTTGCTAGAAAGAAGTTTCTACCAGTTAAAAGTACGTCACTATTACTTTGTACACATTGTTTATCTGGAAAGCAAAGTAGAGTTGTATTTCATAGATTTCCTTCACGTAGAAAACTAGATATTCTTGATTTAGTTCACACTGATGTTTGTACTATGCAAAGTAATACTCTTGGTGGTGCACTTTATTATATGACTTTTATTGATGATCATTCAAGAAAGAGGTGACATATGCTTTGAAATCCAAAGACTAGGTACTTGATATATTCAAAGATTTTCATGTGAAGGTTGAAAGGCAAACTGGCAAGCAGTTAAAATCTGTCAGAGCAAACAATGGTGGTGAATATAGGGGGCCATTTGAGCAATACTACAGAAGTCATGGCATCAGGCTTGAGAAGACGGTTCCTAAGACCTCACAACAAAATGGTGTAGCTGAGAGAATGAATAGAAACATTTGTGATAGAATCAGTTGTATGCTCTCTCATGCAAAATTGCCTATGTCTTTTTGGGGTAAGGCCACGAGGACAACCGTTGATTTGATTAATTTGTCTCCATCATATCTTTTAGAGGGTGATTCGACTCATGGTAGCTTAGCTTTAAAGGCGTATCAACAAAATTTATACCTTGAATACTATTACTAAAGTAGCCAAGCTACTATAGCATAGTGGTTCTAGGATCGTTCACTAGGAAGGGTTTTCGCAAACACTAGTGATATTCAAATTAGGAAAATAGGTGATTTTCTTATGGATGTTAGCTTTAAAAGAAGATGTAAATATTTCAGAAAGATTTAAACTAATCTAAGCTAACATTAAAGACTAAAATGAAAGGGTGTAAAAACAAGTTTCTCAAAGATAGGATAGCTATGCTCTGGCTCTTATGCAAATTGGAAATCTCAGGATAGGTTCCTCGCGTTGGGGTTGCAACTATGGTGATGCTTGCTTCCCGAACCGGTATGGATTTAGCAAATCAAGTTTTAATCCTTTAAAATGGCAAAACAGATGGTAGTGAATTTCATCCATGGTTATTCACCTTAGACTTCCTTTGAATGGCTTGTAAGAGATAACTAATGGTTTAAAGCCAAAAGCTTACCAAATATTGGCAACTCAAAGTCATTTCAGGTGATAAACTCACCTTTCAATGGCCATTTGAAATTGGTTCTAACGGATTAATACAAAACTTGGAATTGAAAACCTCACCTTCCAATAGCTCATATGAGATAACTAATGGATAGAAATCCAAAAGCTTATCAAGTATTGGCCGTTGGAAGTTGTTCAAAGGAAATAAAAACCAAACTTTGCATTAATGAACCTTTAATGAAAAACGACTACCTTACCTTCCGGGTGCGAGAAATTTCCATGGGATTGCATCCAAGCCATCACATAACATCCATACTTTGAGAAACTAAAAGTTTTAGCCAATCATCCTCTGAGGAAAAGCCCTCAGAGGCTGTTTGGCTTCCGAGAAAAAGAAAATAGTAAAGAGAAAAGAGAAACGAGAGAGCTCTGTATATCACTAAGTGTAAAATGTAACACGCATGTTCTATATTTTCCAAGAGGTGATTTCCACCCCTTATATAGTCTTTACAAAAGCAAAAGCTTGTGATTGGTTAGTTACAAGGATAAGAAAGTAAATTACATCAAAAAATACATAGGAAAATATCTAAAGTGGAGTCGGCAAAAACAGATCAAAATTCGCACCACGCATGGGCTTGTGCGAATTTTGAAGGTGTTGTGCGAATTTCGCACAACACAAGGTGTCGTGCGAAATTTTCGCACAAGCCTGGAGCAGTTGGCTTCCGAAGGCCATATCTTCCTTATTTCAGCTTCAAATCGTACACGGTTTGAAGCGTTGGATTTTTGACTTCCAGAGCTTTGAAATGGTATATAGCATGTAAAAAATGGACTTCAGAAAGTGCTCCAAAAGTGCAAAAGAAGACTGCAGCTGCTGTCCTTTGTTTTCCTCTTCTCCATTGTTCTTTCCTTGCATACTTTGAATGACTTTGGCAAAGGGCTATGGAGCTCCAAAGCTTGGTTCTTCATGAATTTGAGCTTCCAAAAGCTTTTCCATAACTTGTCCAAGTAGCTCCTCCATCATTTGGCATGCTTGAATTGATTCATAAGCTGATAAAAACATGTAAACTTGCCACAAAATGGTTAAAACCAATTACTAAGGACCTTAATGAATTAATTGGGTTAAATGAATATGATTACTACTCAAAGGTGCTTAAAACCATTATAATTAGGTCTACAAAATAGCACTTTTTGGTAGTAATCAGAGGGTGATATTCCAGAGAGAGTTTTGATAGGAAAGTTTGTTTCATTTGAGCACTTGAGAGTGTTTGGTTGTAGGGCATTTGTTTATGCTCCTAGAGACGAGCGGTCCAAGCTTGACAGCAAGACTAAACAGTGTATCTTTCTAGGTTATTCAAATGAAGAGTTTGGGTATAGGTTATGGGATCCAACTACCAAAAAGATTATAAGAAGCAGAGATGTTGTCTTCTTTGAAAATCAAACCATTGAAGACTTGGATTAGGTTAAGAAGCCAAAGCCTTTCAGTGAATAATAGGTTGATTTGGGTCTAGTCTCTCCTAACTCTATGGGAAATAATGAACATAGGGAAGTTGTGCAAGAAGAACAGGTTGATACAGTTGAAAAAAATGATGAGTATGCAATTGATGATGTAGAAGAAAATCCTATAGTTGAGAATGATGACTTAGAATAGCAACAAGAACAAGCTACTTCAGAGTTGCCTACTAAAACACAGTTAAGAAGATCTATTAGATAGCGTCAACCTTCCAGAGGGTATACTTATGATGAGTATCTGTTGCTTTCTAATGGGGGAGAGCCAGAAAGTTATCAAGAGGTTCTGTTGCATGATGAGAAAAAAGAGTGGTTGAGAGCTATGCATGAAGATATAAAATCCTTGCATAAGAACAACACTTATGAATTGATGGAGTTGCCTAAGGGTAAGAGAGCATTGAAGAATAAATGAGTATTGAAAAGGAAGCTTGAACCAAACAGATCACAACCAAGGTACAAGACAAGATTGGTTGTGAAGGGTTTTAATCAAAAGAAAGACATTGACTTTGAAGAGATTTTCTCACTCGTGGTTAAGATGTCTTCGATTTGATTTGTGTTAGGCTTGGCTACCAATATGAATCTAGAGATTGAACGGCTTGATGTGAAGACTGCTTTCCTTTATGGTGACTTAGAGGAGGAAATACATACAGAGCAATTAGAAGGGTTTACAATCAAAGGCAAGGAACACTTAGTGTGTCGACTAAAGAAGAGCTTATATGGTCTCAAGCAAGCACCGAGACAATAGTACAAGAAGTTTGATTCCTTCATGGTTGAGCATGGGTATGATAGATCTTCTTCTGACTATTGTGTGTTTGTGAAGAAATTCTCTGATGGAGAATTTATTATTCTCTTGCTATATGTGGATGACATGTTGGTTGTTGGTTGTGATACTAGTAAAATTGATAAACTGAAAAAAAAGTTGAGCAAGTCCTTTGAAATGAAGGACTTGGGGTCTACAAGTTAGATTCTTGGTATAAAGATTTCTTGAAATAGGACGAATAGAAAATTGTGGCTATCTCAAGAAAGTTATATTGAGAAGGTTTTAGACAAGTTCAACATCGACAAGGCAAAACCAGTGAGTTATCCACTTGGAAGTCATCTAAAGCTAAGTTCCAAACAAAGTCCTTCAAGTGAGAAAGAAAAAAAAGAAATGTGAAAGGTGCCCTATGCATTAGCCGTGGGTAGCCTGATGTATGACATGGTGTGCACGAGGCCTGATATTGCTCATGTTGTTGGAGTTGTCAGCATGTTCCTTTCTAATCCTAGCAAAGAACACTAGGTTGCAGTGAAATGGATTCTCAAGTATTTGAGGGGTACTTCTAAGACATGTTTATGTTTTGGGACTGACAAACCTATGCTTCTAGGATGCACAAATGCAAATATGGCTGGGGATGTTGATTTTAAAAAGTCTACTTCTGGTTATTTGATCACTTTTTCAGGAGGAGTAGTGTCATGGCAATCAAGGTTGCAAAAATGTGTTGCTTTATCAACCACAGAGGCTGAGTATATTGCTATCATTGAAGCTAGCAAGGAGTTACTATGGATGAAGAAGTTCCTACAAGAATTGGGTCTACAGTAAGAAAGGTATCTACTTTACTATGATAGTCAGAGTGCTATTCATCTCAGCAATAATCCAACTTTTCACTATAGATTCAAGCACATTGATGTGAGATATCATTGGATTCATGATGCACTAGAGATGAAATTGTTTTGCCTTGAGAAAATCCATATTGATGGGAATGGATCAGATATGATGACAAAACCAATACCTATAGAGAAGCTATAATTCTGTCGAAAGCAAGCGGACTTCGTAGAGCCCCTCACATAGTTAGGAAAAGGAGATTTGTTGGGATCCCTCGTATGTGAGGGAGTGGGCCCCATATGCTTGGGGCCCAAGTCAGTTACATTAAAAAAAAAAGAAAAAAAAGAGAGATCGGAAAAAAGAAAAACAAAGAGAAGAGAAGAGAGAAAAAAAAAACACATCTGCCCAAATTTCATCAACAAGTCGATCCCATTTCATCTGTGATCCGATCAAATTGAAATTTGGAGGAGAGGTTCAAAACTTGAGTAGCTACAATATGAACAGTGAGATCAGATTTTGAGCTCGGGAACTAGTGTTACTGCCCTTGAACAGTAACGACATTTTTTTGGGTATTATTTATCCAATTTTTCTTTGTTTCTTTTTCCAAGAGAGATTATATAATCCAAGGCTATATGTGCTCTTGATGTATTTGGTAGCCTCTAGAGATTATTCTAGAGAAGACAAGTGTAACCCATTATTGTTGATAGTGGAAGTTTGAACTAGACTAGGTCCCGTGGTTTTTCCCTTCGCATTGGGGGGTTTTCTACGTAAAAATTATGGTGTTTGATTTATTTTTTGTTGCATGAGTTTATTTATTTTTACTACTAGTTGCTATTACCTATTCAATTTTACACAAAGAAATGGTAGAAAAATCCTGATATTTGTTGGAATATTGTGAATTCACCCTAACATGTCCCCCCATAAAAAGTATGGAAAAGAAACTGTTATTTCATGCTATGAAAGCAAAAAGATGCTCAAGGGTAAAATAAGAATAAAAATAAGAAAAATAGGAACATATATGTCCATATTCTAACAAAGTCAAGCCATTCCCACTTGGGCCACATTAGGAGCTTTTTTCCGAACAATAAAAACAGACTAAACTAACCAAGTGTCCTCTTCTAACCGAGTGGTACTTGGTGATTAGCAAGCATATATCAAGGAATTAATCAACCCTGATACCAAGGCTCGAAAAACTTAATAATGATCCAGCAGCTAGCATATGTGGCTTATGGAGATCATAGCAGAAGTCCAAAAGGGAGTCAGAATAACTTCAAACCATAATTCTTAGAACCCTCCTTTGCAATTACTCACATTCCATATAATTTGTGATGTCAACACCACCTACTTCTATTCTTTGAAGAAGCTTTTAGTTCTAATAAAATTAAGGCCCATTTTACCCCTATTCTGAACATGAATTTCGTTAAAAATGTTAAACGATGATGAAATGGATATTTAGGTTCTCACACTTATGTCAACCATGCAATGGAGAAAATGAAAAATTTTCAGTTTGATTTTTAAGTTAGGCTGGGTGTCGGATCTCAGCCATATTCCAAAAATCTCACAGCAAGTTTCTAATATTTAACTTAGAATCCCCCACTTTATAAAGATGAAGTTTCTATTCATCACAAAATATTATATTTAACCACATGGCAAATAGTTTTTAATAATATTTTGACATGAATTTTGTCTTGAATTACACCATATTATAAGTTAAGCCTAATTAATTCAATATTAATTTTGTACAAAATAAATTTTTTTTAAATGTCTCTTAAGCATGTCAGATGGCAAATATTTTTTTTTGGAAAAAAGGAATTGAATATTTTTTTCCCAAATTATAGTCAACATTTCCAAATCTTGATATGAAATTTGATATCAAATTCTGTTTAGGAACAATAAAAATAAAATAATTTTTAATTTTTAAATCATTATGTTAATTTTGATTTTTTTTTCACATTATTGAAATAATTTCTGTTTTAGACTCGGCTCTTCTCGCTCTCCCACCGTCCCCCCAACTTTGGTTTCCCTCTCTCCTCTCATAATTGACGAGTCGCAAACCTCACCGGTGTGGCGGGAATTGAAATATTCCTATTGCCGGAAACGGTGACCGGTCGGAGATTAAAACCCTAGATCAACCAGAAGCTCACTGAAGAACCCTACAGATGCGAAAACAAATTAGAGAAGACAATTTGTTATTTTTTGTATGTTAATTTGTTTAATTTCCTTTAATAATCAGCCTCTGCCATTGATTTTCGGTTTGAAATTTACGTTTTCTAGGTTTAGATGTTCTTCCTTAGCTTGATTGAGCACACACTCCGATTGTCGCCTCATCTTCTGGACCTTCCTCTCAGTGAAGCCATCAAAGGAGAGCTTGAAAGTCTCTTCTTAGACAAGGTCGGGAGATTGGGCATTATCTTTGCGTTTTTTATTTGTTATTTTGATTTTAAAGCATTTAAGGGATTGAGAAGAATGTGTTTTGATGAAGGTCGTTGCAAATTTGGGGCTGTGTATCTTTGTTAATGATATCAGGTCTATAGATGGTGGTTTTGTCTTCCCTGGGGATAGTGCTTCAACCTGTATACTTAAATCTAAAATTTGGTTTTCATACTTTATCTATCTCGGATTGTGTCATGCCTACATATTCTGCTGTCGAAAAAGATGATAGGCTGGACCAATTTTTATGGAATGTCCAACTCTTCCAATTTTTTTTGTGCTCATATAATAATTGAAAATCATGGTATCTTGGCAGGTGGAGTTTAGATTGGTTATGTTTGGGTTGTTTGTCAAGGATATTATCACTGCAAAACTTAAAAGAATCGGACGCCAATGGCTTAAGAAGTATGTATTAAGGCCTCTTATTTGTATTATGAATTAATCAAAATATATTTGCATCTGTTATTATATTGTTCTTATGTTAATCTTGGGGAATAGTGTTATCTATTTCATCACACATGCTTAAAATGTATGTATTTATGCACATATTTTGACTTGTTTGGTGTTGGAAATTTTTATTTCCTCTTTGGTGGGTCTTAAGTTAAACATAAACTTTTGGTTGCTTTATGGGATGATAAATTATTAAAACTGGTGCTTAAGCAACACATGACTTCAATGAGACAGTTCCTCGGTTATGATGAATTGAGAATTAGATGGGTTGATTTGGGAGTAATGCATTCATCTTATAAATTATGATGACAATGCATTTAAATGAAAAGAAAATGTTATAGGATAATATAAAGATATGTATTTAAATGATTTTAATCATTAATACTTGATCCATAGTTGTGAAAGGCGCGCCTAGGCTCGGGGCGGCACGACGCCACCCTCCGGTGCCTCGCCTGAAGGCAGGCGACGCCCCTTCAGGAAGGTGCCGTTTAGGCGCGCAAGGCGCTCGCCTGAGTCGCCTCCGACGGTCCGACCAGGTACGCACCTCTCTTTCTCCTTCTTCTTCTCCTTCTTCTTCTTCTTTTTCTTCCTCCGTCCGGTTGCAGAGCTCTCAGCCCTAATTTTTTTTTTTTTAATTTGTGGGTCCAACCAAAACGACGTCATTTGTCATTTTGGACCCTGTTCCTTTGAAAAAAAAAAAACAGGCCAAAACGACGCCGTTTTGGCCTGTTCCTCCATTCCAGCCCCCTTTTCTGGTCTTTCTCAACCCAAGACCACTCCCAATTGTGCCCTAGCCTCAGCCGTGCTGGAGAAGTGAAGAAGAAGAAGAAGAAGAAAAAAAAAAAAGGGAAAATAGGAGAAAACTAGAGGGAAAATAGTCACGTTTCTTCCGGACCTCGGTAGTTTTAGATCTTTTGGTTTGGAAACTTTGGATTTGGATATGTATTAGGCTATTAGCAATATAGATTTGGATTTGTTTTTATGCTTGGAGTTCTTTATTTTTATGTTTTTTGTTGATTAAAATGAAGTTTTGGATGATATTTGATGATTTATGTGTTTAGGACAAATAAATGATTGTTAAATTTGATTATATTATATAAAAATATATAAGTAAATTAGGGTGCGCCTCACTTCACTAAAGCCCGCGCCTTAGGTGCGCCTTGCGCCTCAGGCTCTAGGACTACTTTGCGCCTTGGTGCGCCTTGAGCCTTTTAAAACTATGACTTGATCCAAATGAGTTTATTAAGTGTGGTTTCTGCTGAGTTGCCTAATGCTCTCTTTAGACCTGTTCCTGCATATGATGTTATCTGTCCATATGATGGAAAAATAAAATAAAACAAAACACCCCCTTCTGCACTTCTAGTGAATATTTCATTATTCACAGTTATGGTGAGTAGCTCTCTTGTATCCATTTTTCTTTTGTCGATGCTTTCTCCTTTAGTAATTTGGTCATTTGGTGAGCTTTTGTTCCTCAAAATATGTGGATTCTCACATAACATGACCTTTTTTTTTTTTTGCATGTGTATATACATACTTGTAATGAAACAACTACTAATTGAATTGTTCTAATAATGAAAGTAGCTACATGTCCCTTGAATATGCTTTGGAAGTCTCTTTTTATGACTTTGTTGTGAGTATTACCTTAACACTTGACTGTTTTTGTTAGAATCCAGGGTCTTTTTTGTTGGTCACATATATTGCCTCTCTTTTTTATCTCCTGTATCTAAAGAAGTCCAATTTCACAAGGTTGTGCAGCACAAAGAGCATGCTGACTGTGAATGAAAGCTTTCCAGGGCCGGTCATTCGGATTCATAAAGGCAATAAGGTGTATGTGAATGTGCAGAATGAAGGTGATTATGGTGTCACTAAGAAAGAGGAAACTGTTAGGCATGGAGTGAAGCAAACAAGGAATCCATGGTCAGAAGGTCCTTTTTTGTTTTTAACATATTTTAATTATTTTTACTCTTTTTTTTTGTTATTTGATGAGAATCGTTTTAAAAAATAATTATATAATAAAGAATGATTAAAATAAAATATTATCCATAAAATTTACTTCTAAAACATATTTGAAAACACAAGAAATTAAGAAAATTCTACCCCCAAAAAGAAGAAGAAAAAAAAGAACAAAAGGGCTCAACGAAGAGAAGCTTAATCATCACCCTTGACCTCAAGTAATGAAATATGGAAAAGACAAACTGCCCTACCCTTAAAGAATCCTAAACAAGAGAACAAGAAATTTCGGAGGAAAAAAAAAATTATGCTTAACTTTGACCTCTTCATCCCTTCCAAATTGTTACCCTCCACATCCATTTTCTTTTAGCATGACAAAGTCTTGATACCAAATATGACATCCCCCATGAAGTACAATGCAATTAAGCTTGTTTC
Source organism: Vitis vinifera (assembly GCF_030704535.1). Taxonomy (NCBI): domain Eukaryota; kingdom Viridiplantae; phylum Streptophyta; class Magnoliopsida; order Vitales; family Vitaceae; genus Vitis; species Vitis vinifera. The sequence continues at coordinate 5,222,824 of NC_081818.1, read as the reverse complement.
AAAGGTTTTTAAGAGGAAGATTGCCATCAGAGATTGGAAATGTTTTCATCACTTTGAAGAAGGTGTGTTCTTGCATGGACTATTGGTAACCAATATATAGAATTCTGAAATTCATTTTAAAGAAGAAATATGTAATTACTTGAGGGTTTCTACATGATCCCTTTCTATTTACTCTATTTGAAGTTATATGGAAACATAAATGAGAAAACATTGGACGGGCCTAAACAGTTTAGCTCATTTGCAAAATGCACTACTATTGAAGAGAAACTGTTGGCTCTAAAGCCAAAGAATTTGGATTTTGTTCAAGCTGCTGGACTTCCTCTTACAATTGAGACAACCTATGATGGTCTCGAAAGGACTGGATTTTCTGTTGGTAAATTGATTCTTGTTTTGGGTGGTGTTGGTGGAGTTGGAAGCCTTGTCATCTAGGCATTTGAATTTCAGTTCCTAATTATTTATTTTCCATTTTAAATGTTATCCATTCATGGCCTACAATGGAAAAAAAATCTTTTGTACCTAAAATATGAAACTCCTGTTGCAGTTAGATGGGGTTCCTCTATTTATTAGTTGTTAAAAATTGAGATAGGGGCTCTCAGTAGAGCGAACAGAACAAAATTTGTGCTACTGTTGCCACCTAAATAATTAGGATAAGGCAAATGAATACGATATAGAAACAATAATTCCATTTTTCCTCCTTTTTTATGGCTTGAGCCAGCATGCAAAACAAGTGTTTGGTGCCTCAAGAGTCGCACTGCTACTTCAAGCACAAGAAAACTAGAGCTAATGAAGAGCTTGGGAACTGATTTGACGATTGACTACACTAAGGAGAAGTTTGAAGATTGGCAGAGAAATTCGATGTAGTTTACGATGCAGTTGGTAAATTCTTGTATTTATTGCTCATTTTGAAGAGTCACTTATTGCACTATTATCCTTTATTTGAAATGCCCTTTATCCCACTTTAGCTTATTGAAATTTAATTCCTCTGCTCCATATCTGTTTGGGTCTTGTTTGATAGAGTGAATTGATGGTGGATGAACACAACTTTTTCCTTTCTACATTAGTAAGGCAGTGTGATAAGGCAGTGAAAGTAGTGAAAGAAGGAGACAGTGTGGTGGCCTTAATTGGTGCCGTCACACCTCCTGGTACCACTTGAATCAGCAAAACTTTGAGTCTCAATTCTCATTGTTTTCATATCCTCTGTTATTCTAGAGAAGGGTGAGAATTCAGACTTGGGGATTAACTTATTCGGGTTTTTTTTTTTTTTTTGTTGACTTGTTTCTTGTAATTGAAGAGAAAATGACTACGGCTTTGCATGTGACCTATTATGGTGCTTCAAGTTTATCTTAAACTGAAAATTGATTCACTTTAATCACTCTAGGTATGGAAAAAGCCAAATGATGACCATGAGCATGGAGATGCATATCAGGTAATTATTACTTGTGCTGTTTGAATCCATGTTTCTATTTAACTCTCGTCAGCTTGATTTTATTTTTGGTTGATACAAGAAGCAAAAGTGGAATTTTTCAGAGTATTTTCCTTGGTGAGAGAGGACTTATTTTTATAATTCTTTTTTGTATTTTTGAACATATGAAGTTGATAGCATCTCAACTTTTCCCGGAAAATCCTGAAGCTGGGAAGCTAATTGCTGCCACCATCACATTTTTTATAGCATCTAAATCAAGTATTATGCTCATAAGTCTTTTTTGTGCTGGTGCCTATGCTCTGCCTCTCATGTTTCTTTTCAATAATAAAACAAACCTGCTTATGAATGGTGTTGGCTCAGTGATGAATGTCAAAATCGGGAACTCCTATCATTCATTATATTATGCTTCCTGACTCCGCAAAGAACGGGCCCTATATTTGAATCTATCTCATTCTATTTTGAGATGATATTGAAGATCAATACCATGTCATGTACCTAAGTCTTTTTTCTATCTCCTTCGTAACCTTGCGTACTATATTTAAACTTTTGCTAAAAGTTACAAAGCCCAAAGTCTTCAATATCCATGCCAACACCATTGTTACTTGCTCAACCACATGAAGGTTACTGATCAAGTCTGAAAAGGGACTGCATCGTTTTATCTTTCAATCATCCATTTTTTCTTGATTAATTGATTCAGCTCATGTCTGGAATTTTTGTGTCTATGCATGTTTTTAGGTATATCTTGAGAATCAGTAGCGAAAAAAGTTTGGTTGGTTATGCCTAGTCCTTAAAAATGTTATACAGCCTACATACATTCTTTGTTAGAATTTGAAAAGGATCAATATTTCTTTACTGCTAATGGACAAGGCAGCTCTCCTCGGAAGCGTATCGATCATGTCAATGATCTAATAATAATATATGTTTAACAACTTGTGGACCCCCTTGTTGGCGGGAAACGGAAGCAAGAAAATATTATCTTTTGAAGGGAGTGGGTGAGATTGAAGTGAGAGAGAGGACAGAGAGGCAGGCTGGTTTTGGGGGCCTGGGTTTTTGGCAGAGCAGGAGGCAGATTTTCGAAGGAGAAAAAGAAAAAAACAGGCAGCAAAAGAAGCGGGAGGGAGGAGTTTTTGAGATAGAAAAAAAAAATCTGAAGGAGGGGAGAAAGAAAAAGAGAGCAAGCGGGAGGAGGAGATACGAAAAGAAATCAGGGGAAGTTTGAGAGGGCATCTAATACATTCAGTTAGCAGGACTGAGGAGGGATGCAGAATCCAAGGAGCAGAAGTTGGCTGAGTAGTGGAGTGCAAAGCACTTGCGCCTCACCAAATTTATTGAGCAGATGGGATGCAGACCCAGGCTTGCCGAGCCAAATGGCCGGTGAGGAAGGTGTGTTGTCTACAGTTAGCATATCAGGTCTTTCCTCTTAGTTTGGATCAGCTGCTCTTGTTTCTTTTCACATTTTGCTCCGCCTTTCTCTTTGTTACTTGTTCATTCCCCTCTGATAATCTATTATAGCTGTTAAGTAATAGTTACTATCCCCTGGACTGACCGAATGTTTGGGTAACATTATCTAGTCCTATTCTAATTACGTCCCAATTTTTTATGGCAACCCTCTTGACTTGCGGCTTTGGAGTTGGTGGAAGGGTCGGTATGCTGGTCATATAATCCATGGGTGAATTCAATTTCATCATGGGACAAAGTGCAAGTCAGAGGAATAGTAGGGCCATCATCAAAGAAAATGGGCAGCCACCTATGCACTCAATCCTAAGCATGCCCATTTTCTTTTTCTTTTTTATTTTATTATTATTTTATCCTCCACGCCTACATGTGTTAACAATCTAGTTTCTTTCTCAATTAATTTAGCACTTTCTAATGGTCATATTCTCACTTCCATTCTCACATAATTTCCTAAAAACTTCCGATATCAAAATCTAATTCTTTAAGAAATCTCATTCCTCAAATATTTTTTTTAGATTCTAATTTTCAAGTTCATTTTAAAATTCCATCTTTTAATAATCCTTCAAAATTCCAACTCTCAAATTTAATTTTCAATTTCAAAAATTTCACTATTCACGTTTATTTATTATTATTATTATTATTATTATTGTTATTAATATTATTATCATCATCATTTTAGTTATTTATCTTTAGAAAAATTCCACTTTCAAATAATTTCCAAAATTCAAATTTATGTAATTTAATTTTCATGATTTCTAATTCTTAAATAATTTCCAATTCTAATTTCTTTTAAAATTTAATTTCTAAAGTCCCAATTTTCATAATTTAACTTTCATAGTTTCTACTTCCCAAATAATTTTCAAAATTATGTTTTCATTCGAATTTAATCCCTAAAATTCCAATTCTTAAATTTAATTTCCAAAACTCCAATTTCCAAATAATTTTCGATACTCCAATTTTCAAACAAATTTCAAAAATCCAGTCTTCACTCGAATAGTTTTAATTCCATTCCGGTTTTCAAATAATCTCATGTTTCTCTTAATTTTACATAAGCGTGAATGCAATTTTCATAATTCCTAAATAATGGAATTTGTGATATTAATTCATGCAAGATTAATCGGGCTTTGGTGGGGGCCTCACATACGTGATTTTATGATTGATTGGTGAATTGATTGATTTGATTGTTATATGTGATTGATTTACACTATTCTATGATACACACGATTATTCTGTATTTAATTGCTAACATTTGTTTCCCATGAAATAAGTCAGATCATCACTCAGGTATATTCTTTGTCTCTCCTATTCATTCAGCTATTTTGTTTCGGGTGATATTCATTTGGTATTCATGCTCGATTAATCAATTGTCATGATTGCTTCATTTTATTAGTAGAGACCCGTTTTAGGGGCTCAGAGGGGTGTTACGGTTTTTACCGTACCTTCTCGATAAGTAACCTGATCACCGAACCCGATCCGATTTTTCGCAGACAACCTTTTCCAAACTAAGGAGTCACACTTAGGGTTTTTTCTTTCTTATTTTGTTTACCCTTTAAAAAATAAAACAAAAATAAGTGGCGAGTCCCAAGTCAGTTTTCTTAATCAAATTAAATCATTTTTCAAATAAAAATCGAGCTTGCCATCGAGTGGAAAACGCATGAGCCGAAATGCGGGGTCCACACAACTGTTTGTGAGTTCTAATTTTTGTGGAATGGGTTGGTATGTGTTTTAAATTTATTTTATTTTATCTTTTTTAGGTGTTGCATTATACACATTTATTTGTTTAATTTATTTTATGAAATGAAAATACATTTGACATTGTTTTATAATGTTCAATTTATTCCAATTATAAACACAAATCAATTAACAACCGAAAGGCATCATAAAAAATAAATGGTACAAATTGTTTATTTTGTTATAAGATTAAATTTTATGATTGAAAATAATTGCACTATAGCAACAAACTTGTCACAAATAATTTTTTATGAAAAAAAACTTTTACCACAAAATACTATTTTTTAATCACAAATTAATGTGGTAAAACCCCATATTCTGTAGTGTAAAAATAATTACTGTGCACAAAATGATGGAATAAGCATACGTATGTTTGTCCAAACTCTGTAAGATGGAACTTAATAATGTTCCAACAAAATATAAATTAACATTTGTCATAAGCTAGGATTGGATTGTTCATTCTTGTCCATTAGTAATCCACATTGCATAGAATAGTGGTAGCACAAAATGGAAACACCTGAAAAAAGAGCTTCATAAATAGAAGTTTTATTGAGGAATCTTTAAACAGAGACATACATTTTTTAGATAACAAGAACTAAATTTCAACCTAGCTAGTTTTCAAGTATGAGAAAAAGAATAAAAAGGAAAAACAAGAAATAGAGGTAAAAAATCTATTTGCTTGTCAACAATTTTGAAATTAATGGTACCTAAAAAGCACACTAAAAAATGAGAGCACCTTAATGGTTAAGAAAGTTCAAATACCATAACTGATCTAGATTTACAACCTAGATACTTCATTCCTATATCACATAGAGTCATATCTATACGAGGATCTAAGAAAAATGATTGCGTAAAAAATGGCAATGTCAAGGCAAACAATAATAATGCTTCTAATGGTATTCTATAAGTAGTTAATTATGACGAAGTACATAGTACATACCAATGTTTTCAGAATCGGATCGGTCATTGAACTAGAAAAGTTATCGGTTCACAGTTCACTGGTCGAATTGGTGGTCGAACCAGTGACATCATAAATTATTTAAATTTAAAATAATTATAAAAATAAAATAATAATTTATATATTATTTAAAAATCAAAATTTTATTTGAAAACCATTAAATTAGTCACTGGTTGTCTCTTCGACAGACGCCTCATCATCGATCTTCTCTGTAAGTCATCGCACTCGACCACTACTCTGGATTCTCATTTCTTCTTCTAGTACAGGGGGTGGGAGGGTGGCTTTGCAAGAAGGGTGGGGTCCTGCTGGTGGGAGACAGCGAGGAAGGGGGGCCTTTCCAATAGGGTCGCGAGGGGTGGGGGTTCTACTGGCGAGAGACGGCAAGGGGTGCTTCTCCAGCTACGAGGAATGCGAGAGGGGGCTTTTCCAGCGCGAGGTCGAGGTCCTATTGGCGGGGGACGGCGAGTCGGCGATAGTGGAAGAAAAAAAAAAGGTTGAACCAAATAGTTTAGGGGCAACCATCTAGTTTATTTGGTTCGCCAGTTGGACCACTGGTTTAACCGACCTAATTTCGATCTGAACACTTTTCGACTTAAATGACCGGATCGGATTGGAACCATGATCGATCGGCGATCGGACTAGATTGGAACCGCGATCAACTGGCGGTCGAACCGAATTGGAACTGTGACCATCGACGGTTAGATTGGATCGGAATCATGACCGATCGACGATCGGACCAGATCAGAACCGTGATCAATTGACGGTCGGACCGAATCGGAACCGTAATCGACTGACGGTTGGACTGGCTGGTCCAGTCCCGTTTTTAAAACCATTCTCACCAATAATGACATTTCCTAAATCACCAGTATGATGATTCTCATCTTCAAGAGCACCATGCACTTTTCCACTAGGATTGAAATAAGGTCTCGTAAATAATAAATAAATAAACAATCAAATACTTAAGCTAGAAAGAATTATGCAGAAAATCTAAGAGAGTGAGTCTGACCTAATGACAAATGAAGTAACCAACAACAATTAGACAATATCGGTTGACATGCGAGCATTTGTTGTGTCCCTAAGGGCATGCACATGGAAGCCATGAAGTCCAAGCTTAAGACAAGAAAGACTCCCAGTCACTATAGTTGTCCTATGTCACTCTATCATCCAAAGGTGAATTTTTTGTTGCAACTTTGTCTGTCAAGATATTTGATTGAAGATAATTCTTAAAGAGCTCTGTTTCAAGCAACCAGAACCCACTATAAGAATTTTGTTCTACATGGAAGAATCAAGCACATAGATGTGAAATATCACTTTTTATGGGGCCTCACTAAGGATGAAATGATTGATCTCATCTACTACAAAAGTGAAGATCAAGTTGCTGATATGTGTACCAAGTCCCTCAAATCACTCATATTTCAGAAGCTAAGGAAGTTGCTTGTTGTTTGCACATTGGACAATCCAATTTATGTGAGGGTGTTTCGAAGCTTACTTTTATTAAACTGACTATTATGACACAAAACATTAGTTTAAGGGAGGGATTGTTGAACAAAAATTAAAAGAGTCAAAGTTACTTGTCAAGTGAGTCCTTTGTGGTATGTTTCATTTGCCCTAGCCTCTAAGAAATGGTTAATGAGGAGCTAGCCTTAGTCTCTCCATGGAAGTAGTGGTAGTGGGGTGTTATTTTCTAATGTGTAGTAGGTTGTTTCCTTATTTCTAGCCTAAGAGTCATTTGTAACTTTGCCCATATAGGCTTCATGTGAATAAGAAAGGTTTCATACATTCCATCCTACCATTTTTAATACTCTATTGCGAAATAACCAAATAACTAGGAAAATTCTAAGTCCAAATTTGGATAATTAAATATTTATAATGAAATCTAAGTCATTGAAGGAGGGTACAAACAAGTCTCTCTAGTGACTTGTCATTCTAGAACTCACACTTCTCTATCGACTTATCATTCTAGAACTCACACTTCTCTATCATTGCATCATGGGGCATATCAATTTATTATGACTTATGAATTGGCCAATCATGGTGGCATTATCTTTGTTGCAAAGCAGGTGTGCAATACTTACATCATTCTACAAAGGAATGAAATTCACAAAACTTAAGTGATATTTATCACCATTTGGAGATGTTATGCATTTAGGTGACAAGCATGTCTGTGCACTGAATTTCCATGCTAAGCCTAAAATATATCCTCTTGTTTCTCCTATTCTTGACTTGGACTCATCATTAAAACTCAGAACCCTAAAAAGTAAACTACAAAATTCAATATTTTACCCAATGGACAAAGTTAGATGATTTATAAGAGTGATCTTCACATCCTTTAAGGTCATTTACATGTGATGATAAAAGAGAGGTGCATAGTTTGCCTATTAGAAGTGGTCTAATAGAAAGAAGACTTTCTCACTAAATTTGAACATCTGTGGAAGCTAAGGAAATTGTTGATTATGCCTTCAAATTCAATATATGGCTCAAACTTTGCTTGTTTGCTTTATAGGATCTCTTTTATGTTTGTGTGGATTTCAAAATCCACTGCATAAGATAAAAAGAAAAAAAAAAAGATTGAATGATTGAAATCCTCATCAATTTTAAAGTTTGTCTAAAAAATCCCACCACTTGGGTGGCTAGCAACTGCTTGCACATTTGCATGAGAATGACAGGGAACTAGTTTATTTCTCTATGAAATATCACATAGTTACACATATAGAGATAAAAGTGAAGTGTACCTTAATTAGCTACTAGTGCTTTTATAAGACAATCGAAGTTAAATAACAAGTAATAGTATATATCACACATATGGCATGGCAAGAAAGAATGCTAAGCATAGCATAGGCATATATACAAAATTGAACATAAATTCAAATACATGCTCATATACATACACCAAACAACAGAAATCAAATCAATCCAAAAAACATAAAACATATACGAAAGAAACAAAGGATGAAAGTAGATACCTTATTAGTATATAAGCAAGCACTCCCTCAAAAGAAATTGTTAGTTTAACAAGGTAATAAATGAAAGGGTTACATCATATATATACAAGGCATCATGGGGAACAAAGAATGAATTAGAAGAAATGAAACAAATTCTAAGTGATGAGGCATGCATAAAAGATTCTGACTAAATTATGATATACATTCAGCACAACACAACAACATATAAGAGTCTTCTAAATACATCTAAAACAAATATTAAACATGCTCATTTCATCATGATAAAAATTAGGTATGGCCTTTAATAAGTATAAATTGATTTCCAAAAGGACAAATCAATTATTCCCAAACAATTAATGCCAAAAAATTACACAAGTTAATCAATACACAGTGACTTTGGCTAAAATCCAAAACATAACTCATCACAAGATAAAACATTAGAAAAATCTAGAAGTTGAATTTTTACATAAAATAAAAAAATAAAAAATTGAGGAATAATTGTAAGGAGTATAGTTTCTAGCCCAATTGGAAAAATTCACAAATCATATGTCAAATAGTACTGGCACTCAAAAAAATCAGATTGGTTCAAAACAAGGTCAGTGCACAGGGCATGCAAAAATGAATTTTTTTTAACCCACCTAGGGTTGCCCAAAATTCATACACAATATTGAAAATGTCTATTTCAAAGGAGAAATGACGCTGACATATTTAAAATCAATTTAACATTCAGAATGCCCAAAACAGAGCTTGTGTACAAAGTACCTTTAGACAAAATTATATCTAATGAATCTACTATTAGGAAAAAATATAATCATAAATTAAACATGTCATCTTCTAATTTAAATTCATAGATCAATCTCGAGGGTACAAAATAAAGCATTGAAATAAGTTATTACTTGAAAACTAAGATTTCAAAACTCGAAAATGAACGTGTAGGGAGTTACCACTTCCCAATTTAATTTGAATGAAATTTTCCATGATTAAAGAACTCCATAAGAAGCCATGTCCAAATTTCATTCCCATGAAAGGTCACAAATTCATTTTGAAAACAAATTTGAAATGCATACCAATTCAAACAAAGGGGTAGCATTGATGTTTTTGAAAACTCATTTTGAACCTATAGAAGAAAGAGGATATTAATAATGAGAATGATCATTTTTGAAATTCTTGAAAACAATTTTTACAAATACACGACCAAACAAGGGAATCAAAATAAATAAAGAACACCTATTCAAGCTAAATATGTGCATTAGTGAGTGTGAAATGTGAAGATCAACATGCAGTTGTACCTACCTTTGTTAGTAACCTAAACATGCATCAAAGATCAATTTAAAGACCCTAATTACTAAATCACCAAGGAATCAATGACAACAAAAAGTTCACAATTATTATCAAATTTATTCATAAGTGGGTTACTTCACAAGAAAATCAGAAAGTGATTAGAACAGAAGACTCTACAAAATAAATTTGAAAAAAATATCCAGAAGTTGAATTTTATCATGAAAATTTTCAGAGAATATTTACTATATGTCTAGTTTATCATCCAAGTGTCTAAATTAATTAATTAAATCCTATTTAGTACCAGATTTCATAAGAAGCATAATAGGTCCAGAACAGAGTAATTTTCCATAGCATGTGAGAATTATTTTTTTAATTAACTTAGAGATGTCCTAAAATCCTATAAAAATTCACACAACTCATTAATATTTCTACTTTATATGAAAAATAATCACAAGATAAGATCACATGCATAACATATTTAAAATTAAATTAACATCTTGGAGCTCTAGAAGAGTACCTGTGTAGTAAGTGCAAGAAGAAAAAAATTATTTCTCTCATTTCAATAATTATTTTTCATATTTTATTTGTCAAAAATTGAATTTAAAAAGTCTAGATTAAGTGAAAAATGTCCAAAGAAGTTAAAGAGGTTGTGGATTTGCATTTTTCACGTGCATTCCCACTTAATCAGCGAGATTCGCTTTTATTGGTGAAAATTTTTGTTTTTGGAAAAGGTCAAAGTCGTCATTTATTTTATTTTATTTTAAAGAGAAAATAAAATAAGAAATAAAACCCTAAAAAATGACTCCATATATAGTTTTGGAAAAACAAGTCTTGAAAAACTAGAATTTAGGTTCGATGATCAGGTTACCTATTAAGAAGGTACCTCTAAGAGGTAGCACCCCTCTAAGCCCTAAAGAGGTCTCTAATGACTAAGTTGAGAGAAATAGAGCAATTAATTGATTAATTGAGGGTACTTAGGTAGACCAAGGTGACTTCAAAAATAGTGTGCTAAACAAAGATCAAATCACAATAAAGGAGAGTTAGGATGCGTACCTAGACTGCCTCTCAAGCACCATCATAAGACATCAAAATTAGTATAGAAATATAGTACACAACATGCATTTTATCCAAGATGGCCAAACGATCCAATGTATATCAAAGCAATCAATCAGGACAACAAACAAAGTCATAGTACACAAAGAAATGGATATTCGTGGAATTTTGAAAATAGGGTGATGGAGAGCGTACTTGGATAGCGAGTTGAGCACTAAAATGGGAAACAAGGTTAGCTCAATAATAAATATAAGGCAAATTCAAGCATATTGTCAAGAGGAATCAAAATCAATCAAATATCAAATAATCTCCTCATTTGAATCAATATCGGAGAAGATATCAAGAATGTTGGACCCCCCACCAAGGTCCAAATTGCTTTTGTACGAATTGATTCAATTAGTCCCATCATTTGGAACCATAAAATTTATTCATGCTTGTTAAAAACCCAAAAAATTGTGAAAATTATCAAAAAAATGCATGTCAAAAGGAAATTTGGTAGTAAAAGTTTATTGAAAATAAGGATTTTTATTACCTAAAAGAAATCTAAAGATGAATTTTCAAAGCTGGAATTATTTAGTTAAAAAAAGGATTTGAAAAATCAATTCAAAACAGTGCATTCCCAATTAATATAGCAAAGAGAGGAGGAGGTGTGTACCAATGTGGCCAAAGGAGCGGAGCTGGGAGATTTTGGATAGAAGAAACCAATTCACTGTAAAAGTGTCTAGTTGTCAAATGCTTCAATTTAAGGGTGTTCAACTGTCAAATGCTTTGATTTAAAAGGCAATCTGATTTGCAAGCTCAACTGGATTCTCCCCGACAGTTGTCAGACGTGGTTCATAATTCCCAATTTTCTGCTTTGACATGTTTTCTGCATTCCATATTAAATTCTCATTGTAAAGGTTTCATCACTTCTCCTTTTCAAGTTTAACATTTTCTTCCTTAGCAAAACCAGCAGACTCACCATATGTAATTGGTTCATTATCAGGCCTTCGGTCACAGATATCATCCAAATTATCCTTCTTTAGTTCACTAATCTTTGAACTTCCCTGCCCAGAGTTCACAAGAACTTCCATCTTCACTTCTGTAAACTCAGATTTAATTGACATGCTAACATCACCAATCTCTGTCTCTTCTTCTTCAGTGAGCTGAACCCCAGGCAGACCCTTCATAGAAATCCCCCCTTCACTGTTTTCTTTGGTGGAGAGGGGTCCATGAGACTTCTTTAGCAGATTCTGACCCAATTTTTTTTGACGTTCTACTTGTTCATCATTTGAAAATTCCAATACTGTTACTTCATTCTTATGTGCATTTACAAGCTGCTCAAATGCTGTCCCGGGTGTCAAGAGGTCCTCATAGCTTCCTGATTGAGTTATCTGTCCAGCTTCCATAACCAGAATTTTATTGACTTCCACTTGATGAGTCACTAGAATGACAGTTTTATGAGCAAGAGCAGCCATGACGCATTCATTGAAAAGAATTGCAGCGGTATGTGCATCTACTGCACTAAAAGGGTCATCCAGGAAGTAGATATCGACATCATTATAGACAGCTCGCGCAAGTTGAATTCTCTGCTTCTGTCCTCCACTCATATTAAGCCCTCTCTGACCGATTTCTATTTCATCACCATGGTCAAAACTGTTTATATCCTTATCTAAGGCGCAAGCTTTTAGGGTTTTCTCATATTTGGTTGTGTCCATTAGTTTTCCATAGAGAATAATGTCACGAATTGTCCCACTTTGGATCCAACAAGTTTGAGAAACATAGGCAATGGAACCAAATACATCAACAATTCCTGAAATTTTTGGTATCTCTCCAAGTATAGCATGCAAGAGTAATGATTTCCCCGCCCCAACTAGTCCGCAAATCGCTATTTTATGCCCCCATTGTACTGTCAAATTTACTTCTCTGAGGGTCAGGATGGTTGATTCTGGTTCCCAACTGAACTTACCTGCATTTATTTTGACACTATGACGTGAATTTGGCCATGTAATTTGCCTTATTTCCTCACTTCTGAGCTCATCATGTATGCAACAACATGGCGACTGAAAGATATGCTTGTAGTGAACATTGGCAGCGATTTGCTTATGAAATAATGGTCATCAATGGGATTGAGCTGAATGCATGTCACATAGTCATTGGGTCTGAAAACATTAAGACATTCATCCTGCTCCTTAATCCATTCTGAAATTGACTCTGAACCTTTAGAGCTATGGCACCTGTTGCGAGCTGGGTCATTGAACGAGCTGATTGTGGGAGGGCATCTAATATCAAAAGATGCTATTGAACCTGAAGCTAGGCTTATGGGGTTTTTGCTGCATGCTGTACAACATTCTGCAGAATTGGACATACCTAAGACGACCAGGATGCTCTATGCTTCAACACAAACTACATCTTTCCAGGTCTTTGTAAAACAATCTTCATCACCACTGATAATGAATCCAGAAGTAAGTGAATTAACAAAAGTAAACAAAAAGGAAGGGTGGCCCACCAAACACAGGGTTTAAATGTTTCAGAACCAGTGGTAATAAACTGATGCAAATAAACCATAACGACATTGTTTCCATAAGCATATTAATCAAACCTGAGTTCTCCATATGGACCAGTTTCTGCATGTAACTTTCAACCATCTCCTTTTCCACAACACTAGTTATCTCGGCTTCATTTTTGACATCCAAGTAATGGGACAGTCTCTCCATTTCTTCATTTAAACGTTCAGATAGTTGAGAGTCTCCTATGAGTTTAGATACTTAGTCAAATAATTTAGCAGACATAATCTTCAATTGGCCCTCACTGAGAAACCCAGAAAGTCTCTCAGATAAAAGCATGAAAGTTTCCGTCAACTTCGTCACTAATTTAGACTCATCCCATACTGTTGCTATTCACATTGTGTCTTCTTTAACGGCAGAGATTTTAGATTCTTCCAGGGCTCCTGGAACAATGTTTGACTGTTGTACGCTCTTAGCAACAGCTTCCATCTGGTCAGATAAGACATTGGTAGATCATTCAAATTCTTTCGAATTTAATCCCAACATGCTCAACTCAGCACTAATAGAAATGTTAGACTGCTGGCCTGAAGAAAAACTTCCATTTATTGCACTTGCAGCAACTTTTATATGCTGAGATATTGCATTAGTAGACTGCTTGATCTATAGGTGCAGCATGATCATGCAACAGAGCTGTAATGCCAAGGGCTGACGGTGCACTATGATATCCTGAGATAGGCACAGGTGATCCTTGCAAGGAGTTATTGCTTGAAACTGGATTAGATATAGGAGTCTGAGGCATCCGCTGGGATATGATCTTAGATTGAGCAAGCCGTTGAAGTGCAATCTGCAGTAGTTCTTGGGGATCGACCTTCCTTCTAATCAAATTTGCATCTACAGATGGTTTAGCCGATGTCAAATGTTGTTTCCCTCGTCTTGTTGACTCGTCTGGAGTACTGATGTTTTTTTAGATGACTTCCCAAGGGCGGGTGCACCAATTCCGCTGCATTTGGATTCAAACTTATAAACTCAGCTTCCTGAACTCAGCTTCATACCATGATAACTAGTTTTGGCAAGTCTCATTGAAATGGAAACAACCAGTCTCCTCTTTCCCATTTTTTTTTTCATCTCCTCAACGCATAAGCTATCTATAACAGCTTTCTTACTCATGGGGCCTTCATAGCATTAATAGAATCATGGGTCTCTTCTTGGAACGATATTCTTGCCTCCACATAATATGAGCAGACCACTCTGTTTGTGGATTATCTTTCCACTTATTTTACCTTGGGTTAGGTGCGCATGTCTTTCATGTGAACAGCGTAGACACCTATGCACCTCAAAAGCTGTACTGATTGCAGGCTGCATCCACGAAAATGTGGCCCCCCTCAACTAGACCGTGCTGTCTATTCTCAATATGGAGCTGCCGCATCTGAAGGATGGTCTTGGCTGCAACTGTCCGTCACATCACTAAAGGCATGAGATGATGACTGGGTCTTTAAGAAACATAACAATTGACGCCTCTCCAGTGTCTCCATTGCAAGGCTCTGTTGCCGATGCACTTCTATTTAATCAATAACACATGGGGATAAAAATAGGTTCTTTAGCAACCAAACTTTATCTCTGTGGGCCAGGGAATGAGCTCTTTTGCTGCCACCTTATTCCGAGGTGATCAAATCCCTCTTCAGGCTAGTACGTACTCAAGGTTGAACATGACTCGCATGAGATTGTCATTTAGCCGGCAAAAGGTAGCCGCGTGGGATATCCATTCATGCATGCAGGCTGTCTTCATCATGGACTGTGCGTGGTCGCTAGAGAGAATCCAAAGTGGTGCAGCTCAGTTCAATTCCAAGTTCAACCATCATTTCGTTGAAAATGGATTGGATGCTTGGCAGCCTTGACTTGGCTACATTTTTTAGATGCTTTGAAAGATGAAATGCGCGGCTGGAAACGAGTGATGCAGTCATGGTTTTGCTTTACAGCTTTTGGTTACAATAAAACATCAAAAAACCGATGAAGCCCTTGCAAAGTTTGGATACTTTTCCTGACAGAAACGCAGGCAGCCTTGCTCTTACTTTAATAGTTAACATACTGTAGAGATCATCTCTTGCATCATGGCTAATCTAGTGAGGGGATGCCACCAGCTTCTCAATAATGATAATAACATTTGCATAGTGCAGTGATAAAGCAACGCACCAAGAGTTTTCGGGAGGAGCATTCAACAACTTTTGCTTAGAATTGAAGATTGATAGACTATGAAATGCACAACCATTAGCAACCACAGGATCTTCGGCTCCATCTGGAATCCCCAACCCAGCATCGTTTGAATTTACATGGCAGTTTCTAACCGGAGAATTGCTCCTAACCATCATGCATCCTTTGAAAGGTCCCACCTACCTTCTGATCTCCATGGGTTCCAGAATAAGGAAACATACCGAAGCATCTTATCATATAGACATAGGGTTATGGTATATGACGTCGTTCTGAAGCAAGCGTTGTGATATGGAAAACTGCATCTGCCAACTGGACCGCTTCCTACGGTATTCACATGTGCCTGAGAACCCCCAGAAATGATGGCAGCCTCTGCATCTATCTAACCCCAAACAACCCATTGCATACAATCTTTGCAAAGTCTCCATCTTTCTAGAAATACTCGTGCCATCATGGTCTTCATAGCCATGAACACCAAAGAAAGGGAGGCGGGTGAAATATACATGCTAAGCATAGAAAGAATGACCCAAGAAAAACAAAGGAAGGAAGACAGAGGATGGGTAACAGACGAACCACATTCCATTATTTTGTCAAAACGGCTTGAAAATAGGTGGGGAATATAAGAGAACAAGAGCACGATCCTTAGATGACACCAAAATCTGCTAAAAAAATGATGATGAATCATATAGAGATGAGAAAATACGAATTTCATCTGACCATACCTGGAAAAATTCCCCTCAAGAAATATTGTTTGGCTTCAAGTCGGCTGTGTCCTCTTCCCAACGTCTTCTCCAACAGCTCCTCACCGAGAAATCCTTTCCAAGACTGGAATCTGCTTCCCCTCTCCCAAAACCCCTCTCATTTTCCTATATATTTTCCTTTCTCTCCTTCGCCTATGAAAACCCTCTCTCTCTCTGAAAAACAATCTCTGAATGCCTCCTAAAACCAACAACCTGTGTTTTTATATCCATTGGAGCCGTCCCAACTGAGGACTCCTCTTCTCTCCAAACTCTACATCTCATCCACCAGAAAAGTCATTTTTTGAATTTCCAAAAATCAATCCATGCATATCACCTAAAGAGTCTTACCTCTTCCAAAAACCACATGAAGAGTACTACATTTTCAAAAAACTTCTCTATCAGTAGATTTTCCTATAAAACTTCAAATTATTAAATGGATAAATGAATAAAAAATAAATAAATAAAATAATAAATAAATCAAAAAATGATAAAATAATAATAATAGATAAATGAATAAATAACAAGATAATGAACAAAATAAATAAAAAATAATGAATACCTAAATAAATAAAAGTAATTGACAATAATAATAAAAAATAAAAATAAATAAATAAATGAGATAAATAAGTCATACAATCAAACAAGTCAGGCTAAGAATGTTTGATGAGTCAAGCATGCCTAAATAGGCTTAAAGTGTCTAAATGGGCTTAGGTGAACCTAGACGGGCCTAAGCTAGTGCTTAATGGGCCTACCCTTATGGGCCTAGGGTGAGACTAGGTGGGCCTAACTAAGTCTAACGTAAAGTGCATCTAAGTAAAACCTAATCTAAACTTAAAGGGCAACCAATGTCATAATGTGGAATCGAATAAACCCCGCAACCAAAGTCTCCAGAGTGGCTCAGAAAAGGTAAGCTACACTGGTAATAATGGGTCATCTAAGAAACACTGTGAAACACTGGAAGTAAACTTAAAAACATATGTTAAAGGGACAAAATTGAGGGTCTACAGAGATCATTTAATAATTTAATTTTAAGAAACAAGATTGAGTGTAAAAAATAGAGTGAAAACTAAACCTTCTAAAAGATTGATTTCTATATTCTAATTGGAAAAAAAAAAAAAAAACTACTCAAACAAAATTCTAAAATCAAATTCAAGAAGTCTAAAATATCATAGAATAATTAGAAAAATTTTAGAGAGTTTTTGAATGGTCGGATTCCAATTTACAAGTTCAAAGGTAAAGTGAACTATCAATAGTGGTAATAGAGAAACAATTTTTAGAAAATTTCATATATTAGGATTCTCTAAATTGATCCTAAAGATAATTTTAATCATGTATCAAACAATATTTAACACCAATCATTCACACACTGATCATCAATAATTTTCTATCAAACTTTAATATATGATCATCAATGATTCTCTAAAACTAAAAAAAATGCATATATCAAAAGATCAATAAGTTAATAGTCATCAACATGCAATCTCCAAAAATTCCTCAAACTTCATCAACATGTAAACATTAATGAATTTCAAGCATTCAGCCTCAGATTACTTTCACCAAATTCTCAAGATTCAACATCAAGCGATCATAAAAAATCCAATACTTCGTGTGGCCTATACATTCACACCAATCCTAGTCTAATACATCCAAAATCATGAAAATGAGAAGTATGAGAAGAAGATATAGAAAATAAATCAAAAGGAAATTAAATAATCTTACCTCAAGGTGTTTCCAAATCGGATTTTTGTCTTGATGTTTTTCAAATTGATGATGGTCTCTCAAGTTTTTCATAGCTCTTTCTCAAGTTTTCCATAGTTGTCCATTGTTTCTAACCTTGTTTATCTCCAAGTTCTCCCCAAATTCCCTTTCTCTAGAGAACTGCTTCTTTTATTCCTTTTTTCCTATCTTCCCCCTCTCTTGATTGCCAAGCCACCACTTCATCCACCTTTTAGAGAATTCCTAACTTACTCTCCAACCTTTCCCTATTCTACACTACTTCACTCACCTTCTAGAGAATTCCTAACTTACCCTCCAACGTCTCCCTATCCTATACTCATCCTACAAACCTACAAGCAACTCTCCCCAACCTTCACTCAACCAACTAACCTAATTCTAATTAAACTAACACCTAATCTCATTGGACTCATGTAATTCTTAGCCAAAGCTCCCTAACTTATTCTAAGACTCACTAGGCTAAGCCAACCTCACTAAACTAATCTTACTTTTTAAACTAAACCAAACTCAAAGAACTAATTTAAATTACTTTTAAACAAAACTAAACTTAAAACCAAACTAAACTAAACTCAAAAAGCTCTTTTAAACTACTTCTAAACTAGATTAAACTCAAACTAAACTAAACTTAAAGAACACTTCGAAACTATTTCTCAACTAAACCTAGGGTCACTAAATTCGTGATTGAGATCCAGCTAATCCCTCCAAGATATATATCTCCAAAAGAATCCAAAAATAGTGATCAAAATAGTTACAATGGACCACCGATGAAAGCTCAAAAATAGCTAAAAAAAAGGACCACAAGTGCATAATATGGCAATAGAGGATGTAGGAAGGCAATCCTAGATAGAATGTGCCTAGAAGACAAAATAGAGGGTCTACAATGAGAAATTCGGAAATTTATTGAAAACCAAAGAAAATAAAAGAAATGCACGCCTGAAGGAAATATTGGCAGCAAACTAATTTGGAAAATGGAATTTTAATGCCTAAGAATGTCTAAAGATGAATAAAAAAGGATTTAAAATCATTTGAAAACCGGATTTTCGAAAATTGATGTTTTAAAAGCAATATTTTTAAAGTGCATGCATGAAGCATTAAGGGATGAGACATAGAGGCTTTAAAAAAATGGCACATCAAAGGTAGCCATGCATGGAATCATTTGCACTGGTTGTCAAATGTGGGGTGCCAAAAACTGGAGGTACTGAAGTGATTGCTCTGCTGATGCGGATGGTTCACCAAGTGGAGTGTGAAGTATTGAAGCAAACGGACAGGCAAGACATGTATTCAGCAGGATACTGTCATGGTTCTAATCAACAATAATTGCATAGAACCTGTATTTGTGGAGAAGACCAGGTGAATCTTGGCTTATAGGTGATGCACCACGTTGAATCCAAGAAGTTTGAGAAACGTAAGCAATGGAACCCAATACATCAGCAGTTCCTGAGATTTTTGGTATCTCTCCAAGTACAGCATAAGAGTGATGATTTCCCTGCTCCAACTGGCCCAGAAACTGGAATCTTCTGCATTTCCTCCATGAACGTACAATTTTTCTTTTGAACAAAACTTCATGTCTCTTAGATACTCAACATAAGCAACAAAACCCGTAAATGTATTTCTCTTTCTCAACTACTTCCCATTCTCATACCACTGCTTCCCAATTTCACCACTACCATGAATGTGTGCTACTGCCAACATAAAACCCCAATCTAATGAGACAGCCTTGAAGCGTTAAAACTTAGATTTATGCGAATCTCATGTGAACCATAGCCATAAAGAAGTAATGGATCAGGTCCATCAAGTTTCACAACATCCTTTCAGTAAACAATTGATAGGGGAATTTGAGTGACATCTGAAGCCTTCGCCCATGCTTTACCTCTAACTGCTGTTATTCCTGTGCCAAGCAATGTTCTTACATCATCCAGAATAGCCTAGTTCTTAACAAGCTCCTCCATGGTAGGTTTCTGTAGAAGATTGTTGACTAAACTAACATAAGAAGTTTTGTTCAGAATCCCAATTTTAGATGCCACAATTACACCATGGTTAGAAGCAGTATGAAGAGTGAAAGGAACAGTGATGATGCAGGATGTGTTCTCTGGAAGGACCATAGTAGGAGCGTCAAAACATGGAAGAACATCCCCAGTCATAATGAATATCCCACCAGCGGCGAGAAAGAAACCTCGCTGTTGGACCGTTCATGAGGCATCAAATACTCGGAACCGCCAATGTCCATATTTTCTATCAACGGACCAAATTCTATTTGGGTCACCAAACTCTAACAAGAATAAAGGTTCATTTTATAACCTCCTATGATTTGAGGCTATATGCAAAATGGTTTTTATAGAAAAATTATAGCCCAAAGTCATATACGTACAAAAAATAATATTGAATATATTTAGAATCTATTTCATAACCAAAAATTATAAAAACAACAAAATAAATACTCTAACCGGAAGCTATGCTGTTTATCATAGCTACAAGTTACGTAATTATTTTTATTGTTTAATGGAAATTTTAGTATAATTTTTATCCTAGGTTTTTCTCCATATATAGTTCTTATTAAACTATATCTACGGAATCATATCAAGGTGAGAAATTCACTTACCTTACAATTATGAGAAACTATATATTATATAAATATGATAAATGTTCATAATTTGAAGTTATTATCTTATATATTCTTAATTTGATTTGATTGTATTTGTTGTATTTTTTTTGCTAGCTAAGCATATTGAAATATTTGAAATAGTACATTCTATCTTAAGGAATAAATAAATAAATAAATTACTTTTTTAATACATGCATTTCATATATATTAGTTGTGTACATATAATATTAAGTGTTTGATGGATATATTCCAAGATATTTACCTCATCAATTGTACGATGTATATAACAATTGATGTTAATATATATCAAGTAAATTTGATTGTAAACTCTAAAAGAGATAAAATTAGGGAGAATTATGTTTTACACTTACTTGGACTTGATAATTAATAAAAGGTCATTCAAACACTTATGATTTATTACAAGGATATAAGGTTGGAATAGACAAAAATACCCATTTGACTTGCATCCATCAATTGTCTTTATGCCACCACTCTTTACATGCCCCTTCCATAAAATTCTCCTTTATTTAATCATTTTTTTTATTTTTCATAATTTTTTAAGCTCTTTTAAAAATTATTGAAAAATGAGCATTATTTTTTATTTTTAAATTATAAATAAACAAAAATTATATTAATGATTCAAAAATTGTTTTGGAAAATAATTTTTAAAAAAATATTAATTTAAATGAATAAAAATTATTTTTTACATTTTAGAAGTAAATAATTTAATGATTAAAACACTATTTAAAATAAATATATTTACTATTTTTTTTCTTTTATACTAAAAAATATTTTTAAAGTTTACTATTTTTGCTATTATAAAATAAAAAGTTTAAAGTTTTTTTTAAAAAATTTTTTTCTTCCATATTTTAATAATTTTTTGAACATAGACTTTTGGTAATAAATTATATGAATGTTCCAAAATTGTTTATTAAGGGATTTTTTTAATGATTTGAATTAATTGAAATAAGAAAAAAGAAAAAGAGAGAAAGAGGATAGATGAAGAGTTTTTATTTTAAATATCCAACTAAAATGTTTTCATATTTAGAAATGGATTATATCAATATATAGTACAGTTGAGATTGGATTTTTTTTCATATAAAAGGGTTAAATGATATATTTGAGTTTGGTTTTAAAATATTTTTTCTAGTTTTTATTTATTTATTTTTAAAAATAATTTTTATTTTCTATATTGTCTCTTTTTGAAAATACATTTAATTAAAAAAATGAAAACTATTTTTAAAAATGAAAATTGAAGTCCTTGTTTAATAATATATATATATATATATATATATATATATATATATATATATATATATATATATTTTATGAAGATAATAAAAAGAATTAAATTTCATTTATTGATTATTCTTTTTTTATTTTTAACCTATAATATGTTCACAATTAAATAAAGGAATTGGTCAATTGTATTTTTTTTCACAAAAATGTAATATGTTCATTAAAAAATTGGATTTAAGTTTTCCGTCATTTTTTTAATCAAACTACTAGAGTCATGTTTAATACACATATAGGCATACATGCACTACGGGGATATGAAATTTGTGTCACTGTACAAGAGTATTTACTAATTGTACAATGGAAATGTACTAAGTGTATAAGTAATGTATAAGATTACCATTTATAAAATATTTCAATCTATTTTGAACCACTCCTTTATTTTCCTTGTCACCCACAAATTGCATACTTATGTCATACACTTTATTTAACTCCCACATGGAAATTCCAATACTTTCCCAATAATGATGTTTGGGGAAAAAAAATTAACTCTAATTCATCCACCCTTTTCTCAATTAAACCATTAGAAATATGGTTAACACACTTATGTAGACACATTACTCAGGAGAGATATATTGCACCATTGTACAATGTTACTACGCTAACTGTACAAGGGAAATGTACTAAGTGTATAAGGGTGTACAAGGCTACCATCTATGAAAGATTTTAATTGATTTTGAATCACTTTTTCATTTTCCTTGTCACCCACAGATTGCATACCCATGTCATGCAATTTATTTAACTTCCACATGGAAATTCTGATACTTTCTCTAGTAATAATGTTTGGGGAAAAAAATTTTAATCTTAATTCATCCACCATTTTTTCAGCCAAACCATTGGAAATAAGGTTAATATGCCTACGTGGACACACAACTTAAGAGAGATATATTACACCATTGTACAATGGTGTTACACTAGCTGTACAAGGGAAATGTACTAAGTGTATAAGGGTGTACAATGCTACCATTTGTGAAAGATTTTAGTCGATTTTGAATCATTTCTTTATTTTCTTTGTCACCCACAAATTGTATGTGAAATTTGCACTATTGTATAAGAGTGTTACACTAACTATACAAGGGTGTTACATTGATTACTACTCAAAAAGTGCATTTTTATAAGCTTAAACTTAATTGTACTAAACACTTTTGAGTAGTAGTTAGACATTTTTATCCCAATTGGCATGTTAAGGACCTAGCGAATGTTACTAACCAATTTTTGGTAAGTTTTAGTAGTTTTGGTAGCTTTTTTATCACCGAAACAGGCCAAAATTGAGGGAGAGTTTTGTGCAAGCTATGGCAAGGCAAGATTAAGATCAATCACATGAAAAATTTGAGCCTTGGAGCACTTCAAAACCCCTTGCCAAACTTGGAAAGGGTTTGACAAAGCTATCAGTAGTAAGATGGAGAGAAACAAAGCATTTCGTAAGGCAAAATCATCAAATTCGCAAGGTGTGCCAAAATTCGCAAAGTGTGCCAAATTTTGGCAGGGTGTGCCAAATTTTTGCAGGGTGTGCGAAAATCACTTTGTGTGCACCGACCTTCAGGAAAAATCTCCAGAATTGTAATTTTTTTCCTTTTTACTCCTTTTATAATAGATAAATGACATTAGGGTTTATTTAGGAACTATAAATAGGGGTTGGAAAACCTCTCAAACGATGTTAGATATCATGTTTTAGATATTTTTTAAAGACTAGTTTGGAAGGAAATATACGGGAGTTTTCTCTGTCTTTCATTCTCATTTTCTCTTCACTTTCTCTATAGCCAAACACCCTCTAAAGATGATTTCTCAAAGGATGAGTGGCTAAGTTTCACGTTTCTTAGAGTGATGGAAGCTAGGTAAAGGACCCAGATGCAAAGGTGAGAGTTTTCCTTGCTTTAAATGAAGGTAGTTGTGTATTGTTGGCAGATCGGAGGGTTGGCCGCGTCCATCAACTCCCCTTGTGTTCGCCGTGGGTGCTTGGGTGAATGCACTATAAGGCTAGGGTATGTGCATTTCCTAACAGCAAGCTTTTAGGAGAGTTGGTAGTGCCTGAGGTCCTACAAGTGGTATTAGACCTGAGGTCACGGGTTCGAACCCCAGGGGTGTCGTTGGGGGGGAGATTGTTGGCAGATCGGAGGGGTGGCCGCGTCCATCAACTCCCCTTGTGTTCGCCGTGGGCGCTTGGGTGAATGCACTATAAGGCTAGGGTATGCGCATTTCCTAACAGCAATTGCTTTTAGGAGAGTTGGTAGCGCCTGAGGTTTTACATGTATCATTAATGGTTTATATTTCAAGTTTCAGCTTTAATCCCTTAGAATCACCTTGAATGACCAATACTTGGTAAGCTTTTAGGATTCTATGGATGCTTATTGCTAGATCCATGGATGTCCATTAGTTATCAAGTACGAGCCATTGGAAGGTGGTTCAAGGTGAGGGTATTTAGTGTTTGAAGCCATTAATGGGAAACAACTACCATTTTTCAAGAACCCCTTTGGATCAAAACTTATTTGCTAAATACAAATCCGGTTCGAGAGATAACCATCCTTTATGTTATTGTCCCCAATGCGAGGAGAAGATCCGGAATTTCCCACTTTGCAACAGGAACCTGATCCTAGTACCTATAACTCCAAGAGACTTTCTCTTTTCTCTTTATAGTAATTTCAGTTGTTTATGTTTACTTAACTTAAAATCAACCCTTCCAATCAATCTTATTT
Source organism: Vitis vinifera (assembly GCF_030704535.1). NCBI lineage: Eukaryota > Viridiplantae > Streptophyta > Magnoliopsida > Vitales > Vitaceae > Vitis > Vitis vinifera. The sequence continues at coordinate 5,198,225 of NC_081818.1, read as the reverse complement.
TCATTAAAAACTAACTTTCAAAAAGGAAATCACCATTTCTCATTTCATTAATGTCATGTGTACAAAGAAAACCCATCTCTGTGGACGATCCTAGAGCCACTATACTATAGCAGCTTTGTCTTTGCTACCCTAGTATAAGGTGTTGTAGGTTTTATAAATGTTTAGATAAACACCCGACTGGGCATGAATCAAATGACGCCGCTGCCGGGGATGGTGCCTAAGTACATGAATGTTACCTTTTATGAGTACTTGTGATCTTCATCACAAGTTAGTGATTTTTCTTTCACTAATTCGTTTTCTTTGTTTTTATTTTATCTTATCTTTCATTTAGTTTTTAGCTAACCTTAAATCTTTTCCTAGAATTGTAGTCCTTTTTGTTTTCTCTGTTTTTGTTTCAGTAATCTTGAGTTGTGTATGCCCTATTGGATAAGAGATATTGAGGGAAGACTTGTGAAAATTGAAACTCCTCAAGAAACTGAGTTGGAAGTCTGCTTGAACATCATGGATTGTCCACCTGAAGATCAGCATAGCCAACATGGGCAAGAGGAGAATCTCAATGCAAACTGATCCATGGGGGACCGCATGCATCCACCTCGAATGAGTGCACCTTCATGCATAGTGCCTCCCACTGAGTAGCTAGTGATCCAACCTCGTATAGTGCCGCTTCTACCTACTTTCCATGGGATGGAAAGTGAAAACCCCTATTCTCACATCAAGGAGTTTGAAGAAGTGTGCAATACATTCCAAGAAGGAGGAGCTGCAATTGACTTGATGAGACTCAAGCTATTCCCTTTCACCTTAAAGGATAAGGCCAAGGTTTGGCTTAATTCTCTAAGGCCGAGGAGTATCAAAACGTGGACTAATTTACAAGCTGAGTTTCTCAAGAAGTTTATTAAGATTGATGAATTATTGAAGCTCCTATTGAATTCAACCTTGTCTCTTCCACTTTAATCTTACCACACACTGTGCACATTAGGTTCCAATTATAAGATGAAAAACTATCTCACCCCTTGAACTTAGGAAAATTTTGACTTGGTACCTTTGACCTCATTTTAATAGTGTTGGGACACCTTATAGAAGGCTAATGAGCCTTTAGAAAAAAAAAAAAAGTGCTACACTTGCCTTGAAACCCAAGCAAGGTCCTAGGGGTATTTGGCGAAAGTCTTTAAAGCCTGGTGCCCTAAACCTTAATTGGTTGGGAGTCATGGACCTTAATGCTCATTACAAGGGTGAATGGGTGAAGTTGAGCAAATAAAAGAATTGTGAAATAAAAGAGGTGTGTTCTTAGCCTGTTAGGTGTTAGTCAGGTTGCTAGGTTTGAGAAAGAACTAGGTTGGGGGGGGAGAGCATAGTTTAACATACTATAATTGGAAACTAATCACCTTAACACTTAGATTCTTGTGGAAGATTAAGAGTTGGATCTTTGGGAGTGGAAATTCTTTTGATGTTTAAATTTGCATAATGCCCACTTTTTGTATTTTATGATTAGGTAAGTGATTTAATGACTCTTGTTGAAGGTTGGGTTTTATATCTTTGATATTCCATGAGAGATGTGTTTCTTTTTCTCTCCTTCATTGCTAAGGGACTAGCAATGTGTCAGTTGGGGGGAGTGATTACTACTTAAAAAGTGTATTTTTATAAGCTTAAACTTAATTGTACTAAGCACTTTTGAGTAGTAGTTAGACCTTTTTATACCAATTGACATGTTAAGGACCTAGCGAATGTTACTAACCAATTTCTGTTAAGTTTTAGTGTTTTTGGTAGCTTTTTTATCACCGAAACAGGCCAAGATTGAGGGAGAGTTTTGTGCAAGCTATGACAAGGCAAGTTGAAGATCAATCACATGAAGAATTCGAGCCTTGGAGCACTTCAAAACCCCTTGCCAAACTTGGAAAGGGTTTGGCAAAGTTATCAGTAGTAAGATGGAGAGAAACAGAGCATTTCGCAAGGCAAAATCATCAAATTCGCAAGGTGTGCCAAATTTTGTCAAGGTGTGCCAAATTTTCGCAAGGTGTGCCAAATTTTCGCAGGGTGTGCGAAAATCACTTCATGCGCATCGACCTTCAGGAAAAATCTCCATAATTGTAATTTTTCCTTTTTACTCCTTTTGCAATAGATAAATGACATTAGGGTTTGTTTAGGAACTATAAATAGGGGTTGGAAAACCTCTCAAAAGATGTTAGATATTATGTTTTAAATATTTTGTAAAGACTAGTTTGGAAGGAAATATACGGGAGTTTTCTCTGCCTTTCTTTCTCATTTTCTCTTCACTTTCTCTCTAGCCAAACACCCTCTAAGGATGATTTCTCAGAGGATGAGTGGCTAAGTTTCACTTTTCTTAGAGTGATGAAAGCTAGGTAAAGGACCTAAATGCAAAGGTGAGAGTTTTCTTTGCTTTAAATGAAGGTAGTTATGTATCATTAATGATTTATATTTCAAGTTTCAACTTTAATCCCTTAGAATCACCTTGAATGGCCAATACTTGGTAAGCTTTTAGGATTCTATGGATGCTTATTGCTAGATCCATGAATGTCCATTAGTTATCAAGTACGAGCCATTGGAAGGTGGTTCAAGGTGAGGGTATTTAGTGTTTGAAGCCATTAATGGGAAGCAACTACCATTTTTCAAGAACCCTTTGGATCAAAACTTATTTGCTAAATACAAATCTGGTTTGGGAGATAACCATCCTTTATGTTATTGTCCCCAATGCGAGGAAAAGATCTGGAATTTCCCACTTTGCAACAGGAACCTGATCCTAGTAACCTATAGCTCCAAGAGACTTTCTCTTTTCTCTTTATAGTAATTTCAGTTGTTTATGTTTACTTAACTTAAAATCAACCCTTCCAATCAATCTTATTTTCATTAAAAACTAACTTTCAAAAAGGAAATCACCATTTCTCATTTCATTAATGTCATGTGTACAAAGAAAACCTATCCCTGTGGACGATCCTAAAGCCACTATACTATAGTAGCTTTGTCTTTGCTACCCTAGTATAAGGTGTTGTAGGTTTTATAAATGTTTTGATAAACACCCAACTAGGCATGAATCATACACTTATTGTACAAGGCAAATGTACTAACTGTATGAGGCAAATGTACTAATTTTACAAGGATGTAGAAGGCTACCCTTTATGCAAGATTTCAATCAATTCTGAACTTTTTTTTTCTTGTAACCTAAGGATTGAACACTTTTCCCCCACACATTCCTTTACCTAAAAATTGTTTTAATTTTAAATTTTAAATTTCATAATCCAAATTTTGTAATTGCATATTTCGTTTAAGTAGTTTTAACAATATTTTTTCTTGCTACATTTACATCCTATATAAAGGAAAATTAACCATAATATTTAGGTATTACCTTTTTTTGTGAAATCAAATTAATATAAATGGATAACATATTAGTGTCATTGTTTCAAATGACTTAAACAATATAAACAACATATAATAACTATTGAGGAAAAATTATCAATATTTTTTACCAAACTATATCATTTAGATCTTCCCTACCAAAATTAAAACTTAGGAAATAAAATTAAAATTAATCACATTTAAAGTGTTTATTACAAGTAAACCGAATGAAATATATATATTTAATAGTTTACCTTTATAAACATAATGTGAGCAAAGATTAAAAAAAAAATCATATTTAAATAAAATTAAAAAGGATAAAATATTATCTTTGTAACATTTGTAATTTTTTTTTTAAAAATCATTAATTTAAATTATCAAGTTAATTTAAAATATTTTTTTGTTGTAATTATAGTTTTGAAGATTCTACGATTTTTATATTATTACTTTTAATTTATTTTCTTTGATTTTTTATTTTAAATTTCATCTAAACTTGTTTTTTCTTGCATTTACAAGTTTTTTATTATATCCCTATTTAAGGTGATTTTCATCTAATTTGTGTTCCATTATATTCTCTTTTCGATTTTAATGTGTTGTTATACCTCTTTACATAACAAAAGATTTTGTTATTTTTCATCTACAAAACTTTATACAAAAGATATCATGTACGAGGAAAAAAATAAAAAAAGAGAAAATTATGATATAATTGCATACACATCTCTTAATATGATACATTTGCTTGACTTAATGACATCATACTTTAATAATTTAAATCATGTCAAGTCCACATCTATTTTAGATTTAAAAGGGTATTTGAATATTTTTCAAATTATTAAGTTATGATACATCATTCAATTAAAAATTAATTATTAGCATTAGTTAAAAGATGATCATGTTACAAAATAATATATTAAGACAATATCTATGTATTGTCCATAAAATAGAGAAAATATTCAAATAATGTCTATAACCTTAAAGATATATATATATATATATATATGTTGGATAAAAACGAATATTACATTTTTTAAGGTATTTAAAAAATATTTATTATATATTTTGTAATTTTAAAAAAAAATATGAGGTGTTTAAAAAATATTTACTTTAAAAATGTAGTAATAATCATTTTTAACGATTGATTTCTAATATTCAATTTATTAGGCATGGTTTTTTGGAAGAAAAATAATTAATGGAAATAGTAACACCTCCCTGGTAAGGAATTAATTTACATGTCCCACCAATTAATATGTGAGAGAAAGGTAAGGTGAATGATGAGAGAGAGAGAGAGGGAAAAAGAGAATGAGAGGGAGTGGGAAGTTAGTTTTTTTCTTTTTCTTTTTGACAACCAGGGGCATTTCAGGAAATTTTGAAAAGTAATGTCCTTCAACTCAATTTTCGCTCATCCACTAGGTTTTGGGCTTAAATACAAAGGATATGAAGACCTTGGGCCAATTTTCAAGTCCAAGTGGGTGTAAAACTCAATTCTCCCATAAAATTATGTCACTAATGGGATACAATTTCATGTGAATGACACATTATAGTATATCATATCTAAAAGAATTTGATATGACCAACATGGTTCCTAGGGTAAATAATAATTGATCACCTCATTACACATCATGTAGACATATATTATAAAATCAGAAGTTTTTATCTAATAACTAATTTATCTATATTCCTAAAAATTAGTATGACATGTTGTACAAATAATTATTTTGATAAGATAAATGTTCTCATCGTTAAAGAAAGAAAGTTGATTATAGATCTAGAAGAATGACATGAAATTTCTTAGAATTTTTTTTTTATGCAAGTAATGTTATCAATTGATGTCCCTAGAGGACAATTAATTAACTAACACAATTGCAGATACATGCTTGAAGTATAGTAAAATAGTTGATGAAAAAATAATGTTTTGGTGGGACAACTAACTATTATAACAACAAATGAATCCAAGGTACACTTAAAGCATAATAGACTTGTTGAATCAAATGATGTAGTTCATTGAAAGAAGAAAACATGGGGAAAAACACATGCAAAACTTGATACTCTTAAAGAGGCTATAAAATGATTGATTAGACCAAAATTGAGAAACTTATGACCCTTAAAGAGACACAACTAAAACAGATACCTCTAAAGAGACACATATTGAACAAATAATCTTTAAAGAAGTATAATTTGAACAAATAATCCTTGAAGAGGTGCAAATTAAATTAATAACCCTTAAAAATGCAAAAATTGTACGAAATGGCTCTTAAAAGGTATAGATACCTCCATACCTAAAAGTAAAAGAGACCTCTACTAGTTATGAACATGACAAGATGAAAATGAGATTAAAATAATATTGTCATTGATAATTCATCTTTTTCTTAGATGACCTTTGACATCATATGGAGTGAGGAAAATTCCAAATAATGAATTACGCAAGAATGTCAACATATTTATAATTGGCCAAAATAAAAAAGATACAATACATACAAGGTTAGACCTATTGGCAAAATGAGGAGTATTTGGGCATGTAGTCCAAAGACGTAAAGATTGTCAAATATCAATAGATTGTTATGTTATAAAGCAAAGATTATAACATAAGGTTTCCTATAATGACCTAGTATCATCTCTGCAATGATTTGATCACATGATTGAAGTTCCTCAAGGATTGGATATATACTTTATAATGTATATGGATTCATAGATATGTTAAAATCCCTAAAGCATCCAAAATGCATAAAGTAACCAAGTCCTTTAAGGATTTAAAATGCATAAAGCAAATAACTCCCTTAAGAATTAACATGCTTAAAACAATTAATTCTCTCAAGGATTAAAATGATTGAAGCAATGATTGAAAATCTCATATCACATTCTTAATCGGGTCATGATGATAATATACTTGATCAAATTATGTCTTTATGTGGATTGAAGTGGAGGTTTGTCATTGTTGCAATCTTATTGACTCTTAAAGAGTATATAAGAACAATTAAATGTATAATGAAATAATTTCAAACAAAAGATTTTGGGAAAAGAAAGTTTTGTTTCAACTTGGAAATGAAGCATTTTCCAAATGGAATGTTGAGTCCATCAATTAACATACAAAAAAAATAAAATCTGAAGAACTTCTATAAGGATAAATCACATCCATTAAGTTCTTTAATGTAGTTTTGTTCACTTAAAGTGAAAAAAAAACCTTGTTCATCCTAAATATGATAATGGAGAACTACTTCGTCCAAAAGTACCATGCTATTAGTACACTGTTGTATCTTACAATTTTACATGATCAAATATAACATTTTTTGTCAACTTGCTTGCAAGAATAAAGTCAAATGTGTATTGCAATATTTTCATGGAACAAAAGTCATATGTTTATTTTATTCCAAAAGAGTAGAATCTCAATTTCTTAGATATGTGATTGTTGGCTATCTTTCAAATCTCTACAAAGCTCAATCTCAAATGGGGTATGTATTTATCTATGATAATACAACAATATCATGGAGATTAGTCAAGCATACAATGGTAACCACTTTTCTAAATCATTGAGAGATACTTGCAATTTATGAAACAAGTCATGAATATGTATGACTAAGGTCAATGATCCAACATATTTAGGAATCATATGAACTACCCTCCATTAAAGATAATGCTACTTACATTGCATAAATTAATGAAGGATTTATAAAACATGACAAAAATAAGCATATCTCCCCCAAATTCTTCTACACTCATGAGCTTCAAGAAAATGGTGAAATGGATGTCCAACGAATTCAATCCTAAGATAATCTAATAGATCTATCCATAAAAGTATTATGATCAACTACATTGAAAAAATTAAGATACAAAATTGGAATGCAAAGATTGAGAGATCTACCTATTGAAATGTTGAAGAAAGCAGAATTGAGTTTGCAAAGCTTGATTTCAAACAAGGTATGTATTTACCTATAGCAGTATGACAATATCATAGAGATTAGTGAATCAAACAATGGTAGTCACCTCTTTAAATCATTAAGATATACTTGTAATTCATGAAACAAGTTGTGTTAGGATAAAGCCCTTAAAAGCATGATCAATGTAACAGATTTGGAATACATTATCCATTTAATGATATTTCAGGTTCTCTTTTATCTATTCTTATTCCATACATTATCTCTATGAGCCTTCTAGCCTAACATATCTCACATTGAACATAGATGATTTGTTCATAATCGCCTCATGGACTTGGGCAATCCATTTGATGCTATAGTGCACCACCTCTTAATTAGAGGGATGGTTGGTCTTAGCTATTGGGATGAGGTTCCTATGGTGAGTACACTAGTGTGTATGATTACATATGGGATATGATCTATGGTGAGTCATGATATAAGGCTATTGGATAGTCATGACTTCACCAAGCTATTATACTATATAATCTCTCAACCTTGAGAGAATATTGAACTTGTGCAAAAGTTATTAATGGCTTTAACTACAAGTGAGATTGTTAGTTGATAATATATTCTCTATGGATTGGGTCAGTGTTGATGGAAACCGGTAGCAATAGGTATTTTCTTGTTTTTTCCTTTACTTGGAAATTGAAAACTAAAATTATAATATTTCAAGAAAAATGTTGGAATTATAAAATTTTTATTAAATAAAAAAAAGAAAAAAAACTTTTTACATAAGTTAAAACATAACTTTTATAAGAAATAATATTTTTTTCCCATATTTGTATTAAGTTCAAAGTTAAGGTATAAATTTTTTAAACAAAATTAGTCAAACAAACATAAAAGCTCTTATTGGGCTTTATAAAGAGTTGACTTCTTAGAAATTAATTCAACCCCCAACTAGGGTTTTAATCTCCTTAACAAATCAACTTCTTGTTTTATACCTTTTATCCTTGCAAAAAAAGTTGTCTTATGAATATGTACTTGTGGACCCCGTATTTCTGCTCATGCGCTTCCACTCGATGACATGACTCGCTTTTTATTTATTTTGTGAAAATTTGATTTTTATTTTATTTATTTATTTTGAAAAAGGCTTAGAGTCGTCACTTATTTTTGTTTTATTTTTAAAGGGTAAACAAAAATAAGAAAGAAAACCCTAAGTGTGACTTCTTATTTGGAAAATGTGGTCTATGAAAAACCAAGTCTGGGTTCGGGGGTCAGGTTACCGATTGGGAAGGTACGGTAAAGACTGTAGTACCTCTCTAAGCCCCTAAAAATGGGTCTCTACTAAATAAGGTGAAGCAAGTGTGGCAACAATTGATGAGGAAATTAATGGATACCCATGAAATGATCAAATAATAAAGCAAATCGTGCATAAGAATAAGCAAAATGGGAGTGAAGTCGTACCTTGGCAGCAAACAATAGTGTGTTGGAATGCTTTTTTCAAGCAAGGAGTAGGTTGGCTTCTAGCAATGTCGTTTCTTCTTTTTATCCCTGGTTTTCTTTTCTTTTTTTTTTTCGCCCCGGATATCACCCCTCGAAAAGCTCTTCAACCTCTTCTCCGTCCCCCCTCTAAACTTATTCCCTACTTTCTTTTCAAACAACTCGTTTTCTTCTCTACCAAGCCTCCAACCGCTCTATTGTGCATTATTCAGCAAATATGTCACCCTCTCCAACCACCATCATGGGCAAGTTGCTGATGTTCGCCACACGTCCATGCATGGAGCTTCATAGGATGTGTCCACCACTTTCTATGAAATGCTCTCCAACTCCTTAATAAAAACAAATAAAAAAAAAAAAACTAAAAACATTTGGTTTGCAAAAATGGGGTCTACAAATATGCCATTCTTCAATAAAGCTCATGAGTGTTAGGAATGTGAACACTAGCATGAAAAGAAAGTGTGAATAATGAGTGGAATGAAGTAAACTCTACCGAAGAACAAAGGAGACCCCCCAAAACTAAAGACAGATGGTGGCTCTGAACGTCAAATTAGAAAAAGGTGGTGGCTTTGAACGTCTTAACTGATAAGAGATGGTGGCTCTGAACGCCAAAATTGAGAAAATATGGTGGCTTTGAACGCCGAAACTAATAAGAGATGGTGGCTCTGAACGCCGAAACTGAGGAGAGATGATGGCTTTGAACGCCCAAACTGAGAAGATAATGGCTCTAAACACCCAAATTAAGAAGAGATGGTGATGATGGCTTTGAACACCAAAACCGAGAAGCGATGATGGCTCTAGACGCCTAAACTAAGAAGATGGTGGCTCTAAACGCCTAAACTAAGAAGATGGTGGCTCTGAACACCGAAAGTGAAAAGAAATAGTGGCTTTGAAAGCCGAACTAGAAGGGATGGTGTCTTTGAACGCTGGAACTGGGAAACGATGATGACTCTGAACACCGAAACTAGGAATGATGATGGCTTTGAACGTCGAAACTGAGAATGATTATGGCTTTGAACTCCAAAACGGAGAATGATGATGATGGCTCTGAACGCTGAAATTGAGAAGCGATGATGGCTTTGAACTCTGAAACTGAGAAGTGATGATAACTCTAAATGCCGAAATTGAGAAGCGATGATAGCTCTGAATGCCAAAACTATGAATGATGATGGCTTTGAATGCCAAAACTGAGAATGACGATGGCTCTGAACGCCGAAATTGAGAAGCGATGATGGCTCTGAATGCCAAAACTGTGAATGATGATGGCTCTGAATGCTGAAACTAAGAGTGATGATGGCTTTGAATGCCGAAATTGAGAATGATGATGGCTCTGAACGCCGAAATTGGGAAGCGATAATGACTTTGAACGCCGAAATTGGGAAGCAATGATGGCTCTGAACGCCAAACTGAGAAGAGATGGTGACAATGGCTCTGAACGCAGAAAATCGAGAAGCAATGATGGCTCTGAATGCCAAAACTGAGAATGATGACAGCTCTAAATGCTGAAACTGAGAATGGTGATGGCTCTGAACGCCGAAACTGTGAAACAATGACGGCTCTGAATGCTGAGACTGAAGATGCAAGGAGATAATGAAGAGGGGATATGCCCTAGTGTAACATGCTACTACAGCTCTCAATCCATGGAAATAGTCTAAAAGAGACTCCATGAGTCTCAAAGGATCTCTACTAGCAAGTCGAAATGGTCAAATCAACTATAGACATAGTCTCACAACCCATCTAACTAAAACACGAGGCCTGATGAAGTGTTATAACAATTCGGATGCCTCTGACTCGAGGTGCTCTGCTGGAGAAATCCATCGTCGTATCAAAGGAATGATCCACAGGGGAGTCACAAGAGAATAGTCCGCCAGGGTAACTACTACGATCTCAATCTACTAGAGAGTCATGGATAGTAGGGCAGTCAAATCTCTGAGGTCGTGTTTTGCTGAAGGATCATCTCGGCAAACATTATCGAGATTGTGACCATCAATGTGAATAAACATCTCTCGATTGGGTAATGTGGACTATAACGAGTCTCTGAGAAAACAATCATCTCTATAACTAAAAATGGGGGAGAATATGCCCCAGTATAGCAACTAGGGCATTCGGTCTATCCTGATAACTCGAGAATGACTCAATGGGGACATATAGGAGATCTGACTTATACTCCACTGAAATGATGATGTGGGAGTCTATGCATCTGAGATATCTACATCCAAGAATCATGACAACATCAGAAAATATGGGCCTGACCGAATGACTCAATAAAGGCTCCACCGGAGGATCAAGGCAAAATGAAGTCAAATCATCAGCCCAACGTGCATCTCGTAACTGGGGATGTTCATGCCAATCAATGGAGATCTACAAATCTTAACCGAATAGGAAATATGCCCCAATATGGAATCAGATGTGTGATAGGTCGGAAAAATCAAATGGTCTCAAGTCATCTATCATCAGGAGCACGACCCTCGTCATCCAAATCCATAACCCAAAAGGAGAAACATGATGACAACCAAAACGCCGAAAAATACGAGTCTGATTGGATGGCTCCAAAGAGGCTCTACTATGGGATCATGATAAGATAGCAAATAGGTCATCATCTCAGCGCGTATCTCGTAGGTGGAGATGAGCATGCAGCTCCATGAAGATCTGCAAATCTAAACCAAAACGGAAATATGCCATAGTATGGCATCGGATATATGGTAGGTCAGAAATTGGATGACATGAAATCATCCATCATCAAGTATTTGATCTCCATAATCCAAATCCACAATTGAATCGGACTGACGCATCAAAAGAGACGTATCTCGAATGAGGAGTATGACGACATCTAAATGTCGAAAAATACGGGTCTGGCTGAGTGGCTCAAGAAAGGCTCCACCGAGGGATATGATAAAATAACGAACAAGTCCTCTTCTCGGTGTATACCTCGTAAGTGGAGATAAGCATGCAACTCCATGAAGATCTGTAAATCTCATCCGAAATAGAATATACCCCAGTAGGGCATCAGATGTGTGATAGATCAAAAAAACAAGTGACATCCAATCATCTATCATCAAATGGATAATCTCGATCATCCATATGCACAACTGAATCGAGTCCAAACATCAAAGAGACGTCTCCCAGAAAAAGAAGCATGATGATATCTAAATATCAACCAAATCTCAAACACCTGTCCAAGTAGGGGCTGTCGAAGACGACATCTGATCTCATGGCCTTAGGGTGGTTTTAAGACACGAGACGTAACGTAAACTAGGATGATAGGGTAATAGAAATGAAGGAAAACTAGGTTCAAATACCCAATGATAAAAAACCCATGTCCTCGTGTGTGAAATGCAACATGTACAGAAAATCTCGTGAGCCATAGACCCAAGGATGCCCAATGTGAAGATAATAATAATAATGAGGCAATGAAGCAAATCAAACTGATAATGAGATGTGTAATGATGATGTAAAGGGAGTATCAAACTCGAAACAGGTCGTTGTAAGGTATGAACAAAGGGTGAAACGAAAATGATGAATCAAAAGCAAAAATGAGAATGATGGTGAAGCAAATAGTACAAAGAGGAGTGATGATCCTCTCAAAACCAACATGAAGTGAAGTCACATTTGAAATGAATGTAATGATGGAAGGGACAATGACTCAAAGCTCCTAAAAGAAGGGCACTCATCTCACTCTCAAAATACAGGACAAAGTGAATACAAAGAAAAAAAAGGATCTCAGAAAGCTCACATACGAACTCTCACCAACAAACATACTAGATAAAATGACCCTCAAATATCAATATACACACTCAATGATGAAGAATGTTATGCACATACACACATGTGCTTATTTTTCTTTTCCTTTCATTCATTTTTTATTTTTATCTTTTTATCTTTTTTTCTTTTTTTTTTTCCTTTTTTTCCTCTTTACATATATACAAATGTACACACCCTGAACATGAACAAAATAAGCCCCAAAGATGATATCAATAATGGATAGACACGCTCTCAAGTGCTAAGGTAACAAAAACTCTCTCTAACAAGATGACCTTCTCAAATTAAGAATTTTTGAGCTAGTGTCCATGGGATAGATAGCGGGAATGATGTGACTATCCTCCATGCAATGAACCTAGGAGAATCAACACTCAGGGTGAAGAGAATATAAAGCAAAACAAGCAGTAGATAGAATGAAGAAGAAGAGATAAAGAACACGACCAATAAGATGTGATGGAATGCAATAAAGTGATGGAAGGAAAAAAAAATAAGAGAGAAAGATGCACCAATAGGTCCAAGACTCATGAGGCTCCTAAATGAAGCATGCATACACTAAAGAGCCCCTATCCCGGTGTGGAAATGTAAGCAAGGTAATAAGAAAGAAATGTTATAATGCACATATGAGGCTCAATGGGCTAGCAATGGTCCGCATATCAAAAGGGAATAACAAGGTATATGGCTAACCGAAATGATGGCCACCCATCTTACGACTATGGTCTCAAACATAGTACCTCTTTAGCTGATCCACGTTGGTTGGCTCTGAAAAACGGTTTCCATCTAAATCCATCAACCATGCAGCGCCCTCTAGGGTCAGCTCCCTAATGAAGTAAGGTCCGTTCCAACTGAGTCTGAACTTCCCTCTAGGATCTTTGATCAATCCTCTGATGACCTTTAGAACCAAGTCACCTATCTGTAATGGTCTAGGCTTGACCCAATTTTTGAAAGCACGAGTCATCTTCCTCTAGTAGGCACGAACATGGTCTGTTGTCCTCAACCTTCTCTTATCTAGGAGATTGAGCTAGTCTAATCGAGCCTTAACCTAATCTAACTCTTGAATCTGTTGCTCTAATGCTATCCTCAATGAACCCATCTCAATCTCAATTGGTAGCACTACCTCCATACCATACACCAAGGAGTAGGGTGTGGCTCCTGTAGAGGTGTGAAAAGAAGTTTGATAAGCCCATAATGCAAAAGAGAGCTTCTCTGACCAATCCTGAGAAGTCTCGACCATTCTCTATAAGATCATCTTAATATTCTTATTCGCGACCTCTATTGCCCTGTTCGTCTGTGGCTTGTACGCAAACAACATATGATGTTGGATACCACATCTTTGCACTAAAGTATCAACCTATGCTCTGAAATGTACACCTCTATCTAAGATCAACTCATGAGAGACTCCATAGCGACAAAGTGATCTGATGAAACTAGCAACTTCAATCGATGTCAATCTCATATATGAGGCGGCCTCCACCCATTTAGTGAAGTAATCGATGGCAACCAAGATGAACTCATGACCACTGGAAGACTTCGAAGAAATCTTCCCAATGATGTTGATACCCCATACTGAAAATGGCCATGGTGAAGTCAATGCATGTAATTGCGAAAGCGACACCTGAATGAGGTCCCCGTGTATCTGACATTTTGGACATCTTTGAAAAAACTAGCAACAATCCGTCTCCATGGTCAACCAAAAATAGTCAATCCTCATGATCTTACGGGCTAACATATGTCCTCCCATATGTGGTCCACAGACTCCCGTAGGAACCTTTCTCATCACTCGATTGGTAGAGGCGCGGTCTAAGCATAATAGTAACATCCCATCAGATGATCATCTGTACAGTGTCCCTCCACATATCACAAATCGGGCATCCAATTGTCTCAATGCTCTCTTATCCTTGGCTGTGGCGGCCTTAGGATATGCACCAAGTCTCAAAAACTGGTATATGTCATGGTACCAAGGTAATCCATCATCTAACTCTACATCGTCAATCAAACAACAGTAAGCAGGAACAGATCTCGACTCGATCAACAAAGGGCGAACAATGGTATATGCAGGAATATCAATCACGAAAGCCAGAGTAGCTAAAGCATCAACGAACTGGTTCTGCGCTCTAAGTAGATGTGTGTATATCAAATCATCAAATCTCCCAACCAACAACTCTAAGTATGCATGGTAAGGTCTAAGTTTCACATCTTTAGTCTTCCACTTGCCCTGAGTCTATCTTAATACCATATTGGAGTCACCAAACACCTCCACCTGTCTGATCCCGAGCTCAAGAGTTGTCTCTAATCCCAATATACAAGCCTCATACTCAACAATATTGTTCATGGCAGGATGTCGATCCAAGAATGCCAAACGAACAGATTTAGGAATGTGATCACCATGAGGGGATATCAACAAGACGCCTATCCCATATCCAGAATAGTTGGTTGCACTATCGAAGTACATGCGCCAACCTGACAGACTAGTCACGGAAGCAACATCCTCATCCGGGAAATCATCATCAATAGCTCTACCATCAGAAACCGGTAATGAGGCTAGGTGATATGCAACAATGCTCCCTCTGATGGACTTTTGAGTGACATAATGGATGTCAAACTTAGTCAGAAGTGCCAACCATCTCATGAGACGATCGACCAAAGCGGGTCTGTCAAACAAATATCTTAGAGGATCTAAATGGGATATCAAGTGCACTGAATACTTGATCATGTAATGTCTCAATTGGCGAGTGGCCCAAACCAATGCCAAGCAATAGCGCTTAATCATGACATATCTCATCTCATAATCCAACATCATTTTACTTAGATAATAAATGGCTCGCTCTTTGCCCAAATCATCGAGATGAGCCAACATGCATCACAATGCTACGTCTGAAAATGACAGGTATAGGAGTAAAGGATGGCCTGGTGTAGAAGGCACCAAGACTGGAGGCGACAACAAGTACCTTCTAATTCTCTCAAATGCGCCCTGACACTGATCATCCCAAATAGTAGGTTGACTCTTCCTCAAGAGTCGAAAAATGGGCTCACAGATGTCTGTCAATCTGGTGATGAATCTGTTGATGTACTGAAGTCTACCTAAGAAGCCTCTGACCTCTCTCTCTGTCCTCGATGCAGGCATGTCAAGGATGGCTCTGATCTTGACCAGATCTACCTCTATATCTCTCTCACTAACCATGTATCCTAAGAGCTTCCTAAAAGTCACTCTAAAAGTGCACTTCTTGGGATTCAGTCTCAATATGAACTACCCGATCCTCTCAAAGAATCTTTCTAAAGCTGATAAGTGATCTGATCTATCTTGAGATTTCACTATCATGTCGTCTCCATAAACCTCGAGATCCTAATGCATCATGTCATGGAAGAGAGTGGTCGCTACTCTCTGATAGGTGGCTCCTATGTTCTTCAACTCGAATGGCATGACTCTATAGCAATAAGTACCCCACTTGATAATGAAGGACGTCTTCTCCATGTCTTCTGAAGCCATCAAGATCTAATTATACTCGAAAAATCTGTCCATAAAGAACAACATCGAATGACCTGTCTTACTGTCGACTAGCATATCGATGTGAGGAAGAGGAAAACCATCCTTAGGACTGGCCTTGTTAAGATCTCAGAAATCAACACAAACTCTCACCTTGTTGTCCTTTTTTATAACAAGGACGACATTGGCCAGCCACTCCGGGTAATCAACCACTAATAAAAATCCTACACTGAGTTGTTTCTGAATCTCCTCATTCACTTGCACGCTCCAGCGAGGGTGCAATCGTCTCAACTTCTGTTTAACCTGTCTAGCATGGGGCAGAAGTGGTAAACGATGCTAGACGATAGACAAATCAAGGTTTGGCATGTCCTCATAAGACCATGTGAAAACGTCCAGATATGATCGGAGCAATTGGATAAGGTTATCCATCTCATCTGTAGATAAATCCGATCTGATCCTCAACTCCCTAGGCTTATTTGCTATGCCGAAATCAACAACCTCTATGTCCTTTATAGTAGGTGAAACTCTCTGATCAATGGGGTCCGAATCAGAAGCAAACGGCGAGTCATCATCTTAATCATGCTGTGCAATCTCATCGTCTATATCAAATATATGTGTTGTGAGTGAAAATGGTGTAGATAAAGTCATATCACGAGAAACAGACAAATACTCAAAAATGCTCAAATCCATAAATAAAGAGTCATGAACATTGTCAAAATGGGAGACAAATCCCAATAAAACATCAAATGAAAGAGGTGGGTCCACAAAGTCGGACGATCCCTCAACTGGGCCAACAGGGCCATCAAACAACTCATCAACTACTATAACATCATCTGCAAACACTGGAGCAGGAGTAGTCTGGATCCCCTCAACAACCTCGATGAGGGACACCCCGAATAGGTCAAATGGTGAAGCAAGCTCAGGCTAGATTGTCTCATCGATCTGGCCTAGACTCATCACGAGCATCTCATTGATGTACTCGTCATACGGAATAGCTCCATCCACTGTGTCTTCGATCTCGGCAAATGTCCCATACTCATCAATCTCATCTGGGAAATGGAATGTCATATAGCTCATATGATCTGGAGATGATGGGGAGACCACCGTAGATGTCAAAGTGCCTAGAGCTCCATCACCCAACTGTAGTTGATGGACGAGACGTTGTAGCTTAGCTGAGTAGTGTTGAGTCCCCCAATGATCCCATCTGGAGGCATCTGTGGCTCTGACGCCCACATGAAATAATCTGCCAAACTCATGGTGTACAGGCGAATAGGATAATCAAACGATGTATAAGCCAACCGAGCCTTCACCCTCTCCTTGGGCAATCGTGCCATATATCTATAATCGGCCTTAGTGGGAATGAACCCGAGTCCAAAAGGTACATCATGATCTGGGACAACCATGAACTCACTGGGCCTGTGTTGGCGTCGCCCCAATCCCATGTCGGGAAGATAAGACATGCTCCTCATCATATCGAGCACCACCGTGCTACCATGCTGGACAAACGATATAGCCACGAAGTCTCGACAAAAATCCTCCATCTCTAGAGTCTACACCTCGTCGAAAGTGAATCCAATCATAAATAAGTCATCATCACTGCTACTAATATGAAGCATTGGCTCAATAGAAATAAACATATCTCCTATAGATCGCACTGTGATGACTTGGCCATCGTGAATGAACTTCACCTTCTGATAAAAGGAAAAAGGAATGACCCTGGCTCTGTGAATCCAAGGTCGACCCAATAGCAGGCTAAAGGATGTAGGAATCCTCAAAACCTGGAACAAAGTGACAAATATGGCCAGACCTATCAACAGCTCAATCTCTAAAGTGCTTATGACCTCCCTCCAAGTGCTATCGTATGCTCGAACTGTCTGAGTGGAAGGACCAAAGTCAGAGGGCGCATAGCCAAAAGCGATGGCAGTGGCCAGATGACAGACGTTCAAGGCCAAACCATTGTCCAGAATGACAGATGGGACTCGGCGGCCTGAACAACCAACCGAGATATAAAGTGGACGTGGGTGGTCAGAGCCCTTCGGTGGCAAATCGTCATCAGAGAATAGTATGCAAGTGGCTCTACCAGCCGTCACCATATGGATCAACCCCTCAGGAGTGGTGTTAGTCTCGACTCTGATCTAGCTTAGGGCTCAAATCAATGCATCTCTGTGAATGCTGGAAGATGCCAGTAAGCTCCAAATGGAAATACGAGCTTGTGTGCTCTATAACTACCTCAGAATCTCGTCATCCTCCCTTCTAACCCCCTCATTGGATGACGTCCCCTTCAAGGGTCTAGCGACTATGGGAGGTTGCTGCCATACCGTCCTAACCTCACGAATAACATACTGTATATCAGGAATGTGAACATTATCAACATATGGAGTTTGAACTTCCTCAACATTGGGAATCAAGACAAATGGCGTCTAAGCACTGTAATGCGGGAAAGTTAGTGGCACAACAGTGGTCGTTTGTACTGACGCTACCTCAGGAACTAGTTTGAATGGCGTGGGCATCCGAGAGCCCAATACCACTCGGCCTATCTCATAAATCTCGTCTGATATTATGGGCTATAGCTTTGACTCATCCCAACTCAGCATGTGGATGTGATCCTCAAGCTCAGCGAAGTCGATGGAGTGCATACTATCGGTCGAAGAGGAAATCGCGTGTGTAGTGTGAGCTAGTAATGGGTTTGTGGTTACACTTGGTTGACCCAAGTGAACCAAACCCTGATTAATCAGATCCTGGATGGCATGTCTCAAAGCAGTACAACGATCAGTCTCATGTCCAAGCCCCTGATGATATGCACAGTGTAGATCCATCCTGATCTGAGGCGAAACAGGCTGAGGTGGTGGTCTAGGAGTGAGAGCAGTCAATAATCCGGCCTCTGTAAGCTTTCGAAGAGCTTGGCTCAACGGCATGCCTAATTGTGAAAATTGTCTCTACGTCTTCAAGGCAAAAGAAGTAGAGGCCTACTAAGTTCTAGGCCTGGGATAAAATGTTGTAAGTCTCGCGGTAAACTACGCCACATAGCATGGCTGCCTTGTGGTAGAATATGAAATAGGAGGTTTCTCCGTACCCTGGGCGGCATAGTAAGGCAGTAATAATGTGGGTGGTGTGTAGGTTCGATCATAAGTCTGATAAGGTGTCTGTGGCCTATATTGCTGAGATGGATATGAATGATGAGTCCCAAGAAGCTGTAGAACAAGCTGATGACGCTTGGAAGGCCTCTAACTGGTAGAACTGATAGCACTCACATCAACCAATCTTTGTCATCCTAATGGTTTCTTCCCCTTAACATCAATAGGGGAAGAATCTGTCCACAATTCTCTTAAAATACCGTCATCAACATCATATAAGGCCAAAACCAGAGAGCCAAAGTCTGTGAATGGTACCTCGACCACATGTCTAGCAATCTTGGGTTGTATTTGATCCCTTTCTGATGGACTATCAATAATCTCGGCGATCTTCCCGCGCCAACGGAGATAAATGAAGAAACAGACTCATCCAACCTCTGTTTCAAAGCCTCAAGTTCTATCCTCAATACATCTACGACAATATTAAATGAAAACTACCGTAAAAACTCCTAGGCCAAATCATCCCATGTCCTGCGCCGCGAGGACTCCAAAGACGCAAATCAACGCATGGTTACTCCACTCAAAGATAGTAGGAATAAGGTAATCATCTGTGACTCGTCCAAGCCATGGGCCCTCATCACTGTGCTGTAGAGTCAAAGATGAATGCAAGGACAACCAATGCCTGTGTATCTCTCAATGTCAAGCATCCTAAACTTGGCCGGTAAACTGGCCACCAGCATACCCTCAAGATCATCCCAAACAGTTGAAACATCAAATACTCTCAATTGTCTCATACGCTACTCAATACGGTCCATACACGTGTGAGCATCATTGATGACCATGGTCTGAACTACTACAGGTGGGACAACCTCAGAATGACCATGCAACATATAAGGTGAGGCCTGAGGCACTGTCGAAATAGGTGGTGGTGGTGGAGGTGGCAACGAGTCATGAGGTGTCTCATCCTGAACTACGGGCGGTCTACTCTGCTGACTGCCTATCTCCTGTCTGAGATTGGCCAAGGCCTCTTGAATAGAAGTCATGGCAAACATAAACTGATCAATTGTGACAACCTGATGATCCATGTCTGATCTCTCTAAAAACCGAACTAATCTCCCCTCTACTCTGAACCAAGATAGTAAATCCAAACTGAGAACAAAGTGTCGATCCTGGAACATGAGAAACGGAATAAGGGTTTGGAACAGGGACAACACAAAAGAAATGCTAATCTTTGCTGAAACGAGCAAGACATCAAAGTGTAGACGGACTGTCCGACCATAACTCTAACTCCTACTGATCTCGGTATACTCTTAACTGGAGACTAAAAGAGGGAATACTGAATCCAAACTGTGACCAAAAAGGCTTTGAAGGCCCTCAGATGCACCCACATGTAGGAATGGAGTCCTAATCGAAGGATCTATGGCTCAATTTACAAGGTCAAGGTGGCTCTAAAATGATAAGGGTGGACTTTAAAAGATCACTAGTAGAAGCGATCATACCCTCCAATGGTACGCAACCCTCTGCACGCCTCTAAAGATACGGGGCGCTTCCATGCAAAATGGTCATCACCTCCACACATGCACTACCTCGACATCCCAAGGGGTTTCCTATGGTGAAACTCTCAAAGCTCTCAACACTCAATGGTCAACTAAAGTGCACAATTAGCGGTGTGGGTGCATCTGAAAACCCTATGAAACTAAAAAAAAACACATTGACCATGCATATATCCATGATACCTAGCTCTGGGCTATACAAGTCTTCAATGATCGGACTCCAATCGACATCAATGTGTCGGTCACCCCCAAAATGCTCCCAAACATCGATATAGCCCGTCGCTAGACCCTACTCCTAACCTCTAGCTCGGTCAGAGTAACAACACAATGTCTCACATTTGCAATAGTGAGAGCCGGAATAAAGGAAATGACCAAAACCAAAGAGTTGGAGATAAGGGGATAGATGTGTGGCCCACATGGACAAACAACATGCAATCACACAAAGGAGAACAGTCATGCAACATATAGTCAAGCAAAGTACAAATATATCACCCAAGTTCACACAAGTTGTGACATTCAAGACGAACAATGACAAAGATAGCATGCTCAAAGATGATCAATATAATATACAAGCCAAAGAATCAACATGTCAAGTCAAACGATATACAACAATGAATCTATGCATGCGAGGTGATCAGAACAAACATGGAAAAATCAGAGTCACTATGCTAAGCAAGGCAAAATGATCAATCAATATAATCAGCATGTTAGTGTCCCAAATAGATATAGAAATGAAGCATAGAAAGAATCACTACATCAGAAGCCTCAATCAAGATAATTAATCATCATAATCAGCATGTCAATATCTCAAATGAATACAATAACCAAGCACGCATCCAATGATATCAAAAGCTCTCAATGTGCAATCAAGAGATAGGTACCCACTAATCGACCCATCAAACGCCACATTTGCCTCATCTTAAGTTCAAGCTTGACCCTCTAAATAATTCCCAGCGAAATCGCCATTTTATGAACCCCGCATTTCTGCTCATGCGCTTCCACTCAATGATGTGACTCACTTTTTATTTATTTTGTGAAAATTTGATTTTTTTTTTTTTTTTTGAAAAATACTTGGAGTCGCCACTTATTTTTGTTTTATTTTTAAAGGGTAAACAAAAATAAGAAAGAAAACCCTAAATGTGACTCCTTATTTAGAAAATGTGGTCTGTGAAAAACTAAGTCTGGGTTCGGGGGTCAGGTTACCTATTGGGAATGTACGGTAAAGACCATAACACCCCTCTAAGCCCCTAAAAATGGATCTATACTAAATAAGGTGAAGCAAGTGTGCCAATTGATGAGGAAATTAATGGATACCCATGAAATGATCAAATAATAAAGCAAATCGTACATAAGAATAAGCAAAATGAGAGTGAGGTCATACCTTGGCATCAAACAATAGTGTGCTGGAATGCTCTTTTCAAGCAAAGAGTGGGTTTGGCTTCCAGCAATGTCGTTTCTTCTCTTCCGCCCTGGTTTTTTTTTTTTTTCTCCGTCCTAAATATCACCCCTCGAAAAGCTCTTCAACCTCTCATCCGTCCCCCCTCCAAACTTCTTCCCTGCTTCCTTTTCAAACAGCTCGTTTTCTTTTCTACCAAGCCTCCAACCGCTCTACTGTGCATCATTTAGCAAATATGTCACCCTCTCCAACCACCATCATGGGCGAGTTGCTGATGTTTGCCACACGTCCATGCATGGAGCTTCATGGGAGGTGTCCCCCACTTCCCATGAAATGCTCTCCAACTCCTTAATAAAAGCAAATTAAAAAAAAAAACTAAAAACATTTGGTTTGCCAAAAATGGGGTCTACAGTACTATACTAAATTTATAATTTAGGTTACTTAAGTGTATACTTAATCTATATCATTAGGAAGTATATGGTAGAAAGAAATATGACAATGTATTTTTTTTAAAATAATAATATAGATATTAAAAAAACCTAAATACAAAACAATAAGATTTTTTTGTAAGTTAAAAACAATGAGACCCTTTTGAATAGTGATTTTTTTTTTTTTTTTTAGATTGCACTTCTCTAACACAACTCTTTAATGTTCTCTAGCATTGGTGATCTTCTTCTTCATTTCTTCATTGGTATAGTTGCTTTCATTAGTTAAAGTTAATATTAATGGGAGCAAATGTATAATGTTCTCTAGCATTATAAAGGTTTTTTTTTTTAATTTATTGCACACGTTAATAACTTCACTCATATAATTTTTGTTCTCTACTTTGGTAGAAATTAGAATTTGCATACAACAAGAAAAAAAGAGTGAATAAAAGCATTATTCAAATGTATTTATGTCAAATGACATAATTCTATTATATCTCTTGTTGTAAATAAGGAAAAAATAAAGAGAAGAACTTAAAAGAAAAATTCAAGTATAGCTCCTACTTATTAAATTCAAACTATAATTAGTATAACAAGTGTTTTGTAATTATATAAATATCCCTAAGACTAACATGAGAAATGGAGTATCTAGATTATTCCATGATGACATAAGTATAGAAAGGTTTGAGGAAGGTTAATTGGATTTAATTAAGACATCAAGTAGACAAAAGGTTTTAATTAAGCAAAAAAAGTTTTAAAAATGATTTTAAAAACTCCTTGAGTGCTTAGTCACTATCTAGAGTAAAAAATGTTTTAAAAGGTTTTTTTTGTTCCGAAAAAATATTAAGGAAAGAAATAAAAACTGGTAAGGAAAATGATTTTTTTCATATTTAATTGTCTTGTGGAAAATGCTAAAAAAAATCAAATATAATTAAAACCAGTTAAAAACTTATGAAATTTTAATTTATTTAATCTTTATATTGATGAGTTAAAATAAATAAAATAAGTTTGAAATACTAAATAAAAATAATTTTTTGATTTTAAATTTACTTTTTATTTTCCTTCTTTTTTTTTTCTATTTTTCTTTTTTTTCTTTTACATTTTCCCTCAAATTTTCTAGGAACTAAACATAGCCAAAATGATTTTTAAAACTCTTTGAGTATCACTTGGGGAGTTCAAAAGTGAGAAAAAAAATTGTAAACTAGGAATTTGTATTGAAATTTTCATTTTTTATAAATCTTATGAGGTGAGTTCAAGTATGGGGTATCATTTAAGTAGGTATCACTTAGGGTTTGACAAGTGAGAAGCATCACTTGGGAAGTTTAAAAGTGAGAATCTATGGAGGAAAATTATAAATGTTTATTAGAGTACATTAATCTAGTATAAAACTTTAAGGCTTGGTTTGAAAGCCTTGGTATAGTGAAACCTCAAACTTGATATTAAAGTTAAATAAGAGTGGATGCAAGTTTATATTGGGTCAAATCACTATAAATCTTGAGTTTAAATTTCTCTTTTTTCTACTTTATTTATATGTTATTATTCTATATTGTTGTTAATTTATCTCTTATATTCATCATAGTTAATATTTGTTATAATTTGCAAAATGACCATTGCTTAATTCATCCTCCTCTTGGGTATTTACCTTAGGTTGATATTATTAAAATCCTAACTCAAACCATATATGATTGCATTTGTAAAGTCCTCTGAATTTCAAATTAGTTGTGGTCATCAAAGATGAATGGAATCATCTTTTTTCTTCGAATATAAAAGAGACAACCGTATAATACGCCACAAACATCTTTCTCACAACTCACATCATGTTTAATAACTGTTATTTATTTATTTTCATCTTCTTCATTGGTACTATCAACCCACTATCTAGTAAGCATGGATTCCACAATGGATGATAACTTGTCTAAAGAATACAACTTATGATATTGTTTTGTTTGAAAATGCGAGCATGACAAGTTATTGTGTTTTCTCAATAACAACACTCAAATAAAAACATTAAGGTTTATTTGGTAATTTTATATTTATAATAAAAATTATTTTCAAAAATAAAAATGCATTTGATAAATTTTTAATAAAAAAATCAATTTTTTCAAAATTTATTCTAAAAGCATATTTCTTAGAATAATTTTGAGGTGTGTTTTTAGCTATTGTTTGTGAATTTTTTGAATAACAATTTAAAAAATAAAAAATACTTTAAAATCTTTTATATCATGCATAAATGCATAACACCTTTATGAAGAATAAGTTTAAAAAAAAAAACTATTTATTATATTTGACTTCCCAAAAAAAAATTAGTTTTGATAATAATTAACAACTATTTTAGACATTGCTTTTAAAAACTTTCATTTTTTTTTTTTTTTTGGAAAATTGGTTTTAAAAATAAAATTATCAAATAAATCCCTAATTGCTTCCATTCTTTTCTTTTTCTTTTTAACTATTTATTTTTTGGTCACAAAATTGAAGATGAAGAAGGTGGAAAGGAAAAAATGATGAGTGAGTCTTTAAGGGTAGTTTACATATTTATGATAAAAGTACACTCTCCCTTTTTTAAAATGGCATGAATTTATATTTATCTTTTTCTTTTGTTTCTCTCTTTCAAACACACCAATTCCAGATAAATAGACCACTCATATATATTGCTCACTTTTAAACGATATAAAAACCAAAGGGTTAACACAAAATTGGTAAGTGCTGATGAATTTAAACAACATGAAAACCAAAGAGTTAACACAAAATTGGTAACACTTCTATTTGGTACTGAATGGAAAATGAATTAATGTTTCTAATTTTCAACTTTCTATTAAAATTATGCATAAATAATTAATTATATCTTAATAAATATAATATAAATTAATAAAATAAAGTAATTAATTGATGTCTTCCTATGTACAATTTCAAATTTACTATTTTAAAAAATGAAAAAATAAATGACTTTTCAATTGTATTTCTAATTTTTACGAATATTAACCATTATAGCACCAAATTTGTTTCTAGTTGTAGAATGAAAACATTTTTATTATTATTATTGTGTAATAAAAATAAAGAAAATATGTTTTCAATGTTTCTTATGATTTTTGAAGAATTTTATCTGTCTATAAGTATGAAACCTTGTTGGTTTAATTAAAAAAGGGAATAAATTGCCAGTAAGTTATGGATAATAATTTTTTATTTTAAAAAATTTAGAAATGAAAAAGCTTTTTTATACTTTTATTTTTTATTCTTATTATCAAATTTAAAGATAATTAGTTTTAGTAGGTTATCAAACATGAGTTTTGAAATTATTTAAAACTTTTAAATATTATAAAAATATAAAAATACAACAAAAAATCTTAAATTGATATATGTTTTATAGGCATAATACTACAATCAAGCTTGATTAAATAATAAGTCAAAATTATTATTTTCTATTAATGTGTAGATTCATGGAATGTATGATAGTGTTAATACTTAAAAATACTCCCAATTTTATTTTGGTACCAATGATAGGATATACAAAATCTCCTATTATTCTTGGTTTTCTTTTGTATAAAATTTTTGTTTATTTTATTATTCTTTTTAGTGTACATTGTGCTTAGCAGTGTCTTTACCAATTTTATAATATTATAATAAAATTACATCATGCAACATATTTTGTACCTAAAAATAAATTTAATTAATTAGCTTGTGTCAATTAATTCACATCTCTTTTTTGAAATATTCATAATAAACCATAAATGGTTACTTTTGTACTCACTTAAGATGTTAGAAGGTCATAATTTTAGTAGTCAAAACACCTAAAGCCTCTGAATTTTCAACAAGTTATGAGACCATACATGAATGGTATCATCTTCAATGATTGTGATTGTGAATGTGAAGGAGATAATCCCATGACCCCATATTTAAATATGAGTCATTGACATCTATTTCACAACTTATATCATATTTAATACTTTTATCTTATTCTTTGTTTTTTTTATTGTTGTCTCGACGTAAGCTTAGATGCAAATATCATTAATCTAGAATACAAAGAAAAAAAAATCAACACAAATAGTATACGATGTTTTAACGTGGTTCGACAACCATGCTCCACGAATGAAAGAGAATCATTACACTATACAATAAAGAACATTATAAAAGACAGAACCAGAACATTACAGAGAACAGAACCAGATACAACTATTGGGTTCCTTAAACATCTCATGTTTCCCCACTCTTCATATTCATACCCTACCATGAGCCCTCTAGCTCCATTGGGCACCTCCCGTTCTTCCTCACATCTCTATCCATCTCGTTTCTTTACAAACTCATCTTCATCTCATAACGTTTTCCCCTTATAACCTAGAATATTACATAGAGATATTTCCAACAATCTTCCTTATTCTATAAGGAAGTCTAATATTACAATAATATATAAACCTAGAAAATATTCTATGTAATATTCTTTACAAAAAAAAAAAAATCATACTAATTAGGAATTTGAGACACTTCCTAACAATCTACTCCTTGGACCAAATTCCATGAAGTCAATCTTCAAACTCTCCATGACAATCTTTTTTATATCATTTCACCACAAGAGAGCATTCAACTCCACCTTCATTGAAAATTCCTTTTGTTTTTATTTTGTTACTTTGTGATCTTTTACTCTTCTAGAAATCTTCAACCTAAGCTCTTATACTGATTTGTTAGTTGCTTTCACCAATTAAAGTTAGAGCTAACGGGAGCTCATCCTTAGTATACATGGGTTCCATAATGGATAATATCTCATGTAAGGAATCAGAGTCTCAAGATATTTGTTTTCATTGAAAATAAAAGCAGATAGTCTCTTGCTTGTGCTTTCTCAATAATAATAAATAACCAAATAAAAATCTTACAATTTTTTAGACTTTGAGACTCCTAACACATGATCAATGGTACCTAAAAATCCTCATCCATTGTCATCCTTAGTTGGAAGTATTAATAGATCTAAACACAAGAAAATCAAAATAATAACATCCAAATCAAAACCTTACAATTTTTTAGATTTGGAAAGCACATGATCAATGGTGTTTGAAAATGCTCATCCATTTTTCATCCTTAGCTAGAAGTGTTAATAGATCTAAACATATATATAAAAATCAAAGGATTAAATCAAGATTGGTAATCGATTATAAGTGTTAAAATTTTTGGAAATTTTTTAATTCTTATATTAAATTCATACATAAACAATTAATTGAATTTCATTAAATTCAATAAAAATAAATAGAGTTGAATAGAATTAATAATTAAAGGTGTCATTTGCATATACTTTTATTCTTAATATTTTTAAAAACATAAAACATAAATGTTTTAATAATTATATTTTTAGTTTTTATAGAAGAAAAAATGTAAACTAGGAATTTTTATTAAAAATTATTTTTTTGTAAATCTTATGTGATGAGATCAAGTGTAGGGCATCACTTGAGAGAAAAATATAAATATAAGGTATCACTTAGGGTTTGCCAAGTATGGGATATCATTTGGGGAGTTCAAGAGTGGGACATCTCTTAATGAAAATTGTAAATGTCTATTGAAGTCAATTAATCCAAGTATAAAGTTCTAAGGCTTGGTTTGAAAATCTTAATATAGTGGAACCTCGAACTTGGGATTGAAATTCGAGGAGAATAAATGTAGGGCGAGATTTGTGTTAAACATTATAAATCTTGAGTTTGAAATTCCCTCTTTCTTACTCTCTTTATTTATATTAAATGATTTTTTTATTGTTTTTATTATATTGTTGCTTATTTATCTCTTACATTCATCATAATTTATAATTTACAAAACTAAAAATAAAAATAAAAATAAACCAACACCCAATTCATCCCCTCTTAGGGGTTTACATTAGGTTGGTATTGTAAGAATCTTGACATAGAGCATACATAATTGCTTTTATAAAGTCCTTTTAATTTCAGATAAGTTGTAGGTCCTACATATGAATGGAATCATCTTTTTTATTCTAATATAGAAGAGACAACCCTAAAACGGATAAGTGGAATCAATTTTAGGGTTGAGGCATGTTAACCACAACCATCTACCTCACAAGTCACAACTCGCAACTCACATCATATTGAATAACTTTTATCTTTTTCTTCATTTTCTTTGTTTGTACTACCGGCCTATGTCTAGTAAGCATGGGTTCCACAATGGATAATAACTTGTCTAAAGAATACAACTTAAGATGTTGTTTTGTTTGAAAACAAAAGCATGATAGGCAATTGTGATAAAAATAAAATAAAAAAATAAAAATAAAAATAAAAAAACATTAAGGCTTATTTGGTAATTTTATTTTTTATAATAAAAAATTATTTTCAAACATAAAAAAATATATTTGATAATTTTTTAATAAAAAATTATTTTTTTTCAAAATTTATTCTAAAAGCATATTTCTTAGAATAATTTTGAGGTGTGTTTTCAGTTATTTTTTTGTTAATTTTTTGAATAACAATTAAAATAAAAAATATTTTAGAAATTTTTTTTTTATTATACATAAATACACAGTACCTTCGTGGAGAATAAGTCGAAAAAACTATATTTTATATTTTTATATTTAAATTCTCAAACAAAATTTTGTTTTAAACAATAATTGATAACCATTTTAAAATTTGCTTTTAAAAACTATTTTTTGGAGAATTGGTTCTAAAAACATTATCAAATAAATCCCTCATTGCTTCCATTTTTTCTTTTTAATTATTTATTTTTTGGTCAAGAAATTGAAAATGAATGAAGGTGGAAAGGAAAAATTGGCAAAAGAATCTTTAAGGGTAGTTTTACATATTTTTTTTAAAAATGAATATTGTTGGGTCCCTATGAGGATTTTATTTTATTTATTTATTTAAGTTAAGCAAAGGTGGGAGGATAAAAGTACATTCTCTTTTTAAAGTAGCATAAATTTATATTTATTTTTTCCGTTTGTTTCCCTCTTTCGAACTCATCAATGAAAGAAAAAAAAATACTAAAAAAATGATTTTTCATATTTGGTTATCCAATGAAAAATGTTAAAAAAATAAAATATAATTAAAACTAGTTATAAATTTATACATTCTCAAATTGTTTAATTTTTATATCAATGAATTAAAATTAGTGAAATAAATTTGAAATAATAAATAAAAATAATTTATTGGCTTTAAATCTATTTTTTATTTTCGTTCACTTTTTCTTTCCCTCTACTTTTCCTCTCTATTTTGCTTCTCTTGCATAAAATGTAGCCTTAATCAATTTTAATGCCACCTTAATATGCCCATAAATAAGCTAAATTGACCATTCATATATATTGCTCACTTTTTACCACTTTTTTAAACTATTAGTGTTGATAGATTTAAACAACATAAAAACCAAGGGTTAACACAATATTGTTTATAAGTATGAATTTTTTAGTTTCTTATGATTTTGATGAATTTTTTGCCTCTAAATATGAAACCTTGTTGGTTTATTAAAAAAAAAAAAAAAGAATAAAGTAAGTTATGGGTGATAAATTTTTTATTTTAAAATTAAAAAAAATAGAAAGGAAAAAACTTTTTATACTTTTATTTTTTTAATTTTTTTTTATCAAAATGTAAAGATAAATTAAATAGTAAAATTAAGTTATCAAACATATATATATATATATATATATATATATATATATCTTAAATTAATTAATATATTTTTATACACATAATACTACAAATAAGCTTGATTAAATAATAAGTCAAAATTATTATTTTCTACTAATGAGTAGATTCATGGAATATATAATAGTGTTAATAATTGAAAATATTCCCAATCTTATTTTGGTTCTAATTATAGAATATACAAAATCTTCACTATTCTTTGTTTTCTTTTGAATAAGCTTCTTGTTTACTTTATTATTCTTTTTAACATAGATTCAACTTAGCTGAGTTTTTATTAATTTTATAATATTATATTAAAATTACATCATACGACAAATTTTGTAGATAAAAATAAATTTAACTAACCAACTTATATATGATTAATTTTATATTCACTTAAAGCGCTAAATGATAATAATTTTAGTATCCAAAGCCTCTAAAATGGTATCATCTTCTGTGAATCTAATTGTGAATGTAAAGTCAATAATCTCATGACCTTATGTTCGAATATAAGCCACTGACATATGTTTCACAACTCAGATCATATTTAAAACTTTTTATCATTTTGCTTGTTTTCTTCATTGGTCTAGTTGCTTTCACCAATTAAAGTTAATACTAATGGGAGCTCATCCTTCGTAGACATGGGCTCCACATTGGATAATAGCTCATGAAAGGAATCCAAGTCTCAAGATATTTGTTTTGTGGAAAATAAAAGCACAACAATCTCTTGTACTTAATTTTATGCTTTTATTTTTTTAATTTTTTTTATCAAAATGTAAAGATAAATTAAATAGTAAAATTAAGTTATCAAACATATATATATATATATATATATCTTAAATTAATAATATATTTTTTATACACATAATACTACAAATAAGCTTGATTAAATAATAAGTCAAAATTATTATTTTCTACTAATGAGTAGATTCATGGAATGTATAATAGTGTTAATAATTGAAAATATTCCCAATCTTATTTTGGTTCCAATTATAGAATATACAAAATCTCCACCATTCTTTGTTTTCTTTTGAATAAGCTTCTTGTTTACTTTATTATTCTTTTTAACATAGATTCAACTTAGCTGAGTTTTTATCAATTTTATAATATTATATTAAAATTACATCATACAACAAATTTTGTAGATAAAAATAAATTTAATTAACCAACTTGTATATGATTAATTTTATATTCACTTAAAGTGCTAAATGATAATAATTTTAGTATCCAAAGCCTCTAAATGGTATCATCTTCTATGAATCTGATTGTGAATGTGAAGTGAATAATCCCATGACCTTATCTTCAAATACAAGCCACTGACATATGTTTCACAACTCACATCATATTGAAAACTATTTATCATTTTGTTTGTTTTCTTCATTGGTCTAGTTGCTTTCACCAATCAAAGTTAATGCTAATGGGAGCTCATCCTTGGTAGACATGGCTCCACATTGGATAATAATTTTTTATTAGTTGAATTTGATTTCTGTCTGAATAATTTTTTATTCCATTTCTACCTTTTTAATATTTATCCAAACATGAGAATAAAAGAAAAAATGAATGAAATGTCTATTCTCACTTCCTATTCCTGTGTACCAAACAACCCCTAAATGGTATCATCTTTTGTGAATGTGAAGTAAATAATCCCATGACCTTATCTTCAAATATAAGCCATTGACGTATGTTTCACGACTCACATCATATTTAAAACTTTTTATCATTTTGTTTGTTTTCTTCATTGGTCTAGTTGCTCATCCTTTGTAGACATGGGCTCCACATTGGATAATAGCTCATGAAGGGAATCCAAGTTCCAAGATATTTGTTTTGTTGAAAATAAAAGCACAACAATCTCTTGTACTTAATTTCTTAATAATAATAATCAAATCAAAACCTTATAATTTTTTAAACTTTGAGAGTCTTAACACATGATCAATGGTGCCCGAAAGTCTTCGTCCATTGTCATCTTAGTCAAAAGTGTTAATGGATCTAAAAACATGAAAATCAAAATAATAACATCCTCAAAACCTTACAATTTTTTTAGATTTTGAGATCTTAACACATGATCAATGGTATTCGAAAATATTGGTTCATTTTCATCTTTATCTGAAAGTGTTGATACATTTAAACATATGAAAACCAAAGGTATAAATCAAGATTGGTAATTGAAAATAAGTATTAAAAAATTTTGAATTTTTTTTAATTATTATATTAAATTCATATATAAATAATTAATTGAATTTCATTAAATTCAATGAAAAAAATAAATAGAGTTGAATAGAATTAATAGTTAAAAGTATCATTTGCATACACTTTTATTTTTAATATTTTTTAAAAACATAAAGCATAAATGTGTTTATAATTATGTTTTTAGTTTTGTAAATATTAAATGTATTTTGTAGTTCTAATTTTGTTTTTTCTTAAAACAAAAAAAACAAAGCATGTTTGATAATTATATAAGAAAAGTGAAACAAACTAGTAATGTTTTACAATCATAATAATAATAATAATAATAATAGTTTATATAGTTGAAAATATGGGAAGACAATTGAACTGGACCAACTTGTCTTAAATCAGTTGCAGTATATTAGTGTAAATAATAAGTAAAGCCTCACTGCCCTCAGCAATCCCTTCCACAAATAATCCCTTCTTCTTTTTTTTTTTTTGAAAAATGGAAATAATAATAATAAAAACATAAGATATAGTGACTCATATAAGAATTGATTTTATTTATTATTATATTAAAATTACACATAAATAATTAATCAAATTTTAATGAATTTAATACATATAAAAAAATTAAATAGAATAAATAATTAACATATCGTTTGGATACATTTTTTTCTACTATTTTTAAAAAATAGAAAACATAAATAACTTTTAAATTATTTTTTAAGTTTTATAAATATTAAACATGATGGTATCAATTGGCTTATAGTAAAATTAAAAAATAATGATGTTTCATAATTATATAATATAAAGAAAGAAGGTATTATTTGTTTATCATTTTTACGAATTTAAGGATTTTTTTCTAACTTTTGAAATTAATAAATGGGATGCATAGATGTCGATAGTATGAAAGCAAGAAGAGAAACATATGGATGTAGTAAAACCAGAGTGAGCCAATGGGAAGGAGTCAGGACCCAAAAATTAATAAATAACAATAATAACAAAGTTGGAATAGTAGGTCATAATTGATTGCTAAGTGAAAATGAGAGCATGGGTGTCCCAATTTCCAAAGACTTTAAATTTGATCAACTTTGATGATGCATCATCTGTCAATGACTAAAGTATAGTTGTAAGCTCTCATGTCCTTTCGCCATCCTTCATTTACTACCCACCCCCCACATTTAACGTTTTGTGAAAAAGTATTCCTTTAATATAAACATATATATCGTCACTATTTCACAACTCACATCATATTTAATACCTTTTATCATTTTCTTTGTTTTCTTCATTGGTCTAATTGCTTTCACCAATTAAATTGATACAAATGGGATCTCATCCTTTAGGGACATGGATAATAGCTCATGTGAGGAATCCAAGTTTCAAGATATTAATTTGTTTTCATTGGAATTAAAAGCACTACCATCTTAGTAATAACACCCAAATCAAAACCTTACAAGTTTTTAGTCTTCGTGAGTCTTAATAGATGATCAATGATCAGTGGTACCCAAAAAAATTTTGTCCATTATTATTCTTATTTAAAAGCGTTGATGGATGTAAACGCATAAAAATCAAAATAATAACACCTAAATCAAAACCTTGCAACTTTTTAGATTTTGAGAATCTAAACGCATGATAACGAAAACTAGGTCAAGAAAAGAAAGGTTAAAAGAGTAGTTGATTACCTGTTTCTGCTATATGTGGTTTTGATGCATGCCCTTTGAGGTTTATCCATTTATAAATAAAATTTATCTCAACATGGAGTTGATCATTTTCTTTGAAACTGAGAAAGTTAATTCTGAAACTTCCCAGAATCTACGTAAAGGTTTAACGAGAGTTCTAGATGGACACCGACCATCAGCAAGCTGCAGGAGATTTCCCATAAACCGCTAAAAATCTCTTTATTTTTATTTGCCTTGATGTTGTTAGGTTACACAAGTCGGAGTCAACAACCTGTTTGGGTTTGGCTAAAGAAATTAATTTTGGGGATTTTTTTTATTCTTGACGGTCAACATTGAAACGTCAACAATACCGTGTTAGAATGAGGAACCGCCGAACCAGGCCAGAAAATCATCCAGGCCTTCGTTTCAGATACATGAAGAACAAATATATGATGTATGTTAGGGCAATTAAAGACTGGTTCTGAGGCTCATGTATTTGTGTTTGTTGAACAAAACTGGCCATTTTTTAAGCACACTTGACCAATGCCAGCAATATTTTATCATTTCAGAGTTTGAACCGATCAACTCTTAGGATTATATTGGCTTTCCTAAATCAATTAGAAGTTTAGTAGTGGTTTCTTATGTAATTTCTTCCTCCATGGAGAGTAGCTTCAGAGAAAGTTGAAATGAACTTACATAGAAATTTAATAGTGATTTAACGTATGATTTCTATATACATAAAGTTTTCAAATTAGAGCAACTTCAAATGAACATACCATTCCGTATGATGTCCTCGTCAATATTAGTATCAAGATAAAACATGTAAGATTTTTCAAAAACAATTATAAACCTTCGACGCACATCCATGAATCATATTTGATAAAACTCTTTCATTCAAATCTCGGTATTATTGTTAGTTATTAGGGTTTAGTTATAATACGAAATTTATACCTAAAAAAAAAACGTAAATAGTTAAGTAGTATCATATGTACAATTTAGGTCTCTAATTTCGTTATTTTGTACTCTTAATATATTTATTTATTCATTCAATTATCCAAATTTTATCGTATATTTTGAACAACTTAGACTTGAAATTTTAAATTTTCAATAGGGTACGTATTAAATTTTTTTCTAGTTATCGTGTTCTTTAAGTGTAGATAGTTTTTTCAATTGATAGAATTTAAAGTAAATAAATCATCTTCCTATTCGCTGGAAGGAGGAGAGTCTTTTGCAAGTCATTTTCACGGCATCTTCAATAATTTTCCACGCCGAGTAGAGAAACTAGAATTCCACACACGAGAATTGGAAGTCTAAAGCCAATCCTCAGTTTATTAAAACTTTGGTGATTCCTTTGTTTTTGGAAGCTGGTTGGTGTACTTGATATCTTAATTTTGGCCAAACTGCCTTGACGTAGGTGCGTGGAAATAGTTGTGTTCACAAGGATGGAATCAAAGGGTGTTGACAGCCGGTACGAGTGAGGAAGAATTTGGATATAAATAATCTGGATATAAAAATAAAAAAAAAGTTGGAATTGTTATATTTGACAAAAATTCCACATTCCGTATTATTTTTTATATTCATGTCATTATAATATTATTTTTTTATAAAATAAAAAAATATTATAAATATTTTAGATTATAAGAATTAAAAGTTATAAAAAGATAAAAAATTATATGAAGTGAATGGAGATAGGAGAAGGAATAAGAAAGAGTGGAGCGAAAGACTTGTAGTTAAAGGTGTAAATATAAAGAGTGGAAAAATATGGAATATTTTATGAATCAATAAATATTTCTAATTTTTGTTCTTTTTAATATTCTTTGTAGTATAAAATGATTTTTTTTCTTAATTATGGATGTAAATATGATTAACCAAATCACGTTAAAACCTCGTATATTTTGATGTTGATTATTTTATCTTTACATTCTTAAATTAACATTTTATGCAATAAACTTTTTTTAGTAGGACACTTAACAGCTTATATCATTTTTCAATATATATGTATATTTTCTTGGTTTACACCCAAATTCCATGTTGTTTGTCATAGAAAATTCGTTGCTATCAATAAAAAATTGCTTCAAAAAACCAATATCTGTGTGTATAAAAATGGTATTCAAAGAAAATTAAGTTATCAAACATGAGTTTGAAATTATTTAAAATTTTTAATATAAAATATAAAATATATATATATATATATATATATATATATATATATATATCTTAAATTAATTAATATATTTTTTATACACATAATACTACAAATAAGCTTGATTAAATAATAAGTCAAAATTATTATTTTCTACTAATGAGTAGATTCATGGAACGTATAATAGTGTTAATAATTGAAAATATTCCCAATCTTATTTTGGTTTCAATTATAGAATCTACAAAATCTCCACTATTCTTTGTTTTCTTTTGAATAAGCTTCTTGTTTACTTTATTATTCTTTTTAACATATATTCAACTTAGCTGAGTTTTTATCAATTTTATAATATTATATTAAAATTACATCATACAACAAATTTTGTAGATAAAAATAAATTTAATTAACCAACTTATATATGATTAATTTTATACTCACTTAAAGCACTAAATGATAATAATTTTAGTATCCAAAGCCTCTAAGGGGGTGTTTGGTACGTCAAATTAGGGAATGGAAATGAATATTTTGATTCCATTCCTTTTTCTTAATTGATAGAAATGAATTTGATGATTCCATTTCTAATATTTGGATCAACTTAGGAATGCAAAATTAGAATAATTATTTGTTTCAATTCCAATGTTTGATAATAATAGGAATGGAAATGAAAAAGAAATAAATTTACAATAATATCCTTACATATAATTTAAAATAATTTTTTTATTTTTAAAAAATAAATTTTGAGATTTTTTTTTTTGTTATTAAATAATAAGACTAAAAAAATGTATATACTCAATAAATAAAAAATTAACCATAAAAAATCATATAACCCTAATGTACAAATATTCAATTATTATTTTTATTAAAAATTTGAATAATTTGTCATGTTTAAGTAGTTATAAAATTATATTTTACCAAAATATATAAGTATATATATATTTTATAATATTTAAATTCTCAAAGATAGCAAAGATTTTTCCTATTTCCATAAGAGGAAATAAAAGAATTCAAATTTCATTCTAATTTTCAACAAGTATCATATCGATAAAATTCATAATCTTAAAAAATTTTAAATATTCGTTTTTTTTTATCAAAATTTTTCTAAATGTTGATCAAGGTTTGACTGATTCAATTTGAAAGAATCACTTGTTGTAGAGAAATGAATGATGAATGGGTCTCTAGCTTTGCAAAGAAGATAAGCATCGGACTTGAAGAATGAGATAAGAGGGTAAAATAATAAATTTAGGTTATTTTATATTATTAAATGATTTTAATGAATCAGAATACCATCTACTTTTTATGAATTCAAATCCGACTTATAAGTTGGATTTGATTTTTGCTTAAATAATTTTTGTTTTATTATTTCTATCTTCTTAACATTTATCCAAATATAGAAATAAGGGAGAAAATGAATAAAATATTTATTCTGACTCCCTATTCTCGTATACCATACACCTCCTAAATTGTATCATCTTCTATGAATCTGACTGTGAACATCAAGTAAATAATCCCATAACCTTATCTTCAAATATAAGCCACATATGTTTCACAACTCACATCATATTTAAAACTTTTTATCATTTTGTTTGTTTTCTTCATTGGTCTAGTTGCTTTCACCAATCAAAGTTAATATTAATGGGAGCTCATCCTTTGTAGACATGGGCTCCACATTGGATAATAGCTCATGAAAGGAATCCAAGTCTCAAGATATTTGTTTTGTTGAAAATAAAAGCACAACAATCTCTTATACTTTCTTAATAATAATAACTAAATCGAAACCTTATAATTTTTTAAACTTTGAGAGTCTTAACACATGGTCAATGGTATGAAAGCAAGAAGAGAAACATATGGATGTAGTAAAACCAGAGTGAGCCAATGGGAAGGAGTCAGGACCCAAAAATTAATACATAACAATAATAACAAAGTTGGAATAGTAGGCGATAATTGATTGCTAAGTGAAAATGAGAGCATGGGTGTCCCAATTTCCAAAGACTTTAAATTTGATCAACTTTGATGATGCATCATCAATCAATGACTGAAGTATAGTTGTAAGCTCTCATGTCCTTTCGCCATCTTTTATCTACCACCCACCCCCCACATTTAACGTTTTGTGAAAAACTATTTCACAACTCACATCATATTTAATACATTTTATCAGTTTTCTTTGTTTTCTTCATTGGTCTAATTGCTTTCACCAATTAAATTGATACAAATGGGATCTCATCCTTTACGGACATGGATAATAGCTCATGTGAGGAATCCATGTTTCAAGATATTTGTTTTCATTGGAATTAAAAGCACTACCATCTTAGATCTTAGTAATAACACCCAAATCAAAACCTTACAATTTTTAATTATTATATTAAAGTGTTGTGGGACTCAAACGCAGGTGGAAATGGCAGCCTCTGGAATTTAGAATAGATGAGATAAACGCAAGGTTTCCGATAACAGGTCACATCATATCTCATAAATGTCTCCATCTTTTTCTACCCGTCTTCATTGCTACAGCTGTTTCCACTGATTGTGTGATTAATAACGGGAAGCCCTTTTCTGCACTGCATATACATGGGTCCCACACAATAAATAATAATAATAAAAGGGGATTCGTGCAGAGGGAATCCAACGCTGAAGATTTTTGTCTTTGTTTGAAAATGCAAGCATGAGAGGGTCTTGTTACTCTGTTTACATTTCGTACTCAATCTCATTGAATACCACCAAGTCTGATATTTTGCTCTACTTTTTAAGTACGGGCAGTACTAATGATCTTACATGTATCCACTTCTAAATTGAACAGCATTACTTTTTTTTGCTGAAAATTTTGAATTAATACAAATTAATAAAATTAAATAGAATTAATAGATAGGATATCATTTAGATGCACTTTTATTTCTACAATTTTTCAAACACAAAAAATATTCACGATCTGTCAATTATATTTTTGGTTTTTGTAAATATTAAATATATTTGGTGCTTATAATTTGCTTTTATTTTAAAAAATAAAAAGTGAAATATGTTTGTTAATCTAATAAAAAAAGAAAAATAATATAATCATTTTTTTTTATGGATGAAATTTTTTATTCTTATAAGAGGGACTCATATATTGTTGGTCTAGGGTGAGACGGGTGATAATTTTGCATTTTAATTTTTTTATAAAAGAAAATAGAAATCAAACAAATTCTATATCTTTAAGTTTTATTTTTTTATTATATTTTTAAAATTAAAAAGTAAAAAATAGGTTATCGAAACGTGAATTATAAAATTATTTTTAAAATTACATTTAAAAATAAAAAGAAACTATAAAGAGATGTCTAAATAATATTAAAAATAAAAGAGACTTGATATCTTTTTAATACCACATGTCGAGATGTCATATATGTTTCCTTAAAAATATTAAAATTGTGATAAACTATATCTTTTTCACTTCAATTTTTAATCTTTTAACAAATTAAATATTAGCACAATATAAAATATGTTACATATCCAAATTGATACTGGATATTAGAGATAAGATAAAATGTAAGTATTCAATCAAATATTGTTGTTTAGTTTAGTGGTGTGTCATTGGCAAAGCATCAACGAGAATGTACTGAGATGATGGCTTATTGAGATTTGATTCTGGAAAGGACAGCTTGGGTTTTTAACTACTATAGGAAATTGGGATAAATATTTTAAAAATGATAGTCGTAAAAGTATTACAATAGTTTTAACCATGTTGAAAATTGTTACTTGGAAAAATATTTTTATATCAGTCACATGAATTTTGAAATTATTTAAAATCTTTTAATATTAAAAAATATAAAAATACAAAAAAAATCATAAATTAATATTTTTTTATACACATAATACTACAAATAAGTTTGATTAAATCATAAGTCACAATTATTATTTTCTATTATTGTGTAGAGTCATGGAATGTATGATAGTGTTAGTACTTAAAAATACTCTCAATTTTATCTTGGTTATAAGGCAAAATCTCCACTAGTGCAGGTTATGCTTAGCTGAGTATTTACCAATTTTATAATGCTATAATGAAATTACATCATACAACATATTTTGTATATAAAAATAAATTTAATTAACTAGCTTGTATCAATTAATTCATATACAATTTTTGAATAATCACTTTTGTACTCACCTAAGATGTTCAAAGGTAATAATTTTAGTAAGCCGAAAGGTCCAAAACCTCTGAATTTTCAAACCCCGAGTCATTGACATGGATTTAATACCTTTTATCTTATTCTTTGTTTTCTTTATTTGTGTAGTTGCTTTCACCGATTAAAGTTAGTACCAACTTGAGCTCATCCGGGTTCCACAATAAATAATATCTCCTATAAATCTAAACGCATTTTCGATTAACAAGATTGACAATCAATCCACTTCTAAATGAATGAGGCTTGTATAAATATAATTTTTTAAATAAATATTATATTAAAATAATACATAATTAATTAATTGAATTTTAAAGATGTTGATATAAAGCAATATGATTAAATAAAAGTAATAGATAAGGAATATTTCTATAATATTTAAAAAATGATTAATTAATTTTTATTTATTCTTTTAGTTTTTATAAATATTAAATATATTTGGAAGTTATAATTTGTTTTGTTATTTTCATAAATATATATATAAATTTTTAATTATTTTTTATAAAATATTTGATGTCATCCACATTGTTGGTTTGATAAGAACAAGATAGGGGTGAGTTTGTGATAATTATTCATTTACTTTTTATTAAATTGGGCATCAAACAAATTTTATACCTTCATTTTTTGTTATCAAATTTAAAAAGTAATT
Organism: Vitis vinifera; assembly: GCF_030704535.1. Lineage (NCBI taxonomy): Eukaryota > Viridiplantae > Streptophyta > Magnoliopsida > Vitales > Vitaceae > Vitis > Vitis vinifera. Next base: position 5,157,494 of record NC_081818.1, on the reverse strand, counting down.
ACGAAATAAATTTAAAATTTTGGATATCAAAACTTTGAAAAAAGAGAAATAAATTAAGAGAGTTTTCATATATTTTTAATATCAGGTATTTTTATTTTTTTTAAAAATTAAAATTAATATGAGATGTTGTTCACTTTAATTTTTATTTCTTTAACATACATAATATAAGACTTATTATTATTTTAGGTATAAGTTATATAACGCAATATTTTAGGTTATTATTATTAATATCTTAAAATACTTATAAAAATAATAATTGTTTTGTTTTCTAAACGAAGCTTGTATGGGAATTTACCCATTTTATAATATTATATTAAAATTAGATCATATGCCCAAACCTTAAAGGCAAAAATGAATTTAAGTAACAAAGTGAGGCGATTCACATATATTATATCTTAAAACATGTATGATAAATAAATTGTGATTATTTTTTTATAGTTAGAGAAGATATTAAAATGGAAATAATTTAACAGTCGAAGGAGACTGAAACTTGAATGAGTTATAATATAGTCACATGCAGCCGGTGAATGGCGCACGCTGGAATTTAATTGGAGCCCTTTTCCCGTACACACAATAATGGTTTATGTAAAGGAATCCAAGGGTCAGGGTATTTGTCTTTGATATTTGTCTCTCTTAAATTTCTTTTTTTTTCCAAAATCGTCTTTTTAGCCTCTAATTCTTTTTAAAAGAAATTTAAAAAATCATTTCAAGACGATTTTTTGGTTATAATTTTTTTTTAAATCATCCTTTGAAAAAAAGATTTAAAAAAATAACCATTTTTAATTTTTTTAAATTAAAATTAATTTTTCTACTAAAAAATATTTTTTTAAACTATGGTACCCTCGTAAAAAATCCAACCAAAGGCGTCCCAGAATATTGAATTGGTTGTGGGACCCATATCATTCAAATAAGTATTGTAGTCATTCACAGCTCACACCATGTTTCATTGCTACAGCCGTTTTCACTGATTCACGTCAATAATGGAAGCCTTTTTCTATACATGCATACATGGGTGGGGATCCGTGTGAAGGCCTTGGGCTGCAGATATTTGTCTTGGTTTGAAATGCAAGCATGACATGACAGGCTCTTCTTACTCCCTCCACATTTCACACTCGATCTCATTCAATTTCCATTTTGCTTTAATTTACATTTCATTTTTAAGCCAAAAATATAGCCATTAGCCTGATTCTCTTTAAAAGCGTTAATAGTAAAAAAAAAAAAATTTACAAATCGTTTATAATTTTGTAATACTTAAAAATATTTATTATTTAAATGTTACCATTAAAAACGCCTTTTCTAAATCCAAATATTTACATCACTGTGTAGATGTAGTCATAAATGTTACAATTAAAAATTGCAACCATCTCATTTAAAGTTGTAAAAAGGTTTTTAGATGATTAGTAATGAAATCTTTGTCCAGAAAATTACATTTGTGGAGTGAAATCTTGAAGGAAAATTAAATTAATAACACCCCAAGTTAAAAAGTAGTCTGCTCCTTTCCATACCTGATTGCAATACCACTCTCTTCTTTGTTGCTGTTGCTTAATCCTTTTGTCTTCCCCCTTCTCTTCGACTCACTACCTCTTTCCCATTTTATCATCCATTCCTAATTTTTCCATACCTAAAAATTTTATTTTAAATTTTTATAGATATTAAACATGATAGTGTGAAACAAAGATTTTATTAATCTTAATTTTGATGATAACAAAATAAGGTTTAGAACTAATGATTATATTTCAAGTGTGATTAGGTAAGACAATTTCCAAAGTGACAATCACAAAGACAAATCAAGTTAAAGAGAAATCATGAAAAAGAAAAATACCTCAAAAATAAGTGTTTTTTTTAAAACCCAAGCTTCGTAAGATCTCTTTATAAGGTTATTAGTGCACTAAAATTTTCATGCATTATATTCTTTACTTTTGCACCAAAATCATCAAAAAGTTATTTTCTTTTAAATATTTTAAAATTGAATGATTTCATGTTTTCAACTAAAATCTTGTGTCAAATGTTTTTCAAACTTGTTTAAAAGATTTTAAGTTGAAAAAGTTGGTTGTTGAGCCAAAAATGGCTCAATCGGTTGACCCCCAACTCAACCGATTTAGGAGGAGGTCGACCCCCAGTTCAACCGGTCAATGGTGTGAACAGTAACCGGTCGAGAAGTGCAAAAAACATTCTGTCTCTTCTAGAATGGTTGTTCAATCGGATGAGGAACCGGTCGACCCCCACCTCAATCGGTTGAGGTCTGATCAAGGTCCGGTCGAAGTCCAACGGTCACCTACCAAGCATTAAATGCTAACGGTTAATCAATCGATTAACCCCCAGCTCAACCGATTGAACCCCCAACGGCTAGTTTGACTTTTTTCCTTTATAAAAAGACTCCAAATCTTCATTATTTATAAGCTTAACCTTCCAAAACATTTCTTGAATATATTTGAGTCTTAGAAGAGTGTTTTTTAGTGCACCATTGTTCTAAAACCTATATATCATTAGTGCACCATTCAATCCTAGTTTTTTTTTTATCATTTGAACTCTAGGATTTTGTGAAATCATTTATTTGTAAATCTTTGAGAAGAAGAATCTAAGTGTGAGGTATCACTTAGGGATTTTCAAGTGTGGGGTATCACTTGAGGGGTTATTCAAGAGTGAGGTATCTCTTGAGATTTGTAAAAAGTGCTTAGAGCCAAAAGTCCAAGAGGATAGATTGGAACCATAATCCAATTGTATTGCTTGAAGGTTTGATTTGAAAGCCTTGAACTAGTGGAACCTCAAGATTGGGATTGAAGCTAGAGGAGAGTGGATGTAAGCCGCGTTGTCGAACCACTATAAAATCTTGTGTTTGCATTATCTCTTCCTTACTCTTTTAATTTATATGCAATTGTCTTTATATTGTTTTATTTTATAATTACATATAATTGTTTCTTACATTCATATAGTTTGAATTTGCAAAAGGAAATGATGAAAATATTGGTAATCACGGATATATCGGTACTTCGATTTTACGGATATATCAGAGATATATCGACGGATATTTTGGAAAAAAAATATCGATAAACCTAAAATTGATCAAAATTTATAAAAATATAAGAAAATTTTCATAAAAATGTAATTAGAAGTATAATGATATTTTTAAGTTGTTTTATTAAATAATTTGATATATGTATAATATGATTTATCATATTTGATAATAATATCGTATGCATTGATAAAAATATGAATTTTACAAGTGTACATTTTTTTATTAAATTACATTTAATATTATGATATTTGATTATAATATGTCTAATTTTAAAAAATATATATTAATATTAAAATTATGATACATTTAATTCAATTGTATTAAACAATATAAAATAAATTATGATATATGTATAATTTTTTAATATTTAATTAATTATTAATGATATTAAAAACACTATGAAGAAAATTATATAATTTTATATTTTTGGTAATCAATTAAAAGAAAATTTTGCATTTAATTATAAAATAATTATAATTAATTTGCTCTTTAAAATATTTTTTTAATATTTTATTTATATATTGAGTTTAACTATATATATATATATATATATATATATATATATATATGTTTAGTACATATTATATAATAAGGGCATGTTAGCCCGGATGGGGGCCTTTTTTCAGGCACTTAGCGACTGTAGAGTTTTGACTTACTCTAGCGTGTTTGATCATCATTGACCCACGTTGACCATGTGATATATAGGGAAAAATCGGCGATTTATCTCCAAAATCACCAATATATCGCAAGATATCGCCGATTTTTGGGGATTTCTCCCAAAATTTTGCCGGATCGATATTTCTCCATGATATATCGTATCGATACACGATGTATCGCCGACATATCGCTATATTTTCTTCCTTGGCAAAAAGAAATCATCACCTTTTTCATCCCCCTCTAGGGTGATTACCTTATATTGGATTAACCTAATTTTTCTAACCTATAGTATTAATTTTTCTTATAGTAAAAAATAAAAGACAAAAATGTTTATAATAATATAATATAATATAAAGAACCTTGTTATGAATTTGTTGAAATTTTTTTCTTGATTCGAAAAGTAACAACTGCACTGCTATGTAGGTGCTCAAGGAAAATGAAAGCATTTGTGTACCAATTTCTAAACTCGGAACTTTAATCACTTGTCATCTGGATAAGGTTTGAATCAATCGTGGTAGTCATAACCATACATCACTGATCATCTATGATTGTGAATGTCAACATGAGCCCTATAACCCCATCTTCAAGTGTAAGTCGTTTACATATTCCTCAGCCACTTGCATCTTGTTTGGGATATTTTTTATGTTTTTTTTTTTACTTGGAAGTTGAAATTCAAACTAAAATCATAATTTTTCAAAAATAATATTGGGATTATAAAAGTTTTATTAAACAAAAAAAAAAAAGAACTTTTTACATAAGCAACACAAATTTTTTATAAAAAGTAGTATTTCCCACATTTGTATTAATTTTTGTGTTAAGGAATAGGCATAATTTTACTGTAACTCTTGTTGTAAAAGAGGAAAAAATAGAGAAGTGCCTAAAAAGAAATTCAAGTTAAGTTCAGCTCCTACTTATTAAATTCAAACTATAATTAGTATAGTAAGTAATTTGTAATTAGATAAATATCTCCAAGACTAATATAAGAAATGGAATATCTATGATTACTACACACAATTATAACATTTGTTAGTATATTAGACTATATAATTTAAGTTGTAAATTTTGTTTCATTCATTTACTATAAGATTTTTCTAGATTGTGTATATTATTCTTTGTTGAAGATTAAAGGTTATTGCATGATCAATCAAGATGACACAAGTAAGTATAGAAAGGTTCGAAAAATATTAATTGGATTTAATTTAAGGCATCAAGATAAGAAGTTTTTAATTAAGCAAAAAAAAAAATTTTAATTGATTTTAAAAACTCCTTGAGTGCTTAGTTGTTGCTTGGAGTAAAAAATGTTTTAAAAGGTTATGTTTGATTTCCAAAAAATATTAAGAAATGATAAAAAAAAAATTAAAAAAAAAGTTAAGAAAAATGATTTTTTTTCATATTTGATTGTCTAATAAAAAATATCAAAGAAAATTAAATATAATTAAAATTAGTTAAAAACTTATGAATTTTTAACTTATTTAATCTTTATATCGATGAATTAAAATAAGTTTGAAATGATAAATAAAAATAATTTATTGAATTTTAATTTATTTTATTTTCTTTCATTTTTTCATTTTTTCCAATTTTTCACTTTTTTTTTCCTTGCATTTTCCCTCAAGTTTTTTAGGAACTTAAAAACTCTTCGAGTGTCACTTGTGGAATTTAAAAGTGAGAATTTTTTTGTAAATTATGAATTTGTATTGAAAAATTCATTTCTTATAGATCTTGTGAGGTAAACTCAAGTATGAGGTATTACTTAAAGAGAAAAATGTAAGTATTATGTAGTATTTGGGGAGTTCAAAAGTGAGAATCTCTTAAGCAAATTTGTAAGTGGCTATTCGAGTTGGTTATCCAAATATAAAGCTTTAAGGTTTGGTTTGAAAGTTTTGATATAATGATACCTAAGCTTAAGATTAAAATTAGAGGAGAATGGATGTAGGCCAATAGGTCAAATTACTATAAATCTTGAATTTGAATTTCTCACTTTCCTACTCTATTTATATACTATTATTCTTTATTGTTTTTATTATATTATTGCTTCTTTATCTCTAACATTCATCATAGTTCATATTTGTTATAATTTGTAAAAAGGACCAATGTCCAATTCACCCTCTTATTAGGTGTAAGTTGATATTATTAGAATCCTAACATAAACCATATATAATTGCTTTTGTAAAGTCCTCTAGATTTCAAATTAGTCGTGGGCATCACAAATGAATGGAATCATTTTTTTTATTCAAACATAAAAGAGACAACCCTATAACGTCATCCCTAGACATAAGCCATTGAGGCTTGTTAGCCACAAACATCTATTTCACAACGCACTCCATATTTAATACTAGCTATCTTTTTTTTAAAAAAAAAAATAGTGAGATTTGATAAATTTCTCAATAACGAATACAACTTAAGATATTGTTTTGTTTGGAAATGCGGGCATAACGTCTTGTGCTTTCTCAATAATAGCACTTAAGTAAAAACATCAAGGCTTATTTGGTAATTTTATTTGTCATAATAAAAAATTATTTTTAAACATAAAAAATACATTTGATAAATTTCTAATAAAAATTTAATTTTTCAAAATTTATTCTAAAAGCATATTTTTTAGAATGATTTTAAGGTGTGTTTTTAATTATTTTTGTGAATTTTTAATAACAATTAAAAAATTTTAAAAACACTTAAAACATCTATATTATACATAAATGTACAATACCTTTATCGATATATAATAAGTCGAGAAAACTATTTATTATATTTGAATTCCCAAAAGAAAATTAAAAAATAATTAACAACTATTTTAAAATTTGATTTTAAAAACCTTTTTTCTTTTTTATAAAATTGATTTTAAAAAAAAACCATCAAATAAATCCCTAATTGCTTCCATCATTTTCCTCTTCTTTTTAACTATTTAATTTTCGGTCATAAAATTGAAAATAAAGAAGATGGAAGTGAAAAAAATGACGAGTGATTCTTTAATGATAGTTTACATATTTTGTTAAAAATGAATATCGTTGGTCCTTACTAGGGATTTTTTTTTTTATATATATAATTTAAGTTAAACAAAGGTAGGAGGATAAAAGTACACTCTCCCTTAAGCATAAATTTATATTTATCTTTTCCTTTTATTTCCTTCGTTCTAACACACGATAAATAGATAAATTAATCCATTTTTATGTCACCTCAATGTGCCGATTAACGAGCTAAATCGACCACTCATATATATTGCTCTACTTACCACATTTTATGTTTCTAGTTGTAGAATAAAAATATCTTTTTATTATTATGAAATAAAAATAAAGAAAATATGTTATAATTATTTCTTATGATTTTTGAAGAATTTTTTCATCAATCTATAAGTATGAAACCTTGTTGGTTTAATAAAAATAAATAAATAAATAAATTGCAAATAAGTTATCGTTGATGATTTTTTATTTTAAAAAATTTAGAAATGAAAAAACTTTTTTATACTTTTATGTTTTATTCTTATTATCAAATTTAAAGATAATTAGTTTTAGTAGGTTATAAAAAATTTGAAATTATTAAAACTTTGTAATATTAAAAAATATAAAAACAAAACAAAAAAAAATCCTAAATTAATATATTTTTAAGAGACATAATACTACAAATAAGTTTGATTAAATAATAAGTCAAAATTATTATTTTCTATTAATGTGTAGAGTCATGGAATGTATGATAGTGTTAATACTTAAAAATACTTCCAATTTTATTTTGGTTTCAATGATACGATATACAAAATCTCTATTATTCTTGGTTTTCTTTTAGAAGTTTTTTTTTTGTTTGCTTTATTATTCTTTATGGTGTAGATTATGCTTAGTTGAGCTTTTAGCAATTTTATAATATTATGATAAAATTACATCATCTAACATATTTTGTACATAAAAATAAATTTAATCAATTAGCTTGTATCAATTAATTCAAATATATTTTTTGGAATATGCATAATAAACCATATATGATTACTTTTGTACTCATGTAAGACGTTAAAAGATAATAATTATAGTAAGCCAAAAGGTCCAAAACCTCTCAATTTTCAAACCCCAATTCATTGACATGGGTCTCACAACTCACATCACGATTAATACCTTTTATTTTCTTTATTTGTGTAGCTACTTTCATCAATTAAAGTTAGTACCAACGGAAGCTCATCCTTAGTGGACAATATATTTGAACCCCATAATTATTTAGACTTTGAGACTATTAACACATGATCAATGATGAATGGAAATAATTTAGCAGCCAAAGGAGACTGAAACCTAATGTGTTGTGAGAGTCAAATGCAGGTGTGGAATGGCAGACCAAGGAATTTAGAATCGCTGAGTGTGATTTCATAAGTCTCTGTCTTCTTCTCTATTTTCTTCAGTGCTACAATTACCTCACTTATCGAGGGTAATAATGGAATTTATATTTTATTTATATCTTAAAAATTATCTTTTTTTTTTTTTTTTAATATTTCAATTTTGTAAAAAAATTTTATCTTTTTAATATAAACATCTAAAAAGTTCTAATATATCATACAAAAGACAATACCATTTTAATTTTTTATTTTTAATTCATATATATATATATATATATATTAAATATGTATAATGAATTATGATTAAGTAATTTCGTGGTCATTAAAGACCACAAAAGGGAAATGATTTGAGCGGGCAAAGGGGTCTGAATATTGAATGGGTTGTGGGAGGCACATGCAGGTGATTTGAATATAGAAAAGGCAGCCACATGATACATCCCTCAAATTGTAGGCCCAACCACGCCTGGTTTCCATTCAAAATTCACATCATGTTTCATAATTGATGTTAATAATGGAAGCCCTTTTCAGTACTGCAGATACATGGGTTCCACTTGGTTTTGTTAATTTGTTTACATTTCATTTCTATTTTGCTTTAATTTACATATTCATTTTCATGCCAAAAATGTAATCCTGAGAGTGATTCTCTTTAAAAGCATTTATAATAAAATAAATTATTAATTAAAGTATTGTATAAATTAAGAATTTATTTAATACTGATTTTAGGAATTTGCTTCTAATATTTTAAATATTTAAAAATTTTATCGTATGAAAAAAATTAAATTTTTTTCCTAAAATCATTATTAACACACTCTAAATATATTTTTAACCAAAATCATTCTCAAATAAATTATGATTGAGATTTTTTATTTCAAGTTGGATTATAATTTCAACATTGTCCACTTTTTAGACCTAGTTAAAATCATTCTCAAATGAATTGTGGTTGAGATTTCATCATCTTCATAGACATAGTTGTAAATTAAGGAATGGAGAATTGTTAATGAAAAATTTAAACCATGAACTTCTTACATACAAGCAAATTTAAGAATTCGAAGGTACAACACTTGTTTAACAAAAAATTAAAGATTGCAACCATCTCATTTAAAGTTGTAAAAAAAAGTTTTTAAATGATTAGTAATGATTTTTTTTTTTTTTTTTGTAGATTTTACCAAAAAAAAAAAAAGCAAAGAAATGGAAAGTGATATAAATTTTACATTTCACACTCAATCTCATTTCATTTCTATTTTGCTTTAATTTAAAAAATGATAGTTGTAAAAGTATTGAGGAATTTACAATAGTTTTAACCACGTTTAAAATTGTTTTTTGAAAAGATATTTTCAAAATTTTTATATCGATTACATGAATTTTGAAATTATTTAAAATCTTTTAATATTAAAAATATAAAAATACAACAAAAAAATCTAAATTAATATATTTTTTATACACATAATACTACAAATAAGTTTGATTAAATAATAAGTCAAAATTATTATTTTTTATTAATATGTAGAGTCATGGAATGTATGATAGTGTTAATACTTAAAAATATTCTCAATTTTATTTTGGTTATGATGATAGGATATGCAAAATCTCCACTATTCTTGGTTTTATCCGGGGATAAACTTTTTAGTCTACTTTATTATTCTTCCTAGTGCAGATTGTCCTTAGCCGAGTCTTTACCAATTTTATAATATTATAATGAAATTACATCATTCAACATATTTTGTATATAAAAATAAATTTAATTAACTAGCTTCTATCAATTACTCACCTAAGATGTTCAAAGGTAATAATTTTGGTAAGCCGAAAGGTCCAAAACCTCTGAATTTTCAAACCCCGAGTCATTGACATGGATTTAATACCTTTTATCTTATTCTTTGTTTTCTTTATTTGTGTAGTTGCTTTCACCAATTAAAGTTAGTACCAACTTGTGCTCATCTTTAATAGACATGGGTTCCACAATAGATAAGATCTCCTATAAGGAATCCAAGTCCCCATATATTTGAATCTCACAACTTTTTATACTTTGAGAGTCTTAAAGACTTGATCAATGATCAATGGAAATAATTTAGCAGCCAAAGGAAACCAAAACTTGAATGTATTGTGGGAGTCAAATGCAAGTGGGAAATGGCAGATCATGGAATTTAGAATCGCTGCTTGTGATTTCATATGCGCTTGTCTTCGTCTCTATTTTCTTGATTGCTACAGTTGTTTCACTTATTGAGAGCAATAATGGATGAGAGCAGAATGGTTCATGTAAAGGAAAGATATTTGTCCTTGTTATTGAAAACTGACAGCCCACTTTGATGTGAGTTACATGCCACGTATTTGTATTCCTTTATTGGTGGTTATAGTTTTGTTTTTCATTATCATCAAAAGGAAATCAAATAAATTTTTTGCTATTTTATATAATTTTTTTTTTTTTTTTTTTTTTATGTTATAGCTGAGATTGAGACACCCATATTATTGGTTTAGTAAATAAGTAAATAAATAAAACTGGGTAAATTAGGTGATAATTTTTCATTTTAAAAGTTAAAAATATATATATATATGGAAGTGAAACAAATTTTATACCTTTTTTTGTTAAAATAGAATATATTAATAAATTCTATATAAAAATAATTTTTTTTAAAAAAATAGATTTAATTTATATCTTTAAAATTAAGATATAATTTTGTTTTACATCTCAACATTTAAATTTTTATCTTTTCAATATAAACATCTGGTAAGTTATATAAAGCCGTAATTTGTCACAATTCTTTTTTTTTTTTTGTGAAAAAATTATTTATTTTGTTATAAAATTAAATTTTATGCTTAAAAATAATTGCACACAGATTTATAGCAACAAACTTGTCACAAATAAATTTTTTTTTTTTACCACAAATACTATTTTTTAAATCACAACTTAATTTTTGGCAAAACCCTACATTTGTTGGAGTATAAAAATAATTACTATACACAAAATGATGGAATAAGTGCACGAAATGTTCATTTTTGTCCATTAACACAAAATTGGTAATACTTCTACTTGGTGGTGATTGAGAAAAGAATTAATATTTCTAATTTTTAACTACTCTATTAAAATGATACATTAATAATTAATTATATCTTAATAATATAACATAAACTAATAAAATAAGATGATTAATTAACGTGTCAACAATGTACAATTTTGTTTTTACTATTTTTAAAAACTGAGAAATAAATGATTTTTCAATTGTATTTCTAATTTTTATGACTATTAGCCATTATAGTACCAATTTTGTTTCTAGTTGTAGAATAAAAATATTTTTTTATTATTATCAAATAAAAATAAAGAAAATATGTTATGATTATTCCTTATGATTTTTGAAGAATTTTTTCATCAATCTAAAAAGTACGAAACCTTGTTGGTTTGATAAAAATAAATAAATAAATTGTAAGTAAGTTATGGTTGATGATTTTTTATTTTTAAAAATTTAGAAATGAATTTTTTTTTATACTTTCATCTTTTATTCTTATTATCAAATTTAAAGATAATTAGGTTTAGTAGGTTATCAAACATGAGTTTTGAAATTATTTAAAACTTTTTAATATTAAAAAAAAAAATTAAAAACACAACAAAAAAAAAAATCCTAAATTAATATATTTTTTATAGACATAATATTAAAAATAAGTTTGATTAAATAATAAGTCAAAATTATTATTTATTTTCTTTATTTGTGTAGCTACTTTCATCAATTAAAGTTAGCACCAACGGAAGCTCATCCTTAGTGGACATGGGTTCCACAATGGATAATATCTCATGTAAGAAATGTTGAAATTTAATACGGAAATTAACACACAATAATCCAGATCATTGAATTCAAACTCATCTCTGATAATAAAATAATAAAAACATTAATTAAAAAATAGATTACATACCGTTTGAAGAACACGCAGTCATGAGAGATTTCCCTTCAGTTTATAGATCTTAAATCCTTGATCTCTTCTTCTCCTTATCAAACCTTAATACATAGAATTGTTTTCTGTAATTGATGGAAGAGAGCACACACCGCACATGAAGAGATTTATGTATATATATCTTATTGATAGGAGAAGAGGGCCAAGAATACACGTTCAAAAACCGTTCTGAACGTGTTATTCGAATAACTGTTTTTTATTCCAAATAATAATATTATAATTATTATAATTTACCCACTCCATCAAGGGTAAATATCTTTATAACAGTTTAAAGATATTGGGTATTCTTTTAATTGGCTAAATACTAGGTTAGTGGGCCACCCACTTAATTTTAATGTGGAAATAACATTCTCCCACTTGGCCCACTAAACCGATTATGAAAACTATAATATATTTAGTTTATATATAATATATACTGGAAAATAAATTTGACACGTGATCACGATTTCAATAAACTTAGCCAATACATCCAAAATCATATACCATAATACTGAATCAGTTTAGATCATAAATGCGAGTCATGGCGGTCACATGACCATAATGTCATGTTTCCTTCCATGCACCACACATCAATAACCCTTACTAACCCAGTCCTTAATGCCAAATAGCCCCTATAATTTGTCTTGTCAGGACAATTCTTGTTTATCAAACAATAAAACGTGCACCCATAATTGAAAACAAGAATAAACAGAAACAATTTTAATGTGCAAATTGTCAATTACATAACCACCATTCATTATCATACATATTATGGATTACTCAAAAGGCTCATCCTCATAACATGTTCCAAATATGCCTTTGGAGGTAATCCTTTTGTTAATGGATCAGCAACCATAAGTGTGGTCCTAATATTTTCAATTGACACTTGTTGTTTCTGGACTCTTTCTTTAACAACTAAATACTTTAAATCCATGTGTTTCGATCCACTAGAAAATTTGTCATTCTTAGAGAAGAAAACAGCTGCGGTGTTATCACAGTATATTCTCAAAGGTTTAGCAATAGAGTTGACAACACCAAGCCCTGAGATAAAATTCCGCAACCATAAAGCATGACTTGAAGCTTCAAAACAAGCAACAAACTCGGCCTCCATCGTGGATGAAGAAGTAATTGATTGTTTTTCACTCTTCCACGAAATTGCCCCATTTGCTAGCATAAAGACAAATCTTGAAGTTGACTTTAAGCTATCGAGACAACCACCATAATCAGAATCCGAGTAACCGACAATCTCTAATTGTTCTGATCTTTTATATGTGAGCATATAATCCTTTGTCCCTTGTAAGTACCTCATCACCTTCTTTGCAGCTTTCCAGTGTTCGAATCCTGGATCACTTTGGTATCTTCCTAACATACCTACAGCAAAGCTGATATCCGGTCTTGTACATGTTTGAGCGTACATCAAACTCCCCACAGCTGATGCATAAGGAATTTTCTTCATTTGCTCCTTTTCCATGTTATTCCTTGGGCACTGCATTTTACTTAATTTGTCACCTTTCAATATAGGTGCAATACCCGATGAACATGACTGCATATTAAATCTCTCTAAAACCCGATCAATATATCCTTTCTGAGATAAACCTAGCACTCCTCGAGATCGATCCCTAAAGATCTCGATGCCAATAACATAGTTTGCCTCACCCATATCAACCATATGAAAGTTTTTAGAGAGATATTCCTTGGTTTCACGTAATAAACCAAGATCACTGCTAGCAAGCAAAATATCATCCACATACAGTATCAGAAATATAAACTTGCTCCCACTAACTTTCAGATATATACACTGATCAACAATGTTCTCTTTAAATTCGAACTATGTAATGGTATTATTGAACTTAATATACCATTGTCTGGAAGCTTGTTTGAGACCGTAAATGGATTTCTTTAATTTGCAAACTAGGTGTTCATTTCCTTTCTTTGCGAACCCTTCAGGTTGTTCCATGTAGATATCTTCATCCAAATTCCCATTTAAGAATGCAGTTTTCACATCCATTTGATGTAACTCTAACTCAAAATGAGCTACAAGTGCCATGATGATTCTAAGCGAATCTTTCTTGGAAACTGGAGAGAAGGTATCTTTGTAATCGATACCTTCCTTTTGAGTGAAACCTTTGGCCACAAGTCTGGCCTTAAATCGTTCGATATTGCCTTTAGCATCGCGCTTTGTCTTAAAGACCCATTTACAGTCGACGGGTTTACAACTATTAGGCAATTCGATGAGATCCCAGACACCGTTATGGGCCATAATTTCAACTATTCATTCATAGCTTCCATCCATTTACTAGAATCATCACTTTCCATGGCTTGTGAAAACGAAACCGGATCCTTCCTTATCCCAATATCAAAATCAGATTCTTGTAGATACACCACATAATCATCTGTAATGGCAGGTCTCCTTTCTCTTTGAGATGTCCTCAAAGGTGCCGGTTGTGGTGGCTCTACAGCATTTTCAATGGCAATATTTTCTGGTGGTAATGAACCATCTCTATTATGTTGCTCATTTTCCTCAACTTGTTGAACAGGTTGAGGGACAATAATTTCTTGAGGTAAAAAAGGTGGTGGGATATCCACTCTTATCTCCTCAATATCTACCTTTCTTGGTTCATTACTCCCACTGATTTCGCCATTCTCTAAGAATCTGGCATTACCGGTTTCAACTATTCTCACACTATGGTTAGAACAATAAAATCTGTACTTTTTCGATTTATCCGGATAGCCAATGAAATATCCAGATATCGTTCTTGAATCAAGCTTTTTCTCATGTGGGTTATAGATTCTTGCCTCCGCTGGACAACCCCATATATGTATATGTCTCAAGCTAGGTTTCCTACCAGTCCATATCTCGAAAGGAGTTTTTGGAACTGCCTTACTGGGAACTCTGTTCAAGATATACATTGCGGTTTTTAAGGCTTCACCCCACAATGAAATAGGTACAGAAGAGTAACTCATCATACTCCTAACCATTTCCATTAATGTGCGATTACGCCTTTCAGCAACACCATTCTGCTGTGGCGTACCAGGCATTGTGTACTGAGCACGAATGCCACGCTTTTCAAGGAATTTGGCAAAAGGACCAAGATTTTGTCCTGATTCATCATATCTGCCATAATATTCACCGCCTCGATCTGATCTCACAATTTTAATCTTTTGATCTAATTGTCTCTCGACCTCTATTATGAACATCTCGAAGATGTCAATGGCCTGAGACTTTTCATGCATTAGATAAACATAACCATAATGAGATAGATCATCTATAAAGGTGATAAAATATTTCTCTCCTGTAAAACATGGAACAGAGAGTGGTCCACAAATATCTGTATGAATTATCTCAAGGAGCTCATTAGTTCTTGTGGCACCTTTCTTTGTATGTTTAGTTTGCTTTCCCTTTATGCAATCCACGCATACATGAAAATCAGTGAAGTCAAGATTTTGTAAAATTCCTTCCTTCACTAATCTCTCAATTCTTTCCCTAGAGATGTGCCCTAGTCTTCTGTGCCACAAGATTGAAGAGTTTTCATTAATTAAGCCACGTTTTGAACCAACATTTGAATGCAGGGTTATCAAAGCTTGTGCAAATTCATGATTCAAGGAAATTTTATATAAACCATCACATAAAATACCAGAACCAACTGTAACAGAATTTAACATCAAACTTAATTGTCCAGAACTGAATAAAACAGAATATCCAGTAGCATCTAATTTAAACAAGAAAACTAAATTCCTAGAGATAGAAGGTACATAAAAAGTGTTTAAAAGATCCATCTGATGACCCGTCTCTAATAGTAAGCGATAGGTACCAACAGCTACCACTTCAACCTTGAGACGGTTTCCCATATAGAGGAACTTTTCACTTTCCTTTGGTTTACTGGTTGTAAGGAATCTCTGCATTAAATTAGTCACATGAGTTGTGGCTCCAGAATCAATCCACCAAGTATTTGAAGGAACTTCAGCAAGATTGGATTCATAACATACAAAAGAAAGATTTATACCTCTCTTTTCGAACCAAGTCTTGCGCTTGATACAGTCCTTCTTCACATGCCCTTTCTTGCCACAAAAGTAGCAACTTACCGTGAATTTTCCATCATGACTCTGGCTACCTTCCCCAGGTCCGCTTTTCTTAGGTGGAAAGTTCTTTCCTTTTTTGAATTTTCCTTTCTTCTTCGTGACTCCATGAGTTACAGCAAGAGCAAGATTATGTCCTTCTTGTCTTAATCTCACTTCCTCTTGTATACATTTACTGGTGAGCTCATTCAAGTTCCATTGATCACTGTTAGTATTATAGTGGATTTTGAATGGAGCAAACTGTGATGGAAGTGAGTTAAGGACAAACTGTACCAAGAAGGAATCATCCATACCCATGCCTAGTGTCTTAAGCTTTGCAGCCTTTTCAGTCATGTTTAAAATATGTTGCTGAATACCTTTCTGACCATCATATTTCATGGTGGTCAATTCAGCCATCAATGTGCCTACAAGGGACTTATCAGCGCGTTTGAAGCACTCCTCAACAGATTTCAGAAATTCCGAGGCAAACTCGGTTTGAGGGAGAGAGGTCTTGATATTATTGGCAATAGTCATTCTCATAAACATCAGACTGAGTCTGTTGGATCTTGCCCAGGCTTTTGATTGTTCCACTTGCTCTGGAGTACTGTCATCCGTAGCTTCAGGAGGTTTATCCGTTATTAAAGCCAGGTCAAGATCCAATATGCCCAGTGAGAATTGAACCCTTTCATACCATTCAGAAAAGTTCGACCCATCAAAAACAGTCATTCCAGATGCAAGAGAGTGTAATGAAGTGGGAACTGTACAAAATAGAACAATGCTCACAATAAGGCCTCAAGTATAAAATAAATAGCAATGAACTATTGATATCATTAAAATTCTCCTTTGGGTAAATTTTAACATATCCAGTGTTCACTTGGAGGGAGCTTAAAACACTTTACTATTTTGTGTCATTTATATGTTACCTTTGGGTATCCATTTTACCTTTCTAAGCAACACAAAATAAAAACATTAATTAATAATTAGTAGAAATTGACTCTCCTTTGGGTTAGTCTCATTCTCCTAATTATAAAGAGAATTATTAAAAATTTTACAAGTCTCCCTTTATTCTTTTATGCAATTCAATAAATACAAGGCTCACTAATTTAGGTTACTTTGGCAACTATCTAAATTAGTTAACCTTACATTTATAAATTGTCATTTGGATAAAATTTCACAAGATGAAATTAATTCTTTTATTTGAGTTAATAATCATCTCATTCCACCCGGACGGGAATCCCTCATTCCACCCGGACGGGGATTCCTCATTCCACCCGGATATCTCATATCCGGCGCCTGTCCGACCGACGTTCCACCTCTCCGGATATCTCACATCAGACACCCCTGTTGATACCATCACATCCGGCACCCCTGTCGCCGGATGGGAGAGGAGGACGATTCAACTTCCCGGGCAGACATGTCCGGATCCTTCGGTAACGCCTATCTGGAGTGCGCGCTTGACTTGTCCGCGATCCCCACACTTAGCTCCTGGGGTTTGAACCACCAAACCTCCAGGCTTTCCTTGCTTTCCGCCTAGGCTCTCAAGGGTGTAAGGTCTACCCATTAGGCCTAATTCTCCTTGTCTGAATCAAGTGGCTAAGGGGCTGACAAACCAAACGACCAGCAATGGCGCCTGAAAATGGCCAGCAATGGTGCCTGAAAACGGCCACCGGACTGACACCAAACCAGCGCCCCTCACCGGCATTGATCCAGTCAGCGTTGCAAGGAAAAATAAAAATCTTCTTTCTACGCGTTGAGGCTGGTCTTTACTTTGTTTAATTAATTTTTTTTATTCATTTTAATGAGACGAATTAATCAAAGATAAATCTCAAAATTTAATCTTTATAAAACAATGATTCTGAATATTTAAATGCAACCTTGCTCTGATACCAATTGTTAAAATTTAATACGGAAATTAACACACAATAATCCAGATCATTGAATTCAAACTCATCTCTGATAATAAAATAATAAAAACATTAATTAAAAATAGATTACATACCGTTTGAAGAACACGCAGCCATGAGAGATTTCCCTTCAGTTTATAGATCTTAAATCCTTGATCTCTTCTTCTCCTTATCAAACCTTAATACACAGAATTGTTTTCTGTAATTGATGGAAGAGAGCACACACCGCACATGAAGAGATTTATGTATATATATCTTATTGATAGGAGAAGAGGGCCAAGAATACACGTTCAAAAACCGTTCTGAACGTGTTATTCGAATAACTGTTTTTTATTCCAAATAATAATATTACAATTATTATAATTTACCCACTCCATCAAGGGTAAATATCTTTATAACAGTTTAAAGATATTGGGTATTCTTTTAATTGGCTAAATACTAGGTTAGTGGGCCACCTACTTAATTTTAATGTGGAAATAACAAGGAATCCAACTCTAAAAGTATTTGAACCTTGTAATTATTTTGACTTTGAGACTATTAACACATGATCAATGATGAATGAAAATAATTTAGCAGCCAAAAGAGACTGAAACTTAATGTGTTGTGAAAGTCCAATGCAGGTGTGGAATGGCAGACCAAGGAATTTAGAATCGTTGAGTGTGATTCCATATCTATGCCTTCTACATAGTTGCTTCACTTATTGAGGGTAATAATGGAATTTAGATTTACTTTATATCTTAAAAATTATCTTTCTTTTTTTTTTTTTATATTTCAATTTTGTATAAATTTTTATCTTTTTAATATAAACATCTAAAAAGTTCTAATATATCATACAAAAGACAATACCATTTTAATTTTTAATTTTTAATTCATATATATATATTTTAAAACATGTATAATGAATTATGATTAAGTAATTTCGTGGTCATTAAAGACGACAAAAGGGAAATGATTTGAGTGGGCAAAGGGGTCTGAATATTGAATGGGTTGTGGGAGCCACATGCAGGTGATTTGAATATGGAAAAGGCAGCCACATCCCTCAAATTGTATGCCCATCAAATGTTTAATAAATGCCTCCATCTTTTTCTAGTTTCTTCATTGCTACAGTTGTTTTCACTAATTGATGTTAATAATGGAAGCCCTTTTAAGTACCACATATACATCACTTGGTCTTGTTAATTTATTTACATTTCACACTCAATCTCATTTCATTTCTATTTTGCTTTAATTTACATATTCATTTTCAAGCCAAAAATGTAATCCTGAGAATCATTCTCTTTAAAAGCATTTATAATAAAATAAATTATTAATAAACATGCTGTATAAATTAAGATTTTATTTAATAATGATTTTAGGAATTTGCTTTTAATATTTTTAACATTTAAAAATTTTATTGTATGAAAAAAATTAAATTTTTTTTCCTAAAATCATT
Organism: Vitis vinifera; assembly: GCF_030704535.1. NCBI lineage: Eukaryota > Viridiplantae > Streptophyta > Magnoliopsida > Vitales > Vitaceae > Vitis > Vitis vinifera. Next base: position 5,138,205 of record NC_081818.1, on the reverse strand, counting down.
ATTAACACACTCTAAATATATTTTTAACCAAAATCATTCTCAAATAAATTATGATTGAGATTTTTTATTTCAAGTTGGATTATAATTTCAAAATTGTCCACTTTTTAGACCTAGTTGAAATCATTCTTAAATGAATTGTGGTTGAGATTTCATCCTCTTTGTAGACATAGTTGTAAATTAAGAATCGGAGAATTGTTAATGAAAATTTTAAATCATGAACTTCTTACATTCAGACAAATTTAAGAATACGAAGGTACAACACTTACATATTGTTTAACAAAAAATTAAAGATCGCAATCATCTCATTTAAAGTTGTAAAAAAGTTCTTAAATGATTAGTAATGAAATTTTATTTTATTTTTGTAGATTTTCCCAAAAAGAAAGAAAAGAAATGGAAAGTGATATAAATTTTACATAATTTAACCCATTTTTTCCCCTACTATTTAACTTCTAAGAATCTAAGGTAAGGATAAACATAATTTCTATTTAAATCTTGTATCCAGAAATACCATATTTTGCTTTACTTTTAAGTACGGATAGTACTAATGATCTTTCATGTTTGGAAATGGATCCACTTCTAAATTGAACAACATTATTTTTTTTTACTGAAAATTTTGAATTATCATATTAAAGTCATATAAAATTAATTGCTTGAATTTTCATAAATTTAATACAAATTAATAAAATAAAATAGAATGAATAGATAGGGTATCATTTGGATACACTTCTATTTCTTTTCGAACCTAAGTCATTGACATGGATTTCTGATACGTTCTTCCTACAAAATGACCGGTTAGCACAAGGGCACTCTTCGAGCGAGTGTCAGCTCCAATATCTCCAGAACGAAGAAAGGAGAAAACAGAGAAAAGATTGAGCAGAAAAGAAGAATAAGGAAAAGAGAGAAAATTCTGATCCAAAATCTCCTATCCCCCCTGCAGACCTCATCCGAGAGTTTTATGCCTTCTCTTCGGAAAAACAAAACCAACGCGGCACAACCCTCTAACAGAATTGGTTACAACCAGAAATAGTAAATTGCAGGAAAAATAAAACCAGAGCTTCACGTCCCTTTCCTTACACGACGTAGTCGTTCATCCACGTTGGTGGTTTTCTGGGCCTGCGTGGGCCTGAGTTGGACTGGGCCTTGGAATGCTTGGTGACTAGCTGAGTGGCAGCATTGAGCTCTTCTGTGGGAGGTACTTTAGGTGTATTGGGCTCTTCCACAACGGATGCTTCAGTTGTCTGTACATGTTGCTGTAAAGGGATGGCCACGAATGTATCATTCCCCACTCCATGAAAATCGACCTTGTCCTCAAGGTGGTAATCAGGGTAAAGTCTGCAGAATGCGACAAAATCTTCCCAGGTTGCGTTCTCAGGGTCACTGGCGGTCCACTGCACCAGAATTTGTTGGACTTCTTTTCCCTGTCGGAGAATCGTTCGAACAGCACAAATAGCCGCTGGTACTAATAGAGGATGGATGCCCATAGTTGCGGTCGGGAGTGGATAAACTTTGTCAGGGACGGGTCCTCGAAAAGGCTTAAGGGCAGATATGTGAAACACGGGATGGATCTTGCAGCCACTGGGTAATGCTAAACGATAAGCGACGGCCCCAATCCGCTCAAGCACTTGGTACGGTCCATAATACCGTTTGGCCAATTTTTGGTAGGGACGATGAGCTGCGGTAGTTTGCCGATACGGTTGTAAGCGAACAAGAACCATATCTCCTACTTCAAGCTGCAGGTCGCGCCGATGTGCATTAGCCTTTTGCGTCATCCGGTGTTGAGCTTGACGTAGATTCTCCTTCAAGGTACGGAGCAAGGTATCGCGCTCCACAAGTGCCTCATCGAGGGCTTGGATTGAAGTAGAGCCCTGGGTATAAGCTGGAATGATCGGAGGGGGACGTCCGAATAAGGCCTGAAAAGGAGTCATTTTTAGGCCACTATGATAACTGGAATTATAACAAAATTCAGCCCATCCGAGAAAAGAGATCCACGAGTGTGGTTTCTCATTCGTGAATGCACGTAAGTACTGCTCTAGTCCCCGATTGACGACTTCGGACTGCCCGTCCGTTTGTGGGTGGTAAGCCGTACTATGGCGCAAGGATGTCCCGCTAAGCTTAAAAAGTGTCTGCCAAAATTTACTCATGAAGACAGGGTCGCGATCGGATATGATCGAACTCGGAAACCCATGAATCTTGACCACAATTGCCGCAAAAACTTCCGCTGATTTGGCGGCTGTGAACTGAGTTGGCAAAGCCCCGAAGTGCGCTGACTTGGTGAGACGGTCGACCACCACCATGATAACTGTAAAATTGCGGGAAGGGGGCAGGTTGGTAATGAAGTCCATGGTGACTTCGTTCCATACCAACGAAGGAACTGGGAGTGGCTGGAGGAGTCCAGCTGGTGCTTGGGTTGAATACTTCGTCTGTTGACAAACTAAGCATGCTGAAACATATTGCTCCACATCTGCCCGCATGCGTGGCCAATAAAAAAGAGTAGCCAAGCGAACCAAGGTACGTTTTACTCCACCATGACCCGCGAATGGGGTAGCATGAAACTCGTGCAACAGTAGGGCCTTTAAGGAAGAGTTGGGGCTGATGTAGTATCTAAGCTTGAAGAACAACAAGCCATCATGAAGGGAATAGTCCGAAGAGAGGGAACCTGTCGTGAACTGTTGATGAAGGGAGACTAAGTCCGAGAGTGTAGAGTTTTCTTGACGAAGGGTGGTCAAAAACTCTAAGGAGGGGTGGCTCGAGAACGACAGACATGAAGGCGCGGATAGCGCAGGCTGTTCCAATTCCTCTTCATGGACCCGAGACAAAGCGTCCGCCGCTTGATTAGCACGCCCCGGCTTATATTCGATCCGAAAATGGTAGCCCAACAACTTCCGGATATAAATCTGTTGATCTGGAGTTTGTACCACCTGCTGCAATAATTCTTTGATGCTTTTGTGATCCGTTCGAATAATGAAAAACCTGCCCAATAGGTATTGGCGCCATTTATGTACTGCCTCAGCAATGGCGTGAAGTTCCTTGAGGTATGTTGATGAAGCTTGTAGGCGTGGACCCAATTTCTTGCTGAAATAAGAGATTGGATGACCTACTTGCATGAGAACGGCGCCTATTCCCACATTAGACGCGTCAGTCTCGATCACGAAGGTCTCATTGAAATCTGGCAACCGTAAAACTGGCGCTGCAACCATTGCACTTTTCAGGGCATCAAAAGCCACGGTAACCTCCGGAGTCCAATTAAAAGCGTCTTTGCGTAACAAATCCGTGAGCGGAGCCGCGATTGAAGCATAACCGTGAATGAACCGCCGATAATAGCCAGTAAGGCCGAGGAAACCTCGGAGGTGCTTCAAGGTGCGGGGTATGGGCCACTTCATCATGGCATCGAGTTTTTGCGGATCAGCACGTACCCCGCCAGCAGAAACTATGTGTCCCAGATACTCAATTGTCTCCTGGCAAAAGTGGCATTTGGAGAGCTTGACGTAAAAACTACCCTTGTGAAGGCAAGTCAAAACCTGCTCCAGATGAGTAACATGCTCAGAAATAGTAGTACTGTAAACCAGAATATCGTCAAAAAAAACGATTACAAACTTGCGCAAGAATGCAGCAAACAACTGGTTCATTGTGGCTTGAAAAGTGGATGGGGCATTCGACAACCCAAAAGGCATGACGAGAAATTCGTAGTGGCCCTCATGAGTCCGAAACGCTGTTTTATAGACGTCCCGATTATGTACCCTGATTTGGTGGTAACCAGCCCGGAGGTCCAGTTTGCTAAAAATAGTAGCGCCTCCTAGTTCGTCCAAAAGCTCGTCAATGGTTGGAATCGGGAATTTATCTTTGATCGTTACTGCATTGAGAGCGCGATAATCGACACAAAAGCGATAGGTACCGTCCTTTTTTTTAACCAATAACACCGGAGAGGAGAAAGGACTTTGACTTGGCCGAATTATACCTTGATCAAGCATCTCTCGAATTAATTTTTCCATCTCATTTTTTTGGAAGTGTGGATATCGATAAGGACGAACATTCACTGGCTTTGAATTAGGAATGAGATGGATCTTGTGGTCAATGGTGCGGTGCGGGGGAAGGCCTGTTGGCGGAAGGAACAGGTCACGAAATTTCTGCAAAGAAGTAGAGATAGCCACGGGCAAGGTATTGGGAAAAATAAGTGTATTCTCTTTGGTAACCAAAGAGGCAGTTTCCAACTCTTCTGTTGCTAGTGGCTGCAAGGCAAACATGCTGTGGACATTTGAACTGTGGATCAGTGCCTGAAATTGATTAAAAGTAATCAAGCTAGAGGACTGGTGCAAATCCCCATGGAGAATGATCGGACGCCCTTCCCAACAAAACTCCATTGACAGGGCTGCATAATCATGGGCAACACGACCCAATTGTTGCAGCCATTGAATTCCAAGAACGACGTCAGGTCCTTCAATTGGCAAGATAAAAAGATCTAAGGGAAACACATTCCCTTGCAACGTCAAAGCAACTTGGGGGCAAGTGTGCTGGCAAATTAAATAATCTCCATTGCCAATGTAAACTCGAAATTTAGGAGTTGGTTGAATAGGGAGGCCCAAACGCTCCACCAAAGCCGGTTTAATAAAATTGTGAGTACTACCACTGTCGATGAGCACATGGAAGCAATGAGACCCAAACTCACCAACTAAACGCAGGGAGCGAGGATTACCTTGGCCCGCCAAGGCATTGAGGCTGGAAATGTCGCCCGTGACCAAGTCCTCGGTCGGTTCGGTCGCCACACCATCTTCATCTATAGCCTCATCAATATCATCCGTTCCCAAAAGAAGCAAAAATTTGCTGCGACAACGATGATTAGCAGAATATTTTTGGTCACAATTATAGCATAATCCCTTTTCGCGCTTTTCTCGTAACTCAGTAGGGGTGAGGCGACGAATAGGTAAAGCAGGGGTCGGAGCTATGGGTGGTGTTTGCTTATGCCCGATTGTTGTCGGTGGTGAGGCCGGAGCGGGGGTGGTTGTCTGAAACGGGCCCGTCGAAACGGCCGTTACAACATGCTGTCTAGTGGAACTCACCGTGGACGTGTTGGCAGCATTGGAAGAGGACCACTTATGCCAAGGGCGAGCGCTCTGCTTGATCTCCTCACAGCGAGTTTCATAGGCTCGAGCTAAGGCAAAAGCCTCCATCAACGTGGACGGCCGTGAGAAAAGTAGCTCACGACGAATATCCGATTTCAAGCCGGTAATGAAAAAACTAATCAACAACGGCTCAGAAATTCCCGTGACTTTATTCATCAGGTCCTCGAAGGCCGACTGAAATTCCGCCACAGTCGAAGTCTGAGTGAGCTTAGATAGATTACCTTGATGGTCTTCATAGAGGGAAGCTCCAAAACGGTGCTTCAGACTGAGTAAAAATGCCTTCCACGAAGACAACAGATTATTGGCCTTCATCCATTGATACCAACCTGCTGCCGGACCTTCCATATGGAAGGAGACAATCCGCAACCGGAGCGGCTCAGGTGTTCCATGAAAATCAAAAAATTCCTCAACGCGAAATACCCACCCGTGTGGATCGGTTCCGTTAAACTTCGGAATCTCCATTTTCATAAAACGTAAGGCAGTGGCTAACTCATTACTTCCAGCACCCATCTCAGGAACAGGCGGCGGGGCCGGTGGAGGACCCAGAAGACCCGCAGACGATCCACGAAATTGAGAACGAAACTCCTCCAGTCGCGAATCAACAGTAGACATATATTGTTGGAGTATTTGATGAAACGACACCGTTTGGCTCTCAAATTGAGCTTCAAATTGATCCTGCAAAGCCTTAACCGCTGAAAGCACATCCGAGTCCGCCATCAAAGGAGTCGATGAAAGCACCAATTGATACGTTCTTCCTACAAAATGACCGGTTAGCACAAGGGCACTCTTCGAGCGAGTGTCAGCTCCAATATCTCCAGAACGAAGAAAGGAGAAAACAGAGAAAAGATTGAGCAGAAAAGAAGAATAAGGAAAAGAGAGAAAATTCTGATCCAAAATCTCCTATCCCCCCTGCAGACCTCATCCGAGAGTTTTATGCCTTCTCTTCGGAAAAACAAAACCAACGCGGCACAACCCTCTAACAGAATTGGTTACAACCAGAAATAGTAAATTGCAGGAAAAATAAAACCAGAGCTTCACGTCCCTTTCCTTACACGACGTAGTCGTTCATCCACGTTGGTGGTTTTCTGGGCCTGCGTGGGCCTGAGTTGGACTGGGCCTTGGAATGCTTGGTGACTAGCTGAGTGGCAGCATTGAGCTCTTCTGTGGGAGGTACTTTAGGTGTATTGGGCTCTTCCACAACGGATGCTTCAGTTGTCTGTACATGTTGCTGTAAAGGGATGGCCACGAATGTATCAATTTCCAACTCACATCATGTTTAATACCTTTTATTTTATTCTTTGTTTTCTTTATTTGTGTAGTTGCTTTCACCAATTAAAGTTAGTACCAACTTGTGCTCATCCTTAATAGATAATATCTCCTATAAAGAATCCAAGTCCCCACATATTTGAACCTTACAATTTTTTATACTTTGAGAGTCTTAAGGCCTGATCAATGATCAATGATCAATGGAAATAATTTAGCAGTCAAAGGAGACCAAAACTTGAATGTGTTGTGGGAGTCAAATGCAGGTGGGAAATGGCAGATCATGGAATTTAGAATCGCTGCTTGTGATTTGTCTTCTTCTCTATTTTCTTGACTGCTACAGTTGTTTCACTTATTGAGAGCAATAATGGATGGGAACCCCTTTTCAGTAGATATAAGAATGGTTCATGTAAAGGAATCCAAGGCTCAACATATTTGTCTTTGTTATTGAAAACTGATAGCCCACTTTCATGTGAGTTACATGCCAGTATTTGTATTCCTTTATTGGTGGTTATAGTTTTGTTTTTCATTTTCATCAAAAGGAAATCAAATAAATTTTTTGCTATTTTTTATGATCATAGCTGAGATTGAGACACCCATATTATTGGTTTAGTAAAAATAAAAAATAAAAAAATGAAAAATTATGGTGAATTGGGTGGTAATTTTCTATTTTAAAAGTTAAAAAAAAAAAAAAGTGAAACAAATTTTATACCTTGATACGTTTCTTTCTTCTTCTTCTTCCTTTTGTTTTTTTTAATTAAAATAGAATATATTAATAAATTCTATATAAAAAATTATCTTAAAAAATTAAGATATAATTTGTTTATATCTCAACATTTAAATTTTTATCTTTTTAATATAAACATATGGTATATTAAATAAAGATAATATTATTTTAATCTTTTGTTCTAAAAATAAAAAATTAGGAAGGGTATATTTTAAAACACGTATAATGAATTATGATTAAGTAGTTTTTTAGTCATTATAGAAGATAAGAGGGAAATAAATTCAATAGCTAAAGGCGCTTGACTATTGAACATGGAATGACAGCCACATCCCTCAAATTATATGTCTCCATTCAGAGGTCACATCGTGTTTCAGAAATGTCTCCATCTTTTTTCCACTTTCTTCATTGCTACAGCTGTTTTCACTGATTGACGTTAATAATGGAAGCCCTTTACAGTATTGCAGATACAAGGGCTCCACAACAACAATAATAATTGTAGGGAATTCGTGTACAGGAATCCAAGGCTGAAGATTTTTGTCTTTGTTTGAAAATGCAAGCATGATTACATGGTCTTCAGTCTCGTGACTCTGTTTACATTTCAGTGATTTCACACTCAGTCTCATTTAATTTCCATTTTGCTTTAATTTACATATTCATTTTTAAGCCAAAAATGTAATCATTAGACTGATTCTCTTTAAAACCATTTATAATAATAATAATAATAATAATAATAATTTACAGAATTATTTGTATAAATTAAGAGCTTGTTAGATATCAAACAAATTTTATATCTTTATTTTCAATTTTTTGTTATCAAATTTAAAAGTAAAAAGTAAAATGCATTACCAAACATGTTTTACGAAATTAGTTTTAATTTTTTTATTTAAAAAATAAACAATGAGAAATAAATTTTGAAGAGATGGTTAAATAATATTATATATTTTTTTAAAATCAGGCATTAAGATGTCATATATTTTTATTTTAAAAAATTAAAATTAAGATGAGATGTCTTTCACAATGAGTTTATAATATTACATTAAAATTGCATCATATTGCCAAGTTCTCGAGACAAAAATAAATTAGTAACTAAGTGGGTGATTCTCATAATACTTCATCTATCTGTTTTTATTTTTTTTTTTAAAAAGAAAATAATACCAATGATGTTATAAGTTTTGAACTAGGCCTGACTTCTAGCTTGTATAAACATTATTTTTAAGTTGACAAAAAAAAAGTCAAAATTATGATTAATAAAGAACAACATAGACAACTTTAAGAATTTGAAGTAAGTGATCTTATGGTTTTTGTTTAAAGCATATTTTAATGAGATAAGTAAGTGATCGTCATTGTGAATGCCCACCCACCTATTTGATAACTTAAAAATATGATAAATAAATTATGATTATTTTTTATAGTTGGAGAAGAGATTAAATGGAAATAATTTAGTAAAAGTTAGATCATATCACATATATTATATCTTAAAACATGTAGGATAAATAAATTATGATTATTTTTTATAGTCAAAGAAGAAGAGATTAAAGCAGCCAAAGGAGACTGAAACTTGAGTGACTTGTGGGAGTCACATGCACGTGGTGACTGGCAGTCTGGCAGAGAAAGGAATTTAAAGTCATTGAATGTGTCTGTCTTTTTCTTTATTTTATTTATTGCTACAGTATCTTTCACTGTTTGAGCCTAATAACGGGAGCCCCTTTTCATTACACAATAATGGTTCATGTAAAGGAAATAATTTATTATTTTTTCAGTACTACACATACATGTGTTCCACGATGATAGTAATAATCATAATAGGGAATTCGTGGAAAGGAACCCCACGCTGAAGACTTTTGTCTGTGTTTGAAAATTGAAACTACATGAAAATATCGGTGAGACTCTGGAGTCTGGGGTATCCCCATTTTTTTCCTTACGTTTTAGCCTCTCAGACTCTGAGGTAGGTGTTAACACGATTTCAATTTAAATCTTAAATAAAAAAATATCACTCATCTACCACTTCTAACTTGTACAAGCATTACTTTTGTCTTTTTTTTTTTCTTTTTTTATTCTTCAAAAATTTGAAATTATTATATTAAAGTCATATAAAATTAATTGCTTGACTTTCATAATTTAATACAAATTAATAAAATCAAATAGAATTAATAGGTTGGGTATCCTTTGGATACACTTTTATTTCTACAATTTTTCAAAACAAAAAATATAAATGATTTGTCAATTATATTTTTGGTTTTTGTAAATATTAAATATATTTGGTGCTTATAATTTGTTTTTATTTTAAAAAATAAAAAGTAAAGTATGTTTGTTAATTAAATAAAAAAGGAAAAATAATATAATGATTTGTTTTTTTTTTAATTTTATGGATAAAATTTTTTATTCTTATAATTGGATATATCTTTCATAATTTTTATTTAATGACATGTGTTTTAAAATTATTTAAAATCTTTTAATGTTAAAAAAATACAAAAATATAACAAAAAAAAATCCTAAATTAATATATTTTTTATACATATAATACTACAAATAAGTTTGATTAAATAATAAGTCAAAATTATTATTTTTTATTAATGTGTAGAGTCGTGGAATGTATGATAGTGTTAACACTTAAAAATACTCTCAATTTTATTTTGATTCTAATGATAGGATATACAAACTCTCCCAAGATAAACATTTTTTGTTTACTTTATTATTCTTTTTAGTGCAAATTGTGTTCAGCGGAGTCTTTACTAATTTTATAATATTATAATAAAATCACATCATACAACATATTTTCTATATAAAAATAAATTTAATTAACTTATTTGAATTAATTCACATATATTTTTTGAAATCTGCATAATGGATTGTGATTTCATATGTGTCTGTTTTTTTTTTATCTATTTTCTTCATTGTTACGATTGTTTCACTTATTGGGGGCAATAATGGATGGGAGCCCCTTTTCAGTAGAGATAGGAATGGTTCATGTAAAGGAATCCAAGGCTCAAAATATTTGTCTTTGTTATTGAAAATTGATAGAGCTACATGCCACGTATTTGTGTTCCTTTATTGGTGGTTATAGTTTTGTTTTTCATTTTCATCCTAATGAAATCAAATAAATTTTTTACTTTTTTTTTTTTTTATGATTATACACCCATATTATTGGTTTAGTAAATAAAAAAAAAAAAAAAAAAGTGGGTGAATGGGGTGATAATTTTCCATTTTAAAAGTTCAAAAAAAAAAAAAATAGAAGTGAAACAAATTTTATACCTTGATATGTTTTTTTTTTCTTGTTAAAATAGAATATATTAATAAATTCAATATATATATATATATATATATATATATATATATATATATATATATAAATTAGATTTAATTTATATTTTTTAAAATTATCTTAAAATTTTAAGGTATAACATTGTTTCGATGTCTCAACTCTTAAATTTTTATCTTTTCAATATAAACGTATGGTATATTTTATAAAAGATAATATTATTTTATTTTTTATTTTTAAAATAAAAAAATTAGGAAGTGTACACATTTATTCATATATATTTTTTAAAACATGTATAATGAATTATGGTTAAGTAATTTTGTGGTCATTAAAGACGACAAAAGGGAAATAATTTTAGTAGCTGAAGGTGTCTGAATATTGAATGGGATGTGGGAGCCACATGCAGGTAATTTGAATTGGGAAAAGACAGCCGCATCCCTCTTCCATTCACAGCTCACATCATGTTTCATAAATGTCTCCATCTTTTTCTTCTTTCTTCATTGCTACAGCTGTTTTCACTGGTTGACGTTAATAATAATAACCCCTTTCTATACTCGGAGTTTTGACCCAAAATAGTAGATTAAAAAAAATTCAAAAAATAAACATACTTTCAAAATAATACCCTACTGTATCATTTCTATATAAACTTTCATGTCATAATATCGAAATGGATGACAACGATTTTATTTTTTTAAAACGGTATGATTAAAAACCATAATCACTAACCCAGATTTTAATTTTAAATTTAAAGTCACAATTGATAACTATGACTTTAAATTTTTTTTTAAATGGTCAAAATGGTAATTATCAATTACATACATATATATATATATATATATATATATATATATATATATATATATATAATTTTAATTTTTTTAAATACAAATATTATATTATTTTAATTTTAAATAAACTTATTTCATTATTTAAAAAATAATAACACATGAAATTAAATAATTAATATTTTTTATTTGCTGTAAAAATATTTTTTTAAATTTTATTAAAACAATAGACACTATATTTAATATAAATAAATTTAGTTAATTATATTTAAATATAAATAAAATATAATAAATTATATTTATTTAAAACAAATAAATTATGAAAGCCTATTAAAAAAATAAATAATACAAATTATTATATTAATTAATAATTTTTTTATATATATAGTATCACATGTATATAAGCTCAATTTAAATTTAAAATTTATTATATTTTAATTTAAGTTCATAATATCATATCGATATGATAATAATTTATTTAAATAAAAATATGATAAATTTTAAATTTAAATTAAACTTTTATATATAGGTGATATTATATATCACTTACATATAATATATAAAAATTTATTAATTAATATAATAATTTATATTATTTGTTTTTTTTTCTAAATAGGCTTTCATAATTTATTTATTTTAAATAAATATAATTTATTATATTTTATTTATATTTAATTAATTATATTTATATTAAATATAGTACCAATTGTTTTAATAAAATTAATATATATATGTATATTTATATCAAATTAAAAATATCAATTATTTAATTTCATATGTTATTATTTTTTAAATAATGAGATAAATTTATTTTAAATCAAAATAATATAACATTTTTATTTTAAAAAATTAAAATTAAATATTTTAAATGAAATAACATAATTATATATATATATATATATATATATATATATATATATATATATATATATAGCCCAACTTCCCTTCCCGATAGCTCTGATACCATAGACACCCAGGACAAGGTCATATGCAATGAAAACAGGAATTATGTCATGATTCAAAACAAAGAAATCTTGAGATCTAGAGGTGGGAAGTCTCCCTTACTATAGTAGTCAAAGATAAATTTGTCCTTGTGTGGACCCCGCATTTCGGCTCAATGTGTTTCCCACTCGAATGGCGAGCTTAATTTTTATTTGAAAAATTGATTTTTATTTGATTAAGAAAATTGACTTGGAGTCGCCACTTATTTTTGTTTTATTTTTAAAAGGGTAAACAAAATAAGAAAGAAAAACCCTAAGTGTGACTCTTTACTTTGGAAAAGGTGGTCTATGAAAAACCGGATCGGGTTCGGGGGTCAGGTTACTTTTCATGGCAGTCAAAAAGCAAACAATACTTTGTCCCCTCTTTTTGGCTATTTAAGGAGACTTGATCTTCATTTGTAAGCACTCATAATTTTAGATCTGAAACCTCTCCCAAGCTTATGCTCTCCCTTCTCTCTTCTTTCTCTCTCATCATGTAAGCCCTTCAAGCCCCAAGCTTTCTTCAAAGCTTTCCTCCCGTTGTAAGATATTTCTCCTTATGTATCTATGTTTTATGATTTACCTCCTATGATGGATGGTCTTTAAATTATGTAAATTTTCAAGTTTATTTATATATATATATAAATTAAAGTTTAAATAGTAATTAGTGATTACAATTTTGATAATTTTTAAAAGCATTCAAAATCATAGTCACCATCTGCAGTTTTAAACTTAAAGTTAAAGTCATGGTTGGTGACTACGGTTGCTAACCATTTTAGAAAAATAAAATCATAGTCACCAATTACGGTTTTATGATATGATAATTTATGTGGCACAGACGTATTTGAACATTATTTTGGAAATAAGTTTATTTTATGAATTTTTTTTTCAATGTTCTATTTTGTGTCAAAATCAAGGATTGAAATATCGGTAAATACGGATATATCGGTACTTGGATTTTATGAATATATCGGAAATATCGGTGGATATTTTTCATCAAATATCGGTGAGACAAAAATTATCCAAAATTGATGGGAATGCTTAGAAAAATCCAAAGAATGATAAAATAAGCAAGAATATACATGTTAAAGTTATTTTATAAGTGTAATTGACATAAATATGGTCAAAGAAAAAAATATCGGTAAACAGTTTACGATACTTGGATTTTAAGAATAGAAAATATGAAATTTGGAATTGTACACTTAGAAAGTTAGAATTGAGTTAAGAAATATTTGATTTTATTAAATGAAAACAATTTACACATAAACATAATACATATGACATTGCAATGGTCCTTAATACCAAAATGAAGATCGATGTGGTTCCATCATATTGTTATTGTTAAATGAAGGGAGCTCATCTTGTTGAAGACAATATTCATACCAGGACATGGAGTTTCGATAGTATTGATTGTATGTACGAACATGCCATGCATAAATTTTTTGAGTCCTACCAACAACTTGTCCATGGATAGGAAATCCAGGGTTTTCCCATGTGCTCGTTTGAAATCCTTGTTGTTGCAGCTGATGTGGAAGGTAGTATGGCATTTGTGTGGAAGAAGGATAGTTATACCTTTCATACTCTTCATCAGTGGAACTTGAAAGATTTTGAGGAGGCTAACCATAACTCATTGCATAAGGGGCATAAATGTTGGCTTCGTTTGATGAATCACTGAATTGAGTCTCTACACTCATCGACTCAAAACTGGCCGACAATGAGTCCTCGTTGTATGGCATCATCCTTCGTTGTCTTCCTCTATATGGATTTCCAATGGCTCCAACACCTGGACCGGCTCTTCTAGAGCCGTGGTCTTCATCTTGAGTACAATGTGTGAAATCATCTTCACAAGTAAATGCCAATGGTTGTCCACTTTGTTGTTGTTGTCTAACATCCCCTTCATCATTTCTAGGGTCGCTACCATCATGGGTCCCCTCTCCTCTTGAACCATCATAACCGGAAGCGGAAGTACCGATAGCACTAGGTCTACTACTATGTTCAACACTCGTGGAGTCAAAAGAAGGTCGAGAAATGACTGCCGGCTGAGAAATTCCTTGTCGAAATGAATCTCTCGTGTCTTGGTTGAAACTATCAGTATGAACTTCTTCGGATAACACTCGATCAACATCAACGCCTGCTTCTCGGACATGTGCGGTAATTCGTGGGTCGGGATTTCCATCTTCATCATCTAAATGAAGAGGTCTAACCCATTGAAACAATTGGTTATCTTCTTCTTCACCAACCTCAGTTGCAATGTCAAGTAAATCGAGGTAATCTTTCTCTGCAACTTTGTCATGTTCTGCTTTCATGTCACGTATCTTTAGTTTCATGTTATAATAACAGAAAACTAATTGTTGGAGCATCGGGTAAGCAAGCCGATTTCTTTGTTTTGTATGAATTAAGGTAAACGTGCTCCAATTTCTCTCACAAGCTGAAGATGATGCAGTTTGCGATAAAACCTTGATGGCCAACTTTCTTAATGTAGGAGTGTGATTTCCATACATGAACCACCATTCAGCTACAACCAAATAAATGATATCAATACTTATATTGGAAAGTTAAAATAATATGCTAATGAAATGAATTATTAATTCACAAATAATACTCACCGGGAACCATTTCTGACCTCGAAGCAATTGCTGCTCGATCACCGAATCCTCTTTTTGCATCTCGGAATAGTATAATCTACATATTAAATAATTGAAAGTGAAAAAGTTGAGTAAATGAAATTCAATTATTTAATTTATATTATAACTCTAATAATTTACCTCATTTCCAAATTGACTAAGACCTTCTGATGTAGGATCTAATTTCGCAAAGACTTCATGAACAACTTGAAGTAGATCAGGATCAGTACCAACTCCACGTTTATATTGAAATATTGGATTAAGAAAGAATGCTACAATAGTAAAGTAGAAATGTAAAATTAGAATGTTATGAAAGAAACATATTAAATACCAATAAATTTCAAAGATGAATAATACTTACCTGCTGCATGAAGAGGATGTTTAAGAGTTCTATCCCAACGATCTGCAATTATTTCTAACACCCATTCTTTAGCATTAAGTCGAATGAGGTTCTCTTTTATAACTCGAATCAATTCATACACAAATGGCATTGTAGGAACAACTTCTGAATCGACAATGCGAAGAACTGTGTATAGCTCCTCATATATTGACACTAACTTTCCCACTCTTTCCGAGTATGCATGGTCAAACATAAGTGATTCAACTTCTTTGCCGATTAATGTGCGACTTAAGTTATGTTGTGCCCATTCATCACTGATAAACACTTTCTTCAAGTTTGCTTTCTTTTTCAAAAGACTGTCGAGGGCTATATAATTGGTTGCAAATCTTGTTGCTCCAGGACGAACTATGTCTCCACCACACACCTTCCGCATCTGTGCAAGCAACCAACCATGGTTATAAATGAAGTTGGTTATCTTTCGAGCCTTTGTAATCACATCTGCAACACTCGTCCTTTTACCGATGTCTTCGAACATTAAGTCGATGCAATGTGCTGCACACGGAGTCCAATAAAGATTGTATTTCTTCATTAACAACTTCCCCGCCTTCACGAATGCCGACCCATTATCTGTA
Source organism: Vitis vinifera (assembly GCF_030704535.1). NCBI lineage: Eukaryota > Viridiplantae > Streptophyta > Magnoliopsida > Vitales > Vitaceae > Vitis > Vitis vinifera. The sequence goes on along the minus strand of NC_081818.1, from coordinate 5,122,478 downwards.
ACTATTTGGACCACATTTTGTTTGCCAACTTCCTTGATCACATCCTTCAACAAACCATATATGTATTTGTTGTCCTTTATATTATTTGATGCATCAACAAATTTGAGGAAGATTGTGCTACCTTTTGAATATACCATGAAATTAATTATGCTTAATTTCGTGGGCCCAGTCCATCCGTCAGACATAATCGTGCATCCATAAGTCTTCCACTTTTCTCTTTGAATATTGACATAAGCTTCCATGTCTTTGTACTCCATATCCAAATACTTGTGTTTGATTTCATAAGGAGACGGTGGTTCTATACCCATGCCTACCATCCATATATAATTAAAACATATAAGAACATTTGTGGCAATCATACTATATAAATAGTAATGATATTGTTAAAATGAATACAACTTTTAAAATTATAGTAATTACCTGCTTGTTGTGCACCAACAATCATGTTCTTGAAGTGGTGAGAGTCTGCTTTACTGGGCGGAACACTCTCATATATGAAGAACTTACTGATCAAACGTCCCATTGTTTCCTTGATGGCACACATTTGAAAAGATTTTTCATAGTTTTCTGTCTTGCTGTTGAAGATTTGTACAATGAGGGTGCATCAGGCAGTGATGGATCTGAATATCGAACACTTTGCGATTTTCGCATTTGCCTTGTTGTTGGATTGGTTGGATGTGAAGACTCGCCTATTATAATTATTAAAATTAAACATATATGCTAATTTAATATTATTGATAAAGTTGATAAGAAACAGTAATAATTCAAATTAATATTACACCTGTTTTTCTTTTGCCTTTTATAAAATGTTCTTCTTGTTGTCGATTCCATTCAGCAGCTTTTGATGCTCGAACCGCCTCTCTATAAGCATGTCGCTCATCAGGGTGCATGTCAGCCAGATACATATACACATCATCATCTCCATCATCATCATCACCACCAAGGTTCTCCTCATCGTCCTCATCAATTACAAGCCTATGTCTTCTTCCCATTATGTCTCGCAGTTCTGATCGAATCTTTTCTATATCTGCAGCTTTCTTCGCTTTTGCCTTATTTTTTTGCTCTAGAAGTCGTCTTATTTCTTATTTCACTTCTGGAGGCACGTTAGGACACTTTTTTGTATTTGAATTAGGGTCTATATGTGATAGGTGAAATTTAAAACAAGTAATCCCACCACTCTTTATTGTCAACCCACAGTAATTGCATATTATTCCATTTTTGTTCCCTTCCATAGGTGTACAATATTTCCAACAAGAATCTCGACCCATGATACCGCTTTCACTAGCCATTTTCTAAAATTGAATTATGAAACTAATATCAAATTTAAAATTATTAAAGATAAAACATGTAAGAAATTTAATATTCATGAAATTGATAAGAACTAATAAAAATTGAAATTAAAATTGAATTATGCATATATGAAATAGATAAACATTACAATAAAATTTCAATATGAATTAAATTAAAATTAAATTAAATTAAATTTGCATATTCATGAAATTGATAAGAATTAAATTAAATTTTGCATATTCATGAAATTGATAAGAATTAAATTAAATTAAATTAAATTAAATTAAATTAAATTTGCATATTCATGAAATTGATAAGAATCATTACTAATAAAAATTAAAATTAAAATTGAATTATGCATATATGAAATAGATAAACATTACAATAAAATTTTGATAAGAATTAAATTAAATTAAATTTGCATATTCATGAAATTGATAAGAATCATTACTAATAAAAATTAAAATTAAAATTGAATTATGCATATATGAAATAGATAAACATTACAATAAAATTTTGATAAGAATTAAATTAAATTAAATTAAATTAAATTAAATTTGCATATTCATGAAATTGATAAGAATCATTACTAATAAAAATTAAAATTAAAATTAAATTATGCATATATGAAATAGATAAACATTACAATTACATTTCCATATGAATTAGATAATATCAATTAAACTATATATAACAAATAAAATTGAATTATGCATAATAAAATAAATTTTATAAAAGGTAAGACATACCTTAATTAGCCTTGACTTGGAGTTAATCCCCTTCACCACCAAATTTTCAAAATAAAAATTTTTTGTTAGATCATATAAGAATTTTGATGTATGAAATGGAATGGAATGTGGGTATTTATAGGAATATTTTTGGTCAAACTAGCCGTTGGATGGTCAAATAGCCGTTATAAATTAATTTTAACCGTTGGATCAAAATTTGGTTCAAATTTCACCATTAGATCTTCATATAACCGTTGGAAACACTCCATAGCCCTTGGATAAAGTGAAGATTGATTTTCCACCATTGGATCACAAATTTGACCGTTGGAGGCCTTTACAAATACACGGGTGAAATCTGGGCCATCAAATCCTCAAAAATTCAAAATTGGCCATCAGATCAAAATCATTGAAGATGCAAAAAAATCGCCGATTTTTTGGGTTCCTCCTCCGGCTTCTCCGCGCGTGGCTCCACTCGCGATTTTTCGCCGATTTATCGGTGCTGCACCGATATTTCGCCGATATATCGACGATTTTGCCGATTTTTTACCGATTTTTTTGTTGATCGATAATCGGTGATGATTATCGTTTCGGTGCCGCCCGATATCCGATATTTCTCCGAAATATCGGCGATATATCCCGATTTTTCAATCCCTGGTCAAAACTCATGTACTTGCATATACATGGGTCCCACAATAATAATAATAATAATAATAATAGTAGGGGATTTGTGTAAAGGAATCCATCTTGCTTTAATTTACATTTCATTTTTATGCCAAAAATATAGTCATTAGCCATTCTCTTTAAAAGCGTTAATAGTAAAAAAGAAAAATTACAAAAATATTGTATAAATTAATAAGCATCTCTAATTTTTTTAATACCTAAAAATATCTATCATTTAAGTATTTAAAAAGTTAAAAATATTTTTTAAGCTAATATAATAATCCATGCTGCCGGCCATTGGAATCCAAGGCTGAAAAATATTTGTTTTTGTTAAAAATGCCTAAATACACTCAAATCATTAATCAATTTTCGTGGTGTGGTCTCATCTCTCTCTGCTTGGAACCCTGCTGCTGCTACTACTCTCTCTCTTACCTACAACTCTAATCGCCTCTTCAGTCTTCACATTCAGCCTTACATCAGGGATCTGCTGCTTTTTTGCTTCCAAAACACCGTCTTTCCTTGTTCTCTTTGTGTCGCACTGAATCAAATTACAAGCATTCCTTGAACTTTCTCCATCTCTTCACTTTCTACACCTTTGCCATTTTATCATCCATTGCTAACTTCACTCACAGACACCTCTGATCCCTTCACCACATCTCTGTTTGGAACAGAAACTCTCCTCCCTTCATTTCCTTGTTTATTTTCATTTCCTCTACTCTCTTCTTATTTTCCTCTTATTTTCTCATCGGTTCCCATCTGTTTTCCGACAAAACCAAATTCTCAAAAAAAGAAAAAAAAAAAAATTCTCATCTGTCTTCATAGTCGGGTAATCTAAATTCAGCCTTACATCAGGGATCTGCTTGCTTTTTGCTTGTGTTTTGTCACACTGAATCAAATTGTACGCATTCCTTGAGCTTTCTCCACCTCTTCACTCCCTACTTCTTTTTTAGCTTCACTCATATTCACTTCTGATTCTGCTTTTCATTTTCTTGGTGACCCGTCTCTCTGCCCCGTCCATTTCTTCCACTCTCTTAGTTTAGTTTCCTCTTGTTCCTGCTTTCAGTTGTTTCTGTTTTTTCCTCATTTCCCTTCTGTTTTCCCAAAAAAAAAAAAAAAAATCCAACTGAGACGAAATGACAGAGATCGTTAGTGCCGTTGTTGCAAAAGTTTCAGAGTACTTGGTTGCTCCAATTGGACGCCAGCTTAGTTATCTGTTTTGCTACCGCAGCCACTTGGATGATCTCAACAAGGAGGTTCAGGAGTTGGGGCATGTAAAGGATGACCTTCAGATAACTGTCGATGAAGCTAAGAGAAGAGGGGATGAAATCAGACCTAGTGTTGAAGACTGGCAGACTCGGGCAGACAAGAAGACACGGGAGGCAAAGACATTCATGGAAGATGAAAAGAACAGAACCAAGAGCTGTTTCAATGGGTGGTGTCCTAATCTCATGTCACGTTACCAGCTAGGCAGAGAAGCAAACAAGAAGGCGCAGGTTATTGCTGAAATCAGAGAACACCGCAATTTCCCCGATGGCGTATCATATAGTGCCCCCGCCCCGAACGTGACTTATAAAAATGATGACCCTTTTGAATCAAGAACATCAATTTTGAATGAAATAATGGATGCATTGAGAGATGATAAGAACAGCATGATTGGGGTAAGGGGAATGGGCGGTGTGGGCAAAACCACGCTGGTAGAACAAGTAGCTGCACGAGCTAAGCAACAGAAGTTATTTGACAGAGTAGTGATGGCATATGTATCCCAAACTGTGGACTTGAAGAAAATCCAAGCACAGATTGCAGATGCGTTAGGTTTGAAATTTGAGGAGGAGAGCGAAACCGGAAGAGCAGGGCGGCTTAGTCAGAGGTTGACACAAGAGAAGAAGCTTCTCATAATTTTAGATGATCTTTGGGCGGGCCTTAATTTGAAGGACGTAGGGATTCCTTCGGATCATAAAGGGTTGAAAATGGTGCTGACTTCTAGAGAGCTTGACGTTTTGTCTAATGAGATGGGCACCCAAGAGAATTTTGTAGTTGAACATTTGCCGCCAGGAGAAGCATGGAGTTTATTTAAAAAATTGACAAGTGATTCAATTGAGAAACCTGATTTGCAACCTACAGCAGAGGAGGTGCTTAAAAAATGCGGGGGTTTGCCTATTGCAATTGTTACAGTTGCAAAGGCATTAAAAGGGAAGGATCCGACTGCATGGAGGGATGCCCTACGACAACTCACACGATCTATTGAGACCACTGTTAAAGGAATTGAAGCAAAAATCTTCCTCACTCTAGAGTTGAGCTACAATTATTTATATGGTGAGGAAGTTAAGTCATTGTTCTTGCTTTGCGGTTTGATGGATTATGGGGATACTCCAATTGATAACTTGTTCAAATATGTTGTGGGCCTCGATTTGTTTCAAAACATCAATGCATTGGAAGAAGCCAGGGATAGACTGCATACGTTGATCAACGACCTCAAAGCCTCAAGTTTATTGCTAGAAAGTAACTATGATGCTTATGTCAGAATGCATGACGTTGTTCGTCAAGTCGCCAGAGCAATTGCATCCAAGGACCCTCATCGATTTGTAGTAAGGGAAGACGATCGATTGGAAGAATGGTCAAAGACTGATGAATCCAAAAGCTGCACTTTCATCTCTTTGAATTGCAGAGCCGCCCATGAGCTTCCTAAATGCTTGGTATGTCCCCAACTTAAATTTTGTCTATTGCGCAGCAACAATCCTTCTTTGAATGTCCCGAACACATTTTTCGAAGGGATGAAAGGACTCAAAGTTTTAGATTGGTCCTGGATGCGTTTAACAACACTACCTTCATCACTTGATTCCCTTGCAAATCTCCAAACATTGTGTCTAGATTGGTGGCCGTTGGTAGACATTGCTATGATTGGAAAGCTAACGAAACTACAAATTCTTAGCTTGAAGGGTTCTCAAATCCAACAATTGCCTAATGAAATGGTGCAATTGACCAATCTAAGGCTGTTGGACTTGAACGACTACAGGAACCTTGAAGTTATCCCACGGAATATCTTATCAAGTTTGTCTCGATTAGAACGTTTATACATGAGATCTAATTTTAAAAGATGGGCGATTGAAGGTGAAAGCAATGTTTTTTTATCTGAGCTAAATCATTTGTCTCATTTGACAATTTTAGAGTTGAATATACATATACCAGATATCAAGTTGCTACCAAAAGAATACACGTTCTTCGAGAAGCTAACAAAGTATTCAATATTTATAGGCGATTGGAGGTCCCACGAATATTGTAAAACATCAAGAACATTAAAGCTCAATGAGGTTGATAGAAGCTTATATGTGGGAGATGGAATTGGCAAGTTATTTAAGAAGACTGAAGAACTAGCGTTGAGGAAATTGATTGGTACTAAAAGTATTCCCTATGAATTAGATGAGGGTTTTTGTAAGCTGAAGCATCTTCACGTTAGTGCAAGTCCAGAGATTCAATATGTCATTGATTCGAAGGATCAACGAGTTCAACAACATGGTGCGTTTCCTTCATTAGAGTCGTTGATTCTTGATGAGTTGATTAACTTGGAAGAAGTGTGTTGTGGCCCAATTCCAGTAAAGTTTTTTGATAACTTAAAAACTCTGGATGTGGAGAAATGTCATGGATTGAAATTTCTCTTTTTACTTTCCATGGCTAGAGGCCTTCTGCAACTTGAAAAAATAAAGATAAAAAGTTGCAATGTCATACAACAAATAGTTGTCTATGAAAGAGAATCAGAAATAAAAGAAGATGACCATGTTGAGACCAACTTACAACCATTCCCTAAATTACGATATTTGGAACTTGAGGATCTACCAGAGCTCATGAACTTTGGCTACTTCGACTCTGAGTTGGAAATGACATCACAAGGAATGTGTTCCCAAGGCAATCTTGATATTCACATGCCGTTTTTCAGTTATAAGGTATGTTAAAGCTTAATTAATACCTTATTTATATGGTTTTATTATTTTTTTTCACATCACTTCTTTTAATAGATATATCAAAGGAAAAATTAGGTTGGGTACACATGTACATTCTAAATTCCACCTTGTAAGTGTATTAATAAAAGAAGAAAATATAAAGATGAGAAGAGAATTTAGTAAAATATTTTATTTGTAGATACTCTTTGATATTTGGAAAATGTCCAAATTGAATAAAAAAACCTTAAAATATTAGTAATGTTTTATAAATAAATTAAAAAGGATTAATAAAAAAAATAGTCAAGTAAAATTAGATTTAATAATTTTTAGATGGAAAATGAAGATAAAAATGAATCTCTATATATTTAGTATTAAGATTTAATAATAAATTTCTTTGTAATAGTTGTTTGATTTTTTGGGAAATTGTTTGGGAAAATATTCCACTGCTTTGTTGGCACTGCACTTGGCCTCTCGGCCTGACCTTGTCCTAAACATCCCTCATTTCTGTTAGTTTTAACGGAAAATAATAATAATAAAAAAAATTTAAGGGTATTAAACGATTTGTAATCCTTGATTTACCAGAGTTTTCCCTAAATATTCTATGGATGGATATAATTCGTTAAAGATGAAACAATTCTTCAAAATGAGCTAAAAGAATATATTTTCTCTTTCAAAAAAATTAAAAATTCAATGCGCTTACTCGTTATATTGTAAAAAGAATAAAAAGCCTATTGAGATATTTTGGATATATTCATAAAAATTAATATTTTATTTGATACAAGGGGACTAATTAAAATATATATATTTTTTCATATTTTATTAGTTTCAAAAAAAAAAAAAACTAGTGGATCATAAATAAAATATAAAGGAGTTGAAAACAAGAATAAAGTTAAAAAATGAATTTTTAATTTTAAAAACATTAAGTATTAATATAAAAAACATAATAAAAAGGAAACATAGTAAATTTCATTTTAATTTAAATAAAAAAAAAAGTTAATTTGTTAGTAGAAATAAATATAACAATGAATTTAAAAGTGAAATTATTGAAATTCTTAGTAGAAAAAATAAATTTGAAAAGGAAATAATTAAAATTTGCATATGATTTGAGAGTGAATGAATTATATTGACCTATTATTTTTGTATTTATCACATTTTTACCATTGATGATATCATGTATTATATATTGTGTTTTTCTTGTAGGTTTCATTCCCTCTTAATTTGGAGAAGTTGGTTCTAAAAAGACTTCCCAAGTTGATGGAGATGGATGTTGGGAACCTTCCAAACTTAAAAATCCTATGGTTAGAAGAACTATGTCTTTTGTCTAAGGTTAGTTTTTTCCCATATTTTTTGTTTGTTCTTATACTACTTGAAATATTTAGGGAGATATATTATAAAAATATTTTTAAAAAGAAAGTATGAGAAGAATACATTAATCTTGAATAATAATTTTATTAATTTGATTTTAAATAATAAAAATTGTGAATAATAAGTAAATTACAAATGAGTTGAAAAAAATAAAATTTTAATGTGAAAAATTAATTTAAAAAGGATAAATGTTAATAGAAATAATATAAAAATGAGGAGAACTAGTGAAAATTTAATTCAAATAATAATATTTTATTTAAATTTTAGAAGAGTTAAAATTAATGACTTTTGGGAAAATTGGGTTAAGATGTTAGATGAAAATAAAAAAGAGCAAAACATATTTTATTTCATATAAGAAGACTAATTAATCTTGATTTAAAATAACCATCAAAGTTAATAATTTTATTATTTAGTTTCAAAAAATAAAAAAATAACTAGTGGATCATAAATAAAATGTAAAAGAAATTGAAAACAAGAATAAAGTTAAAAAAAGAATTTTTAATTTTAAAAACATTAAGTATTAATATAAAAAACATAATAAAAAGGAAACATAGTAAATTTCATTTTAATTTAAATAAAAAAAAAAAAGTTAATTTGTTAGTAGAAATAAATATAACAATGAATTTAAAAGTGAAATTATTGAAATTCTTAGTAGAAAAAATAAATTTGAAAAGGAAATAATTAAAATTTGCATATGATTTGAGAGTGAATGAATTATATTGACCTATTATTTTTGTATTTATCACATTTTTACCATTGATGATATCATGTATTATATATTGTGTTTTTCTTGTAGGTTTCATTCCCTCTTAATTTGGAGAAGTTGGTTCTAAAAAGACTTCCCAAGTTGATGGAGATGGATGTTGGGAACCTTCCAAACTTAAGAATCCTACGGGTAGAAGAACTATGTCTTTTGTCTAAGGTTAGTTTTTTCCCATATTTTTTGTTTGTTCTTATACTACTTGAAATATTTAGGGAGATATATTATAAAAATATTTTTAAAAAGAAAGTATGAGAAGAATACATTAATCTTGAATAATAATTTTATTAATTTGATTTTAAATAATAAAAATTGTGAATAATAAGTAAATTACAAATGAGTTGAAAAAAATAAAATTTTAATGTGAAAAATTAATTTAAAAAGGATAAATGTTAATAGAAATAATATAAAAATGAGGAGAACTAGTGAAAATTTAATTCAAATAATAATATTTTATTTAAATTTTAGAAGAGTTAAAATTAATGACTTTTGGGAAAATTGGGTTAAGATGTTAGATGAAAATAAAAAAGAGCAAAACATATTTTATTTCATATAAGAAGACTAATTAATCTTGATTTAAAATAACCATCAAAGTTAATAATTTTATTATTTAGTTTCAAAAAATAAAAAAATAACTAGTGGATCATAAATAAAATGTAAAAGAAATTGAAAACAAGAATAAAGTTAAAAAATGAATTTTTAATTTTAAAAACATTAAATATTAATATGAAAAAACATAATAAAAAGGAAACATAGTAAATTTCATTTTAATTTAAATAAAAAAAAGTTAATCTGTTAGTAGAAATAAATATAACAATGAATTTAAAAGTGAAATTATTGAAATTCTTAATAGAAAAAAATAATTTGAAAAGGAAATAATTAAAATTTGCATATGATTTGAGAGTGAATGAATTATATTGACCTATTATTTTTGTATTTATCACATTTTTACCATTAATGATATCATGTATTATATATTGTGTTTTTCATGTAGGTTTCATTCCCTCTTGATTTGGACGAGTTGGTTCTAGAACGACTTCCCAAGTTGATGGAGATGGATGTTGGGAACCTTCCAAACTTAAGAATCCTACGGGTAGAAGAACTATGTCTTTTGTCTAAGGTTAGTTTTTTCCCATATTTTTTGTTTGTTCTTATACTACTTGAAATATTTAGGGAGATATATTATAAAAATATTTTTAAAAAGAAAGTATGAGAAGAATACATTAATCTTGAATAATAATTTTATTAATTTGATTTTAAATAATAAAAATTGTGAATAATAAGTAAATTACAAATGAGTTGAAAAAAATAAAATTTTAATGTGAAAAATTAATTTAAAAAGGATAAATGTTAATAGAAATAATATAAAAATGAGGAGAACTAGTGAAAATTTAATTCAAATAATAATATTTTATTTAAATTTTAGAAGAGTTAAAATTAATGACTTTTGGGAAAATTGGGTTAAAATGTTAGATGAAAATAAAAAAGAGCAAAACATATTTTATTTCATATAAGAAGACTAATTAATCTTGATTTAAAATAACCATCAAAGTTAATAATTTTATTATTTAGTTTCAAAAAATAAAAAAATAACTAGTGGATCATAAATAAAATGTAAAAGAAATTGAAAACAAGAATAAAGTTAAAAAAGGAATTTTTAATTTTAAAAACATTAAATATTAATATGAAAAAACATAATAAAAAGGAAACATAGTAAATTTCATTTTAATTTAAATAAAAAAAAGTTAATTTGTTAGTAGAAATAAATATAACAATGAATTTAAAAGTGAAATTATTGAAATTCTTAATATAAAAAATAAATTTGAAAAGGAAATAATTAAAATTTGCATATGATTTGAGAGTGAATGAATTATATTGACTTATTATTTTTGTATTTATCACATTTTTACCATTAATGATATCATGTATTATATATTGTGTTTTTCATGTAGGTTTCATTCCCTCTTAATTTGGACGAGTTGGTTCTAGAACGACTTCCCAAGTTGATGGAGATGGATGTTGGGAACCTTCCAAACTTAAGTATCCTACGGGTAGAAGAACTATGTCTTTTGTCTAAGGTTAGTTTTTTCCCATATTTTTTGTTTGTTCTTATACTACTTGAAATATTTAGGGAGATATATTATAAAAATATTTTTAAAAAGAAAGTATGAGAAGAATACATTAATCTTGAATAATAATTTTATTAATTTGATTTTAAATAATAAAAATTGTGAATAATAAGTAAATTACAAATGAGTTGAAAAAAATAAAATTTTAATGTGAAAAATTAATTTAAAAAGGATAAATGTTAATAGAAATAATATAAAAATGAGGAGAACTAGTGAAAATTTAATTCAAATAATAATATTTTATTTAAATTTTAGAAGAGTTAAAATTAATGACTTTTGGGAAAATTGGGTCAAAATGTTAGATGAAAATAAAAAAGAGCAAAACATATTTTATTTCATATAAGTAGACTAATTAATCTTGATTTAAAATAACCATCAAAGTTAATAATTTTATTATTTAGTTTCAAAAAATAAAAAAATAACTAGTGGATCATAAATAAAATGTAAAAGAAATTGAAAACAAGAATAAAGTTAAAAAAGGAATTTTTAATTTTAAAAACATTAAATATTAATATGAAAAAACATAATAAAAAGGAAACATAGTAAATTTCATTTTAATTTAAATAAAAAAAAGTTAATTTGTTAGTAGAAATAAATATAACAATGAATTTAAAAGTGAAATTATTGAAATTCTTAATATAAAAAATAAATTTGAAAAGGAAATAATTAAAATTTGCATATGATTTGAGAGTGAATGAATTATATTGACTTATTATTTTTGTATTTATCACATTTTTACCATTAATGATATCATGTATTATATATTGTGTTTTTCATGTAGGTTTCATTCCCTCTTAATTTGGACGAGTTGGTTCTAGAACGACTTCCCAAGTTGATGGAGATGGATGTTGGGAACCTTCCAAACTTAAGTATCCTACGGGTAGAAGAACTATGTCTTTTGTCTAAGGTTAGTTTTTTCCCATATTTTTTGTTTGTTCTTATACTACTTGAAATATTTAGGGAGATATATTATAAAAATATTTTTAAAAAGAAAGTATGAGAAGAATACATTAATCTTGAATAATAATTTTATTAATTTGATTTTAAATAATAAAAATTGTGAATAATAAGTAAATTACAAATGAGTTGAAAAAAATAAAATTTTAATGTGAAAAATTAATTTAAAAAGGATAAATGTTAATAGAAATAATATAAAAATGAGGAGAACTAGTGAAAATTTAATTCAAATAATAATATTTTATTTAAATTTTAGAAGAGTTAAAATTAATGACTTTTGGGAAAATTGGGTCAAAATGTTAGATGAAAATAAAAAAGAGCAAAACATATTTTATTTCATATAAGAAGACTAATTAATCTTGATTTAAAATAACCATCAAAGTTAATAATTTTATTATTTAGTTTCAAAAAATAAAAAAATAACTAGTGGATCATAAATAAAATGTAAAAGAAATTGAAAACAAGAATAAAGTTAAAAAAGGAATTTTTAATTTTAAAAACATTAAATATTAATATGAAAAAACATAATAAAAAGGAAACATAGTAAATTTCATTTTAATTTAAATAAAAAAAAGTTAATTTGTTAGTAGAAATAAATATAACAATGAATTTAAAAGTGAAATTATTGAAATTCTTAATATAAAAAATAAATTTGAAAAGGAAATAATTAAAATTTGCATATGATTTGAGAGTGAATGAATTATATTGACCTATTATTTTTGTATTTATCACATTTTTACCATTAATGATATCATGTATTATATATTGTGTTTTTCATGTAGGTTTCATTCCCTCTTAATTTGGACGAGTTGGTTCTAGAACGACTTCCCAAGTTGATGGAGATGGATGTTGGGAACCTTTCAAACTTAAGAATCCTACGGGTAGAAGAACTATGTCTTTGGTCTAAGGTTAGTTTTTTCCCATATTTTTTGTTTGTTCTTATACTACTTGAAATATTTAGGGAGATATATTATAAAAATATTTTTAAAAAGAAAGTATGAGAAGAATACATTAATCTTGAATAATAATTTTATTAATTTGATTTTAAATAATAAAAATTGTGAATAATAAGTAAATTACAAATGAGTTGAAAAAAATAAAATTTTAATGTGAAAAATTAATTTAAAAAGGATAAATGTTAATAGAAATAATATAAAAATGAGGAGAACTAGTGAAAATTTAATTCAAATAATAATATTTTATTTAAATTTTAGAAGAGTTAAAATTAATGACTTTTGGGAAAATTGGGTTAAGATGTTAGATGAAAATAAAAAAGAGCAAAACATATTTTATTTCATATAAGAAGACTAATTAATCTTGATTTAAAATAACCATCAAAGTTAATTATTTTATTATTTAGTTTCAAAAAATAAAAAAATAACTAGTGGATCATAAATAAAATGTAAAAGAAATTGAAAACAAGAATAAAGTTAAAAAAGGAATTTTTAATTTTAAAAACATTAAATATTAATATGAAAAAACATAATAAAAAGGAAACATAGTAAATTTCATTTTAATTTAAATAAAAAAAAGTTAATTTGTTAGTAGAAATAAATATAACAATGAATTTAAAAGTGAAATTATTGAAATTCTTAATATAAAAAATAAATTTGAAAAGGAAATAATTAAAATTTGCATATGATTTGAGAGTGAATGAATTATATTGACCTATTATTTTTGTATTTATCACATTTTTACCATTAATGATATCATGTATTATATATTGTGTTTTTCATGTAGGTTTCATTCCCTCTTAATTTGGACGAGTTGGTTCTAGAACGACTTCCCAAGTTGATGGAGATGGATGTTGGGAACCTTCCAAACTTAAGAATCCTACGGGTAGAAGAACTATGTCTTTTGTCTAAGGTTAGTTTTTTCCCATATTTTTTGTTTGTTCTTATACTACTTGAAATATTTAGGGAGATATATTATAAAAATATTTTTAAAAAGAAAGTATGAGAAGAATACATTAATCTTGAATAATAATTTTATTAATTTGATTTTAAATAATAAAAATTGTGAATAATAAGTAAATTACAAATGAGTTGAAAAAAATAAAATTTTAATGTGAAAAATTAATTTAAAAAGGATAAATGTTAATAGAAATAATATAAAAATGAGGAGAACTAGTGAAAATTTAATTCAAATAATAATATTTTATTTAAATTTTAGAAGAGTTAAAATTAATGACTTTTGGGAAAATTGGGTTAAGATGTTAGATAAAAATAAAAAATAGCAAAACATATTTTATTTCATATAAGAAGACTAATTAATCTTGACTTAAAATAACCATCAAAGTTAATAATTTTATTATTTAGTTTCAAAAAAAAAAAAGAACTAGTGAATAAAAAATAAAATATAAAGGAGTTGAAAACAAGAATAAAGTTAAAAAGGGAATTTTTAATTTTAAAAACATTAAATATTAATATATGAAACATAACAAAAAGGAAACATTGTAAATTTCATTCTAATTTAAATAAAAAAAAGGTTAAGTGTTAATAGAAATAAATATAGCAATGAATTTAAAAGTGAAATTATTGAAATTTTAATAGGAAAAATAAATTTAAAAAGAAAATTATTAAAGTTTGTATATGATTTGAGAGTTAATGAATTATATTAACCCAATATTTTTATGTTTATTACACTTTTACAATTGATGATGCTATGTATTGTATTTTGTGTTTCTATATATAGATTTCATTCTCTCCTAATTTGGAAGAGTTGACTCTAGAAAGTCTTCTCAAGTTATTTGATTTTTTTGGGAAATTGTTTAGAATAAAAATTACTTTTTATTTAACAAATGAAAAAACCAAAAAAAAATATATGTTTTTTTTTATTGTGCTCTAAAATTTAATTTTTTATTTTATTTTAAGTATATCTCCTACCTTCTTACAATAATAAGGTTTTTTTAAAATAAAATGATTTGATGTTTTTTTATTTAAATTTATCATGCTCTGGTATGTTTAATTCAATCTTCTTATATGCATTTATTAGATAAAGGTTTTGTCAATTATATTAATAAGTTAAGTAATTATTGATAATAATTATTTATATGTTATTTTAATTTTACAAAATAATTTTTTTGCTTAAATAGTATTTTAATTTTTATAAAATGAAAAAAATTGTCATCAAATAAGAGATTAGAAATATTAGTTTTAATCACCAGTCCTTTTATGTTAAATAAACTAAATTTTAATCCTTTTATATTTAAAAATAAAAGAAAATAATAAAAAATTTTCAAATATTTTAAAGCTAGTTACGTAAAAATAATTTTGAAATTTTTTTTTATAAATCAAGTCGAGAGATTTTCACCCGAAAATATTGGGTAGTTTTAATATATGTAATGTGCATATGCTAGATGAAACAGAAAGGAAGCAGTTGTCTTAGATGTCACCTCTTCCCAAAACTAAATAGTAAATACCCTATTTACATTTTCTACTGCTTTGCTGGCACTGCACTTGGCCTCTCACCCTAACCTTGTTCTAGTCGTCCCTCTTTTCTGTTATTTTTAACAGAAAAAAATAATAAAAAAATATAAGGGTATTATGCTGGCACAATAAATTCTCTATGTTAAGGCGATTTTTAATCCTTGATTTACTGGAGTTTCCCCAAAATATTCTATCATAATTCTCCGATTGATGGATATAATTCAATAAAGATAGAACAATTCTTCAAAATGAGGTAAAATAATATATTTTCCAATATTGACCCAATATTTTTATATTTATTACAATTTTACAATTGATGATGTCATGTATTATATTGTGTTTCTTATGTAGGTTTCACTTTCTCCTAATTTGGAGGAGATAGTTCTAAAAAGTCTTCCAAAATTGGAGGAGATAGATTTTGGGATCCTCCCAAAGTTAAAAATCCTAAAGGTTGAGAAACTACCTCAATTAGTTTTGTCTTCTTCAATGTTCAAGAATTTTCACAATCTCAAAGAGTTACGTATCATTGATTGTGGGAAGGAAGACATAAGAGGTGTCAATACTTCTATTAATGATGAAGTGCTCTTCAATGAAAAGGTTAGTTGTCTCTCTCTTTTTCTTTTTTCGGTTATGCAACATTCTTGAAATATTAAACTACCATTCTTTTAAAATAACAACCAAATTACCTTTATTATCTTTATTTTAACATTTAAAAAATATAAAAATACAATCCTAGATATTATTTATTGCATATAAATTATATATATATACGTCCTTTTTAATTTGAACCTCATTTCTCCTTTTACTCTTGTTTTTTTTTTAAAAAATATTATGTGTTATTTTGTTGTTAACATCAAAATAAATGTAATATTTTTCTAAAAACAAAGTTATGAACTTTTTCTTTGTATCAATTATGTAAGTTTTGTAATTTTATATTTTATTTTGTATGTTTTGATTAATTTTTAATTATTTATACTTTATTTAATTTTTTGTATGAAACCCCATTTAAATTATTCGACTTCTTAGAAAATAATAAAAAAAATTCAAATATTTAATCCCAGTTATGTCAAAATAATTTTGAAATTTTTTTTGTTATAAATCAAGTCTAGAGATTTTCACTCGGAAATATTGGGTAATTTTAATATATGAAATGTGTGTATGAAACAAAAAGCAAGCAGTTGTCTAGATGCCACCTCTTCCCAAAACTATATACCCTATTTCCATTTTCTACTGCTTTGCTGGCATTGTAGTTGGCCTGTTTGCCTGACCTTGTTTTAGTCATCCCTCTTTTCTGTTAGTTTTAACAGAAAATAATAATAAAAGAACATAAGGGTATTATGAGGAGCCCAATAAATTCTCTATGTTTAGGCGATTTTTAATGCTTGATTTACCGGAGTTCCCCAAAATGTTCTATCCCAATTTTCCAATTGATGGATATAATCCGTTAAAGACAAAACAATTCTTCAAAATGAAGTAACAGAATATATTTTCCCTCTTAAAAAATTAAAAATTCAATGGCAAAATACATATAGAGAATAGTAGAGGAGAGCATGGATACGTGGAAAATATATTATAAAATTAATAAATAGCTATAAATATATAGTATGTGGAAATACTATATGTACATTTTTTTTTTTAATTTGGACTTTTTTTTTTCTCTTTTACTTTTTTTCTTTGGAAAAAAAATGTGTTATTTTGTTGTTAACATCTATTTTACAAAACTTTCAAAAAGAATTTTTTTGTAATTTTTTATTTTTAAAAATAAAAAGAGTAAGTCATACTTTATTTCTTATAAGGAGAGTAATTATTATTCTTTTAAAATAATAAAATTTATTTTTTAAAATATAAAAATACAATCTTGAATATTATTTTTTACATGAAAATTATACATATACATATACATATACATCCTTTCTAATATAAATAGTTTTTCTCTTTTACTCTTTTTCTTAAAAGAAAATTATGTGTTATTTTTTTGTTAATATCAAAATAAACGTAACATTTTTTTTTAAAGAAAAGTTAAAAGCTTTTTCTTTGTATCAATGATGTAAGTTTTGTGATTTTGTATTTTTTTTTTATATTTTTTTTCATTATTCATACTTTATTTACAGTTTGTTCAGAAACCCATTTGACTTGTATTTCTTGAAGGATATTAGTATTATAATAGTTATTTGATTTTTTGGGAAATTGTTTAGAATGATAATTACTTTTTCTTTCACTAATGAAAATTTTATAATGTAACACAAGTGAACATGCGAGAGACTATTTCAGAATTGAATTGAATTATATTTAAGAAATATGTTTATGCCTATCATCACAACTTTCCAATTGATGCCTTATCTTGTGTTTTTGCTACAGGCTTCATTCCTAGAATCAAGACCCTCCACTCTGAACGATATTATGGATGCCTTAAGAGACGACAATATCAACTTGATTGGAGTATGGGGCATGGCCGGTGTGGGCAAAACAACACTGCTGAAACAAGTGGCTCAACAAGCTAAGCAACAGTGGTTGTTCACCAAACAAGCCTATATGGATGTATCCTGGACTCGAGACTCGGATAAACGTCAAGAAGGAATTGCGGAACTTCAACAAGAAATTGAGAACGCGTTGGAGTTGTCACTTTGGGAGGAGGATGAATCTAAAAAAGCGGATGAACTGAAGCAGGAACTGATGAAAGAAGGGAAGATCCTTATTATCTTAGATGATATTTGGACGGAAATTGATTTGGAGAAAGTAGGAATTCCTTGTAAAGGTGATGAGACACAATGCAAAATAGTGTTGGCTTCGAGAGATGGAGACCTATTATGCAAAGACATGGGCGCACAAAGATGTTTTCCAGTGGAACATTTACCACCAGAAGAATCTTGGAGTCTTTTTAAGAAGACAGTAGGTGATTCCGTGGAGGAGAATCTTGAACTGCGACCCATAGCCATTCAAGTAGTTAAAGAATGTGAGGGTCTACCAATTGCAATTGTAACAATTGCCAAGGCATTAAAAGATGAGACCGTGGCTGTATGGAAGAATGCCTTGGAACAACTTAGGAGTTGTGCACCAACAAACATTAGAGCAGTGGATAAGAAAGTTTACTCATGTCTGGAGTGGAGCTACACCCATTTGAAGGGTGATGACGTTAAGTCATTGTTCTTACTTTGTGGGATGCTGGGCTATGGTGATATTTCATTAGATCTCTTGTTACGATATGGTATGGGTCTGGATTTGTTTGACCGCATCGACTCATTGGAGCAAGCAAGAAATAGACTACTTGCATTGGTGGAAATCCTCAAAGCCTCAGGCTTGTTACTTGACAGTCATGAAGATACACACATGTTTGATGAAGAAATAGATTCAAGTTTGCTTTTCATGGATGCTGATAACAAGTTTGTGAGGATGCACAGTGTTGTTCGTGAAGTTGCCAGAGCAATTGCATCCAAGGATCCTCATCCATTTGTAGTCAGAGAAGATGTTGGATTGGAAGAATGGTCAGAGACTGATGAATCCAAAAGGTGTGCTTTCATCTCTTTGCATTGCAAAGCTGTGCATGACCTTCCTCAAGAGTTGGTATGGCCGGAACTTCAATTTTTTCTATTGCAGAACAACAATCCTCTCTTGAATATCCCGAACACATTTTTCGAAGGGATGAAAAAACTCAAAGTTTTGGATTTGTCCCGTATGCATTTTACAACACTACCATCATCACTTGATTCCCTTGCAAATCTCCGAACATTGCGTCTGGATAGGTGCGAGTTGGGAGACATTGCTCTAATTGGAAAGCTAACGAAACTAGAAGTTCTTAGCTTGAAGTGTTCTACAATCCAACAATTGCCTAATGAAATGTCGCGATTGACCAATCTAAGACTCTTGGATTTGAATCATTGCCAGAAGCTTGAAGTAATTCCACGAAATATCTTATCAAGTTTGTCTCGATTAGAATGTTTGTACATGAAATCTAGGTTTACTCAATGGGCAACTGAAGGTGAAAGCAATGCTTGCTTATCCGAGCTAAATCATTTGTCTCATTTGACAACTTTAGAGATATATATACCAGATGCCAAGTTGCTACCAAAAGACATTCTATTTGAGAAATTGACAAGATATAGGATATTTATAGGTACTCGGGGGTGGTTGAGAACCAAAAGAGCATTGAAGCTTTGGAAAGTCAATAGAAGCTTACATTTGGGGGATGGAATGAGCAAGTTGTTGGAGAGAAGTGAAGAACTAGGGTTCAGTCAATTAAGTGGTACTAAATATGTTCTTCACCCATCAGATAGGGAGAGTTTCCTTGAACTAAAGCATCTCGAAGTTGGTGATAGTCCTGAGATTCAATACATCATGGATTCAAAGAATCAACAGTTGTTGCAACATGGTGCCTTTCCTCTATTGAAGTCATTGATTCTTCAGAATTTGAAAAACTTCGAAGAAGTATGGCATGGCCCAATTCCAATAGGGTCTTTTGGTAACTTAAAAACTCTAAAAGTGCGTTTTTGTCCTAAATTGAAATTTCTCCTTTTGCTCTCCACGGCTAGAGGCCTTTCCCAACTTGAAGAAATGACGATAGAATACTGCGATGCCATGCAACAAATAATCGCATATGAAAGGGAGTCAGAAATAAAAGAAGATGGACATGCTGGGACCAACTTGCAACTATTCCCAAAATTGCGAACCTTGATTCTCCATGATCTACCACAGCTCATCAACTTCAGTTCCGAGTTAGAAACAACATCTTCCACATCTTTGAGTACAAATGCAAGGTCGGAAAACTCATTTTTCAGTCATAAGGTATGTTAAAGCTTATTAGCCAATTTCATTGGTTTTATTATTATTATTATTATTATTATTATTTGCACCACTTTATATTGATATAAGTCAAAAGAAAAACTAGGGTAGGCCCACAAGCACTTTCCAAACTCCACCATGTTAAAATTATTTGAACATTTCACTTTAAATAATAATTATAAATAAAAATAATATATAAAACATGAAGGAGTTGAAAAATTAATAAGGTTAAAAGAAATTTTAATTTTAAACACATTAAATATTAATAGGAATGAGTATTTAAATAACGAAAAATTATAAGTATAATTTTACTTTAAATAAGAAAAAAAAAGTCAAGTTAATAGGAATATATACAAAATAAATTTAAGAGTGAAATCATCAAAATCTTTTAAAAGAAAAAGGAAATTTAAAAAAGGCATTCACAAGAATTTATTAATGAGAGAAAAATAAAAGAATGTATATGATTTAAAATAAGAAATTATTTATATGAGTAAAAATAATTTGTGACATCCGCATGAGAATCCCTCATCCTTTCATTTTTTTTATAAATATAATTAAAGTAAACATGTGAATAATCTTAAGCTGATGAATTATATTTAAGAAATATATTTATATTTATTATAACTTTCCAATTGATGATGTCATGTATCATGTTATAGGTTTCATTCCCTAAGACAGAGAAGTTGATGCTCTATAATGTGCCCAAGTTGAATCTTTCTTCAATCTACAGATCTTAAGGGTGTAGGAATGTCATGTCTACTCAATCTTGTCCCAGCTCTTTTGATACACAACTTCCAGAATTTAAAAAAGATAGATGCGCAAGATTATGAACTCCTAGAGCATGTGATTATTCTTCAAGAAATTTATGGAAATGTTGAGATCCTCTCAAAGTTAGAAACCTTGAAATTGAAGAACTTGCCTAGGCTGAGATGGATTGAAGACGGGAATGATAGGATGAAACATATTTCCTCTCTTATGACACTCATGAATATTCAAAACCTTCAAGAACTACATATCATTGATTGTAGTATGGAAGACCTGCGGAAAATGTAGTACTCTTTTGTGAGAAGGTTAGTTTTTTCCCATACTTTTTATTTTTCTCTCCCATACTTTTTATTTCTTCTTATACTATTTTTTTTTAAATTATTGATAGAAATATTCTATAAAAATAAAAAAGTATGAAGATTATATGAATTTTTAATAACAAATTATTAAATTAATTTAAAATTTAATTTTAAATATATTTCATATAAGATATTAACTATCATTCTTTCAAAATACAATCAAATCACCCTCATTAAAAAACATTATAGGATTTATTTTTAATAGATTAAAAAAATTGTAAATATTCTATCCTTTTACATTCATAATAATTAACTTCCTTTATTTTCATCTAATTTAACTAAATAATACACCTTTTTATAATGAAAAAAACCTTTGCTAATTCAAATTAGTATAGTATGCAAATGATATAATATAAATCTATGATAAGTATACCTTTCAAGATGAATATCAAATAAAGAATAATATTTTGTATGTTTACTATTAACATGTAATAATAAATTTCTTAAATTAATAAAAAAATTGTTTTCAAATAATATACAAATGAATAATAAATCAAATATAAAGGAATTGAAAAACAAGATTAAAGAAATTTTAATTTTAAAAAATATTAAATATTAATAGGATGGAGGTGGACCAGAACTAAGAATATGTTTTGGTTCTTCATAATATATTCTATAAATACTATTGCTAATTTTTACATTATTTATATTTAAATGATATCATTTTCTTTTGTTCTTATCATTTTTTTTAGGTACACTGGATTTCCTTTTATGTTCTGCTCTATTTGAGATGAAGTACAGATGCACCCTTTGAAAGAGAAATTATTAATGATGTTTGAGAAATTGTCAATGATGTTTCCTTTAATCATTTCCTTCATTTGATAGAATTTATTTATTTAAGCACATGTTAAATTTCCATATGCATTTTGTTTTGTTCATTGTTATATCCCTAATAAAATTGTTTGTTAAGTGTGTGGTCTTGCACAATGATGAAAGTTTTAATTTATTAGTATTCGACTTCTTGTATTGCGTGAGTCACATTTCATAAATTATAAAATACATATGATAAAGGAAGTTTTGTTATTTGCTAAATTTATGTATATTGTTTGAGTAAATTTTTAATCATGTCTTAAATTATGAAATATTGCTTTCAAAGGTAAAATATGACACCGTGAAATTTGTTAAATAAAATCTAATAGTAAATAAAGGATTCATAATATCATTTGATAGGATATTCAGAGTTTGGCTTGACATATGAGTTTAGTTAAATATATTCAAGAATGTCTTATGAGGATAATCATTAGAGTAGAAATCTCTTCATGTATTAAATGGGTCTAATTGGTTAAAATGTTCTTGGATAATCAACCTTAGATAACACGACTTTTTCACTCGTATGTTCATTGTGCAACAATCGATCTACTTTTGTTTGGTTGGTTATTGATTGTTAGGAAAATCAAGTTCACTTGCAATTTACTCAATTATGATCTCTAATTACGCAAAATTTTAAGGCAACCCTCCAAGCCTTTCAAGCGCAATCAAAAGCCTACTTGAAAAATAAATAAATGAATAAGACTAACATGATGTCAATTTGATCATCAAATGGTTTAGGCTTTAGATGACACCATAATTATTATAAGGCTTTCGCATTATAAATCATGTTCTCAAATTTAGGAATGATTTGGTACTACCATCATGTTAAAGGGATACCATATAAAACTTTTTAAATTGATTAACATTGAAAGAAAACCAATAAAAACATTAATATTAAAAAATAATAAAAGAGAGAAGTTAACCAAAGAACTGAAATTAAGATAATAGATTGTGAGAAAAAAACTGAAGATATTAAAAAGATGTGTACAAACAAATGTTATATTTAAGTTGGAGACTAAAATAATCTTATTTTTAAATTTTAATGTTTTGACTATTAATGAGCTTTTATTAAGAAAGGTTTTTACCACTAGCTATATTTCACACCTGTTTAATCTTCTTTAGAAATCAATTAGATATAGAAAGAGTCGCATTCGGATAAAGAAAAGAGGGAAAGAGGGAAATATTTTTAAAAACTTGATTGATAATGAAAAATAAATATTTTATGTTTATATTTTTAATTTTATCATATTTTTAATCATTTTTTATTTTATTTACTCAATTTTATAATAAAAATATATTATAAAAATGAGATATTTTATTAAGAATATGAATCCCTAAACCATGAAGTTCATGCAATGCCAACATCCACAATCAGCTCATGTTTCACACCTCATACCTAAAACCGACACATTCACTAGCCTATGTCCATGCCTACGCAACGTAACATGGGATTCCCTTCCAGAGAGAGATGGTTATCAATTTCACATTTCTATGAATATCAAAATTATACATACATATATATATATATATATATATATATATATATATATATATATATATAATAAATAAAAAAACAACGTTGAACAGAGGACCATCAAGCAATCTCAATGCTATCGCCATCCAAAATCACAAATTTTTAAACTCGGGAATAATATAGAACAACATATCCCTAGACACATTTAGATGATACCACTTAAGTCTAAATCTGTTGAGGTTGATTAGAAGGGCTAGTAACCAAGGTCCTACCACATGGCTATGGTTCGCTATCCCACTCCGAACACATTAGACCTTCATATTCATAGTTTTATTCCCTATTTGATACACACCATCCAAACTTTCATTCTTAATGTCAATGCATATTGAATCTTTGTCTATCTTAATTTATTTTATCCATTCCTTACCAGATCCAAACTAATCCATTCCTTACCAGATCCAAACTAAGAGAACTACCAAAAACACTTGTGAGACATGCAAAACCAGAGGAAGTTTTAGATATAACTGGGAAATAACACAAAAGATTTAAGATCATAACATCATACATCACACCATAAAGGACAACCTTCTTCCCTTTATTCTTTCAAGTTTTTGAGTCTAGTCTAGGGATCTCTCATGCATGACAAAACAAATGTCTTCAACTACATGTGTTTACCATGAGTGTCGGTAGAGCTAGTTTTTTAGCCTTGCAATCCGATAACTCCTACAAAGAGGTAAACGAACACACAACTTTAGGGACAAATGAATAAGATAAAAACCTAAGATATGTAGAAGTCTAATAGAGAACCCATATGCATCTTTTGATGATCCCAAATAACATTGTAGACAAAATTTATCTTACAAGTGCATTTAAAGAACAAATAATAGTGCAATCATTCCGTTTTATCCACATAATAATTTGGAAAAGAAATTCTCAGTCTGCTATGGTGGGGAGGAAAAAAAGAGAATAAAAAAAACTAAATATTGGAAAGCACTCACTCATACTTGAAATGATTATAGTATCTCAAAATTTTTAAATGCAAACAAAAATTGCATAAGAAACAAAGTGATTTATCTTATTTCATTTCAAATTACATGAAAAAAAAAAAAAAACCAAATGCATGATTTGATTTTCATGTACCAACCAAAGCCCCCCCTCTCACTACAAAGGAAAGGAAAAGAAAAGAAAAGAAATATGCTTACCACAGGCTACTCTGCCACCAGCATTTCCCGTGCTTTTGCTGAGCTCATGTCCCCCTGAAAAAATATAGAAAAGAAACTGTTATTGCATGCTCAGAAAGCAAAGATATGCTCAAAGGTAAAATAAGAATAAAAATAAGAAAAATAGGAACACATACGTCCATATTCTAACAACGTCAAGCCATTCCCACTTGGGCCATATTCGGAGTTTTTTTTTTCCAAACAATAAAAACAGACTAAACCAGCCAAGTATTCTCTTCTAACCAAATGGTACTGGTGATTGGCAAGCATATATCAAGGAACCAATCAACCTCGATACCAGGGCCCAAAAAACTTAATAATGCTCCAGCAGCTAGCATATGTGGCTTCTGGAGATCATAGCAGAAGCCCAAAAGGGAGTCAGAATAACTTTAAACCATAACTCTTAGAACCCCTCTTTTGCAATCACTCACATCACATAAAATTTGTGATGTCAACAAAACCTACTTCTATTTTGTGAAGAAGCTTTCAGTTCTAATAAAAGTAAGGCCCATTTTACCCCTAATCCAAACATGAACTTTGTTAACAATGTTAAGCGAGGATGAGATGGATATTTAAGTTCTCACACAGATGTCAAGCCAAGTATTCTCTTCTAACCAAATGGTACTGGTGATTGGCAAGCATATATCAAGGAACAAATCAACCTCGATACCAGGGCCCGAAAAACTTAATAATGCTCCAGCAGCTAGCATATGTGGCTTCTGGAGATCATAGCAGAAGCCCAAAAGGGAGTCAGAATAACTTTAAACCATAACTCTTAGAACCCCTCTTTTGCAATCACTCACATCACATAAAATTTGTGATGTCAACAAAACCTACTTCTATTTTGTGAAGAAGCTTTCAGTTCTAATAAAAGTAAGGCCCATTTTACCCCTAATCCAAACATGAACTTCGTTAACAATGTTAAGCGAGGATGAGATGGATATTTAAGTTCTCACACAGATGTCAACCATGCAATGGATAAACTGAATTTTTCAGCTTGATTTTTAAGGCAGGCTGGGTGTCGGATGACTTGGATCTCAGCGATATTTCAAAAATCTCCCTGTGGGTTTCTAATATTTAACTTAGAATCCCCCGATTTAGTGTAGTATATTAGTACTTCCTTGTAAAAATGAGGTAACTTCAAATGCCTCCTTATTGACTCAACAAAGGCATAATTGTAAAACACAACTGATTCTATTTTCAAAGCATTTCTTTTCTCTAAAATTCATCTTGCACAGCTTGTATCAGATTAATAAAAATAGTCATCCTGCATAGCACCCATGATAAGAATAAAAATAATTACTGTGCACAAAATGATGGAATAAGTATACATACGTTTGTCCAAACTCTGTAAGATGGAACTTAATAATGTTCCAGCAAAATATAAATTAACATTTGTCATAAGCTAGGACTGGACTGTTCATTCTTATCCATTAGTAATCCACAGGGCATAGAATAACAGTAGCACAAAATCGAAACACCTGAAAAAAAAAGCTTTATAGATAGAAGTTTTACAGCTTACCCTTTCCAAGATCATCAGGATCAGCATGGACAACAACAGCCCTTCCAACAATGGAGTTTGATCCAGTGAGAGGAATCTTTAAACAGAGACAAATACATTTTTTAGATAACAAGAACCAAATTTCAACCTAGCTGGTAAAAAGAATAAAAAGAAAAAGAAGACAAAGTGGTAAAAAAAAAAAACCTACCTGCTTGTCAACAATTTTGAAATTAACAGTACCTGAAAAGCACACAATCAAATGAAAACACCTTAATGACTAAGAAAGTTTAAATAACATAACTGAACTAGATATACAATCCAGATATTCCATTCATATCTCATAGCTTGATATCTATACAAGGATCTAAGAAAAATGATTGCCTAAAAAGTAGCAATGCCGGGCAAACAATAATAATGCTTCTAATGGTATTCTAGTAATAGTTAATTACAATGAAGTACATAGTACATACCATCCTCACCAACAATGACATTTCCTAAATCACCAGCATGACGATTCTCGTCTTCAGGAGCACCATGCTCTTTTCCAGCAGGATTGAAATGAGGTCCTGTAAATAATAAATAAATAAGTAATCTAAATACTTAAGCTAAAAAGAAACATGCAGGAAATCTAAAGAGTGTAAGTCTAACCCAATGGCAAAGGATGTAAAAAATAAAGTAACCAATAATCAGACAATACCAGTTGACATGCAACCATTTGTTGTGTCCCCAAGGGCATGCACATGGAAGCCATGAAGTCCAGGCTTAAGGCCAGAAAGACTCCCAGTCACTGTAGTCGAACCTAAAGAATTGAGAAAAAAACAATGAATTTATAGGCAAATATAGCAATCTAAATTTCATTACTTATCCAGAGAAACTTGGTAGATTTCTTGATTACCATCTCCTTCTTCAGCAAAGTAGATAGTTCCACAAGCACCCTCATTACTGTTAAGAACAGCAACAGCCTTCACCATTTTCTATGTGATCTAAGAGACAAAATAGTAAGAAATACAAACTTAAAAGCGCCCTATTGTATGAGAAACCACAATATTTTTAAAATTATAGCAACTGATAAAGAGGTTTCATTTACATATAAAATGTTTGGATTGAAATCAATAATCAATCCAATGATAAAAGCAAAAGAAAATAAATGGAAAGCAAAACACTTACCAAAATTTTTGGAATAAATAATGATTTGCTACCACCAAGGGAAAGGTATAGTCCATACACAAATTAAAATATAATCCTCCTACTCTACCCATTAGAGATGGGATACAAATTAGTGCATTACTACATAATTTTAACTCCAATTTGGCACAATGCATTCAGAAAAAAAAAAAAAAAACCACTGCTTCTACAGAATCTCCCAGAAAATCCCAAATTAAAATAAGCAAGCGACAAGTACTTTAATTTTTTTTTACTCTTCTCAGAGGCCCAAAAATCTCCATAAATGAAGACACGGTCATGTTCCTAAAATATGATATGCAATCCACATTCACAATGATACCTCAGCTTTTTTAGAACCATGATATAAAAGACAACAGACGTGTTCTATACCTTGGACAGACAACAATATTCTTTTTCTTCGTTTTCTTTCATTTCTTTGTCTTCGGTCTTCTCCTTTTTTTTTCCCCCTTTTTGTAGAAAAAGGGTTCAGTGCATTTTACCAAGAAAGAGAAGCTCACACAAAATTTCAACAAAAGAAGCGAAATTATAAAAAATTAAACTAAATTATAAAAAATAAAAACACCCTTTAGCCACGCTATAACATGTAATACACAAAGCAATTCAATATTAGAAGGAAGTAATGACATATATGTATAACTTCCACCACTAAAAGGCATAGGAACAAATAAGATTACCCATCAAATTCACCAAAACGCAGAAATAATTTTGAAAAAAAAAAACCTCCCTTAAGAGGGAAAAAAAAAAGAAAAAAAATTCAAAGTTTTCCAACAGAACTGAAGAGATCTGCTAAAAACTCATTTATTCACAAATTCATACAACAAAAATGAAACACAATCTAGCAACAGAATCCGAATATCTATGGTCAACTATACTAAAAATCACAATATATACATATAAGAAATGAACACAACACAAAAATCTAAATGCATCGTGTATAAAAAATAAAAAATAAAAATAAATAAACAGATCCTCGACAAAACACCAGATCAACACAAAATCAAACCCAAAACTCACAGAACAGCTACAAAAAATTGAAACCTAGCAAAAAAAATTACATGAATCGGATCGAAGAAGCAAGACCCTAATGATGGAGAAAAATCAAGAAGGCAAACCCTAGAAACGGAAGAAGAGAGAAGACGAAGCTCACCTCAGAACACCCCTTTTTAGAGAGAGAAAGTAGAGAGTGGTAGACAGGATAGTGAGTGAAGACTGAGCAATTTATAGAAGTGAAGAGTAAGGGTAAGAATCGGCTCATTTTAGTCTCTATTCTCACCTACCACTATCTTGCGCTTAATTTTCCTATTTTCTGTTTGGATAAATGACCTTTTCTCGAATCTCACCTATCATGTACCACTATCTTGTGCTTAATTTTCCTATTTTCTATTTAGATAAAAGATCTGATTTTTTTTTTGAAAATAAAAATAAAAATAATTAATTTTTAATAGAAATAATATATTAACACGGTGGATATAATTTTTTTTTCATAAAATTAAAAATACATGTAGAAGGCTTGCTATTTTTAAAGATAAAACATATAAAAGAAAAAAAATTAAAATATTTTTTAAATAGATAAATAGACAAGCAATGAATTGAATTTAATAATTTCTGGCCAAAGGGAGGCAAAAAGGAAACTTGGAATATCCTTGATTTATTGTTTTATCCTTTTATTGGTTATAATTTTTTTTCTTAAAATTTGGGCTAAAAAATATTTGATCAAGATGGAAAAGATAAAAGAAAAATAAGAAATTAATTTAATTAATTAATTATATAGGGAATTTAGTATTTTGTTTTTAAATTATGTTAATTTTCTTAAAGCATAAATGGAATAATTTCAAAAATAGAAACTAAGGAAAGGCAAAACAAGGTATTGTTTGGTGGATAATGGATAAAATCATTTATATATTTTTTTTTGTAAGAATCTACAAAATAAATACTTTTATAAAAATGGGAAAAGGAAAATAATTCATTAATTTAATTAATAAAAATCATAGAGTTTATGATTTTATTTTGGGTTATTTAATTAAAAAGGTTATTGAAAATCCAGTTTTAGAAATCCAATTCTTTATTGTTTGTTGGCCTCATTTTGATAAAAATATCCTTAATTTATATAAATAACTTTTTCTTTTAAAACATACATGTAAATACTTGAAATAATAAAGGGCATTTATATCAAAATAGGTTACTCTTCAAACAATATGAGAGGGGTTAAATTTATAAATATGAGATAATTTCATCTTTTTACTCAATTAAATCTTTTATTTTGATAAATTTGTCAATTGCATTCAATGATAAAAATATTGGTAATCACATATGTACTTCGATTCTATAGATATGTCGGATATATCATAATTGAGATAAATTGGTGGATATTAAGTAAAAATAGACATTTTAAAATTATTTAAAAAAATTGATATATATATATATATATATATATATATATATTAAACCTAGATTATAGTTGATTAAGACTTTGAATCACATACGAAATACAATGAATGATAAAATTCAATCATTTGATAATAATTTTTAAGTAAGATTTATATATATATATATATATATATATATTTATATTTATAAAAATAAATAAATAAATAAAAACTACGACGGGTGGGGCTTTGGCCTCCAGGGAGGCGGCGACGGTTAGGGTTTGGAGTAGAGATCAAAGTCGGTGACCACCAAAGGCCGTGGTTGGACTAAATTTTTTGCTTATAATAATTATAAAAATCAATTTTTTTTTTTTGTTTATAATAGTTACTAAATTACTTTTCCTTTATAATAATTAGAAAATTCTTCATGACATAAATTTTTTTGCTTATAATAATTACATTGAACACAATAAAAAATATATTTTTTAAAAAACCATTCTAATTAAATATTGTTTATTTTAAAATTTTAATAATTAAATTTTTATTTATAAAAATTGAGTTATGAATTTCACATTAAAATATTGAATATAATAAAATCATTTTACATAATATACTTTTGGTGAAAAAATCATTTTATAATTTATTATTTAAAGAAATTATTTTGTTTTAAAATATAAAAAGAAATAAAAAAACAATTGAGTGTGAAAAAATAAAAGAAATGAAAAGAAAAAAAAAACAAAGTTTATGAGGGGTGGGGAGTTGGGTGGGTAGAGATGAAAATGAAGATAAAAAAAAAAAAAAATAAGGCTAAAATGAGGGGTGAGGGTTGGGAAAAAAAAAAAGAAAAAAAATGTGCAATTAGAAAATGAGGTTGGAGATGAGAGAAAGGGGGAAGGAATAAGGGAAGGTAGTTTAGGAATGTAAAATGTTGTATTAGTAAAAATGGTATTGCTTGGGATAAATATATATAATTCTTTTAACATTTATATTTTTTATATTTAATAAATATATAGATTATATAAAAAGATCTATTACAAAAATTATATTTTATATTTTTGGTAATAAATTAAATCAAATTTAAAAATAAAATAATTAGAATTAATTTATTTAATAATAAAAAAATCGGTGAAATATGATATAATATCCAAAAATATCAGTAAAATATTGATTGAAAGGCAAAAAAAAAAAAAAAAAAAAATCAGTTGATAAATATATCTTCCTAAATTTTAGGATACATGAATATTGAATATATCAAGGATATAATACATCGGATATTTTAAACCTTGATTGAGAAATAATTTCACAAAGTGAGGATGAAATAGAAGTTAAAAAAGAAAAAAAAAAGAAAATGAGATCCTAATTGGCATAAATACTAATATAAATTATTAGTATTTTGTTTTCTACAAGTTTTAATATTTATTATTTGGTTAAGAGTATGAGAAAGTACACATGAAGACCGGTGAAAAAAAAGAAAATAAGATATTAGTTTAATTAGGAAAATTATAAATTTTATTATTTTTATTTTAATCAAATAAATCAACTTCATTTACTTAATGAGTTCTTTTAATCCCAAAAAAATTGCATATATTTTATTTATATTTAAAAATAATTTGAAATATATATACATTTTAATAAGTCATCTCATTATTATTTAAAATACCTCTTTTACCAAGTCATCAACATTAGTTGACAATTATTATTGTTAATTTATTATTATTTGAGTATTTTTCTTTATGAAGAAATACCTTATAATAAAAGTGAGGTAGTTTGAATAGCGTAAATATTAGGAGTAGTGAAAAAATATCTCAAATAATAATAATAATAAAATAAAAAAAAATATTTATGTGAAGAAGTTTAATTATCAATTGATGTTGATGACATAATAAATAAAAAATATATTTTAAGGTATAATTAAATTATTAATTAAAAATTACATGTATTTTTAATTATTTTTAAATAGATGAAGATAATACTAATTTAAAATTTTTGAAGTTTTTTTTTTATATTAATGAATTAAAACTTTTTTTTTTTAATTTCTTTTTACTTGCATTAATATTAACAAAAAGAACCGAAAAATATGGAGGAAATTGGAGGAAGAGGAAGGAAACAAAAAATAGAGAGGAAATGAGGATTTTTTATTAAAATATAATATTTTTTTAAAAATGCACATTGAAAATATTGATAGAAATACGGCACATTTTGCCAGATGGGTGCCACATAAGCACCATTAGGATTTAGAAAATCCCTATTCCCCATTTATGAAAACCCCCTCTTCTTCATTTTTTTCATTTTCTGAAAACCCTATTCCCTTTTCTTCACCCTAATCTTCTTCACTCGATTCACCTAATTTCTATGATTGTGGGCTGCTGAGCAGGACTTGTCAAGTTATTGTCTCTTTTTCCTCATTCAGTCAGATTATCTGCTCATCTTACTCTTCATTCTATGGATCTTGTTACTGTAGACCATGGATTTTCTCTCCATTTTTGCTTTCTGTCACCTTCTTTTTCTAATAACTTCATCTGTTAAGTGTTTCCTTTCTCCCCTTTTCTGAAAACCCTAATCCTCTTTCTACGTTTTCAGATTCTAACTTCATTTCACTCCATTTCGTGCAAGAGTTAGTTGGAGCATCACAAGACTTTTGCTTTTGGCCTTCATAAACCACAAGAGTTTTCACCATTTTCGACCGTCGGCAAGGTAAGCTTGAAAATTATCTTTTTGAATTTTTCCTCGTCTTTTTCTAATTAGGTCTGTGTTTATTTTAGAAAATTTTCAAATTTGGGGTTTCTTGTTATGCAAGTGGAGGGTCCTGAATATGTGCAAATGAGGGTGGGATGACACAAACTATCTCATCCATTGTTTGGTAAAGACTCGGTGAAGGTTAGTTTTTTGTTTCCAAAATGTTGTTTTCCAACTTTATTTCATTTTCCATTGTTTGATTTCAAATTAAGGTAAAGCATGCAATAAAACCGTTCTCATTAAAAAATAAATAACTGGATGTTCATGGAGTAATTTGTAAATCTGATTAATGGATGTTCTAAATTCTTGATATTTTAGGTTTCAGTAAGCTTCTGTTTGTTTTCAATTTCATTAATGCTATTTGTTTCTTTTCTTCTTTTTTTTTTTTTTTTTTTGTGTAGAAAGTGCAAATTGAGTTGTTAGTGGTATATGCAAACCAGTTGCTTGAAAAGGAGTAAACTGGCTGCCATGCCTCGCTCAGAGATGACAAGGTATTTTGCAGAATCCCGCCAGTTGATTTCTTAAAAAATTTGTGCTCTGACAATTTTCAAACAAATCATATATAAATTTTCCATTTATTTTTGTATTAGGTGGATGATCTTTCCAGAATATATAGACTCTACCATAAAATACCTCAAACCTGTTTTTAGTATATTTATATAGGTGAGTTGGTTTATTCTTCAAAAAGTGCATCTGCTATATGATCATTTTCACTTGCTGAAACTTTTGAGAATTTCCATGGTGCGTGTGTTACTAATGAGGGTCTTCCCTTAGTCAATCAGGCTATAGATGCTGCAAACAACCAGGTTCAGTATCTTGATCCATCTTTCTTCAACCCAGTAAATTTTGCATGCACTTATCTCAAAATATTGTTGTAATTTTTTTAATTTGAATTTTATAAGCACAGATTATTCTTGTGTGGATGTCGGTGAATACATTTTGCTTTTGACATTTGGTGTTAAGGTGAAGATCATACATAAATGTTCAAGGATTTTAATTTTATTCTTTATGTGATGTAAGGAAAAATTTCAACTAATTTAAATCAAATCGAGGAGGATTAGGTTGAAATTGATAACATAAAATTTAATTTTATTCCCAGGTCAATTAATTCTGCTCAACTCTGTATGGCTACTTCTTCAATTCGTACCTCTTATTCTTTCTTTTACTCTAACCATGTTTAGCATCTATTGATTTGAATACCGATTCTTTAATTATTATGTGTTGGGAGGTTTTTTCGCTTCTGGACAATTCTTCTGAAAAATGCCTTGGGCACAATGTACTGAATTATGAGTTTCATCCCTTGGAAGTTTGTTGTCCATTTTTTATTACTCAGCGCTCATTGATGTTTTGGCTTATGTGTGGCTCGTGCATGTCACCAATGCTAGTTAGGTTTTCAGTCTGGCTAATTAGCACTGATTTTTTGGGCACATCAAAGATTTGCCTACAAACATAAGTTGCGTCATTTTCTATTGCTTTCATTTCTCATTGTTGTGATGAATTAGGAAAATGTAATGTAGGAGCATGTGTCGTAAAGCTGTTGGGTTTCAAAATATGACTTGTTTTTAGCTTGTTTATATAAGATAGGTGAGCTGTTCCTCAAGTCTACCCTACTCCATTCTAAACCAGTGCTGGTTCCAAACAGCCATCGTCGATTTGGTTGGTCAGGTTCGGGTTCTGTCAACAACATTTGAAACTTCTGAAAATGAGGTTTGGAAGGTGGAATTTTCTGGTTTATTGATTTGTCATGAATTTGGGATTTCTATAGATGCTAAGTAGGAGAAGTTAACAATGGCCATACTTGGGGGATTCATGTAAATGATTTGACTTGTTTAAACATGAGAAATTCTGCCTTTCCAAGAATCAATTACAGCTTGTTACATAAAATTTTCAAGTCTACCAAATAGTTCATTTCCCAGATAATTGGTTTAAAACTATTTGGATTTGTTGCAAAGCTTCAAAAGGTACATGACCTTCAAAAAGGATTACAATGAACAACTCCTGTATCTCCCAACAGGGCTCGCCTGCTGCTGCACCTTGAAGAAATCGTATATAGGTCAAGTTCAGGAATTACCCATATTGATGTGAAAGCGCAGGAGTTGCAAAGCAAGGTAATGAAATTAGAACCCTTCTTCATTATCATCATCATATAATTCAACTGAATGGTAGTACGACCATCTTTAACTTTTGGAACTGGTTTCATTTTTAGCAGGCATAGGATTATGAAATCTATAATCTTAAACCATTCTTTTCAAGCACTCAGTTCTCTGAAGCCCGCTTTAAGTTGGATGCGGAGTGGGGTGTGATGAGCATCCCCTTGCAAGATGATGACAAAATGTAACTAAATTAATATTCAGACAGTAGAGTTTGCAAAAGCAAGCAAAGTTAATGGTCCCAAATTGTTCTGGTTATTCAGATGAAGCAGAGTGGAATTCTACATCAACCTAAATCTCATTGGTTCTTTAACGTATTGAAATTAAACATGATTTCTATTTAACAAACAAATTACAGTGATTTGAATGAGGATGGGATTAGTATTGAATGATGGGTATTGAAGTGAATTTTAGCAACCGAACATTTCTCATTTGGTTTTAATAAGTTTTGTGGATAAGGATAGAAAAATCTTTGGTAAATGCCGAGAATGCAGATTAAATTGGGGCAGCTATTTGTTACCCATTTCATCTGAAATGTGATGCAACTAAGCTTCCTGAGCAAGGCAATTATACCATAAAGGGGCCAGAGGGTGTGTTATACGGTTTGCCTCAAGATGAAGTCAAAATGATGGTTAGTTATGGTAGGGGAAAATTGGAGTTTAATATTCCATCTGAGATTGTTACACTAAACATTTTACTAGAATGTGATATTTTACTGGTAATAACATTTTCATGGATCCTATATAGTTTATTGGTAATAACTTGTGGAAAAATTTCAGGACAAGTTTTGTTATTGGCTGAAAATTCATAGATAGATAATATTAATGTGTTATGGTTGAGTGTGTATATTTATATAAAAAAAAAATTTTCCATTTGAGTGTGACGCTTACTGATTTGAATCAAAGATCTCAGTTATTTAGTAGAGGTATGCAAATAAAAACTCATATGTGAACTCATTGATTGAAAAGACGAATTCAAATTTTACATTGAACTCATCTTTTCAATAAACAAGTTCTGAATTTTACACTGAACTCATCTATTAAAAAGAGGAGTTCAAATTTTACATTGAACTCATCTTTTGAACAGATGAATTGAAAAGAAGAGTTCTTATTTTACATTGAACTCGTCTTTTCAGCATATGCTATCCACATGGAATCCCATTCAAATTGTCTTAGTTTTAGAAGTATTTTGGGGACAACAACGTTTTAATAAATATTTTAAAAAAATCTGTACTTTTGTAGAAACCGAAGGGAATGGAGGAAATCTTTTCAGAAATGAAAAATAGGAAGGAAATCTCGGTGGAAGGAAATCTTGAAAAAATCACCCATTTATTGGGAAAAAAAAAAAGTGCCTAACAATTTTATTGTTATGGGCGAAACAATTTTATTGTTATGGGCGAAGATTTATAGCCCATTTTGTCTTCGAGTGGAATTATCGTTTATTTTAATTTTTAATTTTTAATTTTTATTATTCTTTTATTTTTAAACTATTTTTAAAATTTATCATATTAATCCTATTTTTAAAATTTACTATAAATTCCCTTATATATATAATCAATTTACAATATTTAATAAATGGTTTTGAATAAAAATGAATTCAATGAGATAAATTATAAATATAACTTTTAATAGAAATTATCAACATAACCATTTTAGTGACACTCGGGAAAATAACATCAAAATAAAATAATTTACATAAAATTTTATTTAAAATAAATATTTAATTTTTTTGTCCATCTTGAAAATGAAATTTGAAAATGATTTAACTATTTATTTGAATGTAATGGCACAGGTTGTAAAGTACTTTTAATTTTTTTTAAATGAATAAATATTATTGTATTAAAGAAATTTAAGATAATTTTAATAAATTTTTTGATAAATATAGATTGATGAATGGATTATGCTACATGGCTCTTTGGATGGGCCAAGCCTTGCGATCTTACTGGACGATGAAGAATGTCCCACAATATTCCAGGATATCATATTTCATTTAAATTATTGTTTTAGTGAATTGAATACAACTAATTCAAGGTTTACAAAAATGGGAAAAACAATATCTTTACACTCTTAAAAATTATTATTATTATTATTAAATTTCTATAGCACAGCATTATTACTTTTGTATGAACTCTCGTTTACTTTTGTAAGTCTTGACTTCTAATTTCCTTTCTCATTGTTGGAGACCAGGACGTGGGATTTTAGAAAAAAAGTGTTTTCAAAAAAATATTTTTAAGCATACCATAATTAGGAGGACTTTGATAGAAAGTTATTTTTTTAAAACATAACTTCAATTGACTTTTAAAGTTTTTTTAAAAAAAAATATAAATTCAAAACTTGGACTGAAATAGTCTTTTTAAAGGATAACTTTTAATTGATGTAACCATCACAAATTTGAAAGAGTTATATTTTAAAAAATATTTTTAATATGTTTTTCAAAATGGTTAAGACATTGCAGCAACCAAGTGTTGATACTTGTCGGGCAGTTGGTTGGGACCGTTGGGTGGATGCTTGGTCACACCGGATGGTCAGAGAGGCGATGCCCCATATGTGGTGGATGTGGTAGATGTTCTCTTTTCATCTTATGATAGTTGCATTCAACCAAGTATGGCAAATCAATGAGGGGGTCAACTTCAACATGCTGGTGATGGGAGATCGCTTTACATTTACACCTTTTTTATTTAATTTATTTTTATTTTTTAAAATAAAAACAGTTTTTTGATAATTTATTTTTAAAATAAGCTATTTTTATAGTAAATTTTAGGCATTTTAATTATTTTTTATATAATATTCTTAAAAATAATTTAAAATATAGAGAATATTTTAAAAACTTTTACATTGAATATAAATATATAATATTTTATGAAAAAAGGTTAAGAAAACTATTTTTTACATTGAATATAAATACATGAAAAATAAGTTATTACGTTCACTCTCTCAATAGTACATTTGCATCACATACAAATGTCACACCCACAAGTATGGATGATTCTTCTCATCATATGGTATACCAAATGGTTTGATGACTATAGTTACCTGGGTTATAGGTAATGTAGACATTTTTAAGAATGCATTTGACAATGATTCTGAAAAGTATTTATGATTTTTCTAATACTAAAAAATAAAAATTTAAGTGTTAAAAAAGACTATGTGAAACACATTAAGTTTATTTCATCCAAATTGAGGAGGGAGACCATTTTGCAATAAACAACTTACTTTCACACTTTTTTTTATCAAAACGATAAAATAATTTATGACTTTTTTTTGGAAATGGCTCAAATTTCTATTTTGATATCTATACAAAATATTTGATGAATTGGTATATCTTTCTAAAAATATATCTTTCTTACCAAATAAAAAGCACCCTTGGTTAAATATCTTCTTAAATATTGTAAGTTCTGAGATTTAAGTGAGATTGTAAACACTATATGCGATAATAGAAATGTAAGGAAAAGAATAAGATACTTATTCTTCCAACAATTACAAAGACTCCTTATGGTCAAACAGTTACCTCAAACACTTATTAAGCTACTAATAAGCAGTAAGAACACCGATTAATTTGTCTTTTTGGTTTTTTCCTTGGGTATGCTCACCTATTGTTGTTACCTAAGAAGGTATAAGCATTAAACTAGGCCATTGTTGACAGTAATTCAGTGCTCCAAAAGCATCATGAACCCAAACCAAGATATAATAATATATGGCAAAAACCGGAAGGGATATATCTTAATTTCAGTATAAATGAGTTCATTAACTGCAATACCTGTTGTATAGATTTAAGAAATGCTAGGGATCAACCAATTCAGGGGGATATGCATATGAGACCCTAGGGATCTCCCAATTTTCTCTACCATTTGCTTCAATAGGATGGTCTTGTTTTGAGAAGCTGCTAAAAAAGACATGACTACATATACTCAAAATGACTCCAACTAGAAAAGGCTTAGTAAATTGCCAAGTGATGTTTGGGCAGAATTTTTATATGATAATTCAATAAGAATAAACAAGGATGTATGTAACTCAAATTTAACAGCCTAATCAGGGTCTCACCTCAATAACTAGAAACATAAGATGAGAATAAATTTCTGAAAAGGAATAGGTGTGGGCAAAAGGTTCAACTGTACATCAGTAGTCCGGATCAATCTGCTGTCTGGGGTTGGTGAAATCTTGCCCAATCCATTTGCGAGATTCTTCCCACAGTTGGTGTTCAATCCCTAGCTTCCTGAGCTCTACAAGGCCACGCTCAACTGTGACATGAAAACAAAGCTTCAGCAAACAAATTCGTTTTAGTTACTATACTTATTGTGTCCTAAAGGCTAAAAAGAGTTAGAATCTGATTTCTTTCATATCCGGCATGTTATTTAGCATGAGTCCTCCATTCATGCGATCCTGGGTCTGCATTAGGAGTGGACTCCACAGGTATAAGTGGGTTTGCATGTTTCACAAGTTTATTCTTTGGCTTTATAGATTTTGATGGGATGCATTGGCAAAACATGTGATGTTAGCTACAAACAGCAAAATTTTGTTACAGATTTTTCATGCTGAATGTAAATCATAGAAAATAATTGCTTTCTGAATTTTGAAAGATGAAAAATCGAGCTGATATAACAGAAAATGTAGCTTGAAAATAATAAAAATTGGGTAAAAATGAGGGAAGTGAAGTTACACTGCAAAGATATGCATCTCATGATCAGATAGTTTAAGGCAGCTAGCATGGGAGATGATAGTAAGTGCAAACGTTGGTGAACACACACTCTCTCTCTCTTTCACACACACACACACACACAAATACAGAGAGAAAGAGAGAGAGAGTACCATCAACTGCATCATGAAAGGCGGGCTGCCGAGTGGTGTGATTGATCCAGAATTGCAAACGTTCATCAGCAATATCCCTTTCTACACCAAGATTCTTTGCTCTTCTCCAGAAATAAGTAAGCCAAGCCTGCAAGCGAAAATTGAACAAGCATCCAAGAAGTGACTCAACTTTAGAAACTACAAAATGCAGCTATCATATAGATTCTAACAGATTAAACAGGAGTAAGAAGTTTGGTAAACCAAAAACCAAACAAGCATGGTAATAACATCCGTGGATTTTTTTAATGTGATATTCATTCTCAAACCAACATTAAAAGATGAATCAAAAGCATTTCTATGAATTAGGCATGCATATATTGTCAAGGACTTCCATATTGAAGTTACTTGAGCTTTTGCAAAAAAAAAAAATCAAGGAAATGGTCTTCTAAACTAAAATGGACTTCAGCTTCCACAAAGATACACCACTGTCTCTCTCACATATCCAATGGCCTATTTGGGGAAAATATCCATATTAGTTTCTCTCTCTCTCAAGGAAGATGGTCTTCTAAATTAAATGGACTTCAAACTCCACCTAGATACATCACTGTCCCTCTCATATCCAATGGCCTATTTGGGGTAAATCTCCATATTTTCCTTGAAAAATTGACTGTCAAACAGTAAGAACTATAATCAAATACAATTGTTTGAGTGTTTCAACTTTCACGAAGATACGTCTTTCCCCTATCCCTTGAGGAAGAGGGTCTTCTACATTTAAATGGCCTTCAACTTCCACCAAGATACATCTCTCTATTTCTCTCTCATCTCAAATGCCCTATCTGGGGTAAATATCCATATTTTTTCTTGATAAATGGACTATCACAACAGTAATAACTATAATTGTTCAATTGGTTCAACTTCCACCCAGAAACACCTCTCTCTCTCTCTCTCTCTCATCCATATTTTTCCTGGAAAATCAGTTATCACAACAGTAACCACATAATTGTCAAGTTTTTCGACTTCCAACAAGATGCATTTCCCCCTTCCTCCCCAGTATGCCTGTCCAATCCATGGAGCCTATTGGGCCTAGGCCTGCAGGTTTTGCAATCCGGTTGGCAACCATTCAGGCACGTGTCACAACTGCCACAAAAAGCTCATTGCAAATGATTCCACTCTGGAGCATGACTGATCCCCTATCTATTCTGCCACTCTCACCCTTTGCATCTCTCTGAGGTTGCACTACACTACCTTCAAGGTAAGAGCTCTTTCAATTCACCACTCTTTATAGAACACCTCTACACCAAAAACTAGGATCTACATTGATATAAATAGGCGTGGAAATCATTACTCATTCAGCATATTTAAGTGTTGGATAAGTTCTGTCACCATCACCCATACACTCCCAAACCTCAACTAGAATATTACTGCATCCAGGGGACTCAAGCTTACATGATGCCCATCTTTTTTGGGAATCAATATCTTCTATATGCCTTTATATTTCTGAAACACCCAATTCCTCTTAGGCTTAAGTTCCAGGTTTGTGAAACTCTTCTCCCACAACAATATTGGTAGGGCAAAATACCTTTAAAGAACTGAAGCAAAAAGGAAAGAAAAGAAAAGAAAACATCTCAAGTGTTCCTTCAATGGTGATAACATAAAACCCAAGAAAAGAAAACAATAAGAAAAAAAAAAAAAGTTCTTGAAATGATTCTTAACAGATTACTGTGGGTTTACTGAGCAACTATAATAATAATAATTTTCTTCGAGGATAGGTAAAGAAAGAACTTGCAAAACAAGTCTCATCATACCTGTTTAAAAAGCACATCTTCTGATTCCTCTTGGCTCAATTCTGAAAGAAAATATAATTCTTTAGACAAATTTAACATCAATCTAGCCAAATTTTAAACAGTATTGTATGAGAAGCTAAGTTCATTGAGGCAAACAATAAAAGTTAGGAATTGAAAAAACGTAAGCTTAAGAAATTTCATCATAGCACAGTTACACAGGAAAAAGAAGATTCATAATTTTACATAGTGAGCCATGGAATGAATTTCATGCTCCAAGAGTGCTGAGGTAAATCCAGAAATCAGCCTAATTGACCAGTGGATTGCCCAGGCAGAAATTGCAGCCATCCACATCAACCTCATAGCTTAATGAGGCATATGGCAATCATTCCAGGTCAACCCTTTTTCCCTAACAATACACCAGCTTCAATCTTAAATTCAGCCATTATCATGGAGAAATTCATCCAGGAACAAAAATGACAAGATGTATACTTCACATTCAAATAGATATTCATAACCAAGAATAGATATTCTGTCATGTGACCTAGATCGGATTAACTACCAACTTAACAGCTCCCCACCTCCTTGGATTGGTTGTTACATAGTACACTTATCTACATCAGCCATTCCTCAGTGTGTATGCACAACTAACATATAGCTTCCTATTTTGTGACATGAATATACAAGAATGAAAAAGGCCTTGCACAACTTAATTAATAATATTCTATTCTTCAACATGTTCTATTTCTTGTCATTAAAGAATAAAGATACTACAGCATCCTATCTAAACCATCTATCTGATCATGGAGCCTCAAGTTTGACTTGACTTAGTTTAGATGTCCTACAAAATCTCTGAACACCTTATGTACTTACCTAAATTTTGACAGGAAAATTTATTTTTATCACTCACTCACATGGCATATGCTACTTCACTAATTAATATTACATACAAATTTGATAGTTTGCTATGTGAACTTACCAAATGATTCTAAAAGATTATGTGCCTCTGTTGATAGTTTCAAATCACCTACACCATGATTCAAAAATAAAAGTACAAGGAAATTTGTTAGATAACCACATCAAGATAGTAGTTGCGATAAATTGAATTATGTATCTAAAAAATAACTGATTAATCATGAAGCTAAGGAGCACATAAAGCCTCAGGTTAACAATTCAAAAATGAACAAATTCTATAGTTTAAACCAAAAAAGTATTTGAAGCAATTGTAAAAGAATATAGACAAAAGAAGCATCATGATCACAAGAAACATCAGCCAAGTAGCATAAAAAAGAAGCATGCACATTACCAAAGAATGACAAACTTTCCATCTCATAAATTTGTCTTCCTAATGAAATTTCCAAACACAAAAGGAAAAAAACTATTGCAATGACATGGCAGGAAGACTCTTATGATAGATGGTACCCAAAAATTACAGCAAGATTCATCCCCTCTCAACCTGACATCAAACCCCTAAAAATTGATGCCAAAATCTTGGAGATGACTGCATGGCATGAGAGAATTGGACGAATCTTGTAAGAGACCCATTGGCCAGTAGGAAAGCCTATGCTTTTGGTGAGTTTAAAAGCATGAGGATCATAACTGTTTAGAGGAAAATATTACAAAAGCAAGGCAACCAAGGATTTCAAATTTTCACTATGCATTTTATAGTTCCTTTTTTACAATGACAAGTAGAAAATAACTCAATGTTAATATGCATTTCTCCATACAAAAGATAGAAAGTAACAATTGAAAGAAGATGTTGAATATAATGTATTTATAGTATATAATCTTTCCTTGTTAATATAGGTCACATGTATGGTAGTTAGGACTCCTAGCCTTGTATATATATATATTTCTCAATTGTAAGTAGACATTACATGAATGAGAATTAAGGTTTTTCTTCTTTCTCTCTCTCTCTCAACATGGTATCAGAGCCAAGGAAGAAAACCTAATTCTTTCCTGTTTCCCGTGTCATCAACTCCGGGAAACCTTCCGGTGACCATGTTTCATTCCGGTCACCTTCCCCATCTCCCAATACTTTCCGGTCAGTCGGATCGTCGTCAGAAACCACTCACCGCCGGCGAACTTTCCCGGCGACGTATTTTTCCGACACCGACCATACCAGAAGGAGCACCTGGAGGAGATCTCAACCTTTTGTGAAGGCACCGGCACCAAAAGATCATCCACGCGCAATTTTCCGGCCGGCGACTGCATCTCACGCACCGGCGCGTGAGAGCGCGTGAGGCCTTTTCCGGCGACGCGCCTCC
Organism: Vitis vinifera; assembly: GCF_030704535.1. Classification (NCBI taxonomy): domain Eukaryota; kingdom Viridiplantae; phylum Streptophyta; class Magnoliopsida; order Vitales; family Vitaceae; genus Vitis; species Vitis vinifera. The sequence continues at coordinate 5,079,052 of NC_081818.1, read as the reverse complement.
TCCTCCAGCTTCGCCTGACGCCGACCAGCCTTCCTACCTCCCTGGTTCTCCCATCCGAGCCCTGCACGTACCTCTTTTGGGGATTTTTGTCTCCGTCAGCCCTCCAAGCAGTCTTTCCGGTGAAGCTCCGACTACTTTTTCTCCACTCCAATCCCTACACGTGCCTTGGGAAGTGTTCTTCTACCTTTCTGGTGGTACCACGCCGCAATCTGAAGCCGTATTAGGGCTCTCTTCGATCCAAACATACTTCATTCTCCAGATAAGTGGATATGGCTACTAAAACTTCCATTTTTTCCTCTGTCATATCTGGATCTCCTATGATTACTTCGGAGAAATTGGTTGGCAGTGAAAATTATCTTTCCTGGTCTGCCTCTGTTGAACTTTGGTTTATGGGTCGAGGATATGAGGATCACTTGATTACACAGGAGGCAGATATCCCTGAGGTTGACCGGGTACAGTGGAGGAAGATAGATGCACAGTTATGTAGTGTATTATGGCAATCGGTTGATCCCAAGATTCTTCTTCATCTTCGGGCCTACAAAACTTGTTTTAAATTTTGGACTCAGGCCAAAGGATTATACACGAATGATATCCAGCGTCTTTATAAGGTGGCTTCTGCTATTGTCCATATCAGCCAACAGGACTTGGATCTATCTACTTATATTGGCCAGATTGTCTCTCTTAAGGAGGAGTTCTTGACTGTGATGCCTCTTACTCCTGATGTTGGGGCTCAACAAACACAGCTTGACAAATTCTTCATGGTTCTTACTCTTATTGGCCTCCGTCCGGATCTTGAGCCTGTCCGCGATCAGATTCTTGGTAGTTCATCAGTTCCGTCCTTGGATGATGTGTTTGCTCGCCTCCTCCGTATCTCCTCCACTCAGACTTTGCCATTTGATAGCACTTCAGATTCTTCTGTATTAGTTTCTCAAACTAGCTCTCGAGGAGGCCGCAGTGGTACCCGAGGTAGAGGTCAATGTCCTCATTGCACCTATTGCAATAAACTTGGTCACACTCGCGATCGTTGCTATCAGTTACATGGACGGCCTCCTCGCACTGCCCATGTGGCCCAGTCCTCTGATTCTCCGCTGCCTCAGCCTCTGAGCTCTTCCGCATCTCAGGCTTCTGTTGCCTCTGTTGCCCAGCCTGGTAATGCCTCTGCCTGCCTTACCCACACATCTTCTCTTGGACCCTGAATTCTAGATTTTGGAGCTTTTGATCACCTATCTGGTAATAAGGATCTCTTCTCCTCTATTACTACTACCTCTGCTTTACCTACTGTTACCTTAGCTAATGGTTCTCAAACTGTGGCTAAAGGTATTGGTTTGGCCCTTCCTCTGCCTTCTCTACCTCTCACTTCTGTCCTTTATACTCCTGAATGTCCTTTTAATCTTATTTCCATCAGCAAAATCACTCGTACTCTTAATTGCTCTATTAACTTTTCTGATAAATTTGTGACCTTGCAGGACCGGAGTACGGGGAAGACGATTGGCATAGGATGTGAGTCTCAAGGCCTCTATCACCTCACCTTGGATTCATCTCCTGCAGTTTGCATTTCCACTGATGCTCCTCTCCTCATTCACAATCGTCTGGGCCACCCTAGTCTCTCCAAGTTCCATAAGATGGTCCCTCGTTTTTCCACTTTGTCGTCGCTTCCGTGTGAGTCATGTCAGCTTGGGAAACATACTCGTGTCTCGTTCCCAAAGCGTTTGAATAATCGGGCAAAGTCTCCTTTTGAGCTTGTCCACACTGATGTTTGGGGTCCTTGTCGGACTGCGTCTACTTTAGGATTTCAGTATTTTGTCACTTTCATTGATGACTATTCTCGATGTACTTGGTTATTTTTAATGAAAAATCGAGCTGAGTTATTCTCTATTTTCCAGAAATTTTATGCTGAAATCCAAACCCAGTTTAATATTTCTATTCGTGTGTTATGCAGTAACAATGCCAGGGAATATTTTTCAGCCCCATTTACTTCGTTTATGTCTCATCATGGGATTCTTCATCAGTCTTCTTGTGCTCATACTCCTCAACAAAATGGGGTAGCTGAACGCAAGAATCGACATCTTGTTGAGACAACTCGTACTATCCTCCTCAATAGTAATGTTCCTTTTCGTTTTTGGGGGGACGCTGTTCTTACCGCTTGTTATTTGATTAATCGTATGCCCTCTTCTATCTTACACGATCAGATTCCTCACTCCCTTCTCTTCCCTGACCAACCACTTTATTTCCTTCCTCCTCGTGTCTTTGGTTGTACTTGCTTTGTTCATATTCTCACTCCTGGACAGGACAAGCTTTCCGCCAAAGCCATGAAGTGCCTCTTCTTGGGATATTCCAGACTTCAGAAGGGTTATCGTTGTTATTCCCTTGAGACTCATCGATACTTTATCTCCGCTGATGTCACCTTCTTTGAGGACTCACCATTCTTTTCCACCACTTCTGAGTTTCTTCCTGTTTCTGAAGTCTTACCCATTCCCATTGTCTCCCCACCTGATGCTATGCCTCCTCGACCACTTCAGGTTTATCATCGTCGCCCTCGTGTCGTTACTCCTCTCCCTTTTGCTGAGGCACCTGCTGACCCACTTCCTATCCCTTCGGCTTCACCTGCCCCGGCTCTGCCTTTTCCTAATGATTTACCCATTGTTGTTCGGAAAGGTACTCGCTCTATTCGTAATCCTCATCCTATTTACAATTTTTTGAGTTATCATTTATTATCTTCACCCTATTCTGCTTTTGTTTCTGCTATATCCTCTGTTTCTCTTCCAAAGAGCACCCATGAAGCTCTTTCCCATCCAGGCTGGCGACAGGCAATGGTGGATGAAATGACTGCTCTGCACTCTAATGGCACTTGGGATCTTGTTGTTTTACCCTCTGGTAAATCTACAGTTGGTTGTCGTTGGGTCTATGCAGTTAAGGTTGGTCCTAATGGTCAGGTTGATCGCCTTAAGGCCCGCTTAGTTGCTAAAGGCTATACTCAAGTTTATGGTTCTGATTATGGTGACACATTCTCCCCTGTTGCCAAGATTGCTTCTGTCCGCTTGCTTCTCTCCATGGCTGCTATGTGTTCTTGGCCTCTTTATCAGTTGGATATTAAAAATGTCTTCCTTCATGGTGATCTTGCCGAGGAAGTTTATATGGAGCAACCTCCTGGTTTTGTTGCTCAGGGGGAGTTTGGTTTAGTGTGTAGGTTACGCCGTTCTCTATATGGCTTGAAACAATCTCCTCGAGCATGGTTTGGCCGTTTTAATTCTGTTGTTCAAGAGTTTGGCATGCTTCGCAGTACAGCAAACCATTCAGTTTTCTATCATCATAACTCCTTGGGGCAGTGTATTTATCTGGTTGTTTATGTGGACGACATCGTCATTACAGGCAGTGATCAGGATGGTATTCAGAAACTAAAGCAACATCTTTTTACCCACTTTCAGACCAAAGACTTGGGGAAACTCAAGTATTTCTTGGGAATTAAGATAGCTCAATCCAGTTCTGGTGTGGTCCTTTCCCAAAGGAAGTATGCTTTAGACATCCTGGAAGAAACCGGTATGTTAGACTGTAAACCGGTAGACACACCAATGGATCCGAATGTCAAACTTGTACCAGGACAGGGGGAGCCTTTAGGAGACCCCGGGAGATATCGACGGCTCGTAGGTAAATTGAACTATCTCACCATTACTCGTCCAGACATTTCTTTTCTTGTGAGTGTTGTTAGTCAATTCCTACAGTCACCATGTGATAGCCATTGGGATGCCGTAGTCCGCATTCTTCGATATATCAAAAGTACACCAGGTCAAGGTGTGTTGTACGAGAACAGAGGTCATACTCAGGTTGTTGGTTACACAGATGCAGATTGGGCTGGCTCACCCACAGATAGACGTTCCACTTCAGGGTACTGTGTTTTTATTGGAGGTAATCTAATATCTTGGAAGAGTAAGAAACAAGATGTAGTGGCCAGATCTAGCGCTGAAGCCGAGTATCGAGCTATGGCTTTGGCAACATGTGAACTCATATGGTTGAGACATCTTCTTCGAGAGTTGAGATTTGGAAAGGATGAACAGATGAAACTCATCTGTGATAATCAGGCCGCATTACATATTGCATCCAATCCAGTCTTTCATGAAAGGACCAAGCATATTGAAGTTGACTATCATTTCATTAGAGAGAAGATCGCATCAGGATGTGTTGCTACAAGTTTTGTTAATTCAAATGATCAACTAGCAGACATCTTCACTAAATCTCTCAAAGGTCCTAGGATTAAATATATTTGTAACAAGCTTGGTGCATATGACGTGTATGCTTCAGCTTGAGGGGGAGTGTTGAATATAATGTATTTATAGTATATAATCTTTCCTTGTTAATATAGGTCACATGTATGGTAGTTAGGACTCCTAGTCTTGTATATATATATATTCCTCAATTGTAAGTAGACATTACATGAATGAGAATTAAGGTTTTTCTTCTTTCTCTCTCTCTTTCAACAGAAGAGAATCAACAAAGGACAATATTTATGAATGGTTACATTCAACACCTTCACTGTCAATGTGCTTGTTCAATTATAGTAAAACTGCATGTAAGGATGGAAGCAAGTGTTGGAAGATAATTCAAATAAAATCAAATCATTCTAACTATGGGCAGATTCTGTTTTAAACCAGTAGCCGAATAATCAGCTATTATTTGAATGTTATTTGAATTTTTAAATTTTGAATAAATGTTGCCGATTAATAGCAACGAAATCTTAGGAGATATGATTTCATTATTCCTAAAATTAAGGTCTATTTTCATGTTCTACTTCATATAAATTAGGGTTTGTACCTCTGTTTTATTTTTCAATAAGTATTCGATGAATGCTAGTTTTTTCTCCTTATCAGTGGCATGGTATCAAAGCCAACTGACTTCTAATTGAGAAAAAACAAAGGCCAAAACAGCCATGGCTGGAGCAAGAAGGGGTAGTGTCTCAGAGGAGTTGTCTGACACTTCTTAGACACCTCTTACAATTGCTCCCACCGTCTTAACCTCAAAAAATGCTTCGCAACAAATTACAACACAAAAATTGAACAGGAATTTTTCTTTGCAATGGTCAAGAGCAGTGCTAACGGTGGTTCGAGGTTGTGGCAAGCTACGATACCTAAACGGGACCATTACTGAACTAGCAAAAACAGACCTGACTTACCCCACATGGGACACCAACAACTTGATTGTGATGTCGTGGTTGGTAAACTCTATGACTGACAAAGTACAGAGCAATTATCTCTATTAGCCTACTGCAAAAGAAATTTAGGACTCTAAATCTTGCGTATCCTGACTTAGAAAAATCAACTCAGGTTTTTGAGTTGCGGAATATGGCCAGAAATTTAAGTCAAGGAGATTCAGATATGTCTACATACTTCACATCACTCAATAAAACACGGCAAGAGTTGGACTTAGTTGATGATTGCGATTAGAGCTGCACTGCCGACTATGAAAGATACAGAGCTCGGATTAATAAGGAAAGGATCTATGACTTCTTAACGGGACTCAACAAGGAACTGGATGAGGTTCAAGGCCGATTTCTTAGAATAAAGCCACTTCCAGTGATTGAAGAAATCTTCGCAGAGGTGAGGAGAGAGGAGACACGCAAACGTGTGATGCTTGGTGGGGTAAAAACTCCTATTGTTCCTGGCAATACTATTGTTGATAACTTAGCCCTGGCAGCCTGTAAAGATGACAGTTCCAGTGGAAATACTCGCAACAACAGAAGAACAACATCCTTTGGTGTGATCACTGTCAGAGATCCAATCACGGCTGTGAAACCTGCTGGAAGCAAAATGGCAGACCACCATATTTCAGAGATAACCAAGGCACTAGGAAGGAACCCAATGGATATTAGACCACTTTGGGTACTAAACAACGGCCAGGAGAGAACTTTTTCAACATTTCCTTAAACTAGGAGCAGTTAGAGTAGCTCTACAAATTGTTAACACCATCCTCAGCCTCGGTACCAGCACAATCATGCACTAATACACCCAAAACTTCATTAACTCATCATTCCTAGCCCAAAAAGGTGCATTTCAGACTGCTTTGAGTGGAACAATAGAAAAATTCTACCCTTGGATCATAGATTTAGGGGCAACAGACCATATAACAGGTTGTGCAAGTCTTTTTTCTACTTATACTCCAGGTTCTGGACACATTAAAGTTAAAATTGTAGATGGATCCCTTGCTAGTATTGCAGGGACTGGTACTATAATTTTAGGGCCTCATATAACCTTCTTCAATGTTCACCATGTCCCAAAATTATCATGTAACTTGCTGTCTATTAGCAACTTACCAAAGATTTGAACCGTGCTGCCTATTTCTTGCCTAATCATTGTGAATTTCAGGATGTGACTTCGAGGAAGAGGATTGGCAATGCTGAGAAATATGGAGGGTTCTACTACTTCAAGGAAGACAATACCTAGGATGGACAAGCTCAAAGCTCAAACAACTGGTTATGAATCTTCCTTTAGGACTAAGCAACAAGAAATAATGTTGTGGCACTTTAGGTTAGGCCACCCTCATTTTCAATGTTTGAAACATTTGTTTCCTTCTCTTTTCAATAATAAAGATGTTTTTCAGTGTGATATTTTTCAATTTGCTAAACATCAATGCCCCAATTATCCTTCTCAACCCTACAAAGCATCCAAACCTTTTGCAATGATTCATAGTGATATATGGGATCCCTCACATCTACAAAGTCTAATTGGGAAAAAATTGTTTATCATTTATTAATGATCACATATGAACTATATGGCTATATCTCTTGAAAGAAAAAAATAAGGTAGAACCAACATTCAAAATTTTTTATCAAATAATTCAGAACCAGTTTAATGCTAAAATCAAATTCTTACGAACAGATAATGGGGGAGAGTATTTTAACACCATTTTGGGGAATTATTTGTTAGAAAAAGGGATTATGCATCAAAGTTCATGCATAGGTACACCTCAACAAAATGGAGTGGCTAAGCGAAAGAATAGACATATGAGAAGTAGCCCGATCCATTATGTTTACCACAAACATACCAAAACAATTTTGGGGGGATTCCATTCTTATAGCCTTACCTTATAAATCGTATGCTTACCTGAGTTCTCAATTACCAAACACCATTAAAAAGCTTCCTTCAATTTTATCCACAAACTCGGTCCATTAACCAACTTCCCCTCAAGGTTTTTGGCTGTAAACCCTTATTCATGTTCCTGACCAAAATCGAACCAAACTGGATCCCAGAGCATTAGCATATGTCTTTCTTGTTTATTCAGCCATACAAAAGGGTATCCTTGTTACTCTCCTGAAAAATGAAAATACTTTGTCATTATAGATGTTATATTTTTTGAGAACCAACCTTATTTCTCCAAAAATTCACTTCAGAGGACCTCTACATTACTTTTTAGGGATGAAAGTGGCAAAGAACAAGAGTGGAATATCATTGCTAAGGCTACTACCAAAACAACCACCAAACTTGCTACCTAACCCAACTGTATCACCAAAACAACTATTGAACCAGCCTTCTTACCCACCTAAATAGCTAGAACACCTCCTTAACCAGCCAGTGTTTGAAACTGACAAACCAGAACAACCTAACCTAGTCAAACTTGGGGTGTCAACAACAAAAACAAATTCAAGGCCAGGGGGAGATTCACTACAGCAACCAGAACTTCGTGTCTATTCAAGGAGTAACTTGAGAATAGTAGAGACAAAAATGGACCAATAGTGCTGTCAAGAATCAGAATCAACTTCCTTCCTGAGGTAAGTGACCTTGATTTGCCTATAGCCATGAGAAAAGGAGTTCGGTGATGTACTCAACACCCAATATCCAATTTTGTGTCATATAATTATCTCTCACCTCAATTTCAAGCTTTTATTTCCAAACTTTCAGGAGAAGAAGTTTTGAAACATTTTCATGAGGCTTTACAAGATTCTCAATAGAGAGAAGCTGTTATGGAGGAAATGAAAGCTCTTAAACCAAAAAAACAAAATATGGGATTTACTGGACAAGCCTAAAGGAAAGATGTTTATTAGATGCAAATTGGTGTTTGTTGTAAAATATAAGTCAGATAGGTCCATTGAAAAGTACAAAGTGAGGCTAGTAGCTAAGGGATTCACTCAAACTAATCGTATTGACTATCAAGAAACGTTTGCCCCAATTACCAAACTTAATACCGAAAGAGTTCTTTTATCCCTTGCTGCAAATCTGGATTGGTGACTTCAACAACTAGACATCAAAAATGCTTTTCTAAATGGAGACCTGGAAGAAGAAGTGTACATGGAATTGCCTCCATGATTCGATCAAAGGAATGAAGGGAAAGTCTACAAGCTTAGAAAATCTCTCTATGGGCTAAAACAATCTCCCCGTGCATTGTCCGAGAGATTTACCAAGGCCATCATGATGCATGGATATACACAAGCTCAATCCAATCATACCTTGTTTTATCGTCACAGTGAGGGTAAGGTCACTATTCTTATTGTCTATATGGATGACATTATAATGATTGGGAATGATCCAATGGAGCTGAAGCGATTAAAAGGGAAGTTGGTTGCTAAGTTTGAAATTAAAGATCTATGACCTTTACATTACTTTTTAGGGATGGACATGGCAAGGAACAAGAATGGAATATCAGTTTCCCAAAGAAAATATATTCTAGATCTCTTGAAGGAAACCGGGATGCTAGAATATAAACCTGTGGATACTCCAATGGATCCGATAAAGAAGATTGGAGAACAAAAAGAAAGCACACCCGTCGACACCAGAAGATATCAACGTCTAGTAGGAAAGCTAATTTATCTTTCCCACACTAGACCAGACATCACTTTTGCAGTAAGCATTATGAGTTAATACATGCATGCTCCTTACGAAGAACATATGAAAGTTGTATATAGAATTCTGAAGTATCTTAAAGCATCTCCAAGAAAAGGATTATTTTTCAAAAAAATATGAAACAAGAAGCATCGAAGGGTTCATGGATGTTGACTTGGCAAGTTCCATAGATGATCGTCAACTTCAAGCTATTGCACCTTTCTGTGGAGCAACTTGAAAGCAAATAGTAGTAGCTAGAAGTAGCGCCAAAGGCGGAATTTCGTGCTATTGCTAATGGTATGTGTGAACTACTATGGCTTAAACAACTTTTAGGAGAAATTGGTGTGAAGGAGGGGTGCCAATGAAGATGTATTGTGATAATAAGGTGGTCATCAACATATCACACAACTCAGTTCATCATGACCGAACTAAACATGTAGAAGTTGATAGACACTTTATAAAGGAGAAGGTTGAAGATGGTACAATTTGCATGGTTTATGTACCAACAAATAAACAAGTAGCAGATGCACTTGCCAAAGCACTATCAAGAAGATTATTCGAGCAGCTAGTAGACAAGTTGGGTATGTTCAATTTGTACAACCCAACTTGAGAGAAAACGTTGGAAGATAATTCAAATAAAATCAATTCATTCTAAATATGGGAAAATTTTATTTTAAACCAATAGCCAAATAATCAGCTATTATTTGAATGTTATTTGACTTTTTTAATTTTGAATAAATGTTGTTGATTAATAGCAACAAAATCTTAGGAGATATGGTTTTATTATTCCTAGAATTAAGGTCTATTTTCAAGTTATGCTTTGTATAAATTAGAGCTTGTACCTTTGTTTCATTTTTCAATAAGAACTCAATGAATGCTGGTTTTTTCTCCTAATTGGTGATAGCAAGCATCTAAAACTAATTAAAAAATCATTGTAAGCAAACCACAAACATCAACAGAGAACAATGATTTAGGACAATCCTAAGGTCGTTGTCTACCATCAAATATGGATGAGCTAGTGACTCAATGTTTTAGTATTTTAGGAGAAAACAAAGAATTAAGGTGAGAAAGAATGAGAAGAATTTATGGGCAAATCTCAAAAACTTACTAAGGCTTTAAAGATGCATAAATTATTATTTTATCATCTTCATTGTTCTTTTGGTCACATCAAACAACTTTATTTGTAGGCTTTACAATGCCTAATAGAAAAAGACTTCCAAATCTAAATAGGATTAAAATACCAACTACCATTAACTTGGACCCCAAACAATCCACATCATTAAAAATTTACCAAAATACCCTTTTATTCTTTTCATTAATAAATCCAAAGGGCTTAATCTCCATCAAGGAACCAACAATTAATGTTAATTGGCTTGATATATATTATTGACATATTATCAAACAACTTAAACTTTTGGAACAAGTGGTGGTTTAACAATAGGGGTAGTAATTGGGCTATGTCGTGTCAAAATAAAAAAAAAATGTTTAATAAACATGAGCAAGTGGTTGTTTAACACCAAAATACTTAATGTTTAATTTATTTCTTCACTAAACAACCAACACCTTTGTGCAAGAGATGAAATAGAAGATTTCCGCAATCAACTGCTTTGAACTAGAATGTTACAACAATCATAAAATTAATAAATATTTCATAGTAGTCCTAATATTAAAATAACTAGGTTACCAATAGTTTACTGATAATAAATTATTTCAATAATAAAATGCTAATAATGATACCTGCAAAATCAGATTTCAGTGAACTGGAACGCCGATGATGAGCCAATGCATACACAACTGCCTCCTCTACCTTCAATAAAAAAGAATGCATTAAACTGCTAACTACAAGAATAATCAATTTTAGAAACATCAAAACACTATCTGTGATCTATTGCTGCCAGATCTGCCATTTCTCATAGTCTTTAGAACCTACATCAATCAAAATTTATTCTCTTTCACATATAAATCTAGGACCAGTCTCCATTCCATCCAGCTTGGATACCATGTTTTAAAAAGGAGAGAAAAGAGGAAATATCAACCTAAAAAACAAAAGTAAAAAATCTTGGCTAAAACCTATTTATCAATTTCATGTATTAGTCAACCCCATATAATCACAAAATCATATCCCTATAATTAAAATGTTGGACCACTATCAAATTTGTTTACATGTCTAAATCAAAATTCCATTGTTCCAAGTGGTATAATTAAAAAAAGATTTCAATATTGAAATACGGTAAACTCGTTGGCAAAGGGATTTTAGTCCTTTTGAATGGGGTCCAAGTGCTACTATTTTTGTTTCTCTAATCTTGGATAGTGTTTTGGCATCTTCAATGCTAAGGACGAAACCTGTCCCAATTGGTATAATTCAAAAAATAGAATATACCAACATAAAAAGACGATTAACCAAATTGCAAAGGGATTTTCTCTTTTTTTTTTTTTTTCTTATGCAATCTTGTCATGGGAAAACATTTTAGTCATTTTGATTGAGGGACCAAAATGCTGCTATTTTTATTCCTCTAATCTTGGATAGTGTTTCGGCATTTTCAATTTAAAGGAAGGCGACTATCATCCCCAACTACAGTATTGGAAAAATGAACACAAATGAAACAAGGACATAATGCTAGCTACACCCAGCACTAAGATCGAAGTGTATCTACATATAGACTTATAGGAGGGCCTAATAAAATATATGATGAAAAGTTCAAGAAATTTAAATGAAGAAAATTGATATGCATATGAACCTGTGAAACTATAATAATATAGGGATATAACAGAAACCTTCAATGAAGCCAGTTCTCGCAGACCAATCTCAACTAAAAGCATACTCTCTATGTTTCCCTCTCCAGAAGGTTCATTCAAGTCCCGTGGAGCCTTTTCTCTTTCCTCTGCATCACTGCTTGCTGCTCAGCGAGTTAGATCAAAGAAATACAATCAGTAAAAACTAAGACAAAAGGGGTAAAAAAAAACAAACATTCAAGTTGCACTCAGAAAGAAATATGAATTATAAAATTCACTTTATTGAAACAAATTATCCAGATATAAAATGAATTAGGCAGACAACATTTGGCGCCCTCATTATAGAATTCATCCCTCACCAAATAATGTACTGCCTAGTTAAGATTATACTTGACAGTTGGTCAAAATAAAATTATATTATAATCAGTTAAAGTAAATCTATGAATAATTATGGTGCAGGAAATGGTCGCAACCTTGGTAATGAGGTAGGCAATGGATTTGACAGATTAAGTGATGGTTTTAAATCATGTCAAATTTGCAGTAGTGACAGCAGCAGGGTGGTGTATGACAGTGTAGGATGGTTGATAGTGATGCAGTGAGTTGGTGGCAGCAGCATTGGTGATGGCTGTGGAGAACATGGTGAGAGTGACAACAATATTGGTGCAGTGGATGAATGGACTGCAGCAATGGTACTGGTGGTAGCAACAGCATTCACAGTAACAATAATGGCAATGCAGTGGTGCCAGTTAGCATTATGGTTTAACGGTATCAGCTTCTGACATGGGAAGTCCTAAGAGGACCAATCATGGCATCTCAAATTGGTATTGGACAATACAAACCATATGGCATATACTAGTTAAAAGGATCAAAATTTTAAAAGAAAAAAAATAATGAAAATGTTTTAAAAAATAAGTACAATTAGATGCAATCAACAAATTAATAAAAGTTATAATGCATTTGACATTGTTTAAATAACCACAAAAGCATACAGAGAATACAAAGAAGAAGATTTTGTGATGGAACTAGGCTGGTAGTCATAGTTCTGATAAAAGTTCCAAGCCTTTCTTTTTCGTTTTTTTTTTCTCGCAATTGCTATTGTTAAGCTACCAATTGATTTAAAAGGTTTAACTATTACATAAGGGACACACAACAAATACTAGGCTTACTCCCTCAGTGCAACTCTACCTTCGCACATGAAGGGGCAAATCACAATTATTAGGAATTAAGATAAACAGATAGGGAATAAATAGAAGGAGAGACTCTTACACAAGACCAACATTTAATTTACAAATTGAACCAAAAACTTAAGCTGTAGGTAATAGATCCACGATGTACACCAGGCTAACAATTATCATAACTCTTCAATTATTTTCCATCAATTATTCATCACAATATATTTGTAGATCATCATCATCATCATCATCATCATCATCATCATCATAACATTTAAGAAATGAAGAGATTGTTGCATTTTTTTTCAGTAGATTCAGAATGCCAGATTCTTTCACCATGTTGTGATGTAGTGGCTGGGTTGTTGCTGCAAGTGAAAAACTAGTAACCAGTCTCAAAATCTTACTAGTAATGGTCATTCAGTATATTACTCGTCCAAAAAAAGCCAATAATTTGAACCCTGGTTGGTCTTATGACAGTGCGCCTAGGTGTTGGAAAGAATAAGGGGATGTCATCATGGCAATGGTGGTGCTTGTGGTAATGTTATGGTGATGATGCCATTAGTAGCTATGCTGCCAACAGTATAGCAGAAGGGGCTCCCACAACAATGATGGTGGTGCTGGATGTGGTTCTCGTGGTGGTGGCACAGTGATAAGGTTGTAGCACCAATATTGCTGGTGGTAGCCATGGTGTTGAACAGGTGCTTGTACCAGTGATAGTGCAATAGTGGTGGTGAAGGCAGGGCAACAATCGTGATGGCAAGTATAATAGTGGTAGCAGCAGGAGGGATGAAGACTAATGATAGTGATGACAATAGCAGCAGCTGCAACGGTGTTTTGAGCAAGAGATTAGACACGGAACTTATATCTAAGCTTTTCGAAGTTCTAGTTCATGTAGGTTATAACCAGTCAGTTCATTCATTTCATGATCCCTAAGGATAAAAAAGTCCTAGTATGGAAAACCCATTCTTGGAGAATGCACCGATGACTCAGCTGACCTAACCAATTTCTCATTGGACATGCACCATCAGACAAAAGCACGAGCATAATGCTATAAAGACAGGGCCTCAACCCCATTTCTGACAGGGAAACAAGCAACAACAACAACACCAAAACAACCGACCAACTAATCATACAAACAAAAAATTAAACACATGCATCCAAATGAACTCTTACATGAAGAATTCTCCTCTTTTGCCTTTTGACCGGCTGCTAATACAACTTCAACAGGAAGAGGGGCAAAGGATGACCAGTATTCATATTTTACTCCAGCCACCTCTGCATGAATACCTGGCAAAAAATTATATAACCCACTAAACAATGAAGTCTGCATGTAAGATTTGTGTTACTTTGTCCCAAGACTTGCAGATTGCACAAGAACATAAGTTGGTAATCATTCAATTTAGTCATAGCTATTAACTAGACTCCATCTGAAAATTAAATCAACCATTCTAGCCTAAGAACAAGTATTAAATGAATAAATAAATAAATCAATAAATAAGCTTCACAACATAAACGGATGATTCAGGGTAGATACACATAAATCAGACTACTCAACTGCATGGGAAAGCTACTAATCATGGACTTGGACACATAAAAAACCTTGTGACAGATAATTAAAAATCTCAGATAACTTCATTTCTGAAAAGTGTTTACCGTTTATAACTAGCAAGTCATCAGGATCACCTTAAATATGATTAATTTGGAAAGACAAGGTTGATATAATATCAGAGCAATTCAGCTAAGTGGCATCCATCTGTTTTTGAGACTGAATCATGGTATGGTGCCAAAACCATATGTACAATGTGCTATAATATTACTAAGTAGTGAATGTACAGTAGGCCCTCCTAAAAAAAAAAAGAAAGAAAAAAAAGATCATTTTAAGAATCAACCTCATTTTCCCCATGAGGGATAATTGACAGTGGACCAAAGAGACTCATACAATGAATCACATATAAGGACCACCAGCACTTGAGAGGTATCATCCAATGTTGTATGACAAATAAATAAGAAACAAGACATCCATAAAATGAGCACTGCTGAATTTTGGGATGCAAAGATTGATCAAAGGCAACTCAATATAGATTAGAACTGAATGAATTTATTTACCATAGAAGCCAGGGGTAATGGAAGATGAGATAAGAAAAGTTCACGGGAATGATTTGGTGAAATGCAGTGAAGATTGATGACTTCACAAGAAAGAATCATAATGTTCAAGTTGAAGGATCTAGGAGTAGAAGCATGTTGACAAAGAGCAGAATGGTTAAAACAAATTCATGAAGCTAGCTTCATCTACTTGGTTTGGGGATGACACTCCACTTAGCATGTGCTCATGTACACAAGTGATCCAGAATAATGAAGAAATAAACCAAGAATGAATTTCCAACAGAGATATAGTGCTTATGAGACAACAAACTTCAAAGGGATGAAATATAATGTCTATAAATCTACTAATGCGTATCCTTATATAAAAAAGGCAAAAATCAATCTTGGAGATACGGTAAAACTAGGTTACAAAACCATTTGTAAACCTTACCATGTATAAGATGAAGAAAAAGATGACAAAATCACAAGGACTTCATAAGTTCAATCCTTCAATCCCTTAAGGCCATGTTTGGAACATTGGAATAGAGAATGGGAATAGGAAATCAATTCCATTCCCATTCATTAATATGTTTGAATTGTTTTCTAAAATGGGAATAGGAATAAAAAAAATTCCTTATCATGGAAACCAAATCTCACTCTTATTGGGATGTTGATTCTACTATTCCACATGATATTATGATTCACCTCTATTCTCATCCTGCTTCCATTCCTAATCCAACATACCAAATGCACACTAATGGTTGTATTTTGCTCATGTGATTTGTACAACAAAAATATTAACTGAAAACAAATACATTAGCCAAAATTATTACCAAAATGGTAATATAGGCTAATAAGCACCAAAGGGTAATATGGGCTAATAAGAACCAAAGTGGTGATATGGGAAAATAAGCACCAAAATGAGCATGCCATCAAAGATTCAAACAGGTGTAGATGATTTTCAATCAGACATGCATATTCACTGGCAAAGCTAATGCATGCCCAAGAGGGGCATATATGCCCCCTCCCCCCTAACAATTTCTCTTTTGAAAAAAAGATTTCAAAAAAAGGGATTTAACCCCCTTTCTCAAGGATAGGAGAGGAAAATTCCTTAATTACCAATAGGGCATAAATGTTGTTTATTCATTGTTTGCCTTTTCTCCTCCTTCCTCCACGCCCCCTGTCTCAAGTCACTTGTTGGCTCCACCACTAGATATATTGACTAGCATCATTATTGGAGCCACAACTAGTGGCATGAATGGCTGCTACTAAAAGCATTAACCCATATTTGAGACCAAGATCCTATCTCAAGATTTTGAAACTTTTATTTTATTCCTTCATACTCTTTAATCCCTAAAACTTTTTGCTTTTCTAATCCTGCTACTTGTTCAAAGCCACCTTTTATTACTACTTTTTGATCCTATATAAATGCAATAAGGTGGTTTTAATAAATGAAATGTGTCATAACCAATTGCCAATTTTCCTAAAAGCTTTGTTTGTAAAAGTTCCCCATGATCATGATGTTGCATCCCCCCTCAAGCTGATGCATAGAGGTTGTGCATTCCCGTTTTGCCAACTATAGATTCAAATGTGATTGTTGATATTATTGAGGTCTGATGATGCTGCCATCCCATCTAAAGTGGGGATGATTTCAAGATCTTGCCTTAACAATTGTTTCAAGGTCAAAAACGGGCATGATGAAGTGCAAAGTTGAAAAGTTTGAAGTGGAGAAAAAGTCTTTTCAGGTAAAGTTTGAAGGATCGAATGGCGGAACTTGGGTATCAGTAACAGAAAGGAGCCGAGGTTTTGTTGTATCAGTAGGATTTGGAAAGGGGGAGTTGGATTGGTTGACGGAACATTTGAAGAAAGCTGTGGAGTTAGAGGATTCCAGGGAATTCATACGAAAGATCAGGGGTAAGAATAAGATTCACTTGATGGAGATTTGCTTCAACAATAGAGGGCGTTTCATGAAAATCACCGAGATTGCTACAAGAAGGAAACCTTTACTTTTTGTCATTCCCGAGGGTGTTAAAGGTAATGGGTGGGAAGTCCTTAGGAGGGTGATTCTTTCAGTGCAAGACTATTCTGATCAAGTCGGAGAAGATTCGAAGAAAACGTTTGGCGATACTCAGATGAGAAAGAGCATATATAGAGGTGGTCGGTCATACGCAGAGGTGGTTGCAGAGGATGGACTTAAGAGTGGAGTTCCATTATCAGCTAGAAAATGGGCCAGAGCAGTAATATGCGAATGCAAAGAAAAAGTCCAAGACTGGACTCATGAAGGCAAGGCCATTGCGAGGATGATGGGTGTGAAAGGAATGGTGTCTATAAATCCCATTTCCGCTTTCAAGGGGTGTTTCTTTGTGAGTTCAGCAAGGAGAGCAAAATGGTTCTAAGAGCAGGAAAGACTTTTAGTGAAAGGAAGGCCTGTTCTCCTAAGAAGATAGTCGCCAAGAGAAAATATGATTATTCCCGGAAAATTCAGAAGGGGTTGGTTAGAATTGAAAGGTCTTCCTTTTCACTTGTGGGATGAAGACCAGCTGAAATTCATTTTGAAGAAGTGGGGGAGGGTAACGGAGGTAGCAAGGGAAACTGTGAAGCTGTTGGACTTAACGAAGGTGAGGCTGTGGGTGGAGATGCATCCTAATGTCGTGCTTCCAGCGTTGCTTGAGATGGAAGACGGGGCCTGGAAATATACAGTAGCAGTTTCAGTCATCGGAAAAGAGGATGAAGACGACACTATCACGTCCGAGACAACCCATTGCAGGTACAAGTGGTTGAAAGAGGGGGGTTGCATCTCTCAGATGACAAAATTTGCAGAGGGGCTACGAGGTAGTATCAGGGGCAATGAGTGCTACAGTAGGGAGCTTCTTCCCCGGGCACGTTATCGGTACTCAAGTACAAGTCTGGCGGCCAAAAGGGAGAATGGATGGGAAGGGAGCAGCTTGGGCCTAGTAGAGGAAAACGTTCTTGGGCCCATAGAGCCTGAGACTTCTATTAAAGCCCAGCCAGTAAGGGCCCAAAGAGGGAGAAGGAGTCGTGGGCTTAACGCTGGCCCAGAAGCCCCTCAAGCCCACGAAACTGTTGCGGCATCCCCTTCATCTCTCCAGCGAGTGGGTTCCTCTGCAAAAGCGACCACGTAGCCTCGTCCAGGCGATGAGAGGGCCGGCGTCGAGGTTATATATGGAGAGGTTGGTCGGGCCGATGAGTTACAGGCCCAGACTATATCCAACCCTAGCCCATCTTCAGAGATAGAAGACGTTAGTTACGAGCGTCGGACCGTGGGCTGTAAGTTAAAAAGCCCGTCGGGGTTGGGCCAAATTCTTGGAGGACCGAAGTCCTCTGGCATGAAAGGTAGGTCTCGAGAGGAAGAAAGCGCAGCGAGAAAGGGGAAAGCTCCAGTGGTTCAGATGGGAGACTTCACGCAGGAGGAAAAGAAGATAGATTCAAGGAAAATGTGGTCCAACCTCTTCCTTCCAAGCACGGATCGCTGTCATGGACAACGGAGTAGCAGCGAGCCTCTTCCCCTACGGAGCGCATCGCCATTTAGCAAAGTCCGCAATCTGGAAGTGGATTGCGAAACGGGATCTCAAAAGATACAAGGTATCAGAGAGAGTCCTATCTTCCGCTGTCTTCTGTCAAGGAAATGTAAGAGTTGGTTGAAGGAAGAGACCTCGACGTCAAGAGGAGAGATGGACTCGCGAAAATCCCATCTCGAAGAAGACAAATGAGGATTTACGGGCCGAGCGGGGTACGATCCTCGTGGTTCTTCAGTCACAGATTCACCTTCTATTCCAAGAATCAGAGGTAAAGGAATCATCTTGGAAGGAAATTGTGAAATTCTGGGAGCGGAAAACATGGAGGAAAGTCAACCTTTTTCTTCTCAGCCACCCGAGCTTTATTCCTTTCCTTTTTGTAATCTGGAAAAGCATTTGCCGAGTCCCTCTGGTCCTCATCTCCCAAATTCAGCTTTTCTTTCCCAGTCTCCTACGGTAAATCAAGGTAAATTTAAAATTTTTCCTGAAAAAGGTGGTGTTGGCTCCTTAAATTTTGTTGGCATCCCTGTCCATGTTGAGGAGGAGAATCAGAGAGCTTTTTCTAACCAGTTGTCCGAGAGCTCTACCCCTAGGAAGTCTTCTAACATGATGTCAGGTAGTCCGGGGGATAATGCGGCATCCCCACCGGGAGACTTTCTTATTGATGGCCTGTCCCCTAGGAAAATGGCTAAAGTGCGAGAGGTTATATGCTCTCTGGACATTAAGGTGTACTCTAGGAGGAAGAATAGAGGCCCCATAGGCGATTGAGACCAGGTGGATTTGGTTTTGAGGGTTAGGGTCTGAGTGTTTTTCCATGAAAATTATCAGTTGGAATGTCAGGGGTTTGGGTTCAAGTAATAAGCGAAGGGTGATTAAAGATTTCCTTAGTCAGAGAATCCGGATGTTGTGATGATTCAGGAAACAAAAAAGGAGAAGTGTGACAGAAGGTTTGTGAGTAGTGTCTGGATGGTCAGAAATAAGGATTGGGTTGTTCTCCCGGCGTTTGGGGCTTCAGGCGGGATTTTGTTCATTTGGGACTCAAACAAGCTGTGCAAGGAGGAGGTGGTATTAGGCTCTTTCTCAATCTCGGTCAAGTTCGCCTTGGATGGCTGTGGACCTCTTTGGATTTCTGCAGTTTATGGTCCAAATAGTCTCTCACTTATGAAGGATTTTTGGGTGTAACTTTATGACATTTATGGTCTAACTTTTCCGTTATGGTGTGTGGACGGAGATTTTAATATCATAAGGAGAAGTTCAGAAAAATTGGGGGGCTCTAGGCTAACTTCAAGCATGAGGGACTTTGATAGTTTCATTAGAGAATGTGAATTGCTTGATCCACCTCTTCGGAACGCATCATTCACTTGGTCAAATCTGCAAGAGTCTCCCGTGTGTAAGAGATTAGACCAATTTCTTTACTCAAATGAGTGGGGGCAGCTCTTTCCCCAAGGCCTTCAAGAAGCCCTTATTAGAAGGACCTCAGATCATTGGCCAATTGCTTTGGATACCAACCCGTTCATGTGGGCCCCAACACCTTTTAGATTTGAGAACATGTGGCTGCAACATCCTAGTTTCAAGGAGAACTTTAGAAATTGGTGGAGGGGTTTTCAAGGAAACGGATGGGAAGGCCACAAGTTCATGAGAAGATTACAATCTGTTAAAGCCAAATTGAAGGAATGGAATAAGCTTTCTTTTGGAAAGCTTAATGAAAAGAAAAAAAGTATCCTCAATGATTTAGCTAACTTTGACGCCATTGAGTAGGAAGGGGGTCTCACCTCTGAATTGTTAGATCAAAGAGCCTTAAGAAAAGGTGAGCTAGAGGAATTAATTTTGAGGGAGGAAATCCATTGGAGACAAAAAGCTAGGGTGAAATGGGTTAAGGAAGGGGATTGCAACTTTAAGTTTTTTCATAAAGTGGCTAATGGCAGGCGAAATAGGAAATATATCAAGGCGTTGGAAAATGAAAGGGGCTTAGTGTTGAATAATGTCGAGAGAATCACAGAGGAGATCTTACTTTACTTTATGTTGAAATAATGCCAAAGTTAGGATTTTAATTTAGGAAAGTATTTTAAGAATAAAAAAAGGAGAGATCATTTAGGATATTTCCTTATGATTCAGTTTCCTAATTTTAGGAGAGAATTAAGCTAGATTGATTTTTTCTTATTCAGTCATTTGTGTATATATATGTGTATGGTGTGTACCGAATAAAATCAATAAAGGAGTTCAGAAATTCTTCATGGTATCAGAGCCAGTTTTCTGAAACCCTAATCCCTTCTGGCCACCTCTTATTCAGGCCATCATTCATTCCGGCCAAATCTCTCTGGTCATCTCTCAATCCGACCATCTCTCTCTCTGGCCATCTCTCATTCCGGTCATCAGTCCCTATTCTCAGAGTCAAGGGAGAAAATGCTTTCCGGTCGGTCGAATCGTCGTCAGAAAACATTCACCGCCGGCAACTTTTCCGGTGAACTTTCCGGCGACGGTTTTTTTCTACACCGCAAGGAGCGCCTGGAGGAGATCTCCAATTTGTCCCAAAGCACCGGAACCAGAAACCCATCCACGCGCCGTCCACGCGCGTTTTTTCCGGCCGCCGACTGCATCTCAAGCGCCGGCGCGTGAGGGCACGTGAGCCACTTTCCGGCGACGCGCTTCCTCCTCCAAGCTCGCCTGACGCCGACCAGCCACCCTTCTTACCTGTTTTTGCCATCCGAGCCCTGCACGTGCCTCTTTTGGGGTTCTTTTGCTTCCGTGGGCCCTTCGATCAGTTTTTCCGGCGTCCTCCGGCTATTTTTTCTCAACTCCAATCCCTGCACGTACCTTGGGAAGTGTTCTTCTACCTTTCCGGTCCATGACAAAATACGGAATGGCATCATCACAAGTATCCAGCGTCACGTCACCAGAATCAGGGGGCAGATCTGAAATTCCAAACCTTGGTGGCAATGATTCCTCTCCTATTCTCATCACAGGACACAAATTAAATGGCCATAACTATTTACAGTGGTCACAATCTGTGTTGCTGTTCATTTGCGGTAAAGGAAAGGATGAGTACCTCACTGGAGAAGCAGCCATGCCAGAAACTACAGAACCGGGTTTCAGGAAGTGGAAGATTGAAAACAGCATGATCATGTCATGGCTTATCAATTCCATGAACAATGACATAGGAGAAAATTTCTTGCTGTTTGGGACTGCAAAGGACATATGGGATGCAGCCAAAGAAACTTACTCAAGTTCTGAAAATATTTCAGAACTTTTTCAGGTTGAATCAGCCCTACATGACTTCCGCCAAGGAGAGCAGTCAGTTACTCAGTATTATAACACACTCACAAGGTATTGGCAGCAACTTGACTTATTCGAGACTCACTCATGGAAATGTTCGGATGATGCAGCAACATACAGGCAAATTGTGGAACAAAAGAGACTGTTCAAGTTCTTCCTAGGACTAAACAGGGAATTGGATGATGTTAGAGGCCGAATCATGGGCATTAAACCCCTTCCAAGTCTCAGGGAGGCTTTTTCAGAGGTTAGGCGTGAAGAAAGTGATGATGGGATCCAAAGAGCAACCTGCCCCAACATTGGATGGCTCTGCCCTTGCTGCTCGGTCATTTAATAGTAGTGGTGGAGATCGTCAGAAACGAGATAGGCCTTGGTGTGATTATTGTAAGAAACCAGGCCATTATAAGGAGGCGTGCTGGAAGCTTCATGGCAAACCGGCTGATTGGAAACCAAAGCCACGGTCTGACAGAGATGGCAGAGCACACGTGGCTGCCAACTCTGAGAGCACATCTGTTCCCGAGCCGAGTCCATTCAACAAAGAGCAGATGGAGATGCTATAGAAACTATTAAGCCAAGTTGGCAGTGGCAGTACTACCGGGATAGCCCTCACTGCTAGTCGAGGAGGAATGAAGCCGTGGATAGTGGACACAGGTGCTTCTGATCACATGACAGGAGATGCTGCCATTCTTCAAAATTACAAGCCAAGTAATGGTCATTCATCCGTCCATATTGCTGATGGTTCAAAGTCAAAAATTTTCGGGACAGGTTCTATAAAACTTACTAAAGACTTATATCTTGACTCTGTCCTCCATGTTCCAAACTTGGATTGTAATCTTTTGTCCATTAGCAAATTGGCTCGTGATCTCCAATGTGTTACTAAATTCTATCCAAACTCGTGTGTTTTTCAGGACTTGAAATCGGGGAAGATGATTGGCAGTGCTGAACTGTGTTCCGGGCTCTACCTCCTCTCATGTGGCCAATTCTCAAACCAAGTCTCTCAAGCAAGTTGCGTACAGTCTCAGAGTATGTTAGAGTCTTTCAATTCTGTGTCAAATTCTAAGGTCAATAAAGATAGTGAGATTATAATGTTACACTATCGCCTTGGTCATCCTAGCTTTGTGTCACAAGCTGATCCAAATGAGCCTCCCCATGGCCTTATATAGGGCCAGGAAGCTTCTGGAGACTCCTAGAGGGGGAAGAGTGTGGAAGGTTCTAGAGAAGTCTGGAGGAATCCACACAATTCTACACTATGGTGGAAGGCACAAGAGGAGTCCGGGGCTTTCTAGAGAAATCTAGAAGACTCTTGTATATACTTGTATATAGGCTTGTACCTAGAATGGTGTAGGACATTCTAGAATAGTCTTGAGATGTAAGGAACCCTCCAAGGTTCCAGAGAGTTCCATTGGTGCCTATAAATAGGTGAGGGCCTCATTTGGCCAAGGCACCAAGCAAGTGAGCATCCAAGCACTTGTAAAGGCTTCTTGAGTTAATCAAAGCTTCCATTCTTTAAGGAGTTGCCTACCAAGCTTCTTAAGCTTTAGAGTCGCAAGTGTCTTAGCCGAGCGAGCTAAGTATTGGGAGCAAGGCTGACTTAGCAAGATCAAGCGTCTTGGCTTGTCTAAGTGCCGCAAGAGCTTAGTGAACGACTAAGTCCGTGACAAGTGGTATCAGAGCGCGGTTACGAGGTGGGCATAGCAAAGGAAGCATGTCAGGCTCTAACGTGGAAGAAACTAGCGAGCAAACCCGGGGACGGGAGATGGAGCATACTACACGGGGCCGAGGCAGGAAGGATAAGTCTCGTGACGCCTTAGCCAACATAGAGGCAAGGCTAGCCAAGGTGGAGCTAGCCATGGCGGACACCCGGGAAGGGGTGGACTTGATCGAGCAAGGCATGGAGAAGGGATTAGAGGATCTAAGGGAGCAGATCCAAGACCTTCGCGAGGGGGTGCTAGGCTCACAAGTTCAGCCGGTGTCACACGAGGAGTTCATGTCTTTCCAAGACAAGGTCATGACCATGTTCGCTAGTGTGGAGTCAAGGATGGAGGCCTTGGCTGCACGCATGGATGCCCGAGACGAAGAGATCCGACAAGAGCTGGCCATCTATAAGACTGCGGTGTCAGCACGAGTCATGGCCACTCATGAGGCACCAAGGGTGGAGGTGCCCAAGCCACACACGTTCAGTGGCAAGAGGGATGCCAAGGAGCTGGATAACTTCTTGTGGCACATGGAGCGTTACTTTGAGGCCATTGCATTAACGGATGAAGCCATTAAGGTACGCACCGCGACCCTTTACCTCACTGATAATGCTACTCTATGGTGGCGCCGACGTTATGCCGATATAGAGAGAGGGACGTGCACCATAGACACATGGGATGCCTTTAAGAGAGAAATCAAGAGGCAATTCTATCCCGAAGACGTGGCTTACCTAGCAAGGAAGAGTTTGAAGCGTCTCAAGCACACGGGCTCGATCCGTGAGTATGTCAAAGAATTCTCTACTCTTATGCTTGAGATACCTAACATGGCTGAGGAGGAGCTGTTGTTCAACTTCATGGACAACTTGCAAAGCTGGGCTGAGCAAGAGTTGAGGAGACGTGGTGTCCAGGACCTAGCCACGGCCATGGCAGTAGCCGAGTCCTTGGTGGATTATAGAAGGGGAGACTCCTCCAAGCCCAAGCCACCATCCAAGGGTAACCAGGCCAAAGGTGGGGGAGACAAGAGGTCGCAAGGCCAAACTTCTAAGGAAGGATCAAGCAAAGGCCCTAGTGGCAAGGACGGCAAAGGCAAGGACAAGCGAAAGGAGTTCACGCCCAGGACCAATTGCTTCCTGTGCGATGGTCCGCACTGGGCACGAGACTGCCCTAAGAGGAAGGCTTTAAATGCTATGATCGAGGAGAAGGAGCAGGAAGGCGATGCTAAGATGGGATCGTTGCAGCTCCTAAATGCCCTTAAGGCCAAGCCGATGCCTAAGATGCCTCAAAGCAAAGGGCTGATGTATGTGGAAGCCCTGGTGAATGGGAAGGCCACCAAGGCCTTGGTGGACACAGGTGCCACTCACAACTTTGTCTCGGAGGATGAGGCAAGAAGGTTGGAGCTCCAAGCATCCAAAGAAGGAGGATGGCTCAAGGCAGTCAATTCAGCCGCCAAGCCATCACATGGAGTAGCTCGCGGGGTGACTATGCACATAGGCTCGTGGGAAGGAAGGGTCGACTTCACAGTGGCACCCATGGACGACTTCAAGATGGTGCTAGGAATGGACTTCCTACAGAAGGTCAAAGCCGTGCCACTACCTTTCCTACGTTCAATGGCTATCCTAGAGGAGGAGAAGCCGTGCATGGTTCCTACGGTCACTGAAGGTACGCTCAAGACCCCTATGCTATCTGCTATGCAAGTAAAGAAGGGGTTGAAGAGGGAAGAGGTGACCTACCTCGCCACCTTAAAGGAAGAGAAGGATGATGGGTCGGGAGAACCCATTCCTAAGGAAATCGAGGGGGTCCTTGATGAGTTCAAGGACGTGATGCCGCCCGAGTTGCCTAAGAGACTTCCTCCTAGGAGAGAGGAAGATCACAAGATTGAGTTGGAGCCAGGAGCCAAGCCCCCTGCTATGGGGCCATATAGGATGGCACCACCCGAGTTGGAGGAGCTAAGGAGACAACTCAAGGAGTTGCTAGATGCGGGGTTCATCCAACCATCCAAGGCTCCTTATGGCGCGCCGGTTCTATTTCAGAAAAAGCATGATGGGTCCCTACGAATGTGCATAGATTACCGGGCACTCAACAAGGTGACGGTGAAGAACAAGTATCCCATCCCGCTCATTGCTGACTTGTTCGATCAACTTGGAAGGGCCAGGTACTTCACGAAGCTGGACTTAAGGTCGGGCTACTACCAAGTCAGGATTGCGGAGGGAGATGAGCCGAAGACTACATGTGTGACCAGGATGGCTCATATGAGTTCTTAGTGATGCCTTTCGGACTCACCAATGCCCCAACAACGTTCTGCACCCTCATGAACAAGATCTTCCACCCATACTTGGACAAGTTCGTGGTGGTGTACTTGGATGACATAGTCATCTATAGTAACACTCTAAAGGAGCACAAAGAGCACTTGAGGAAGGTCTTTAGGATCTTGAGGCAGAACGAGCTATACGTAAAGAAGGAGAAATGTTCGTTTGCTAAGGAGGAAGTGAGCTTCCTTGGGCATCGCATCAGAGATGGCAAGCTGATGATGGATAATAGCAAGGTGAAGGCCATCCAAGAATGGGATCCACCAACCAAGGTACCTCAACTCAGATCTTTCCTTGGTCTAGTTAATTATTACCGGCGGTTCATAAAGGGTTATTCGGCAAGGGCTGCCCCACTCACTGATCTTCTCAAGAAGAATAAGGCATGGGAATGGGATGGAAGGTGCCAACAAGCCTTTGAGGATCTAAAGAAGGCTGTGACTGAGGAGCCAGTATGGCACTACCCGACCACACCAAGGTCTTTGAGGTACACACAGATGCCTCAGACTTCGCTATTGGGGGAGTCCTTATGCAAGAGAGGCACCCAATCGCATTTGAGAGTCGCAAGCTAAACGACGCGGAGAGGCGTTACACGGTGCAAGAAAAGGAGATGACCGCTATCGTCCACTGCTTGCGCACCTGGAGGCACTATCTGCTAGGGTCTCACTTCATAGTGAAGACCGACAATGTGGCCACTAGCTACTTCCAGACACAGAAGAAGCTGAGTCCTAAACAAGGTAGGTGGCAAGACTTCTTGGCCGAGTTCGACTATACGCTGGAGTATAAGCCAGGAAGTGCTAACCATGTGGCCGACGCCCTAAGTCGCAAAGCCGAGCTAGCGTCCATGACGAGTCAGCCCCAAGGAGATATAATGGATCTTCTAAGGGAGGGACTGCAACATGATCCAGTGGCTAAGAGCCTTATCGCCCTGGCTCATGAAGGAAAGACTAAGCGGTTTTGGGTGGAGGACGGCCTACTCTATACAAAGGGGAGACGACTCTACGTGCCTAAGTGGGGGAACATAAGGAGGAACCTGATTAAGGAGTGCCACGACACCAAGTGGGCTGGGCACCCTGGGCAACGACGCACTAAGGCACTACTCGAGTCGGCGTACTATTGGCCTCAAATACGGGACGAGGTTGAGGCCTATGTGAGGACTTGTCTTGTGTGCCAACAAGACAAGGTGGAGCAGCGACAACCTAGAGGCCTGTTAGAGCCACTACCTATAGCAGAACGCCCATGGGACAGCGTCACCATGGACTTCATCATCGGGCTACCCAAGTCAGAGGACAATGGGTCTATCATAGTGGTGGTGGACAGGTTCTCTAAGTATGCAACCTTCATAGCAGCCCCGACTGACTGCACGGCGGAAGAGACGGCAAGGCTATTCCTAAAGCACGTAGTCAAGTATTGGGGGTTGCCTAAGTTCATCATCAGTGATCGCGACCCGCGCTTCACTGGGAAGTTTTGGACGGAACTCTTCAAGCTTATGGGTTCGGAGCTTCACTTCTCCACAAGCTTTCACCCACAGACAGATGGGCAGACTGAGAGGGTGAACGCCTTATTGGAGCTCTACCTAAGGCACTTCGTGAGTGCCAACCAGAAGGATTGGGCTAAGTTGCTAGATGTAGCCCAGTTCTCATACAACCTACAAAGGAGTGAGGCGACCAACAAGAGTCCGTTTGAGCTAGCCACGGGACAGCAACCGTTAACTCCTCACACCCTAACAATTGGCTACACGGGGAAAAGTCCAACGGCTTTCAAGTTCGCAAAAGGGTGGCACGAGCAAGCTGATATAGCACGCTCATACTTGGACAAGGCCGCTAAGAAAATGAAGAAGTGGGCTAACAAGAAGCGACGACACACGGAGTATAAGGTCGGAGACATGGTGCTTGTCAAGCTTCTTCCTCAACAATTCAAGTCCCTAAGGCCGGTGCATAAGGGCCTTGTGAGGAGGTATGAAGGACCCTTCCCCATACTTGGGAAGGTCGGCAAGGTGTCCTATAGAGTCGAGCTGCCCCCGAGGTTGAAGATTCATCCTGTCTTCCACGCCAGCTACTTGAAGCCCTATCATGAAGATAAGGATGATCCAAGCCGAGGGTTGTCCAAGAGGGCACCTACAGCGGTCGTGACCTCCTATGATAAGGAGGTAGAACTCATCCTCGCAGACCGGGTCATCAGGAGACGAGGGGTACCTCCTGCTACGGAATACTTAGTGAAATGGAAGGGACTACCAGAAAGCGAGGCCAGCTGGGAGCCAGCAGAAGCACTATGGCAGTTCCAGGAGCAGATCGAGCGGTTCCGGGCAGAAGGCGCGACGAGGACGTCTGCGGCATAGGTGGGGGAGAGTGTCACAAGCTGATCCAAATGAGCCTCCCCATGGCCTTATATAGGGCCAGGAAGCTTCTGGAGACTCCTAGAGGGGGAAGAGTGTGGAAGGTTCTAGAGAAGTCTGGAGGAATCCACACAATTCTACACTATGGTGGAAGGCACAAGAGGAGTCCGGGGCTTTCTAGAGAAATCTAGAAGACTCTTGTATATACTTGTATATAGGCTTGTACCTAGAATGGTGTAGGACATTCTAGAATAGTCTTGAGATGTAAGGAACCCTCCAAGGTTCCAGAGAGTTCCATTGGTGCCTATAAATAGGTGAGGGCCTCATTTGGCCAAGGCACCAAGCAAGTGAGCATCCAAGCACTTGTAAAGGCTTCTTGAGTTAATCAAAGCTTCCATTCTTTAAGGAGTTGCCTACCAAGCTTCTTAAGCTTTGGAGTCGCAAGTGTCTTAGCCGAGCGAGCTAAGTATTGGGAGCAAGGCTGACTTAGCAAGATCAAGCGTCTTGGCTTGTCTAAGTGCCGCACGAGCTTAGTGAACGACTAAGTCCGTGACATTTGTTTACCTTGCAAAATTGTTTCCCAAATTATTTATCAATAAAAATCCAGCATCTTATCACTATGAAATTTGTCAGTTTGCAAAGCATACTCGAACAGTATATCCTCAAATCCCATACAAACCTTCGACTGTTTTCTCTCTAGTTCATAGTGATGTGTGGGGTCCCTCCCGGATAAAAAATATTTCTGGCACTCGATGGTTTGTGACATTCGTTGATGATCATACTCGGGTAACATGGGTTTTCCTTATGAAAGAAAAGTCCGAGGTCGGGCATATTTTTCAAACCTTCAATCTTATGGTTCAAACCCAATTCAATTCCAAAATTCAAGTCCTCAAGTCAGATAATGCAAAGGAATACTTTACTAGTAGTCTCAGTACTTATCTTCAAAATCACGGCATTATCCACATAAGTTCTTGCGTTGACACCCCACAACAAAATGGGGTGGCTGAACCCAAGAATAGACATCTCTTGGAGGTTGCCCGGTGCCTTATGTTTTCCTCTAATGTTCCAAACTATTTCTGGGGGGAAGCTATTCTCACAGCTACCTATTTGATTAACCGTATGCCATCCAGAGTGCTTACCTTTCAATCCCCACGTCAACTTTTCTTAAAACAATTTCCTCACACCCGTGCCGCCTCTTCTGATTTACCACTCAAAGTATTTGGTTGCACGGCATTCGTTCATGTGTATCCTCAAAATCGTAGCAAATTTGCTCCTCGAGCAAATAAGTGCATTTTCCTAGGGTATTCTCCAACCCAAAAAGGGTACAAATGCTATTCTCCAACCAACAAAAGATTTTACACCACCATGGACGTCTCTTTCTTTGAACATGTCTTCTTCTATCCCAAATTTCATGTTCAGGGGGAGAGCATGAATGAACATCAAGTTTGGGAGTCTCGTCTTGAGGGTGTACCTTCTTTTTACTCAGAGTCACCAAATCCTTCCCAATTCGCGCCCACTGAGTTGTCCACACCCATGCCGTCATCAGTCCAGCCAGCCCAGCACACAAATGTTCCTTCTCCCGTGACCATCCAGTCTCCCATGCCTATTCAACCTATAGCCCCACAACTTGCTAATGAGAACTTACAAGTTTACATCAGGAGGAGGAAAAGACAGGAATTAGAGCACGGATCACAGTCAACATGTGGCCAATATATTGACTCCAATTCAAGTCTTCCTGAAGAGAACATAGGTGAGGATAGGGCTGGAGAGGTGTTAATTCCCAGCATTGATGATTCTACTCTGCCGATTGCATTGAGGAAGGGTGTTAGGAGATGTACAGATCATCCAATTGGGAATTATGTTACGTATGAAGGGCTATCACCATCTTACAGAGCATTTGCTACTTCTCTTGATGATACTCAGGTTCCCAACACAATACAAGAGGCATTAAAAATTTCAGAATGGAAGAAGGCAGTACAAGATGAGATTGATGCACTTGAGAAGAATGGGACGTGGACTATCACAGATTTGCCGGTTGGGAAGAGGCCTGTGGGGTGCAAGTGGATTTTCACCATAAAATACAAAGCAGATGGATCAGTCAAGAGATTCAAGGCTCGTTTGGTAGCTAGAGGGTTTACACAATCCTATGGGATAGACTATCAGGAGACTTTTGCTCCTATTGCAAAACTGAACACTATCAGGATTCTTCTCTCATTGGTTGTCAATCAAGATTGGTGCTTGCAACAACTGGACATAAAAAATGCGTTTCTAAATGGTGACCTAGAAGAGGAAGTCTACATGGAAATACCACCTGGTTTCGAAGAAAGTATGGCAAAGAATCAGGTTTGCAAACTCCAAAAATCCTTGTACGGCCTTAAACAATCTCCCCGAGCCTGGTTTGATAGATTCACAAAAGCAGTCCTGAAGCTGGGCTACAAACAAGGTCAGGCTGATCATACTCTATTTGTCAAGAAGTCTCATGCCGGGAAAATGGCCATATTGATAGTCTATGTCGATGATATTATTCTATCTGGGAATGATATGGAGGAATTACAGAATTTGAAGAAGTATTTGTCAGAAGAGTTTGAAGTTAAAGGCCTTGGAAATTTGAAATATTTCCTTGGTATGGAAGTGGCTAGATCAAGGAAGGGAATTGTAGTCTCTCAAAGAAAATACATACTCGATCTTCTTAAGGAGACCGGTATGCTTGGATGCAAACCAATTGATACTCCTATGGATAGTCAGAAGAAACTTGGTATCGAGAAAGAAAGTACACCGGTAGACAGGGGGAGATATCAGCGGCTTGTCGGGCGCTTGATTTATCTCTCACATACTCGGCCAGATATTGGCTTTGCAGTGAGTGCTGTAAGTCAATTCATGCACAGCCCCACTGAGGAACACATGGAAGCAGTCTACAGGATTCTTAGATATTTAAAAATGACACCAGGGAAAGGTCTATTCTTCAGAAAGACAGAGAACCGTGACACTGAAGTATACTCAGATGCGGATTGGGCAGGAAACATCATTGACAGGCGGTCCACTTCTGGATATTGTTCTTTTGTCTGGGGAAATCTTGTTACCTGGAGGAGTAAGAAGCAATCAGTTGTAGCCAGAAGTAGTGCAGAAGCTGAGTACAGAGCTCTTGCACAGGGAATCTGTGAAGGGATTTGGATAAAAAGGGTTCTTAGTGAACTGGGACAAACGAGTTCATCTCCAATTCTGATGATGTGTGATAATCAGGCAGCTATAAGCATAGCAAAGAACCCCGTGCATCATGACAGGACCAAGCATGTTGAGATTGACAGACACTTCATCACAGAGAAGGTGACTAGTGAGACGGTTAAATTGAACTATGTTCCTACCAAGCACCAAACCGCAGACATCCTCACCAAAGCTTTACCTAGGCCTAACTTCGAAGACTTAACTTGCAAGCTGGGATTATATGATATATATTCTCCAGCTTGAGGGGGAGTGTTGAAATAATGCCAAAGTTAGGATTTTAATTTAGGAAAGTATTTTAGGAATAAAAAAAGGAGAGATCATTTAGGATATTTCCTTATGATTCAGTTTCCTAATTTTAGGAGAGAATTAAGCTAGATTGATTTTTTCTTATTCAGTCATTTGTGTATATATATGTGTATGGTGTGTACCGAATAAAATCAATAAAGGAGTTCAGAAATTCTTCACTTTGAAAAACTTTACGTGAGTCCTATAGGAGAGTCTTGGAGTATTGAAGGATTAGATTGGTCCACTATTTCGGAAGAGAGCGCGATAAGGTTGGATGCCCCTTTCACTGAAGAAGAGATTTCTAAGGCCATTTTTCAGATGGATAGGGACAAGGCTCCGGGGCCTGATGGCTTTACTATTGCAGTATTCCAAGACTGTTGGGATGTGATTAAGGAGGATCTAGTGAGAGTGTTCACAGAATTTCATAGGAGCGGAGTTATCAATCAAAGCATTAATGCCTCTTTCATTGTTCTTCTGCCCAAAAAGAGTACGACAAAGAAAATCTCAGATTTTAGACCCATTAGTTTGATCACTAGTCTCTACAAGATAATAGCCAAAGTGCTCTCAAGGCGTCTAAGAGGGGTTCTACATGAAACCATCCACTCTACTCAAGGCGCTTTTGTTCAAGGAAGACAAATAATGGATGCGGTTCTCATAGCAAATGAGATAGTGGATGAGAGAAGACGATCAGGGGAGGAAGGTGTCGTCTTCAAAATTGACTTTGAAAAGGCTTACGATCACGTAAGGTGGGATTTTTTAGATCAAGTGTTGGAGAAGAAGGGGTTCAGTCCTAAATGGAGGAAATGGATGAGTGGATGTTTGTCTTCGGTATCTTATGCAGTATTGGTGAATGGTAGCGCTAAAGGTTGGGTTAAGGCATCAAGAGGATTAAGACAAGGTGACCCTTTATCCCCCTTTTTGTTTACTTTAGTAGCAGATGTACTGAGTAGGATGTTTTTAAGAGCAGAGGAGAGAAATATGTTAGAGGGTTTCAGGGTGGGTAGAAACAGAACTAGGGTATCTCATTTGCAATTTGCCAATGATACCATCTTCTTTTCTAACACTAGGGAGGAAGATTTGCAGACTCTCAAGAGTCTTTTGTTAGCATTTGGGCATATTTCTGGGCTTAAGGTCAATCTTGACAAGAGTAATATTTATGGTATCAATTTGGATCAAGCTCATCTTTCAAGATTGGCTGAGACGCTTGAATACAAGGCTTCTGGCTGGCCTATACTCTATCTGGGTCTTCCTTTGGGTGGGAACCCCAGAGCAGGTGGATTTTGGGATCCAGTGATTGAGAGAATTTCAAGAAGATTAGATGGATGGCAAAAGGCATACTTATCCTTTGGAGGGAAGATAACTCTCATCCAATCTTGCCTTACCCATATGCCCTGTTACTTTCTTTCTTTATTTAAGTTACCCGCTTCAGTCGCTGCAAAAATCGAGAGGCTGCAAAGGGATTTTTTATGGTCAGGGATTGGGGAAGGCAAAAGAGATCATTTAGTCAGGTGGGATGTTGTGTGTAAACCGAAGGAAATAGGGGGTTTGGGTTTTGGGAATATTTCTCTGAAGAATCTCGCTCTTTTAAGGAAATGGTTGTGGAGGTATCCTAGAGAGGGTTCAGCTCTATGGCATCAGGTCATACTAAGCATTTATGGTTCACACTCCAATGGTTGGGATGCTAACACTTTAGTCAGATGGTCACATCGCTGTCCTTGGAAGGCTATTACACAAGTCTTTCAGGAGTTTTTCTCGTTTACTCGGTTTGTGGTAGGAAATGGGGAAAGAATTCGGTTCTGGGAAGATTTGTGGTGGGGGGACCAACCTTTGGGAACCTAATATCCAAGACTATTTAGAGTAGTCTTGGATAAAAACATACCTATTTCTTCAGTTCTCAGTCCTACTCGTCCTTTCTCTTGGAATTTAAATTTCCGTCGTAACCTGTCAGATTCTGAGATAGAGGACTTAGAAGGCCTCATGCGGTCTCTCGATGGATTGCATTTATCTCATTCGGTTCCAGATGCCAGATTTTGGTCCTTATCTTCTTCAGGGCTTTTTTCAGTTAAATCCTTCTTTCTAGCTTTATCTCAATTTTCTGGATCTCCTCAAGTTTTCCCTTCTAAGTTCGTTTGGAATTCTCAAGTTTCTTTCAAAGTGAAGTCCTTCGTCTGGTTAGTGGCATACAAGAAGGTAAATACTAATGACATGCTACAAGTGAGAAGACCCTACAAAACCCTTAGTCATGATATTTGTATTCTGTGCATAAAGCATGGGGAATCAGCAGATCATATTTTTCTTCATTGCTCCTTAATGATTGGGTTGTGGCACAGGTTATTTCAGTCAGCTAAGATGGATTGGGTCCCCCCGAGGAGCATCCTTGACATGATGTCCATCAATTTTAATGGATTTGGTTCTTCTAAGAGGGGGATAGCCTTGTGGCAAGCTGCAAACATCGCTCTTATTCGGATTGTGTGGTGGGAAAGAAATGCGAGGATTTTTTAGGATAAAGCTAGGAATTCAGAGTATCTTTTGGACTCTATTGTTTTCCTTGCTTCTCTTTGGGCTTTTTGTTCCAAGGTTTTTAAGGGGACTCCCCTTAATGTGATACAACTTGATTGGATAGCGGTGTGTACTCCATAAGGAGTGGTCTTTTTAGAGTGTTCACTTGTTTTTCAGTGTAATTTACTGTAGTTTAGCTTTCTTTGGCGGGAGGATTCCTCATCCTTCTTTTTGTACTTATTTTTATCTATCAATAAATCTATGTGTCGTTTCCAATCAAAAAAATAAATGAAATGTGTCGTAGAAGAAAGAAAGAAGAAGAGAATGAGATTAAACAAGAAAAGGTTGTGAAACTCATGAGTAGCATCACCAATTTATATGTATAGGTCTTAATACAAATGACTATAACACCCATCATAAGCACAATAAGAAGCATAATAAATAAACAATAGTAATACTTCTCCTCAAGTTTGAACATATATTTAGTAGACCTAGGTTGGAACAAAAAAGAGTAATTGTTCTTTTTCCTAAACTTTTAGCAAACATATCTCCAACTTGATCTTTGGATTTTACATATCATTGGTCTATTATTGGATATAACCTTTCTCCTAGGCAAGATGCATAATATTTGCAAAGCATTGGTAGTTAAGGGTCGAGATATTGTCAATCAACGAATTAATGAGCCAAATCTTAGGGAAAATATACCAATCTATTCTCCTCTATTAGGGTCTTCTTGTTTCTCATAGCTTCCCTAATGGAGTGGCAATCAACTTCATTATGTTTATTATATCATGAAACATGGGATTATTAGCACTAGTATGTAGTTTAATTGTCACAGTGCATCGCCATTGGTTTGTCAAGAGGAAAGCCCCATTTTTGTAACAAGTTCTTAATCCACATAAGTTCACAAGTAGTGTGAACCATAGCTCTATATTCATCCTCAGCACCTAACCTTGCTACCACACTTTTTGCTTAGTCACTAAAACACCAAAAACACAAGCAAACTACCCAATAGTAGTTTAACAACTAAATAAACTTCTACAATATTGGAAATTTAGTAATCTTGCATCAAATTTAGTATTAGAGTCAACACAACGAAAACTAGAAGTAGTAAAAATTCTATAGGAAGAATGGCAAATTGATTATGTTATAATTTTCTTTCTATGATTGTAGAACACTCAACCAATATTAACCTTAAGCCCCTAACTAGCAGTGATAAAGATGAGGAAGCATGTATTGGAGAGTACATTAAGCAAGAAGTAGATTCAATTCTACCTCCTCAAAAATCCTAAAGCAATATGTCATATTGAAAGGTCTGAAACATGTCCTTTAGACATAACAAGTGATATGGTGGAGTTTGATCAATATGAGGGACATGATCAATGTGACACGGTCAATCCCATTGAAAAGAAAGTTCATGTAGAAACATCACATTTTTTTGAAAAAAATTGATGCATGAGCTTTTCAGATTGGTTGGTTAACTTGGAAAAATATTTGATTGGTATGCCATGTCAGATGAAAGATAAGCTCATTTTGCTATTATGAAACTTGTTTGACAAACTCAATTTGGGGGGAAGGTATGGAGAATGAAGGAAGAATTGCAAGACCATCACTAATTATTAATTGGGAAGAAATGGAATAATAGATGAAGGAAAAATAATTGCCTCATGGTTATCAAAATGAACTTTATTATCAATTAACTAATCTTAGACAAGGAGGTATGACAATGATTAAATATAAGAACAAGCTTGAAGAGATAAAAATTGGCAATACATTGTCTTTGTGCTGTTGATAAGGCATTTTGGAGTTTTAAAGATATAGAAGAATCTAAAACAACCTCTAGCCAAATGTTTCTCTTTCCAAACAAGAGAGGTAACAAAAGAAAGCATGAGAGAATGGAAGAACTTCTAGAACCCTCACAAAAGTAAGTTGATTTTAATGTTAATACTATTGTTGATTAGGAAAAAAGGGCTCAGATAGGCAAGGATTAATATTAAAAAAGAGGCAACAAGGACTTCTTTTTAGATGTAGAAAAAAATGGACATATTGAATGATAATGCCCCAAGAGAAACTTGCATAGTTGGGACTAAAGAGAAGATAGCATACCATAATGTTAAAGGTATTAATTCCTCATTTGGCATTGGATGTTTAAATGTGAATGATCTTTAAGAAACATGTTGGGATTTTTATTTATTTTTTACCACTATAAGCATATTCTTACTACATCTAAGCAAAAAAGTGAAGATCGAAAGCAACTTTTATATTACAAACAATAGCATGTTGTAGGAATGAAACTTGTAAGTTAATTATTGATGAAAGCACTAATGTGAATGATAATGTAGCGTCTGAAGAAACTATTATAAGGTTGAAGTTGCAAGTGGAGCCACATCCTCAATCATATAAAGTATCATCGATCAATTATACTTTTATTATTGTAACAAAATGATGTTTGCTTCATATTTTTCATAGTTGCTATAATGATGATTCCATAGAGTGTGGTGTTATTCCCATGATTGTTATTCATATTTTACTTAATTAAATGGTAGAGATATGTATACCATGGCAAAGTGAACTTCTATTCTTTCGCATTCAATAAAGAGAATATTGTTTTGATGTATATGAGTATGGAACCAATGAAGAAACATAAAGAAGGGAAATCAATGAATGTTGTTGAAACTCATTCTTATCAAGAGCTTGAAAAGGAAAGTAAGAAGAATGATCAAACACCTATGTATCACCTCAAGATGTACCTTTAGACATGTCCAAATTGTTGTCCAATTTTTCAGATGTTGAACCGAACGATTTACCCTATGAGTTGTCACCAATCAGTATCCAAAATGTCATTGATTTGATATCAGGTTCCCAATTATCTAACCACCCAACACAATATGAATTTATTACAATATTTTAAACTTAAAAGGCAAGTTGAGGAGTTCTAAAGAGTTGCTTTTCAATGGTTATATTCACGATCCTTAGTTCATTTGTTGTACTAGCTTTGCCCACACTTAAAACGATAATATTTTACATGTATATTAATATTGTAGAATAAACAAGATTACAATCAAGTATAGGTCTCCACTACCTTGATTTATGATATGTTAGACAAAATGGTGGGTAATGTAATTTTTTCAAAGATTGATTTAAAGAGTGATCATCACCAAGTTAAAGTAAGGCCCAGGATAAGTGGAAAACAACTTTAAAGACAAATGAAGGGGATGTAAATGGAGCAGGGATGGGTTGAGGAGGGCTCCCCATCGTCATCCCCACTTGTAAATTTATTTCCCATCCTTGGCTCATTCTTTATCTTAGACTAGGCAAGGCAAGGATAGGGAATCTCCATTAGGGGGACAAAATCCCCATCCCAATGGACAATATATATATATAATTATATCTACATATTATTTTTTAAAATTTAATATTTATAAAATTATATATACTATAATATAATTGGGGCAGGGGCACAAACGAATTTATGAATTTTCCCCATCCTCGACCCTAATTTTCACTCCCATTCCCCATAGGGATGGATCCCCCACAAGAACTTGACTTAATGGTCGTTTTTTTTTTTTTTGCCATCCCTAGAGAAAGGATGGTATCTAAGAGTGGCTAGTTATATCGTTCAATGCTTCTATGAGGGTCATAACTTTACTTTCTTGTTCTTTATTTTGATGACATACTCATATATAGTAGTGCAAAGAGGATCATATTTTATGCTTGGAAAGCGTGATGGAAATCCTTTAAAAAGAAAAGTTGTGCATTAGCTTGAAAAAAGTGCTCGTTCTTGGCTGCTCATATTAAATTTTTGGGCTCTGTTATCTCATTTAGAGACCTTGAACCTGATCCTGCCAAAAAAATAAAAGCTATTCTAGCCAACCTGCTAATTTCTTTGTATAGTTTGCACTTTTCATGGCCTGGCCTCATGACTTTTTTTATAGGAGATTTATTAAAAGTTTGAGCATGATTATAGTTCTTAACTGAGTCCATGCAGAGGGCAAGTTTTCTTGAAATGTTGCAGCAAGCCAAGCTTTTGAAGGAGTGAAAAAAAAGGATGACAGCACTTTTACTTCACCTACCAGATTTCCCTAAAGGTTTTTGAAGTGGCAGCTGATGTTGCTAAACTGGGGATTGAGGTGTTCTCAGCCTTCCTGTTGCATCCTTTAGTAAGAAATTCAATGACACAAGCAGACAGTATTCAACTCTGACCAGGAATTTTGTGCAATGTTACAAGCACTTCATTATTGGAGATACTACATCATCTATAGGGACTTTGTTTTGCATTAGGAACACAAAGCATCGAACACATGAACTCCCAAAAGAAGTTGAGTTATTGGCATGACAAACACGTTTCTTTTTGAAGGAAAGAAAATAAGACTGGAATAGAAAACAAGGAAGCAGATGCATCATGCACTTACGAGGATTGCATATATCCTTATTTCTATGGTTGTACAAGTGACTAGGTTTGATCAATTCATAAAAGATTACCCAACTTGTGGAGACTATAGTGTCATTTATTCTGATTTAATAGTTGAATAGTAAGCATATTGCCCAATTTTTGCAATCTGTGCTGGCAATCTCTTTATAGGAACTCAGTTGTGTTTGCCTAACATGTCTCTTAGTGAACAAATGATACAGAAATTACATGTTGAAGGGGAAGCTAGTAAAGGATCATTAACACTGCCTAGCTTAAAACAAGATGTTGTAAGGACTAAACTTGCTAACTAGCAAAAGGAAGGAGGAAGAATACAATCCTTCCTACATGCTCCTTGGGAAGATCATATTATGGACTTTGACTTAGGGCTACCAAGGAATTTTAAGGGTTTTAATGCCATATTCATGGTTGTTGATCAGATTTAAAAAATGTCATATTTCATTTCCTAATCAGAGACATTTGATGTGGTTTACATTGCTAAAACAAAAAAAATCTGTGGGCATTATGCACTTAGATGGGATGCGTAGGCTATTATTTTGGATAAGGATGTTAAGTTCATGAGCTATTTTGGGATAACACTATGAAGTTCATGGAATAACAAACTTAATTTTTCTTCATAATTCCATCCTGAGGTGAACAGACAAACCAAAGTTGTTAGCTGTAATCTCAAAAATCTCTCAAAATGCCTAGTGGGCAACCATATTACCAATTGGGAACAACTACTTCCCATAGCAGGATTTTATTATAATAGATCTATAAATCAGAACACTAGTCGAGCTCTTTTGAGTTTGTTACTGGTTTGCAGTCCTTCTATTGCTTTGATTTCTTTACCTTCAAATTTAGAGCAACTGCCAAAGGAGAAGATTTTCAAATAAGATGAAAGGAATTCATGATAAGTTTGAAGAAAGGTTGTGCTTAGCAATAAAAAATATAAGCATCAATATGATATTAGTTGATACTTTGCTGAATTAAGGAATAAGCAATGGTCATGGCTTATATAAGGCCTGAGTATTATATTAAAGGTAACTATATGAAGCTATACCTGATCTGCTCATGATTGTGAAGAAATAACCTATAATTTTTATGTCCATGAGTTGCCAAAGGCCTAGAAGATATGGGTATTAGCAACACCTTTTAAGTTGAGGACTTAACAGTATATAAAGGTAAATATGATGGTTCTTCTCAAGCTGAACTTGTTACTCAATTGCCATGAGCACCAAGCTTAAAGAAAGAGATTGAAGATGGCTTTATCAAAATGCGGCAATAAGAGGAGGCAGAATGTAGTTGGTCAAGTGGAAACATCAATCTTTTTCTTATTACAATTTAGATTATAGCTGATGAAAAAATAACCCATCGGGTGCCCAGTTGGTTAAGGCAAATGCCAAGATGTGTGGTAGAGACGCACAGTCTTACGCTCGATTCCTGTTGTTGGTCGAATGTCCTAGATTACCCAATGTTGATTGTGGCAAGCATGGACAACATGGGATTTGGGTCCCATGGAGAGTCCAAAAGGCTTAGCCATGAAAAGTTCCTCAGTTATTGAAAAAAAAATACTAATGAATTTCAGCGTCTCAATTATGACCTTTATTATAGGTATTGGAAAAATTGGGATCGGGTCATTGACCATGTAATATAGTTTCCATAGTTAAGTGTTGTATAGTAGAACAATATTATGTAGATACTAAAGTTTTACCAAGATTAATCTGTTTCCTTATTTAGATTCTAAAGTCAAAATTTTTGTTCAATATATAGCTTTGTAACAACACCTTAGAATGAATGAGAAAGAATAGTTTTTCTTTCGATTTTCTCAAGTTTTTTCAATTATTTTTTTGGTTGCCCTCATTGCCATCATATCTCACCCGACAACCTTCATTATAACCACCTTTAGCATGATTAGTGATGATTCTTTTTAACCTTATTTCACACTCTTATCCGAATCCATCTCTATCTCCCATGTCTAAAACATTTTAATCTGTTACTTCAATCAATGTGTCATCCTCCAACCAAGCTTCCAGCCACAATGAAAACCCAACCTTTCAAATCTCCACCTCTAATTTGAATGGGTGAAATTTCATAGAGTGGTCACAATCAACAAAGATATCCTAGAAGAGCAAAGGAACAATCAAGTATGTGATGGGAACTACAAAACCACAAGGAGAGGATGGCCTAAATATGAACTTTGGGAAGTAGAGAATTCCAGGATGATGTCATGGTTGCTTTACTCAATGCAACCAGAAATCAGTAAGACTCATATGCTCTTATATACTGCTAAAAAATTGAGAATCATTATCAAAAACATACTCCAAGGCGTGCGTTTCTTCTCAAATATTTGAGTTTCATCTCTGGAAGAAGCATTTGCCCATGTTTAAGGGGAAAAGAGTCTTAAGGAATTGATGGTTGGAAATTCTACAAACCTATACCTGAAAATTAGACTTTAGCAATCTCTAAAACCCCTTCTATGACTAGAAATCAAAAGGGAGAAGACAAAAGGATGGTGGACAAGGACAAATTATAGTGTGATTATTTTCATAAATCAAGACATACTAGGGAGATGCATTGGAAATTGTTTGGGAAACTTTAAAATTTGAAGGGAGTCAACAACAAAGGAGGACACCAAGCAGAAAAATCCGGACAATCACCCCAAACAACGGCTTTAAAGAATTCTCATGAAACTGCAATGTTCAGCCAAAGCAACATTGAGAATCTAAGGAAGCTCTCAAACCATTTGAGAACCAAACTTTGGACTTAGTTGCAATTTCAGGCTCTTATTCCATGGCTCAATCAAGTAATAGGTATGCCTTACTTACCTCCAAAAACTACTATTCTAATACATGGATCCTTGATTTAGGTGCTTCGAATCATAAGACTTGTTCCTTAAAAATTTCTCTACATATTCTCCTTGTTCAATAAAACAAAAAATCAAAGTGGTTGATGAATCTTTTTCTCCCATTTCTTAGAAAAAGCATCATCCAGATATCATCAATTTTGTCTCTAAAATCTATCCTTCATGCTCAAAATCTATTTTCCAATTTGTTGCTAAAAGGAAACTCATTAAAGGCCTAAATTGTTTTGTTGTATCATTTCTCATTGGTTACAATTTTCAGGACTTTGGTACGAAGAAAATAATTGGGCATACTAAGTTAAAAGATGGGTTCTACAACTTGTAAAAAGCTTTGGTAAATCAAGATTGGTTTCTACTACCAATTAAGAAAGGAAAGATCAACTTTGGCTATGGCACAGATATTTAGGACATCCTTCATTTTCTTTGTTGAAAAAGTTGTTTCAATAATGTGGAAAATTTCCATTTTGTGAGCTTTCTAACATCATCGTGCATCTTTTCTTTTGAATAGTCCAAAAATTTATCTCCATTTAGTTTGATCCATTATGATGTTTAGGCGTTACTAATACTTCTAGTTTTTTATGATTTGTCACCTTTATAGATGATTGTACTCAAAGAGACTTGAGTATACTTAATGAAATATAAATCGGAGATTTCATTCATTTTCCCTACCTTCCACAAATTCATTAGCACTTAGTTCAAGGGAAAAAATACACAAACTCAAATCCAGATCTAGCAAAGAATACTTTAATCAAGACCTTGACACTTCTCTTTAGAAAGAGAGTATTATTCATCATTTGTCATGTGTTAACATACCTAAAAAGAATGAAATTGCAAAAAGGAAATACTAACATCTTCTTGATGTTGCCAGGTCATTTTTTCTCCAAATGAAAGTCCCAAAAATTTATTAGAGGAAGTTGATCTTACTGAATGCATATTTGATAACCGAATGTCATCTCATGTTCTTGAATACCAATCTCCAATGAGTAAACTCTCAACTCTGCTTCTTACTTTTCAAAGGTCTGGGGTTTCTACCTTTAAAAACATTTAGGTGAGTTTGTCATGTGAAAATTCATAGTCACTTTAAGAGGGGAATTTGATCCTAAAGCTATCAAGTGTGTTTTTTTTTCTTTTGAGGTATTCATCCACTCAAAAGAGATACAA
This sequence comes from Vitis vinifera, assembly GCF_030704535.1. NCBI lineage: Eukaryota > Viridiplantae > Streptophyta > Magnoliopsida > Vitales > Vitaceae > Vitis > Vitis vinifera. Next base: position 5,036,685 of record NC_081818.1, on the reverse strand, counting down.
ATGTTATCATCCTCTAACAAAAAGAATATATGTTAAAACGGATGTTACCTTTATAGAAAATCAAGCATACTTTGGGGACACCTATCTTTAGGGGGAGAGTAAGCTAAGAGAAGATAGGTGGTGGGAGTCTAACCAACCTCTACTTATACCAAGTGAGGTATATAAGCCCTTGTTGAGTGCTACTTCTAATCCAAGCACAAACTATGGTCCTGCTATTAATGATGATTTGAATTTGCCTATTGTCATTAGGAAAGGAGTTAGGTCCTACGCCCATTGCCTTATCTATCAATTTGTTACTTTTCAGCTTCTTTCTCCTTAATTTTAGGCCTTTGTCACTCAAAAATCCTCTCATGAAGCTTCTTCTACCATCCAAGAAGTTGTCATGTTGAAGCCATGGAGGAAGGCAACAGATGAGGAAATGAGAACCTTGGAAAATAATCAAACTTGAGAGATACTGGAGCTACCAAAAAGGGGGAAAACTATGGCATGAAGGTGGATCTTTACCATTAGATATAAGACTAATGGAATGTCTAAGCAAGATTTGTTGCAAAGGGGTACACACAGATAGATGGCATTAATTACTGGGATACTTTTGCTCCAGTAGCCAATATGAACACCATTAGAATCCTATTTTTATTAATGACAAATTTTTTATTGGCCCCTACTATAATTTGATGTAAAAATTGCTTTCTTCCATAAAGATCTATAGGAGGAAGAATACATGGATATCACTTTAAGAGATGAAAAGAATTTATGGATAAATAAGGTATGTAAACCTTAAAAATTACTATATGGTCTCAAGCAATCTCCTCGAGAATGGTTTGGAAGATTTATGAAAGTTGTGATGAAGAGAAATTATCATTAAAGCCATAGTGATCATACTTTATTTATCAACCACTCTCATCTAGGGCAAATTACAACTTTAATTATGTATGTTAATGATATTATCCACATTAGACATGACCAAAAAGAGATTATAGGGCTAAAATCATACTTAGCTAAAGAATTCAAAATCAAGGACTTAGGCAAGCTTCAATATTTCCTTTAAATTGCAGTAACTAAGTCAAAGCAAGGATTATTGGTTTCTCAAAGGAAGTTGTAAACCAAGGAAGACACCTATTGAACAAAATCACAGACTATGAGAGAAATCTAAAAACAACCAATTAACCAAGGTAGCTGCCAAAGGATGGTGGTCAAGCTAATTTACTTGTCATATACAAGACCAAACATTGCACATGTCATGAGTATGGTAAGTCAATTTATGCATACTCTACTTAAACCCCACTTAGAAGTTGTATACCAAATTTTGCAGCATCTAAAGGCAGCTCTTAGCAAGGGTAACTTGTTTAAGAAGGGTAAAGAGTTAAAGTTACAAGCTTATCAACTACTAGATAGTATACTTTCTTATGAGGTAATCTTAGAAGTAAGAAACAATCCATAGCAGCCTGATTGAGAACGATAACAAAATTTAGAGCTATGACACAATGTAGATGTGAACTTCTTTAGAATAAGATCATACTTAGAGATATTAAGATCAAATTTCAAGAACTTATGATATTGTATTATGATAATAAAGATACCATCCACATAGCTCACAACGCAGTCCATCACAACTGGCCCATTAAGCATGTGGAGTTTACATCCATTTTATAAAGAAGAAGTTAGATAGTGGTCAATTGTGCACGTCATACATATGTAATACTAATCAGCTACCCAATGTTCTCACCAAAGGACTCCCAAGTTTGGCATTACAATCAATGACTAACAAGGTAGGAATATAAAATATCTTTGCACCAATTTAAAGAAGAGCATTGGAAGAATCGGGATTAGGTTGTTGACTATGTAATATAGTTTTCATAGTAAAATGCTATATAGTTGTACAATATTATATAGATCCTAAAATTTTACTAAGATTAATTCATTTCTGTTAGATAGTGTACAGTTATTTCAGTTATTTACTTTTCCTTTTCTTTCCTTATTGTATTGTGGGTCCCACTAACATGTATATATATACCCAAGTCCAATGTGTATTATTAACAGTTTTTAATAACAAAAATTAGGGATTCTCCTTTTTCTCTCTTTTTGAACTTGTCCACACTGATGTTTGGGGTTCTTGTCGGACCGCATCTACTTTAGGATTTCAGTATTTTGTCACTTTCATTGATGACTATTCTCGATGTACTTGGTTATTTTTAATGAAAAATCAAGCTGAGTTATTCTCTATTTTCCAAAAATTTTATGCTGAAATCCAAACCCAATTCAATATTTCTATTCGTGTGTTACGCAGTGACAATGCCAAGGAATATTTTTCTGCACCATTCACTTCATTAGAGAGAAGATCGCATCAGGATGTGTGGTGACTAGTTTTGTTAATTCAAATGATCAACTAGCAGATATTTTTACTAAATCTCTCAGAGGTCCTAGAATTAAATACATTTGTAACAAACTTTGTGCATATAACATATATGCTCCAGCTTGAGGGAGAGTGTTAGATAGTGTACAGTTATTTCAATTATTTACTTTTCCTTTTCTTTCCTTATTGTATTGTGGGTCCCACTAACATGTATATATATACCCAAGTCCAATGTGCATTATTAACAGTTTTTAATAACAAAAATTAGGGATTCTCCCTTTTCTCTTTTTTCACAATTTCCTTGTTTATTCTAGATACAGAACTTTTGTTGCATATGTAGCCTTCTACCAATATCTTAGAATAAATGAGAAAGAATTATTTTTCTCTCTAACTTCAGCAAGGGGTATCATTCATTTCACTCACTAAAATCAACAAGTTGTGGAAAGATGATTGGGAACAATGTTGGAAGAATTCTTTGAAGACATGAAAGAAGTTAAAAAATATTTCAGCAACGATAGTTTAGTAACTTCCATTTTTGGGCATTTCCTAGAATAACAACCGATGGTTTTACTTTGAGTTGTTTTTTCTATTAGGATTGGTGTGATTGATTGTTTATTTTTTTCCAAATTTGCATTTATTTTAGCCTTTCATTTGATTAGGAAAGATAGTCATACTACAATTACAAATAATGTCTTAGCTTTATAAGGAAAAAAGGAGTTTTATGAGTTCATGTAAACTTATGTGATCATTATATTTATTATTACTTTATTAAGAATTTTTAGTAGCTACTTAGCTTCTTTGAAAGAAGTGATTATTTGCTTCTCATTGAGATTGCTTGAAAATCCTAGGTGTGTTTTGTCTAGGAATTATGGTGTGTTTCCCAATGATTTCTTTTCTTATTATGTTCATCATTGATCCTATCACCACATTATACAACTAAAGAAACTTTTATAGTGCTCAAAATTTAATTACCCTACCTCACCAAGACCTCCTAAAAACTTACTATCATTTAACCCAAAAACTTGAGTTATTAGGTAATTTAACCCAAAAACTTAAGTTATTAGGTAATGAGCTAACAATATGTGTCAAGTCATCAAGCAAAATAATAATTTTTAATAGTTATTACTAGGGGGAAAAGGGTATCTGTTGAGCTGTAAATAAAATAGGAGAATTATTTTCCTAATATATTAGTTTCCTATTTCTGTAAATAGATAGTTTTATTAGTTTCCTATTTCTATAAATAGATAGTTTTATGATTTAGGAATAAGTTAGTTTAGGAATAAGTTAGTTTTCTATAATGTCGCTTGTTTCCTATTTCTTCTCTTGTAATCTCCTATATAAACTGTGTGTATAATCAATCTAATAAGACAGAATTTATTATTTTTCATCTCATATTTCGTGTCCTGGGCATCATTCTGGCCTTCACCGCCATTTTTCTAGTCTTCATAGCTGGATTTTTTTTTATTGATGTGTTCTTTTACCAGCCTTCATTGCTGCTGATTTTTTTTGTTTTGCGATTTGTCTTAATTCCAAGAGATCAGGTTTTTTCGTGGAAGATGTTGGAAAATTCAGGTACACCTTCACTCTCTTTTTGCATAAATGTCTCACACAGAGTTTATGATGACTCTTGGATAATAGACTCCGATGCCACAAACCATATGACCTCCAAATCTCAACTTTTCAATACCTATACCCTAAACCCAAGTAACAAGAAAATTGTAGTGGCCAATGGCTCTTTAGCTACCATTGCAGGTTTTGGAGACATATACATCACACCTACCCTTATTCTTAAAAATGTCCACCATGTACCAAAATTTTCAGCCAACCTTGTT